>NW_027361714.1:32044166-32693333 GCF_039654945.1 Dendrobates tinctorius
ATAGTTAGATAGTGCTTGCAAAAACAATAGCAATTGTGGCCGGAGAAGCACATTACTAACAAGCTCTTTTCTACTGAGTTTGTAAGCACTTCTCTAAAGCTAGCCGGGATTGCTGGATAGAGCTATTAGAACCTAATCCCATCCACCTTCAGTACCGCAGCTCTTCTATGCTGCAGAGGTAAAGCGGGCTTATATAGCAGCATTGAGAGCTCACAGTTTGCAACAGTGGTGCAACGATGCTGGTGGTTCAAGTCCTTCATCAAGCAGAAGTTCCCACCCCCAGAATTCAGGAAATCTAGGAGCTGGGTGGCAATGCACTACTGAACTGAGAATATAGGACTATCCCTTTAATGCACTGTACAATATTGCATTCAAAGAAGCCCCTTCCTGACTTCCACCCTTTTAAGCTGCTATATCCTGAGATAAGGGCTGAAGGGCTACATAACACATTTTTTCCCCTTTATAATGGACATCATTTTTCTGAGATATGAGCGAAAAGTTTTATCTAAACTTTCCCTTCAGCCTGATTGGGGGGGCAACAAATTCTTTTCAGGGGGCATGTACTATTTCCACCTCTACCGCAGGACAGTCATGCAGCAAACAGCGTCAAAAAGAGGGAAAATATAGAACAGACCCAGAAAGAAGATCAGACCAGCAGGACCTTGCCGAACATCTTTGTTCATGCATTCATGCAACAGGTGCGAGAGGAGAAGAGCAACAGCAAATTGTCATGGGCGTAGAACTGGCAAAGTACATTTCTGTATTTGGCCAGAATCACAGAATTGAGTATACATCCTTTGAGAAGAATCTTACATCACCCATGTGGCTCAAGGGAAAATTTTGATAAAAATGTTATAAGCTCATACCTAGGAAAAAATAAGGTTGATTACAAAATGGAAAAAAAAACACGTTAGTGTTTAACTATTTAACTGTTAAACTAGATATAGTGACAGCAAGTTTAATAGTTAAAAAAGTCTTGAAAGATCCTCTTTAAATAGCTGAAACCATTAGGTTTCTCTTTCTGAAGGGCACCAAGTTGTAGTAGGAAGACTTATATGCCATGTAATGCTATTCTAAGCTCTTTAAATCGTTGAGATGACTTTTAGTATTGTTTTTTTTTCCCCAATAGGTGGCAGTACAGACCAGGCTCTCTCCCTTTGTGAAGAGTCAATTTTTGCATATTTAATTTTCCATGCGAACTTTGTATGGCCTATAAGTCTCCCTATACAAACTCAATCATTTCCACGAGGAAAAACTTTACTCCATAATACCCCGTTAAAGAGTTAAAGACCTCTCCCTCAGCCAACCAGTATATCTGCTTTGCACCCTAAGATGCGCAGATATCCTGAAACAAGCATTTGCAGATGGGATATAATGCTAAACCAAAATCTCCAAGTCATGTGTCAAGGATGCTAATATTGACTTTTACGATTGCGACTTTAAAAAAAAGTTGCCCTTGAGACCAGTGATGGGCCATCTGAGTCTTTTTGGTGTTCTGGATCACTTGTTTCAGCTCTCAAAATGGATCCTGATTAAATGTGTGTTCATATAATATTTATGGCAAAATCAGACAGTCCCAATGCAGCAGAAACCCTGCCCACCTGTAGGTGGTAAAGATAGAGGATTTTTCAAGGTTTTGACTTTGATTGCACAGTGAGTTGATAAGGTTTCGGTCACAGCAGTCATAAAGTGCAAGTAGCTTTCAGCTCAATGTTTCGGCTATTTCACATACAACCCTTCACTGCTAGAGACCCTGTGCTCTCTTATTCTGTAAAGAAGCAATTTGCATAATTGGTATCTGACAGAAACATACGTTTCTTTTTTGTCCATTTATTCAAAGGAGTACATATTATAAAATTAATACTTCCTACTGAAAAAAAAGCGTAAGGGGAACATCTCTTGTAGATTGTGAGCCCTCGCTGGCAGGGTCCTTTCTCCTTCTGTATCAGTTGTGACTTGTATGGTTTAAGATTACTGTACTTGTTTTTATTAAATTTACCCCTCCTCATATGTAAAGTGCCATGGAATAAAATGGTGCTAGAATAATAAATATTAACAATCTCTCCTTGTTGAGAGTATCAAGCTGGTGTAAGGAGACTTCTAGGCCATGCCGAATCAGATTTCCTGCTTTCCACAACCTGAAACATGTCTGGAAATGGAGTTTCTAATTGTCGCTTCTTATCCCAAATCATATGGCCACGTTAGGCTTGCTCCATCTAATCCGTGGCACTAGAGTTCCAGTCTTCTTCCTCCCTGAGGAATGTATTTGCATATCATTTCCAAAAAGAAAATGGGATAAAGCAATCTAAAGGCGTTTAATAAACTCAGGGTGGAGTACTCACTCTCAGGAGATTGCAGCATATATGAAAGTACTTACTGGTAATAAGGAGTCATCTTCCTGCTCATTCCTGACATTAGGGAACTCCTTGAGGTTTGAAGCCTGCTCAGCGAATGAAATTTCCAGATTGATGGCAGTTTCAGGAGTATCTTTTTTCTCCGCTACCTCTGTAGTTTCATCTTCTAGCTCTAGATGTACAGAAACAGTTAAGGAGAGTTCAGACAAACATTCTAGATCCGATTTTTTAGTCCCCCCAGCCCCAGGAAAGACCATAAGTTTGCTTATAGTTGCCGTTAACGCAGTTCCTAAAAAATTTGATAGCAACTCAGCATGCAATTATATTCTCCCTGTTAAAACAGTGGAAACCCTATTAGGGGAACCCTAGTGTAAGCCACAATAGGTTAACTGGGTCTTTAAAGGAGACAATCGTGTCTGTTGTGTTATGGACCTGGTACAATGTTAACAGCTCAATATAGAAGAGAGGACATAAAACTGCCTATTTTTTGTCCATTTCTAATGGACATATTCTAAAATATAGGCAAGTGAATCAAAAATAAACTTTCACCAGATTACTTAACCCCTTCCTTACCGATGACGGAATAGTACGTCATCAGTAAGGATCCCCTGCTTTGAGGCGGGCTCCGGCGGTGAGCCCACCTCAAAGCCGCGACATGTCAGCTGTTATGAACAGCTGACATGTGCCCACAATAGGCGCGAGTGGAATTGCCGTCCGCCCGCGCCTATTAACTAGTTAAATCCCGCTGTCAAAGCTGACAGCGGGCATTTAAATAGCACTTCCGGCTGCTGGGACGGAAGTGAGCTCATCACCGACCCCCGTCACATGATCGGGGGTTGGCGACACATTGCCTGGACAGCCACAGGTCTCAGAGACCTCTATGGTTGTTCCAGGCAGATGGCGCTCAAAGCACAGCAGTAAGGTTATGTATCCACGTATGCAGAAAAAAAGGCTCCTTCCCGGGAAAAACGCGTGTTTTTGCGTGATTTTTTATGCGTTTTTTACAGGAGCATCCTCCTGCTCATAGAATAGTTAGAAATGTGGATTTTTCCGCGAAATTAATGAGCATGCTGCATTTTTTACCGCAATGCGTTTTTTTCGCGGAAAAAAAATGCATCAATATGCATAAAAAGTGCGGAATTCACTAAAATGAATGGGATGCTTCTTGTAAGCGTTTTTACCGGTAAAAATGCTTAAAAAAATGCAAAAAAAAACACTTACGTGGGTACACAGGCTAAATCTGCTACATATAGGCGATCTGCTCATATGCCCATATGTAGCAGAGCCAATCGTGTTGTGCATGCTTCTAGCCTCCCATGGAGGCTATTGAAGCATGCCAAAAGTTAAAAAAATGTTTAAAAATAAAAAAAAAAACCTAAAAGTTCAAATCACCTCCGTTTCAGCCGAATCAAAACAAAAAAACAAAAAAAAAAAATCACACATTAGGTATCGCCACATTCAGAATCCCCCGTTCCATCAATAAAAAAAGCATTAACCCGATCGCTAAACAGCGTAGCGAGAAAAAAAATTAAAAAATGCCAGAATTACTTTTTTTGGTTTTTGGTCGCCGCAACATTGCATTAAAATGCAATAACGGGCGATCGAAAGAACGTATTTGCACAAAAGTTGTATCATTGAAAACGTCAGCCCGGCACGCAAAAAATAAGCCCTCACCCCACCCCAGATCACGAAAAATTGAGATGCTACGTGTCTCAGAAAATTGCGCTTTTTTTTAAGGCATAAACTTTGGAACTTTTTTTCACCACTTAAATAAATGAGAACATAGACATGTTTGGTGTCCATGAACTCATAATGACCTGGAGAATCATAATGGCAGGTTAGATTTAGCATCTAATGAACTTAGCAAAAAGCCAAGCAAAAAACAAGTGTGGGATTGCACTTTTTTTGCAATTTCCCCTCAATTGGAATTTTTTTCCCTGTTTTCGAGTACACGACATGGTAAAACCAATGGTGTTGTTTAAAAGTACAACTCGTTCTGCAAAAAAGAAGCTCTCACATGGCCATATTGACAGAAAAATAAATAAGTTATGGCTCTGGAAATGGGAGAGAAAAAACGAAAAGCACTCTGGGAGTGAGGGGGTTTAATAAAAATGGTGACTCCCCATAATAGACACCTCTTTGTATGAACCCCCTTCATAAAGACACAGCATAAAGGCCCTTAGGTTTCTGTCCCCCTTCTTCCTATGCAGGTTCATCTCCCATTCCTTCATGTCAGTGGCCCACCCCCACATGCATGCAGCATAGTTTCCTCATCCCACCCTAACTAAGGCACAGCATACAGACCATTAAACATTGTCTTAAAGAGCCATGTTAATGCCCTCCTGTCCGTGACCTCAATTCCTCAAGCAGAATCAGCCTGAAAAAAAATAGCCTATCAGCTAGGCTATTATTGGCACTTGTGCTCTTCAGGGCACATGAAGTGCACCATTAGGCTCCTCTGGGAGGCAATGCTAATTAAGTTGCCTGTATAAAGAGATCAAAAGATGCCATTCTAGGAAATACTTGCATCTCGTGTTTTATTAATTGAGCTCCATTGTTATTCTGATATTGGCACACATGGTCTCTAGATCTAGTAAATGCACTACAATCCTTACTAGTTCTGCAGATCATGATTGCCAGTATGACAATGACTAAGGATCATATTTACTAAAGCAAAAATAAAAATGAAAGGATTTGCACGAGGAGATCGTATATTGGCATTTCCAAGGAGCAGTTATATAGTAATGGAACGGCGAGAGTTTGAACATTATGGTAACTTGAAAGCAGCTATGAACCTACAGATGGTGGTAGCAGGTCGTCAGTAGAGCAGGATAACTGGAAAGATCAACAGCTTACCCAAACAATGCACATCACCAATTTTGTTATCCTTGCCACAAATGATCGAGCTTATGTTTTCACTCATGACATTAGGTGGCATTTTTCAAGCCAAGTCACAAATTTTAAAGGGAGAAGAATTACGGTATGTAGGAAAAATACTCCTCCTCCTCTTTTCTTTAATCCACTCCTACCTATGGCTTCTAAAACCATAAACTGGCATATGTGAAGACCCCTTAAATGTAATATCTGATTTAGAAAACCGTTTTTCAGATTCTAAAATAACTAATTTTGAGCAAATCATAAAGCTCTGTTCAGAGTAGAAAGTAGCAACAATCTATCACTGGGCCTAAGGAACCAAGACATTACATTTATTCAGAAGGACACAAATGCTTCGTATGGACACTTCATCAGTTCCCCCTATAGATTACAGTGGATCAATAGGGATCACAGGCTAAATTTTCTGTTCTTCTGGCTGAATGGAACTAACAAACATAGATGCACAATAAGAAAATCCAGTTGGAGGATGCCAGTTTCTTTCTACACTGCACAGCAAAGAAATTAACCAAAACAGAGGAAATGGCAAAAATGAGTACAGCAATGCTATATGTGATCATAGTACAGTCAATAATAGACAAAGAAAGCATATTGCTTTTGTGGCACCCCTGAGGGTTCAGTCGCCACAGAGGTACTGCACCTCACCCAGAGGTGTGGTATCTCACGACCAGGTAAGATGGGGACACCTGACCACACTCCACACCTGCATCCCACACACACTTTGAACAGCAGAACACCCTCTATGGCCCCTGCTTGGTTCATAAAGAGTGCTGGGAGGTGGGCGGAGCTTAGGAAAAGAGCGGGAGATTTGTAGTCAGTTGGTGAGTTCCCTCAGAGGGAGGGGAAGTGAAAGGACGTGTTTGGAGCAGCTCCTGTCAGGAGGAGCTGCTGGACGGATTGTCTTTGAAGGAAAGCTCCCTGAAGGAAAGAGTGGTTCTTCTAGAGGCACGGGTGGAGAGTGCTCCCCATGGGGCTCATCCCACGCTGATAGCCATCAGGTCGAGGAAGAATCCAGGTCGCAGAAGGGTCTCAGTCCCTAGACTAGTGGAGTGTACATCGTGACTTAACTAGCAAGCTGACAGTTGTGGCTACTTTATGGGCCACAGCAAATTACCACAGTTATCTTCGCCAGAAAGGCAGCCACATAGGATCAAAGAAACGCATGAGCCATGCTATCTGACAGGATCCGCGGCAGCTGGCCTGGTACACTGACTGTGAGAAGCTGAAAGGAAGGAAAGTGGAAAGCAGCATTGTGGAGACGGTCTGGGAAGGTACATACTGACAGGGAGTGTTGGAAGGGTGTACTCATTTGCCTGGGAGTTGACTGGACCCCTCACCAAAAGAACACAGCACTGAGGCAGGCATCTGTACTCCAGTACAGAACTGGGAGAAAAGTCATTGAAGTACATTCAACTGCGTCATCTGTTTCCTCCCTGCGTCATCAACCCGGCACTGCTTCTATTTTCACTCCACATTACATCACCGCCTCTAAAACTACTCTCAAAGGCCCTGGGACTACTGCTCTACCTGTGGAGAGCCATTTTCACCTCAGCTTCGTCATACCAACGGTCTCAGGGGAACGGCATTGCAGCGCTGGTCGCCTCTGACCAGAATACCACAGGTGGCGTCACGAATCACATATAAACTTTATTCTCATTTAATTAAACACCAAATTTACATGACCGCCCGGGGCCACGGACTGGGTCACTGCCACTGTGACAATTCCTATTGAAGTTAACGGGCCCGGTACCAAGTATCCCACGGCCCCTGGGGAGCGTCAATTTCAGGTTACAACATCTTCATTACGCAAAACTTATAGTATGATAATGCAGAATAGACCATCTGGGAAGATGCAGAACTCAGATATGGTCTGTCTTCCACGGTGACATTTTACAATGAGAGTAGTTTGTTGTTTCCTTCAGCACACTCTACAGAACCTCCCATTGATTTACACTCGGGGAATGTTTCCATTTCTACAAAACATTTTCATCTGCTGAGCAAACAGTCACAGTTCATATCACATGCGACTGAGAAAACAGAAATCAAATGTTGTGTTCCAAACACAGGAATACAATATACAACATTGTTCTGGTTTCCTGCCCAAATTAGAGAAAAGCAAAGTATAAAAGAACCGATATAACATAGTCCAGATGATGCTAAACTAAACGTCTCGTTCATTTTTTCACATCAACTGATAGGAATACAACGCCGATATTTCCAAATGCATTCCAACTATTTTTTTATTTTTGTCCTCAAATTCCTAAAGATAATTGAAACAATACGGGTTATAGCTGATGTTTCTATGATGGAGATAAACGCATTTCATATTGAATTGTGTTTCCCAATGTACAGGTAGGATTGAGCCATAAATATATCTATACTGTAGATGAATTGTTTATTTCTCCCCATCAGTCACGCAGTTGTACATGGGGGCTGTAGATGTTTTCAACCCATACCTCTTATCACAAAAGATGATTTTCAGTTTTTTCATGGTATCTTGGTTGTAAAAGTGAGAAAATCGGTGTTCCTTATCTCAGTGCCTCTACACCCCACTGCCCTTGTATCATCTATATCGTCATGACTGCTAAGCTGAGCAATTGTCTGCAGCGGTCACGAGCTGTAGTTGCGAGGTTACGGTTGCCATGCTAAAAAAGATTGGGGACAGCAGCAGAAAAGCAAGTTAGAGGGGCAATGACTGGAATAAGTAATGGTAATTTTCTTATTTTATTGCAAAGGCGTTCTGTGTGTAAAAGTAATGCACTAAAAGAAAAAAAAAAGAGAAATCGGTGTCTATAACTGTCAGGTTTGGGGTAGACCGAAAAAGGGCTAGCTCACACGAGCGTATAACACAGCCGAGTGCTATCTGATCCTTTATCAGATCGCACTCGGACCAGTGTTATACTATGGGGCTCAAATCTGATTATTTTCTCATGTTGATTCAGCATGAGAAAACTATCACAACATGCGGTGAGTGCACATGAGAATCGGACCACGCACAGGTATACAAGTCTATGGGTGTATTTAACACAAATGTCCAAAAAAAAATCAATGGAAAGGACAAAAATCTCATGAGCTAGATAAGACAGAAATGATGGGTTCTCAACAACCACAGAGTATAATCCTTAAAATGTCTCTTTATTGGAAAACATTAAAACTTCAAAAAACAATAAAACACAAAAGGCTGCTGAGTAGTGTTGAGCATTCCGATACCGCAAGTATCGGGTATCGGCCGATATTAGCTGTATCGGAATTCCGATACTTAGTTCCGATACTTTTTTCATATCGAATACCGGAATCGGAAGTTCCCATAATGCTAGGAGCCCGCTCGTTTTGATTCAGCCAATGGGGATCCTCAGAAGTGTGGGCACATCCTGGTAGGCATGTAGGCATGTTAACTACTGGCATGGCTGTGATTGGCTGCAGAAATGATGTCATGATGCACTATAAAAACCGCAGCAGCCGCCATTTCTGGTCACTCTGCTGTGAATTCAGTTAGGGACAGGCTGCTGTTGAAGACTGTGAGGGACAGTTAGAAATAGCGATCATCAAACATATCTGTTGCTCTACCCAGGCTACATAATCCACCACTGTAGCATTTTTGTCGCCCAGCAGCGCTATTTTAATAGCTGTCTGCAAAGGCTGTGTGAGTGCAGACCCACGCTGTGTAGTGTGTCCTGCAGGCACGTCTGCTTGTAGGCCGCCCAGCGTGTGCCTCTGCCTCATACACATTTTTATTTTATTGCTGCTTTTTTTTTCTCCTCTAAAGTGTGCTTCCATACGTATCCATATACGTTGGTTGCAAACACTAAAGGAGTGGACAGCGGAGCCTTTCAGCAGCCTTTCAGTGCTATAGCCCATTTCTCTGCACTGTTTTTGGCTGTCTGATAGGTCTCTCTGTGTGTGAGTGCAGCTCACGTTGCAGTGTGTTCTACAGCCACCGCTAGCTGTAGTCCGCTCAGCGTGCGTCACTGCCTCATACATAGTCCTTTTTTTGCAGCTAATTTATCCAGATTTTTGTTCCTATATTAGTGTGCTTCCATCCGCATCCATTGTCATTGGTTGGTTGCAAACACTATATAGGATTAGATAGAGGAGCCTTTTTGCTGGCTTGTGCCCTTCAGGGCCAGCCAGACTAGTATCACCCTATGTTTTGAAGCGTCATCAATTGCATTGTAGGTTAGCTTCCTGCATTGTAATCGCTCCAAAAAGTTTGTGATACTATAGCTTTCAAACTTTGGTCACATCCTTTTCTTCCCCCCCACCCAATAAAAAAGGAAATAAAGTTCACCAAACACTCCACTTTACAGTTGTGTAGGCCACATTAGATCATATTAAAGTGTAGTACACACACTCTTAGCCAAACTAGTGTTTCTTATACTGGTTAGCAGGTGTTCAGGAATAAGAACACTAAGCCACCCCTTTTTTACTTTTCTGCCTATCTTTATCAGTCTACCAAGATGAAGAAGGCAGGGAGTAAGGCACGTGGTCGTAGCCGTGGAGTTTCAGCAGGGAGAGGATGGGGGGATTCAGCAGGGAGAGGACATGGGGATTCGGTGTCTGCTGCTGCCACCAGTGACCTGACATCCCCTACTTTTACAAGGCAACAGTCCTTCATGCGCAGCTTTGTAGGACCTCGCCGTACCCCACTGCTGCGTGACGAACAAATTGAAGCCGTTGTCGGATGGATGGCATCTAACGCATCCACTTCAATGACTTCCACTTCATCCTCCCAGGGCCAGAGCACTGAAGAGCAGCCATCTGTCTCTTCACCACCTGCCAAATTGCCCAGGCAGTCTGAGAGCCCTGGACAGGAGCCATCTCAATCTTTACTTCTGTTCTCAGAATCTGTTGGCTTCGAAAGAGGTGGCCAGCCAAGCAGCATTCTAGAGCGTGAAGAAGAGGGAGTATGCAGTGATGCGCAACTGCTTTGTCCCTCTGAATCTGAGGAGGCGGGTGGGCCAGTGCCTATTGTCAGCACACCTCAGTGCTCATCTGATGATGATGAGACACAGTTGCCAATTTCTGGTGCGTACGGTGCTGGGAGACAACCCAGGACCAGCCGGTGCTTGAAGAGGGGAGTGGAGATGATGAGGTCCTTGACCCATCATGGCATCAGCCACAGGAAGGTGGTGGGAGCAGCTCTGAGGAAGAGATTCCCTGAACGGCCAAAAGAGGAGGGAGAGGGCGGGGGCAGACTTGGTTGCCTGTAGCCTCCACTTTGGCACCCGTGAGGAGCAATCCTCTTCCAAAACAGAAAACGGGCGCTCCCAGGACTTGCAGTGCGTGGTCTTTTTTTTGACACAGTTGCAGATGACATTTGCTTTGTCAAATGCAAGCTGTGTCATCAGAAAGTTAAACGAGGGAAAAATGTGAGCAACCTCAATACCACAAATATGTGGAAACATGTGCGTACCAAGCACGAGGTGGAGTTACACAGACACACTAAAGATGTAGGCCGACCTTCAGCAGCACCTACCACTAGAGTTGAGCGACTTTTGGTTTTTTAGGGTCGAGTTTCGTTTCGTGAAACCCGACTTTTCCAAAAGTCGGGTCGAGCAAGATCGGACGACTATAGGGAAAAGTCGGGGTCGTCCCGAAACACGAAACCCAATGCAAGTCAATGGGGAATAAAAGTCGGCAGTGAGAGGAGGACAGGAAACACACCTACAGTGCCCATTTGAATGCCAAAAGCATCAATTCTTCTTACTTAAGCTTGGCAACCTTAATTAACTTCATAACACAAGTTACGCACTGAAAAATGGGGGTTATTGGGTTAAAGTTGTGGGGGGGGAGGGCTGGCTCCAGGTTTTCATGTGCCCTGGGCGAAAGAGCGCCCCTTTAACACATACCACAACTCATCATGCTCCGATACGGCAGAGAAATAGCGGTATAGTACTATGAAAAATACTTCACTTTTTACATCTCATGACAAGGCCCATCTATTTCTCCATACAGAATCATTGGTCCCATATAATGTTTGAAACAGTATATGATGAGCTCCACATAATGCTACAGTATATGTTGGTCCCCATGGATGAAGCTCCACTGTCTTATGGGCCCAAATAATGCTCCAAACATAATGGGCCCCATTTCTAATGCTCTAGTGTATAATGGGCCCTGTAAATGCTGCTCCAGTGTCTGATGTCCACCTTTGGAATGTTCCAGTGTATGGTGGGCCCCATCTATCATTCTCCAGAGTATAGTGCTCCCCAAAAATTGCTGTCCCAACATTGAAAACAATCAAATAAGTCTCCTCGCTAGGGAATCCCTGTACTAGTCTGGACTCCTCGTCGTTCCCATCTTCCATCTCACTGCACAGTATTTCAACCTTGCAAGTGCTGTGATCCTGAGCAAGCAGGGGGGGCCCACTCGTTGGCGACGGCACTGGCACAGGGCCCCTGATAGTACGGTGGTGTGTCTGATGGCGGGTGGGCCGAACCTGCACTTTCATCTGCAGCTTCCTCTTTGTCACCGTGTAAGATGGAACTGTATATGGGAAGGGTAACCTGAGTTTCATCAGGGTCAGATTCAGGCCGTGTAGCGTGCGAGGGGAATGTAGTGGTCTGGGTCAATGTACCAGCAGATTCATCGAGCAGTGGCTGGGCATCAGTGAACTTGTGTCGCCCCCAGGAGTACGGTCGCCACAGTGGCATTACCTTCCTCCTAGGGAGTGTGATGTCATGCTTGGGAGCAACGAAGGATCTCTCTAGCAGGTTAACTGATTGGGCGGCGTTATTCCCACGAGTAATGACCCTACAAACAGCGTTCATCAAGGCAAAGTGTTTGTTTTACGTGGGCAGTATGGTTGCAAAGCTGAACCTTAAAGGAATGTCCAGAAGGGCACCACCAGGAGTGGAGCCTACGGTTTAATTCGACTCCACCTGGGAAACCTCAACCATGCCAGCTACAGAAAAGATGCACACATTGCAAGCTTAATTCCGTTAACGAACGAGACTCCGTCATGCCCCGTGGTCCGAGTCCGGCTTACTAGAGGGACACGTGAGGCTCTGGCACATGAGATTGGCCAATAACTGGTGTGTCATGCCCTTACATGTCCGTGGCTGCATGTGCGCTACACTGAAAAGGCCAGCGTTTGTCGCTTACAGGTGCAGATAACCCGCTGAACAACGTTAGTGATGGGGATCACTGATTACAATTATTACCCGCGAACGATGATTTCCCAGTAAGTGCAGGTCAACCGCAGTTCCGGAATTAGGCCTAACCGTCATTCCTAAAAAAATGAAAAACTTACGTGTGTAAACCACAGGTGCTGTAGCTTGCTTAACAGCTCGCCAGCCGTTCTCAGGCCCAGTATGGATTACACGTGATTGCACAAAGGCGAGAAACGGTACCGTATCCCCGGATAACATGTATGGATAGCATAGTGTACACATTCAAAATATATGTCTATACATCAGGAGGCAGGCTCAAACGGTGTCAGGCACAGTATGGATTTGACGGCCCAGACTACACAGCAGAGGAGCAGGGAGAGGTAAAGATTGCAAATGCTGGGGCCCTGCCCAAGCAAGGGGGGCCCACTCGTGGGCATCGGTACTGGCACTGGGCCCCTCATAGTACGGCGGTGTGTCTGACGGCGGGTGCGCACCACCACCGTCAGAGACACTTGATTGCACTATGAGGGACCCTGTGCCAGTGCCCGCGCCCAAGAGTCGGCACACCCACCTGTCCAGGGCAACGGCACTCGCACGGTGTCGTGTGCTAGGTGGTGACCCCGGCCATGGGGGGGGAGGCAGCACAGTTAGGGAGTTTTACAAAGTGGCATATGTTGATGTTGGACATTCAGCTGATGCAAAAGGCGAAATAGGTCAAGTCCCAGGAAGAGGTGGACCAAAGCAAGACATTTTTCTGTCACCCTATGTGTCATCAGGGGAAGGTGGGACAAAATCCTTGGAAACCCATGCATGGTTCATTTTAACGAAGGTTAGATCATCCACATTTTGGGTTGACAGACGGGTCCTTTTTTCTGTCAGGATTGATCCAACTGCACTGAAGACTCTTTCCGATAGCACACTTGCAGCTGGTCAAGCGAGCTCCTGTAAGGCATATTGTGCCAAGTCAGGCCAGGTGTCCAGTTTAGCGGCCCAATAGTCAAAGGGAATGACCTGTGTGGGAGAACATCGATATGGGAGGAAAAGTAGTTTGTAACCATAGTTGACAACTGCTGTCTCCTGTCACTTTCCATCGATGCAGTATTAACAGTTGTGTGAGCGGTACTTGAAAAATCAGTCCACAACATTGTCATGAAACCCCTGTCTCCAACGCCACTTCTGCTGTGTGCACCACGAACACCTCTGCCAAGCTGCCCCCGGCCCGTACGGCTCTTGTGAGAACCATCACCACTGCTGTGTGCTGGGAATGCCTCAAGCAACCGATTTACCAGAGTTGCTTGTTTATTAGCCAATATTAGGTCAAGGTTCTCCTGTGGCATGATGTTTTGTAATTTGCCTTTATAGCGTGGATCCAGGATGCTGGCCAACCAGTAGTCGTCATCGTTCATCATTTTGGCAATGCGGGGGTCCCTTTTTAGGATCTGCAAGGCATAATCTGACATGTGGGCCAATGTTCCCGGTGTCAATGATGCACTGCAAGTGCTGGTTGGAGGAGCACTTTCTGGCAAATCGACATCCCTCCAGTCACGCACAAACCCTGTACCAGACCTTGCCACGCCAACATTTTCACTTGCCCCACGAGATGCATCCTCCTCCCCTAAGTAATCATCCCCATCATCATCATCCTCCTCCTCTTCTTCCTCCACCTCGTCCAGGAGAGGTCCCTGAGCAGACAATGGCTGAATGTCATCAAGGATTCCCTCCTCCTCGTCAACAATTGCTGCAGACGCCTGCTCCTTAAGGTGCGTCAAAGTTTGCATGAGCAGACGCATAAGTGGGATGCTCATGCTTAGGATGGCGTCGTCTGCGCTTACCAGCCGTGTGCATTCCTCAAAACACTGAAGGACTTTACAGAGGTCTTTCAGCTTCGACCACTGCACACCTGTCAACTCCATGTCTGCTCTCAAAGTGCCTGGCCGTGCATCCTCCCACAAATGCATTATGGCTTGCCTCTGCTCGCACAGCCGCTCAACCATGTGCAGGGTGGAGTTCCACCTTGTTGCAATGTCGATAATGAGGCGGTGGTTGGGAAGGTGGAGCAATCGCTGCAGCTTCTGCATACGAATGGAGTGTACAGGCCACCGGCGGATGTGCGCGCACAGTCTTCGCACCTTCTGGAGCAGGGCTGTTAACTCCGGATAATTATTGAGGAAGCACTGCACCACCAGGTTCAAGGTGTGAGCCAAGCAAGGTATGTGGCTGAGTTTTGAAAGGGCTATGGATGCCACAAAATTACGGTTGTTATCACTAACTACCTTGCCTGCCTCAAGATGTACACTGCCCAGCCATGACTCAGTTTGTCGCTTCAATTACTCGGCCAGCACCTCGGCGGTGTGTCTGTCGCCCAAACACATCATCTGCAACACAGCCTGCTGATGCTTTCCACTAGCTGCTCGATAGGGGGACACCTCATGTGCAACAGTGGCAGCTGCAGATGGAGTGCTCGTACGACTGCGCTCTGTGGACGAGCTTTCGCTTCTGGAGGAGGAGGAGGGTCGAACGCCTACAGCCAACTGTTTCCTATACCGTGGGCTAGGCAGCACTGTCCCACCACCGCTGTCCCCTGTGGACCCTGCATCCACCACATTAACCCAGTGCACAGTGATGGACACGTAATGGCCCCTGGCCATGCCGACTGGACCATGCATCAGTTGTGAGGTGCACCATTACACACTGACTGCTTGAGTGCATGGACAATGCGGTCTTTTACATGATGGTGGAGGGCTGGGATGGCTTTGCGAGAGAAGAAGTGGCGACTGGGTAGGTCATAGCGTGGTACTGCATAGGCCATGAGTTCACGGAAAGCTGCGCTTTCCACCAACCGATAGGGCATCATCTCTAACGAGATTAGTTTGGCAATGTGGGCGTTCAAACCCAGTGTACGCGGATGAGAGACTGAGTACTTTCTTGACCTACTCAGTGTCTGGGAGGGTGAGCTGGACTTGAGAGCTGCATATGGTGGAAGTAGCGGTGGACAGGGCGGACTGAGAGAGGGTTGATGATGGTGATGGAGTTGGTGTTCTTTCTGATGGCCTAGAATCAGTCTTTCGTTGATATAACAGTGGGATTCCCTGACTGCTGTGGCCTTGCAACGACACCTCAACATTTGCTGCTGTGCTAACCGGTGGGCTTACAGTGGGGGAAACAATGTAGCATTGCTGACTACCTTCTTTGTGATCAGTTGCACATGTGGTACTTGAGGTTTGGTGTTGTGTCCACGCTTGCAAGTGCATGGTGGTTAAATGTCTAAGCATGCAACTGGTATTCAAATTTTTCAGATTTTTCCCTCGGCTAAAGGTCTTTGCGCACTTCTTACAGATAACCTTGGCCTGATCATGAGGATTTTGTTCAAATAAGTGCCACACTGCACTCTTCCTACTTTGGAAGACATTTTGCGGCCTAGCACGCTGTGATATTTTGACCCTCTGGACAAGCTGTCCAGCAACTCTTGATTTTTGGAACCCGTCTTTGGAGTGTTCCGTGCCTGCCAGATAAAAGCTGTTGCGATGTCGATGTCTGCTGTGAATGCTCCTCATCTGAGCTATTGGAAGCAGCACCCTCTTCCCCCAATGGATGCCAATCTTGGTCAACAACTGGGTCATCCATCACCTCCTCTTCAATGTCATGTGCACCTTCCTCTGTGTCACCGTGTATGGTGGTATAGTGTGCGGGAAAGGGCACCTGAGTCTCATCAGGGTCAGAATCTGGCTCTGTACACTGCGAGGACAATGTAGTGCTCTGAGTGAATGTACCAGCAGAATTATCTATCAGTGGCTGTGCATCAGTGCACTCCATGTCAGATTCATCTTGGCCTGGGTAATTCACCATTTCACTTGATAATCCAGGCATGGTATGTGAAAACAGCTCCATGGAGTAATCAGTAGTATGGCCTGCGTCATCCTTCAATCTTGGTTGGGGTGAAGGACACAAGGAAAGGTGTGGTTCATGAACATGAGCCTCCAATGATGACTCAGTGCTTTTATTTTTTACAACTTCAGAAGAGGAGTCGATAGAGCTGGAGGCTGAGTCAGCAATGTAAGCCAAAACTTTTTCCTGCAGCTCTGGCTTTAAAAGCGGTTTGCCAACTCCTAGAAAACTAAGCCTTCGAGGCCTTGTGGAGCCAGACAATGACGCAGGCTCAACACCTCCTGCATTTGGTCCTATTTTGCTTTTGCCACTACCATCAGATCCACCACCAACACCATCATTACCAGCTGCCAACCCCCGCCCAATTCCACGGCCTCTTCCACCAGCCTTCCTCATTTTTGGTAGAAATGTAGACAAAATCCAACAAAGTATATATAGTAATGTAAAACAAGGTACAAGGTGTCTATAGGACAGGGGAGATTTTGAATTTCTGCTCACACTTTTGGACACTGGACACTTATGGATTGTGTGAGGCCCACTGAATATCAGAGCGCTATGTCACAGGCTCGATGGCACAGGTGTGAAAAAAGTGACTACAGGATCACGGAGACTTTGAATTTCTGCACACATTAGTGGACACTGGACACTTTTGGATTGTGTGAGGCCCACTGAATATCAGAGCGCTATGTCACAGGCTGGATGGCACAGGTGTGAAAAAAGTGACTACAGGATCACGGAGATTTTGAATTTCTGCACACACTTGTGGACACTGGACACTTATGGATTGTGTGAGGCCCACTGAATATCAGAGCGCTATGTCACAGGCTCGATGGCACAGGTGTGAAAAAAGTGACTACAGGATGCTTCACTGTGGCTGTGATATCAGCCATTACACGGTACTGTGTGAGGAGTGTGCACCGCTCTATGGTGTGAAAAAATGCACGCTCAGTACCTCAGCAGGACAAAAAAAAAAAAAAAAAAAAATTGGGATTGCTTTTAAAAAAGCAGTTTGCAGAGCAGTGGGTAAACAGCAATGCAGCCGTCAGGAAGCCTTAGAAGGCAGCCTAACAACCAACACCGCTGATCCACCAAAATATAGCCTCCCCTTGCACTGCACACACAGTGACTGGTGTGTTGTACAGGCAAAATCGCTAGCAGCAAAAGCAGTTTTTTTTTTCTTCTTCCCTGCCTAACGCTCTCCCTACAGAATCAGCAGCAACCTCTCCCTATGCTAAGATCGGCAGAAGTAAGATGGCGGTTGGCGTGCACGCCTTTTATACCCCCTGTGACGCCCACCAAAGCAAGCCAATCACTTGCATGCCCTTCTGAAAGATGGTGGTGACCCCTGCCTATGTCATCACGTTGCCCACAGTGTCCGTGGATCCTGATTGGCTGAAAAAGAGCGCAAAACAAACTTTTGAAACGCGACTTTGGCGTTTCATGAAACCCGACTTTGCCAAAAGTCGGCGACTTATGAAATTTTTCGACCCGTTTCGCTCAACTCTACCTACCACCTCTTCAGCTCGTGTTGGGGCCTCTTCCTCCAGCTCACACACAGCTGGTTCGGCTTCCTCACTGGAACGCCATGGAAGAACCACTGCCACTGTTGTCCAGAGACCCAGTGAAATTCCACCCACTGAACCACGTTCGCAGTCATCAGCACACTCCCAGGCCACTCACCAGCAATCGGTAGCACAGGCATGGGAGAAAGAGCGGCCATACTCGGCAAACCATCCCCGAGCACTGGCTCTGAATGCTGGCATTGCCAAACTACTGGACTTTGAGATGCTGTCATTCAGGCTGGTGGAGACTGACACCTTCCGGAACTTGATGTCATTGGCAGTTCCACAATACAATGTGCCCAGCCGCTTTGATTTCAGCAGGCAAGCCGTCCCTGCCCTGCAAAAGCATGTGGAGGGAAAAATTAAAAATGCGCTACTAAACGCCATCAGTAGCAAGGTCCACCTGACCACCGATGCATGGACCAGTAGCCATGGACAGGAACAATACCTTTCCCTCACTGCCCATTGGGTCAATGTTGTGGAGCCGGGTACAGATCTGGAGAGTGGCTCTGTACGTATTCTGCCAACTTCAAGGATTGCAGGAATGCAGTCTGTACATATTGAGTCCTCCTCCTACTCTAGTTCCTCAGAATCAGCACTGCATGAGCCTGTTAGGCCAGATATGAGCACAGGTGTGGCCAAACGTCAACAGGCCATCCTTAAATTAATTTCTTTGGGGAATCGGAGCCACACAGCACAGGAGCTCTGGAATGCCATCAAGCAGGAGAGCGATGTGTGGTTTGTGCCAGCGAATCTCCAGCCAGGTTTGGTAGTGAGTGACAATGGCCGAAATATAGTGGCAGCTCTGGGCCTAGGCAACCTCACTCACATACCATGTCTGGCACACATGCTCAATTTGGTCGTGCAGAGCTTTCTGAGGGACTATCCGGATCTTGATGCACTGCTGCACAAGGTTCGCCTAGAGTGTGCTCACTTGCGGCGTTCCAGCATGGCAAGATCGCGCATTGCATCTCTGCAACGCCGATTCCGCCTGCCAGAACATCGCATCATATGTGACCTCCCCACCAGGTCGAATTCAACGTTACATATGTTGGAGCAGTTGTGTGAGCAGCAGGCAGCAGTAATGGAGTACCAGCTGCATCAGGCGCAAACAAGTCACACTGTGCGCCGGACATACTTCACCACGACTGAGTGGGCCACTATGAGGGACATCTGCCAAGTTTTGCGTGCCTTCGATGACTCCACGCAGATGGCCAGTGCAGATGATGCACTAGTCAGCATGACTGTCCCCCTTATCTGTCTGCTTCAAAAAACCTTACAAGCACTAAGTGAGGAGGTTTTTGAAGAGGTCGAGGATGAGGAGTCAGAAATGCCATCTGCTTCTGGCAAGTCTGCGCAACGTGCCTCCACACAAAGGCCCAGGCAGGGGACACAGTGAGGAGGATGACGAGGAGTCAATGGAGGAGGAACACATCTCTCCAGAGGAGGGAGGTACACAAGGCTCTAGTAGTCAGTGTGTACAGCGAGGGTGGGGTGATGCTGAGCAGGCTGAGATGCTGCCTCAAATTGGGGACAGCGTTTCCGGTCCAGTTGGCAGTCTGCAGCACATGGTTGATTTCATGCTGCAGTGCTTGTTAAATGACCGCCGCATCGCCAACATTCTCCACATGGCTGATTATTGGGTGTACACCCTCCTAGATCCTCGCTACCGGGACAACTTACAAAGCCTCATACCACAGTTGAACCGGGAGCGAAAAATGCGGGAGTACCAAGAAACACTTGTGCAGGCCATCATGTTCTCCATTCTCCCCGCAAGTGTTGCTGGTAGTGCTTTTCAAAGCAGCCATGTGGGTAGAGGCAGTGGAGGAAGCTCTGCACAAAGAGGTAGCAGAGGCAGTGCCGCAGGACAAGGCAAGGCCAGTATGGCCCAAATGTGGAAAAGTTTTGTGGGACCGCCGCAAACGGCTACACCATCACAGACGGCTCCAGTTAGCAGGAGGCAATGTTTCCGTCATATGGTGACAGACTACTTGTCTTGCCCTGTTAGTGTACTCCCAGACGGCTCTTCCCCGTTCAAGTATTGGGTCTCTAAGCTGGATACATGGCCAGAGCTTAGCCAGTATGGATTGGAGGTGCTGGCTTGCCCTGCTGCCAGTGTATTATCGGAACGTGTCTTTTGTGCTGCAGGTGGTGTGGTAACAGACCGTCGCACGCGACTATCCACCGATAATGTTGACCGGCTTACTTTTCTGAAAATGAACAAGGCCTGGATCTCACCTGAATTTGCCAGTCCTCTTCCAGAATAAATAATTGGCTGGCAACAGGATCCAGGTCTCCTGTTGTGTTCATGTTTCTATGCCCTGAACTTTATTTCCTGGGCTACAGCAATGCCCGTTGTTGCTCAGAAGTGCTGTCCACACAGACAAAACACTCGCTCATGTGTAAGTGGGGTTCGGTAACGTCAGCTGATCCCCTGCTGTGTGTACGGCAAACTCTACTGCTGCCTACAACTTCTGACTACCTCTGATTTAATATGTTCTCTGATTTACCCTCTGTCTCCACTCTGTTTTGAGTATTTCCTCCGGCCTACAACACCGCCTGTTTCTGCTCTCAAGTGCCGTCTGCACAATCCACACTTGTTCCTGTGTTACCTGGGTCCTGTAACATCTGCTCATCTCCAGAGGAGAGTCCGGCAATGTCTCCTGCTTTGTCTACATTCCCACTACTTGTAGTGGAAAAGTGGACAGAGCAGGAGACATTGCCTGACTCACCTCTAGGGAGAAGCTGCTGTTACAGAACCCCAGTAACACAGGAACAAGTGTGGGCTGTGCAGACGGCATTTCAGAGCAGCAACTGGCGTGGTTGGAAGCCAGAGGAAATACTCGAAACAGAGTGAAGACAGAGGCCTAATTGGAGTACGTTGACAGTTAGTAGTAGTCTAGAAACAATCGAAAACTGCCACCAAGTAGGCCTCGGCCTACTACCTTATTTTCCCTGGGCTCCAACACCGCCAGTTGGTGCTCAGAAGTGCTGTCCGCACAGACAAAACACTCGCTCATGTGTAAGTGGGGTTCGGTAACGTCAGCTGATCCTCTGCTGTGTGTATGGCAAAGTGTCCTGCTCCCTCCACAGTCAAACAACCTCAGATTTACACCTGGCTCCAAGTAGGCCTCGGCCTACTACCTGATATTCCCTGGGCTCCGACACCGCCAGTTGGTGCTCAGAAGTGCTGTCCACACAGAAAAAAACAATCGTTCATGTGAAAGTGGGGGTCGGTAACGTCAGCTGATCCCCTGCTGTGTGGAGGGCAAAGTGCTGCTGCCTCCAAATTGTAACTACTTCAGATTTAAACATTCTCTGATTTGGCCTCTGTCTCCACTCTGTCTCTAGTATTTCCCCTGACCTCGAACACCGCCAGTTCCTGCTCACAGTTGCCGTCCGCGCATTCCACACATGTTCCTGTGTTACTGGGGTTCTGTAATGTCAGCAGATCCCACAATGTGTGTCCGACACTGTCTCCTGTGCTGTCCACCTTCCCACTGCAAGAGGTGGGAATGTGGACAGAGCAGGAGACAGTGGCAGACACACATCAGGGGATCTGCTGACATTACAGAACCCCAGTAACACAGGAACACGTGTGGATTGGGCAGACGGCTGCTGTACGCATAAACTGGCGGTGTTGGTGGTCACATGAAATCCTGGAAACAGAGTGGAGACAGATGCCTAATTGGAGCACGTTGACAGTCTGTTGTAGCCTACAAACAATCTAAAACTGCCACCAAGTAGGCCTCGGCCTGCACCCCGATTGTCCCTGGGCTCCAACAACGCTAGTTGGTGCTCGGAAGTGCTGTCCACACAGAAAAACACACTTGTTCATGTGAAAGTGGGGGTCAGTAACATCAGCTGATCCCCTGCTGTGTGGAGGGCAAAGTGTCCTGCTCCCTCCAAAATCAAAATACCTCCGATTTACACCTGGCTCCTAGTAGGCCTCGGCCTTCACCATGATTGTCCCTGGGTTCCAACAACGCCAGTTGGTGCTCAGAAGTGCTGTCCGCACAGACAAAACACTCGCTCATGTGTAAGTGGGGTTCGGTAACGTCAGCTGATCCCCTGCTGTGGGGAGGGCAAACTGCTGCTGCCTCCAAATTCAAACAGCGTCTTATCTTAAACTGCCTCCAAGTAGGCCTCAGCCTACAAAATGACACGTTGACAGTCTGTTGTAGCCTACAAACAATCTAAAACTGCCACCAAGTAGGCCTCGGCCTGCACCATGATTGTCCCTGGGTTCCAACAATGCCAGTTGGTGCTCGGCAGTGTCTTTGGCACGGGTACTCCCTGTTGCCCAGCCTGGTTCCAGCACGCCAGCTGTTTCCGGGTAGTGTCAAGGTCACTATGCCACCAATCCGTTGTCCTGTCGTCTTGCGGCCGGGTTAGCCGACTCTACGGTGCCTGCAATTTAGGTGACTCCTATGTGGGCTGCGGGAAGTGGCACTGAAGGCTGGATCTGTAGTGCCAATGGGACATGGACCCCCTGTAGGACTGTGGGTTTCGGTAACTGCGGTTGGCTTGCGGCATGGCTACTTTGCTTTGGATGGGTACCTTCTGCTACCCACCCGTGTTCCAGCACTGTCAGCTGGTTCTCGCCAGAGCCTTTGGCCTAGGTGCCTCCATCTCGGTATCTGAGGTCCAGCACCGTCAGCTGGTCCTTGGTAGTGCTTTTTAGCACAGGTACCTTCTGCTTAGTAACCGTGGTCCAGCAACGTCAGCTGTTCCTCGGTAGTGCCATTGGCTCTTGTAGCTTTTGCTACCCATCTGGGTTCCAGCACTGTCAGCTGGTTCTCGGTAGTGTCTTTGGCACGGGTACTCCCTGTTGCCCAGCCTGGTTCCAGCACGCCAGCTGTTTCCGGGTAGTGTCGAGGTCACTATGCCACCAATCCGTTGTCCTGTCGTCTTGCGGCCTGGTTAGCCGACTCTACGGTGCCTGCAGTTTAGGTGACTCCTATGTGGGCTGCGGGAACTGGCACTGAAGGCTGGATCCGTAGTGCCAATGGGACATGGACCCCCTCTAGGACTGTGGGTTTCGGTAACTGCGGCCGGCTTGCGGCATGGCTACTTTGCTTTGGATGGGTACCTTCTGCTACCCACCCGGGTTCCAGCACTGTCAGCTGGTTCTCGCCAGAGCCTTTGGCCTAGGTGCCTCCATCTCGGTATCCGAGGTCCAGCACCGTCAGCTGGTCCTTGGTAGTGGTTTCTAGCACAGGTACCTCCTGCATAGTAACCGGGGTCCAGCACCGTCAGCTGTTCCTCAGTAGTGCCATTGGCTATTGTTCCTTCTGCTGCCACTACGGGTTCCAGTACTGTCAGCCGGTTCTCGCCAGTTTCTCAGCCTTCTTGTACCTTCTGCTACATTTCCAAGATCAAGCTTTTTGAAATTGTCTTTGGTAATCCTTATTGATCTCCATGACGACGACCCTGATGACGACGACCCAGAAGACCACACCAAAGCAGACCAGAAATATTACCCTAAATAATAAGACCAAGAGGACAAAGAACATGAAGACAACCACCAAGATACAGAACAAAAGACAGAAGAACAAGAAGCAGAAAAAGCAAAAGCAGAAGAACAGAAAGCAGAAGAACATTAAGCATAAGACTAAAAATCAGCATAGAAGAAATCAAAATTATAAGCAGAAGAAGACTAAGCAGTAAATGGGGGTGCCCCTGGAAAATGCCTGCTGCTGCAGGCCAAACTGAACGCGGACAAATCCTGTTGTAAATCTTTTGTGACAGGCAGAACGTAAGGTGTAATCTTATAACTTTTATAGATAAGTACTACAGGAATGCCTGTCACCATAAGAAAATGAAGAAAAAGAAGAATAGGAAGAAGATGAAGAAATAGCATATGAAAATTAATAGTAGCTGAATAAGAAGAATATGAAGAATGGAAAAAAAAAATTAATGGGAAGAAGGTGAAGAAGAAGAAGATGAATAAGGAGAAGAAAAAGTTGATGAAAAAAATGCTACTGCTGCGGATCATGAAGGATAAAGTGTGGGAGAAGTACAAAAGAAGGTGAAGAGCATGGAAGTTGTGAAACATACATATCTGACAAAATATAAAAAAGTTAACAGTCAATATCTTTTTAACTCCGAACGTCTTGAAAAAAAAAATTGGAATTAATGCTATGCCATGTGATTTGAATAAACCACTATGCCTTTAATGTCTCCTCCACCTCCCACAATACATTCTACATGATTCTTATTTATTTGTTTTCAATTATGTAGAATTAGCCAACAAGGAAATAAAGGGCTTTTTTAAATTCTGATACCGGAAGTCCCATTGACTTGAATGGGACTTCCGGTATCGGAATCGGCGATACCCGATATTTTTTTCGTATCGGGCGATACCATCCGATACGATATTTTGGGGTATCGAACGGTATCGCTCAACACTACTGCTGAGCACAGATGCAGGAACAGACACTCATCAGATAAAGTGCACAACAAAGGATAGCCTCTATACATGTGCTAAGAGGCCTGAATTTAAATTTAGCGGGGGGGTGGGGATTCCCCTAACTGCTCAAATGTAAGTGGCCAATGTGCGGGTAAGAGTACTTCAAAAGGGTAAATAACTATTGAAGTTGTCCCTACTTATCCAGGTGGAGCATGGATGCAGAGAGAATCACTCATTGAGTAAAAGGTACAAGGTGCGATGATATGATTATAGAGTAGGCCTACATCGAAGGACAGTCTAAATGATGAGCAGTAGGGTAAATTACCCAAACCACCATAGTCATGTAGCCAAGATGTAGGGGAAGTACTCACAGATGTAAAGAAAGTAGTGTGGCATGTCACTGCATCCGATATGTCTCTTCCAGTCCGACACGAGCAGCGCACCCCGGCATAACCGTGGCTCAAAGTGGCCTAGCTGTGCCTAACAGAAAGCTATTACAAATGGTATTTATATCGAACCCACGCCACTGCATCTTCAGCTCCTGAAGAAGCGTGTCTGGTGACACGCATTGGGACAATTTCTGTCCGGCCCTGTTCCTTTCTCCACCGCTCTGATATCAAGGATTTTCGAGTATACAGGTCTCCCTTTCCACCAACAGGCTTGTCTCATATTCCACAGGCTGCATTAATCACCTGTAGTCCTTGCTTAGGTGCATGTTATCCTTGGAATTTCTTTACTCTGTGTCATATGTTTACATTACTTAACTGCCTGTTATTTGTTTAAGGGTCTACTTGGCTATTGATATGCAACCATACTCTCACCAGAGGTGCTGTGTATTAGCATTGCCTCATTAAGTATTTTGTTAAGTCATCATGTATTGAAAGGGTTTTGTGAGGCTATATCTGAGGTTTAGTTGGTATCCTTAGAGAAAGGAGGGGCAGGTCCTTGCCTTGTCATAGGCTTAAGGGTACTTCACACATAGCAAGATCGTTAGCGAGATTGCTGAAACGTCACAGGTTTTGTAATGCGCCAGTGATCTCGCTACGTGTGACACATAGCGGCGACCGTCCCCCCGCTGCGATAATTGTGCTCGAATGTCCTAGGCCATTTTTTGATCGTTGCTGTCCTGCTGGCCAGCATGCATCGCTGTGTTTGACGCCATAACAACGACGAGTGACCTTCTTGAAGCATGGCTATTGAGGTCTGAGTCGTCAGAATAGTTGCTGTGTGACAAGGTCCCAACGACCTCCAAGGTCGTTATACGGATCGCCGTATCTTTGCTGCATCGTTGACTAGATCTGCCTGTTTGGCAGCTTACTAGCGACCATGTAGCTACGTACCAGCGATCCTTACCAGGTCGTATCGGTATCGCTAGGGCATCACTATGTGTAACGGGACCCTTACTGTGTTTTGTAGTTTTTAAATATTTGTCGTGGTTGGGTGTTCAAATAAAATTAAATATATTTTTTGCAATTAATCCATTGTGATCCCTGTGTGTATGCATGTCTCCAATCTTCTTTACTACTTGATACATCAGAAATGCATGGCTTCATCTTAAAGATATTTGTACAATACTCAGACGTGTGGGGTTCGGTCGTGTAAGCAAAGTTTATTCATCATTCCAATTGTCATCATACGTGTTTTGGGGCCTTTAATATTGGATATGTCATATTTTTAAAAGTAGCTCCCTGATGCAAGGATTTTCTTTTTCTTAACTGGATCCTGGTCTCCTACAATTCAAAGAACCTTACAAAATTCCTATCTTCCCATTGTTGGTGTACTGTTGCGGCGGTGATCCAAAAAACTATGAAAATCATTTTATCGGGAATCAGAAATATAGGGACGTAAAAATAATCCATTACATACCCTCAGATTTTTCATGGAGCACTTCACTTGCTTCTTGGCTGTTTTCTGCAGATTGAAATCCATTCAAGTCTTCAGCCTAAAATGCACAGCAGAAAGTTATAAATAGATGGAAAAAGAACTACTTTTTTATTGTCAGCAACAGCCATCACAGATTCTTTATAATTATAGATTATTTATGCATTACAATATTAGACAGTATTGAAATGCTCTGGGTTAAAGTTTATGACTTTTCCTAAATAAACCTCAACAACATCTTGTTTCCCGAAGTCATTCTCATGCAAACTGGGAACAAGTCCTCACAAAACAAACACTGAAAATAGTGTTGTGACATTTCTATTCCACAGAAGTCAATACCATGACGGTCCTGTGACATTTAGAAATTAAAAAGTAATTGAAACCAAAGAATTTGCATTAAACTCGCAGCTTCAGTTATATAACACTTTTATACCCCAAGTCATTGTTTGCTCTGTAGCCCTTCTCTAGTGTTAACCTGGTATACCAAAAATTGTATTGTTTCCCTTTAACAACTTCCAGCAACTGTACTTCCAGATTAAATGCGATTTACCGCAATCGGATGATCAATTAAGTCTGATTGGCACAGGAACAGGAGCTGTGCGCCCGTGCCCTGCGCCGCAGGAGCTGCATTTATGCACAGCTAGCTGAGCTTCTGCTGTGCTTTGTTGGGGTCAAGCCTAGAAATGTAACCCCTTAGGTGCTGCTTTGAGTCGGGACAACAGCAAATGAGATTTTTGACAAAGAAAAATAGCTCCTTTGGTCAGCGTATCAGCACCCCTGGCATAATGATTGTGGGGTGCTGATGATTGCTGTGGCAACAATTAGGCCCAACAACAGCCTCCATGTCTGACATAAACGGCAGCCTATCCCGATCCTGCAGGAGACAGAGCCCGACATGCAGCCAGTCATACATAGGTTGTACAGTGCATAATCAATGCAATCAATACTGTGGGAGGCTAGTAAGTTTTTTTTTTTTTTACAAAAAAGTAAATAAAAAAAATAAATCTTATTTATTGAGCATAGTGAATGACTTGGGGGAAAAAAATGTCAATGAATAAATTATCCAAAACTCTTTTCTTATTGCCTTACAAAATATTAAATATAATCTGTTAAAAATAAATCGTTTATATGCCAACATAGTACCAATAAAAGCTATAGCTTGTAATGTAAAAGACAAGCCCTTATACAGAACTGTATTCAGAAAAATAAAAACGTTATGGCAATCACAAAAATTACAACCAAAACAAAGATTTTTTTTTTAACAAAAAGGTGATTTTCTTGTGCAAGAGTAGTAAAAAGAAGAAACAGTAATTGTATCAACATACAGAATAAAGTTAACAAGTCAGTTATACTGCATACTGCACAGTGAACTCTACAAAAGTCATCACAATGACATCAGTGGTGGTCAGACACGCATCACCTCCACCGATCTAGTGAAAACTGCCCCGGCAGCGGCCGGAACTAAGCGATGTATGTGGTTGAACACAGCAGATCTATATCAATCAGGCTTAGGTCCTGCCACTGCAGGAGTGATTTCAGCTGATGGGTGGGGGTGTTAGGAGTCAGACCTCCACCGATCTCCTATTGGTGAGGCCTGGAAAGCTCCCCCAATTAGGCAGCATTTTTACACCACTTCAATGATATCATCCTTCACCTTTACACCATTATAATACGACATATACTGTCAAATGTTGTAAGCACTCTATTGCTGGGAATCATTTACAGTTATGGATATTCAAGCTCGCTCATTTGTACATACTTTGTCCATTGAGCTTGTTGGTTGCTTGAACACATCCCTGACATCAGGAATCTGATGGTGTTTGTTTTTCATCCTCAAGGTCTGACTGAAAGTATCGATTCGTTTCTGGACAGCTGCTGACTGAGTCTTTGTTAGAGTAGATAGGATCACCATGCTGTCCTGGGAGTCGGCTGCACTCTCTCCAAATAAATTGGACAATCCGGCTTCTTTGAGCCATTCCTCCTCCAGCTCGCCCTCTAGAAATGTCAAATGCAAAATAGTCAATAGCTTAAACCAAACAGTAGATAAGCTCATTTTGTTTCGCTTAAATGTATCTTACAAATACAAGATTTTCGTAAAAGATCCTAAAGAAGAGAGGAAGTAAAAGCATGACGACAGTTTATCGAACGACGAGCATGCTGCCATCTTGTTAGCCTTAATAGGTTCTTACCATCAGGCTCTTTAACCACAACACGCTGTTCCTCTTGAGTATTGTCAGAACTCTTTTTAATGTTTTCTATTTCAGTCCAGTATTCATCAAGTGACTGTTCATCTAACGAGTCTTGTGATCCCGAACGGTTAAAAGTCACTTTATCCAGAGCACCGTGCATGTTTCCGTGGTTCATCGTATAATGCCCAGTTTTGCGACTGAAAAACAAGGTTGGCATGTATTTAATTATTGATAGCCAAACCAGGTTAATACTTTAAGGCCACATTCACAAGTGGAGTGTTCAGTCAGTATTTTACCTCAACATTTGTAAGCCAAAACCAGGAGTGGAACAATCAGAGGAAAGTATAACAGAAACGCATCACCACTTCTGGATTTTTCACCCACTCCTGATTTTGGGTTACAGATACTGATGTGAAAAAAAACTGACCAAATACTCAACGTGTGCACATGGCCTAAATGGTAACAATAATGCTCAGGATGTTAAATCAGTGGACGGACTCCATGATAAAAGTCATAATACAACAGACCCCCAATTCTGGTTAGTAGCCCATTCCATTCTAGGTGTTTTTGCAGCTCTATTTATGCTTTTTCAATGCAAATGTTCAGCTGCGTTTTACAGTAACAGCAAAGTATGAGATTTCAGAAATCTCATGCACACACAGTTTTTTTTGTCATCAGGATTTTGTGGTTTGCATTTTATTTTTTTGTTGCCCAATGGTGCATGTCGCTTCTTTCAGCTTTTTTTACTCATTGAAATTAAAGGGGCTGTGAAAAAACGCTGAAAAAAATACACCAAAAACACAGGAATCACGTATTGCTTAGGTTTTTGGGGGCCAAAAACCTGATTCTATAGAATAGAACTTCTTTTTTCAACAGTAAACTTTATCAGCATGCACAAGAGACAAATCTAGCATGCCAAAACCGCAGAAAAAAAACCGTACAAAAATCACAGCAAAAAACGCAAGAAAAACTAGCTTTTTCTGCAGCTTCTTTCCTGACAAGAGATCAGAATTTGCTGCAGAAAAAAAACTGCAGAAAAAAAAACTGCAGAAACAATGCCTAGTGTGAACTTACCCTTAAGCTGGGTTCACATAGTGTTTAGGTGGTGCGTTTAACGCATCCGTTACATAGCGGCATTAACGCTATGTAACGGATGCGTTAACGCACCCATACACTGCTATAGACGAGCGCATTGCTAGCGCATTTCATAATCGACATGCGTTAGCATGTGACGGACCCTTGGACGCGGTCTGCAGCATCCGAAGGTCCGTCACTAATCGTGCCGATGAAGCATCTGCGCTAGCGGGATCACATAATGCTTATGGGAGTAGCGTTAATGCAGTTCATCGTTATGCGTTGAACGAACTGCATTAACGCTATGTGAATCTGGCCTTAGACAGGTTCTTGGAAAGGTCAGCATGTCCAATGGACATCTTCAATAGGTCTCATTCACACTAGAGTGTAAATCGATTGAGTGCAATACAAGAAAAATGTTGGATTTCACTCAGACTACACATGTTATTCAATGAGAAAATGCAGATCTACGTATGGTATATTTTTTTTCTCTGCAGTTTTGCCATGAGAAATATATTGCAGTGTGCTGTGATTTCATTCCGAAAACAGAGTGCGAGGAAAAAAAAAAAATATTAGATGCCAAACAGACCATCAGTATGGTACAATTCTGTAGAATAGAAACTGTAAATGGTTAATAGCTGCATTAAAAAAAACAAAAACGGATTACATAAGGTCTGCATAAATGAGAAAAAAAACGGTAACACTTTTCAGGATGAGAATGGGACCGATTTTTTTATATGCAATATGAATGAACCCTTTTTGCTTATTACGGTGTTGACTCTTAAGAGACCTTGTCTACATGCAGTACCAAATGTGTGTTTTTTTTTGTTTGTTTTTTTTAAACAAGGCAAAAAGGGAGGGGGTATTTGAACCACTGTGTTTTATTTTTTGTCATGTTTTTAAAAAAACTTTTTTATTGTATTTAATAGTCCCCATAGGGGACTTGAAGCTGCTATCGTCTGATGCACTGCTCTGTATAGAGAAAATAACGATCTATAAATGCCAGCAAAACACGCTTTCACAGGATTGTATTGACAGGGTCTGTCACGGCGACCCATTGGCACCCCGCAATCATGTCACTGGTTCAGCAAAGGGCACGTGGAATGTCACGCCCCCGGCCCGTGTTAAATACCGTTGTAAGAGAATGACAGTGAGATTTAACAGGTTAACAGTCGCAGGCAGAGCTCCACTCCACTTGTGGCTATTAGAGGCTCATGGTGGCTGATTAAATCCGCAGTCATGTGCCAAAAACAATGCAGGCTCGGCGGGTGAGCAATGTCTGGGAGCCAGCATTTGACAAATGGGTTAAAGTGCATTTTTTCCCGGTAGCCGTGCTTTCAGTACAGCGGCCGTACAGCCTTTGGAAAGCCATTAACCTGTAATTTAACTCTATAGCTGCAGGGTAATAGCATTTTGGGAATGACCTGATCTCTTTAATATTTAAAAAAAATTACAACTTTTTCTCACTTGCACTTCCACGTTCTATTAATAGCTTTATTTAAGATTAGACTCGCTGTTTATCACGAAAAAAAAGATCTACAGTATAAACACTTAACTGATTAAACATTGCACGTTAATGCATGTAGGCAAAGTTTACAATCTACTGGAAATTGTGCATCTGATAAAGACGTCAGACATGGTACAAATGGGAACTAGATAAAACCACCACGTGCAATTCTCCAGGACATAACCAAATACTGAACATTAGGCAACGTAAACCACCAAATGAGAGCCTGAAATATCTCCAATCAGCTTAGTTAGGGGTTCTGTCAAGGAAGAGAATCCTCTAACTCTTTGGACCCAGATTCATCAAGACTGGCTATCTGCACTCCATCTTGTTCGTGGATATGCAAAAATAAGATGTGCCCATTTCATTTAGAGGACCATGTGCCTGTCATGAATTTAGCGAATCTTTCACCTTTTGTTAACAAGCTTGAGAATTGTACTCAAAGTCATTGACTGGATCACATTTCTGTCTTAACATACGCAACTTTTGTGGTGTAAATGATGATGGATTTGTCGGCTGCATGGAGTCACCCTCCTCCCACTAAGCGCCTTCTCCTTTTCAAAAAGTTGGCTGGACCAGATGTAAAGACGACACAAGTAGTAAAATGTTTGCACAAATTGCTCAAATATTTTTCCACATTTCATACGGCTTCATACCAGTATTCTGGTGAAAACTGGTAATGGATTGGGTCTAGTATGCTTGGTCTTGTTCATGGAAAACATCTCACCTATCACAACTGTTATTAAAGGGAACCTGTCAGTAGGAATGTGCACAGTAACCTACAGACAGTGTCAGGTCGGCACTGTTATACTGATTACAATGATACCTTGGCTGATAAAATCTGTCTTGTGGCCGTTTAATCTTTATTTGTAGTTTTCAGTTAGAGATTCTTGTGCTTCGGGGGGGAATCTTTATGTGGTGCTCTGATTAGGTCTTCATGCTGATGGCTTCTGACAGGTCACTAATCTCTCACTAACCTGCCCCCTATTTTACATACTGATTATATGCATTGGAAAAAAAAAAAAAAAATCACATTCAGAAGTTTTCAAAATTGTCACCAGATTTCTGATATTTTCATAAACACAAGTTATAGCGAACATATTTTGCCACTATCATGAAGCACAATATGTCACGAAAAAATAGTCTCAATCAGTGGGATCCATTTAAGCATTCCAAAGTTACAACTTCATAAAGTGACACTGGTCAGATTTAAAAAAAAACTGAGGCTGGGCCATTAACCTACAGAAAAAGGCCATTAAAGGGGTTAAAAGTCGCGCCCCCCAAATTATTTTAAACTGCTGTCATGAAATATGTTAACTTTTCAGGGTCTACACAGGAAATAAGGCAAAATGTAATGTAATAATGAAAATTGACACATTTACCACTACATTTTTACGGTGGTTTCAATTTTTTGTTTTCACAAGGGGTATTAGGAAAAAATGGACCCTAAAATGAATTATGCAATTTCTCCCGAGTATGATAATATCCTATATTTGGAGAAAAACTGCTGTTTGGGCACATGGCACGGCTTGGAAGAGAGTGCTATTTGCAATCTATTTCAGTCTACATACACATTTTTAATCCATCACAGATTTGTTTAACATTTGGACAGCGTAAATAGAAATTAAATTTTTGCTCAAAAAATGTTATTTAAGCTGCAATTTTTTTTTTTATTTACCCAAGGGTAGTAATAATTGATAATGGACTATGCAATTTCATTGATTTTTCCTGAACATACCAATTGCAAATATGCCAGTTTAAAGGGAATCTGTCACCCCATTTTTCAACTATCAGCTGCCGACACCTCCATCAGGGGCTTATCTACAACATTCTGCAATCTGGATATTTTATATTTGATACCCCCATTCTGCTCATGCTCATAGTGGTTTGTATCTCTACATGTTCATGGTTTGTCCTGTTTACACATCATTAAGGGGTGTTGGATAGTTACCGTATTAGGCAACATATATGTTTTTGTATGTTCTTAATGTTTTGGTTTTATATATCCTTGGGATTCAATAAAGTTTTTGCATTTCTTCAGGTGTGCACACCATTTTTGGTTTTGGACTTTTCTCCTCTGCATGACAAACAATAGTTTCTGGCAACATATAGGGTATTACTATGTTCAGGAAAAATCAATGAAATTGCATGGTCCATTATCAGTTATTATTACCCTTGGGTAAATAAAAAAATTGCAGCTTAAATAACATTTTTTGAGCAAAAATTTAATTTCTATTTACGCTGTCCAAATGTTATACAAATCTGTGATGGATTAAAAATGTATATGTAGACTGAAATAGATTGCAAATAGCACTTCTCTTCCAAGCCGTGCCATGTGCCCAAACAGCAGTTTTTCTCCAAATATAGGATATTATCATACTCGGGAGAAATTGCATAATTCATTTTAGGGTCCATTTTTTCCTAATACCCCTTGTGAAAAAAATTGAAACCAAAGTAAAAATGTAGTGGTAAATGTGTCAATTTTCATTTTTACATTATATTTTGCCTTATTTCCTGTGTAGAGCCTGAAAAGTTAACATTTCATGACAGCAGTTTAAAATAATTTGAGGGGTGCAGCTTTTAACCCCTTAACGGCCATTTTTTTGTAGGTTAATGACTCAGCCTCAGTTTTTTTAAATTTGACCAGTGTCACTTTATGAGGTTGTAACTTTGGAATGCTTCAATGGATCCCACTGATTATGAGAATATTTTTTCGTGACATATTGTACTTCAGGATAGTGCAAAATATGTTCGCTATAACTTGTGTTTATGACAATATCAGAAATCTGGTGACAAATTTTGAAAGTTTCACAATTTTCAAAATTTAAATTCTTATGCCCTTAAACCAGAGATATATGTCACACAAAATAGTTAACAACATTTACCACCTGTCTACTTTACATCAGCACAATTTTTTAAACATAATTGTTTTTAGTTTTAGAAGGGTTAAAAGTTGATTTTTTTCAAGAAAAAATGCTTTTTCCTTTTTCCCCCCTCCACAAAAAAAAAAAAAAAAAAAAATCTAAATTCGACCCAAATTGTTTATTTTCACAAGTGTAACAGGAGAAAATGAACGTCAAAATTGATTGTGTAATTTCTCCCGAGCACGCAGATATCCCATATTTTGGGAAAAACTACTGTTTGGACGCATGCAAGAGATTGGAAGGGAAGGAGCACCCTCTTGACTTCTTGAGCGCAAAAATGGCTGCAATCAAGAGTGAATGCCATGTCATGTTTGTAGATCCCCTGATGTGCCTAAACAGTGAAAAACCCCCACAAGTGACCTCATTTTGGAAACTAGACCCCTCAAAAGTTTTGTTTTAGCCAAAGATTTTATGTTTTCATAAGGGGAAAAGGGGAAAAATAGCATCAATTTTTTTTCCTCACAATTTCTGCGGAACATGGAAATACCCCATATGTAGCTGTATAGTACTACTTAGCCATACAGAGAGACCCGAAAGAGAGGAAGTGCTCTCTGCCTCCTAGAGCACAGGTTTTCCTAGAATAGTTTGCAGACTTCATATACAGAGGCCCTAAGTGCTAGAAGAGCAGAACCCCCCTCAAGTGACCCCATTTTGGAAATTACACCCTGACAAACATGTGGATGTGGGGCATTTGGATTTGGGAGTGCAGATTACAGCGCTCACTGCTGACCACTTATTTTGGGGTTTTCATCTAAATATCTGAATGACATGATTCAGTTGAAACCCCCAAAGGGATCCATTCATTATAATGAGGCAGCAGAGTTGCTCTGGACCAAGTCTGACCTCTGTTTAGCGTTGTGCTTTTCGGAGATACACAAAACTGTAGTCGACGGCATTTTTATGCACATCTACTATGCACAAGTTTATGGAGCGAGGCCGCTTCCACTAGCTAAGAGTATGTGTAACTCATGCATACCCTCTGTTCCCGGATCGGAAACCGGCAAATTCCCGCAGCACAGAGTGCATGCACTGAGGGGATTCATAAGTCTGCAGTCACACAGAGGGACTGCAGACTTACTGATTTGGACCGGACAACCCCTTTAAAGGTCAAAATTGGCTACATCACTACGGCCACAAACATATCTGTATAATGGGCACTAAGTAAAGGGCCATTTAGCACGGTATAATATACACATACATAACCAGTTTTATTAAATAATTCAAATAGTACAGTACATACAAAGTTAAGACATTAAAAGTATCCAAGCATCACTTATTCTGGCTGACTAAATTATTGATAATATAGGAGCTATATTTAGGTGTATTCTCAAGTGGAAATTTATGCAAAAAAATATATATTCCATTCACTTGTACACTTGCATAAAGATTGTTTCTGCAGTTATATGCAAAGACTTCGGCAATTCCCATTCAAATGGATGATACAGTAACAAAAAAGTCTGCAAAAAAAAAAAAAAAAAAGAAGGCAGCCATTCAGTTGTTAAATAGATTTATATCCTAAAGTTCCTTCCGCTTCAATGTGAAAACTTCTGCTTACTTCTAATGTCTGCTGTCACCAGAGTGACCTGCCTGCATGCAATGCTCATTTCATTGTATACCATACTTCCTAAAAGAAAAAGTGAACACTTGTCACAGCGCAAAAAACATACAAAAAAAAAAAGACAGTGTAATAAGGCCTCTTTCACACATCAGTTTTTTGCCATCAGCCGCAATCCGTCGTTTTAAGAAAAAAACGGATCCAGCGACTGATGATGCTGGGTCCATTTTTTTTTCTCATAGACAGGTATTCGCGACGGATGGCCTCACGTTTCGTCCGTCGTTCACTGGATCCGTTGGACATTTTGTGTCCGTCGGGCGGAGATGACTGACAGCAATGGATCCAACGACGTCCGTCGTTGGCTATAATGGAAGCCTATGGGTGCAGAATCCGTCGCTGTCCATCAAATGACGGAATCCAGTGACGGATTCTGTTTTTTTAAACTGAGGATGCTTTAATTATTATTACCAGGTAGGGCAGTCGGGTCCAGCTAAAAAAAGGATCCGTCGCATCTGTTTTTCACAATCTGCAACTGAATCTGTTTTTTTTACAAAACTGCTGAATTGCGACTGATGCCAAAAAACTGATGTGTGAAAGAGGCCTTAGGGATATAAATACAATACATGTCTTATTGATACTTTGTATTCCACTAGTAATAATAATCTTTATATAGCGCTAACACATTCCGCAGCGCTTTACAGTTTGTACACATTATCATCGCTGTCCCCAATGGGGCTCACAATCTAACTTCCCTATCAGTATGTCTTTGGAATGTGGGAGGAAACCGTAGTATCCGGAGGAAACCCACGCAAACACGGGGAGAACATACAAACTCCTTGCAGATGATGTCCTTGGTGGGATTCAAACCCAGGACCCCAGCGCTGCAAGGCTGCAGTGCTAGTAATGTGTAAGTTGCAATACACAAGTACTCAGGGCTAGTATCGGCTGTTTAAATAGTTATATCAGTTTGCCGGCCACTTAGGTAAATGTTACTTACTGAATGTGTCATTCAAGGACGTTTTATCATTAAGAAAATACAGATAAAATATTTCCATCCAAAAAGCGAATACTTTACACGTTCTTTGATAATGATGGAAATGCATCCTGCACAATCCTACAGCTTAAATAGATGGACATGCTTATTCCAACAGCAGGGGGAATAGAAACCGGCCACTTGTGAAAAGGGAGGATGGCAGTTTGCGGAGATCATGTAACATTTATAGGACACACTTGTAGTATTAAAGTTTTATGTAGCCAAGTCCAGGAATAAGGCGGACATACTATGTATTCATCTGTGTGTGTAAACATTATTCTTCAATGGAGTATGTAAAAGAAGAGGATGGACAAGGAAATGACATCAAAACTCTTTTTTTTTTGCTAAATAATATATCTTTATTTAGCTTACAAAAACGCATACAAATCCGCTTGAAAAAACACATGAAAATCCGCATCAAAATGCGCAATGTTTTTACCTGCGTTTTCTGCCAAGAGATGCAGAATCTGCGCAGAAAATTCCACAGGCAAATCCGCAATGTGTGCACATACCCTAAGACTTGATAACGCAACTCCAAGATATGAGTGCATATCCTATCATATGCAAATTGCCTCTTCAGAGAGGAAGAGGACTTGAACTCTATAGTGCCACCTGTTGGTAGTAGTGATCCTACAAGTCACAATCGACCCTTTAACGAGTCTTGTAATATGACTTAGGATAAAAGACAAATCAGAATCTCAATTTGCAGACACGGTATTTCGGGCTATTGGCCCTTGTCAGTGCAAAGTATGAGAACTGATTTGGCTAGGTGAGAGGCTCTGGACTGAAGTCTAAGGAGTAAAGTTTCTCCAGGTGGAGAGTGACATACCAGCTCTGGCTTGTCAAGGTAAGGAGGCTTATTCGCCGCCGTGCAATGCTCCTCTGGGAAAATATGCAAATTGCCTCTTCTGAGAGGAAGAGGACTTGAACTCTATAGCGCCACATCAGTTCTCATACTTTGCACTGACGAGGGCCAAGAGCCCGAAACACCGTGTCTGCAAATTGAGATTTGATTTGGCTTTTATCCTAAGTCATATTACAAGACTGGTTAAAGGGTTGATTGTGACTTGTAGGATTGCCATTACCAACAGGTGGCGCTATAGAGTTCAGTTTCCTCCAGAAACAGGAGGAATAGAAGTTGTGACCACTTTATTCCCACCTAAGACTAGATGACACAGTAGCTACGTGTGTGAGCCGGGACATGATTGTAAGGAGTCCCTGAAGTAGGCTGCAGCTACCTGTCATGTGAGTGGTGTTCTAAGTAACAGCAAGAAAGAGGAACTTGAGTGTAATTCATAACTGCAAGTACTTCAGATTAGCGCTAGTAAGGAGATGTTCAGAAAAGGCTCATACGGAAGGGAGTTCTGGAAGGGTGTGCTCCATCTGCCTGGGAGTGTGCTGAGCCCCTCATCTGAAGGGTACGGCACTGAAGTGGGCACCTGTGTATGCCAGAAACATGAGTAAAGTTTTGGAACTGCATTCAGCTGTGTCTCTGCCTTCTTCCTGCATCAACCTACTCAGCACTGCTATATCTCTGTGCCTAACACTACACCATCTACCTCAACACCTACTACAACTGTCCTGGGACTACAGCTCTGCCTGTGAAGAACTATTACACCTCTGCTGCATCACACCATCTGTCCCAGAGGGTCTGCACTGCAGCTCTGGTCCCCTTCTGACCAGATACCACAGGTGGCATCACAAACTTATATACACAAACTTTATTCCACCTATTTTACATGGACACACACGGCCACGGACTGGGTCACTGTCACCGCGACACATTCCTTTAAGACACCGTCCCAGTACCGAGTAAGAACCCCACTTGCCCTGGGGGTGCTCCACTAATGCCAGGGGAGGTTTGGACCTCTGCAGCTTTTAAGTCAGTAGAGGGTTGGCGATTTTTATGCATTATACACCTTAGTCTTCAGCGACCCCACACTGAATCTTTACATAGTCTGCCACTTTGTGGCTGAGAAGCTGTGGTTCCTAATCACTTCCATTTTTAAATAAACCATACATAACCGATTGAATAATTAGAAATTTCACAAACTGAGTATTTAAAATAGAGCAATCCAATTGTACTACGACTGCATTTCCAGCCACTCTCTAGAGTCCCAGGCTAAGTGCACCATTTGCCAGTAAAGCTTTACAGAATGGGCTGAGGAGAAACACAAGCAAACAGTACTGAGTGAGCTACAATCAATTTTGAGTTGGTTTTGCAGAATTGATATACTGTTTGCTCCCTGCTGATTTTGTATAACTAGACTAGCTGAAGTCTACTGATTCATGCTCCTATTTGCCTTATACAGCTCTGGCAAAAATTAAGAGACTAGTTTTATAAAAATCAACTTCTCTACATGTCTGACAGCCATTTCATTCCTCTGTCAGTTGAATTCCAAACAGAGGACACCTCATTCTACTTAATGTGCTTCTGATTAGGTAATCACCTGAACCAAATCTTATTTAATGAAGGAAAGTATAAAAAACCCTGCTGTGGCGTTCACAATCCTCTTGCAATAAGACAAGATGGATGGCAAAACAAGAGCTAGTAATATCCCAAAAAGTAATAGGAATGGAAAAATAACTTTTCACCATGCCAAAGGAATTAAAAAGAAAAGTCTTGAGTGAGGAAAAGAAGGGCTCAATTCTGGCTTTACTAGCAGGGATACAGTGAGCATCAGGTTGCCTCCATCCTTAAAATGTTCAAGACGGCAGTCCATTACAAGTTCAAGCAGCAGATATTGAGGACAACAAAGTTACAGACCGGCAGATGGAGAAAATGGAAAACGAATCTCCACTGACCGGGATGACCGTCATCTTATTTGAATGTCACTCAGCAACTGCAGGATGACATCAAATGACCTACGAAAGGAATGGCAAATGGCAGCTGGGGTGAAGTGCATGGCAAGAACAGTTTGTAACAGGCTGCTAGAGGCAGGGCTCAAGTCATGTAAAGATAGAAAAAAGCCTTTCATCAATGAGAAACAAAGGAGAGGCAGGCTGAAGTTTACCAAAGACCATAAAGATTGGACCCTAGAGGACTGGCGCAAGGTAATCCTCTCTGATGAGTCTAATTTTCAGCTTTGCCCAACACCTGGTCATCTAATGGTTAGATGGAGACCTGGAGAGGCATACAAGCCAGTGTCTTGCACCCACTGTGAAATTTGGTGGAGGATTGGTGATGGTCTGGGGATGCTTCAGCAAGGCTGGACTTGGGCAGGTTAATCTTTGCGAAGGACGTATGAATCAAGCTGCATACAAGGTTATCCTGGAAAAACAGTTGATTGCTTCTGCTCAGGCAATGTTCCCCAACTCTGAGGACTGTTTTTTTTCCAGCAGGATAATGTGCTATGCCACACAATTAGGTCAATGTACAGTATGTGTGGATGAAGGACCACCACATCAAATCCCTGTCATGGCCAGCCCAATATCCAGACCTGAACCCCACTGAAAACCTCTGGAATTTAAATCAAGAGGAAGATGGATAGTTACAAGCCATCAAACAAAGAACTGCTTAAATTTTTGTACCAGGAGTGGCATAAGGTCACCCAAAAGCAGTGTGAGACTGGTGGAAAGCATGCCAAGACGCAAATATTGATACGATACGAAATATTGATTTCTGAACTCTTCTTGAGTTAAAACATTGGTATTGTTGTTTCTAAATGATTATGAACTTGTTTTCTTAGCATTATTTGAGGTCTGCAAGCACTGCATTTTTTTGTTATTTTGACCATTTCTCATTTTCTGAAAATACGTATAGTGCTTGGAAATTCGAAGATATGTTGTCAGTAGTTTATAGAATAATAGAGCAATATACATTTTACTCAAAAATATATCTATAAAGAGAAAAATCAGATAAACTGAAAATTTTGCAGAGGTCTCTTAAATTTTTGCCAGAGCTGTATATTCCAGCTACTGGTGGAAAATAGAAAGGGGAGAGGAAGCACTTCTGTTACAGGGGCAGCGCTGGATCAGGGGTTTCTTAGAATTAGAAACAAAAGCATCACCTGAAAACTTAATCAGGATGCACACCCTCAACTCAATTTGATAAGAAATGGAACATATTAAAAATCAAATGGTCATATTTTGGTTTCCCCAGCAGCAAATATCAAAGGATAGTTAGGCAGATGCATACAAATTCGGCTGATCCTGTTGATGGCTAATCTTAGCAGATCCTAACTGGTATAGTGAGCTTAAAGAGAACCTGTCATTAGGAACATGCATACTAACCTAAAGGTATGAGCATAAATACGCTGTTCTGATTTAATTGGTACCTTCAGTGTAGAAATCATCAGCCTTGTTGGTTAATTATCATTACAAGTTTTGGTGTAATAAGCTCTTCATGCATCGGGTCATCAATGTGGGTAGGGTCTTCAGCTCTGCCATAGCTACTAAGAAGCCTCTAGCGACTGTACCTTTGTATCTTTTTACATTTTGCACTGGCGCAGCAGTCCTAACCATGATTAGTGTTTGTGCACACTAATCTCATTGTGGGATTCACAAAGATACTACCGCATCGGCGCATGCGCACATTGACCTCCCAGCGGTTTTCAGGATAAATATCACCTCTAGCGATACAGATTGAGATCTCCGCTCATCATTGAGCAGACATCTATATCTGGGAATGCGCCAATGCTGGCACCATTTTTCACAGCGATATTACTGTTTGCAAGTGCAGTCCGTGGTTAGGAAGGTGCCGATGCAAAGTTTAAAACCATAAAAAGATATGGATACCAGAGACAGCGGAGGGGCTGTGGCAGAGCCTAAGACCTTGCCAACAGTCCCACCCTGATGCACGAAGAGCTAACTGCGCCAAAATTTTGAATGCTAATTAACCAGCCAGGCTGTTGGTACTGAAGGTACCTATTAAATCAAATCAGTATAACAGCGCCATTATGCCCATAGCTATACTTTAACATGTATGAAGCAGTTGACAAGTTCTCTTTAACCTCTTAACGACCAGGGTATTTTTTATTTTGAATTTTCATTTTTAGCTCACCTTTTCACAGAGCCATAACTTTTTTATTTTTTGGTTAAAATGGCCGTTTGAGGGCTTGCTTATTGCAGGATGAGTTGTACTTTTAAACAACACCATTGGTTTTACCATGTCATGTAACAGAGCTGGAAAAAAATTCCAAGTGCGGCGAAATTGTAAAAAAAAAAAAAAAAAAAAAAAAAGGGCAATCGCACAAGTTTTTTGTTTGGCTTTTTTACTAGGTTCACTAAATGCTAAATCTGACCTACCGTTATGATTTTCCAGGTCATTATGAGTTCATAGACACCAAACATGTCTAGGCTCTTTTATATCTAAGTGGTGAAAAAAAATTCCAAAGTTTGTAAAAAAAAAAAAAAAAAAAAGTTCCCATTTTCCTAGACCCGTAGCGTCTCCAGTTCTCGGGATCTGGGGCCGGGTGAGAGCTTATTTTGTGTGCCGATCTGATATTTTATTGATACCATTTTGGTGCAGATACGTTCATTTGATTGCCCGTTATCGCATTTTATTGCAGTGTTGCAGAGACCAAAAAAAACTCAATTCTGGCTTTTTCATTTTTTTTCTCACTATGCCGTTTAACGAATCGATTAATTCTTTCTACATATTAATAGATTGGGCGATTCTGAATGCAGTTATACCAAATATGTGTATATTTGATTTTTCTTTGTTTTATTTTGACTGGGGCAAAATGGGGGTGATTTGAACATTTTTTTTAATTTTTTAAGCCATGCGTTATTTATGAGCCCCCTCTAAATTTTTGGCCCAAGGTAAATCTACCAACTTTGATCCACATCTTCTGGCATTCACGTACAAAACCCATAAATGTGTAATTAGGTACAATAAATGTTTTAGCTTTGTCTAAAAACAACTTGACCACAATCTAGTGTGAAATTTTACTATGCTGATAAAAACCACCAGCAGTAAGTCTGTAAAGTATACTTTTACTTTGACAGAAACTCTGATATCATATTTGGCTAAAGCACAACATAGCCACAAAACAAAAAACGGTTTATGACAACTATAAAATTAGGAATGTAATTGTTTATAAACCTCTGTGGTGCAATGCTGTAAAGGTGAGAGATGAAAGAGAGTTAAAGTATAACTATGTAAATTGAAACTACCGCCTGGACTGGTGCAGATTCAAGTACTACATGCTGCATTCTTGCCAGATCTGGGGGGGGTTAACATCTGGCAGGGGCATCCATCACATTAGCACTGCAAGCCAATCAGTGGCCAAGCGGAAGAAGTACTGAGGACACAGTGTTTAGTATGAAGGACCTGCACTTGATTGGGAGGAGAATACCAATTTTTAAATTTGTTTTCACCATCCTGGGCCCATTAATAAGGGCCATAATAATATCCACTAGTGGGCAACTGCTTTTGTCTGGAGAAAAATCATAGCACAACAGATCCAATTTTTCCACGGGAATCAGTTGTGTCAATTTCAAGAGTCATTTTTAAAAGAGGTTGTCACATATGAAAATTGCAAAGTGCTTGTAAAGACAAGCAACTTTGCAATTTAGCCCTTGAGCTGTAGCATGATATGATGGATAAAATGCATGTATTCATTAGATTTTGTATGGAAAAAAAATTCTTAATCAAAATGGTGCCAGCATCCGCACCTGCACCATATCATCATTCAGAAAGTAATAGATGCTACTGCGCAGTTGCCCTGCAAAGTAGCACCCATCAGATCAAATTTCTGACACATAGGCATCTTAAGGTCACTTCAAATATGATGTGGTCCCTAAAAAATTGGTTTTGTACATTTTGTCGGAAAAAGTGTCTACTTTTAACCCTTCATATGCTCAGTAGGAAGAGAGGATTATCCCCGCGCTGCCGCAATAGATAAATTCCAGGAGTAGTTAAAGGATTCAACGTGGTTTATTCAACGTGTTTGAGGTCAAGTTACCCCCTTTGTCAGGACATACCACATGCAATGTACAGAGACCATAAGCTTACAGGGTTTAAATGCACGCTTACATTCAAAAACGGCGCCAATTGATCAGATGACACACAGTGTCAGAGTTCATGGTTACCGCAGGGCTAACATGTCTAAATCAATAGAGAAATACATTGAAAATATCTTTCCTAATCATTAACTCAATTCATTTCCCAGGTTAACAGATCGAAAATGAAAAATTATTTACAGAAAAAAAAGAAAAAAGGAGAAATTAAGCGGATCCTGACCTCCCTCTAAAAAGAAGAAATGGACGAGAACCCTCAGAGCAGGGGCATTCAAACCCAGAGGCAATCACATTAAGTCTAAGCCACCATGTAAATTGATGGATCACCTCAGAGGCATGAATTCTTAGCATTGAATCATCAAGTGTGGCATTCAATAAAAACTATTTTTATTGATAATAAATATTTAAGACTTGAAATGAATTGTGTTCATTACTAATTAATTGAAAAATGTCATGTTAGCAATGAATAAAAAAAAAAATATATATAAATACTAAGAAGAATTCGTAAATGAAAAAAATGAGATTGTTTCTATTCGGGACTATTGTAGCGGGGACCCGCCAGACAACACAAACAAATAGAGCAGGACCGACACCAGATCGAGGTCTCATACAGGAAAAAACACCCCATTATTTTTTGGCAAAAATTACCGAGGTGGATCTAATAAGAGAAAACATTGTAGTCAGCATATCTATAGCTATGAAATAGTTTTTATTGAATGCCACACGTGATGATTCAACGCTAAGAATTCATGCCTCTGAGGAGATCCATCAATTTACATGGTGGCTTAAACTTAATGTGATTGCCCCTGGGTTTGAATGCCCCTGCTCTGTGGGTTCTCATCCATTTCTTCTTTTTTGGGGGAGGTCGGGATCCGCTTAATTTCTCCTTTCTTTTTTTCTATAAATTTTTCATTTTCAATGTATTTCTCTATTACTCTATCGATTTAGAAATGTTAACCATCCGGTAACCATGAACTCTGACACTGCGCGTCATCTGATCAATTGGTGCCATTTTTGAATGTAAGCGTGCATTTAAAACCCTGTAAGCTTATAATATCCGTACATTGCATGTGGTATGTTCTGACGAAGGGGTCACTTGAACCCCGAAATGCGTTGAATCCTTTAACTACTCCTGGAATTTATCTATTGCGGCAGCGCGGGGATAATCCTCTCTTCCTACTGAGCATATGACTGTATCAGATCGTGGATCTGCAGTAGCCGCCATTAATACATGCTTACACCTCATCATCACTAGGTGAGCAATTCTCTTGGTGTGTCATCCTTGTGTAACGTGGGATAAGACCCTATTGCGCTGTGTCTCCCCTTCTTTCTAAAATTAAAAAGTTTGATCACTGCAAAATTTTGTCCACAAATTTCCGTTTTTTCCACAAATAAACTCAAGTCATATTGAAGAACTTTTACCATTATCACAAAATACAATATGTCATGAAAAGAAAGTCTCAGAATCAGTGGGAACCATTGAAGTGTTCAAGAGTTATTACCTCATAAAATCACAGGTCAGAATTGTAAAATTTGAGAAAAAGGAAACGGTCTTAGGAGCGCAGGAAAGAGACTCAGACAAGAGATGGGGTTAAACCACAACGCGTTTCGTAACTTCCACCTGATGAAGACGGATCCTCCGTCGAAACGCGTTGTGGTTTAACCCCATCTCTTGTCTGAGTCTCTCTCCTGCGCTCCTAAGCCCATTTCCATTTTCTCATTGCTCCTATCCTCCATTGGAGGTTTTTGGCTGGAGCTGTGGTGGAGACCTGACATTTTTGTCTGCCCCTGGGTTGCTTCCTAAGCGCTCCTCTATGACCGCTTATCACTGACTCTTAGAATTGTAAAATTTGGCCTTGTGAAGGTGAAAACAGGCTTGGGGGTAATTTCATAATAGAGCAGCGAGATGGGATAGATGTGTCTTCACGGTCTCAACAAAAATATATCAAATAGTGGAAGATAGGTTTTTACAAGCTGATATATGGATTCATTTTTCCACACTGAGCACAAGCATCATGAGGGTTATTCCAAGCAAGGCACGCTTCTTATTAATCTACTGTATATAGCATTTGATATTACCAGACAATGCTAATACATAAGCTCAAACAAAATGCTTGGTGTTCTTAAGGTTTACAGCTCAGTGTAACCTTGGTGGCTTATTTCATACACTCAAAGGAAGCAAGCTCAGACATGCTTCACTGTAAATCCAAATTAGCTGCTGCTGAGGAATGGAAATTAACAGAATATTTAAATATCAACCAAAACAACTTGGATTTCGAGGCAAAAAATACAAAGCATTGCTCTGCTGAAGAGGTTATTATGCCTCTAAAAAGTTTGTAAAACACACAGAATTCTTTAAAATAGTAAAATATACTGCCCTAACGTTCATATTATAATGATACCTCTATTTCCTACCATCATCCTGTATGATGAGGATATATATATAGTTTTCTATTCCCTTTAATTGGAGCTGTTCTGCAGTGCTCAGCAGTGAGTGCTACACATTGAATGGAGGGGTGCTGTTCTAACTCTGTTCAGTGTTTACATCAAGCCACTGCAGATTACAGCTGATCAGTGCAGGTATTGGGTGTCGGACCCACGCCGTTGGGATATTGATTACCCTTCCAAAGGACAAGCCTTCATTTTCATTTACTTTAAAGTAAATTATACAAAAAATATCCATGATGCTCGATTTTAACTGGTTCAACAGGCATACGACTTGGTTGTGATGCTTTAAGGAAAACATTTCAGCAAATGTCCCATTCAAAAATACAAATAGTTAAAAATCTGATCATGGTTTTGAGTTCCAGCACGAGTATTAGAAGGACCTGGTGTTCATGCCACAAATAGCCTTTCCATGACATTTAGACTAATCCCATCGGCCTTGCTAACAATGGGATTTCTCTGGAAGGAGTTATCCTGCACCTTTTCTTGGTACCTAGTATCTATAGGAAAAAAAGACCAACCGAAGATGGAACCCCCAGCAGCTGCATAGTCTTCTTCTATTGTATGCATAAGCAGGTTTTTCCAATATAAGAAAAATTCTCATAATGTGTCTGCCATCCCTAGAATAAGACAACACCTGACATGTACTATTTGGCTTATGTGTACACTCGTCATCAATTTACAATGTTCATGCAGCTAAGCAGTACAAGTTCTTTGAGCTGAGAAAACATGGCATGAACTGTAGAAGAGTCCTTTTCCGATGTATCATATTCTATGGAATGTATTACTGTTTTAACTAAGGTAGATGTAGCTGATACCCAACAGGTGCACAGCACAAAGTACCAAATAAAAGACATGCAAAGTGACATCTAATCTCTTCCCACACAACCAAGACTAAACCGTGGTATGACACCAATATCCATGCTTCATCTTGATGATCTACAAAACGTATGCAGCAGCGATGTAGATAACATAGTTGTACATCACAAGGTTCTCTTGGCAATAAGGACGTGTTTTAAATAAGTGGTTGGTAAAATAAAGGAAACTTGTAAATGTGCCATATGTTTAGTAAGCATAAGTGAATAGGACACTCTTAAAAAGCGGTTGTCCCAGAATAAGAAAACATGGTTTGTAACCTATTATAAGTGTTCACAGATTTTGTGCTGTATCTGAACTCAGCCCCATTCTGTTTTACGGTGTTGAGCTGGAATAGCAAACAAATCATGGATGTGTGGAGCTTTTCTGGAAAAATAATCAGATGTGTTTTTCTAAGGTCTTATTCACACTATTTGTTAAGTATTTTGCACCATTATTTTAAACCAAAATCAGTTGTGGATCCTACAGACAGAAAAATATAATAGAAGATTCACGGCTCTTCTGGGTTTTTGAGCCACTTTTAATTTTAGCTTACAAATATTGGATGAAATACTGACTAAAAATAAGGCCCAATTCTGCATGGCCCTTTAAATGCAAAGTTAGATATTAATCCTCCACGTCCTATCTGCAAATTTATTGACTTATTTAAAACCATTAGTGGAGACATTGGCGTTATTTGTCAAAGAAACTATGGACTTGCTAAGGAGGGTCGATGGGATCTTCATGGAGTCAGATATGCTACTAGTCACTGCTGACATAGAATCCCATTACACCCGCATAAACCACAAAGATGGTCTTAATGCTGTCCGCTTCTTTCTGGGGACTTCCAGCTGCGACAGACGCATTAGTGATTTGGTCACAGAGGAGAAGTCCCGTTCGTTGCCATGGTGAGTGGATGCCTTCATGGCGACATCCAGGTCACCAGAGCTAGGAAACTTATTGATCATGCGAAGTGCATGATCAGCAAGCCGCTCTGAGTGCAGCACTGATAGCTGATAGAAGGGATCAGCTTGCAAAAAAATTATTGTCCCATAGTGGGAAAAAGTAAAAAAAAGTTAGCAAAAAGTAAAAAAAAAGTTAAAATAATTGTAAAAATATATAAAAAAAATAAAAACAAATAAAAAAATCAATATATTCATCACTAAATACTTGAATGCAAAAAACTCTAAACAATTAAAGTACACATATTTGGTATCACCGCGTCAGCAACGATCCGACCTATAAACGTGTCCCTCTAGTTAACTCCTTTAGTGAACACCATTAAAAAAGCAAAAAACAATGCTTTGTCATCTTTCTGCCAAAAAAAAGTGGAACACTTGACCAAAAAGATGGTTATAAATAAACATGGTACCACTGAAAACATCTTGTCCCGCAAAAAACGAGCCGCCATACAGCTCAATCAGCGGAAAAATAAGAAAAGTTATAGCTCTCAGAATAAAGTGATGCAAAATATTTTTTCTATAAAATAGTTTTTATTACATAAAAAAAATCGCCAAAACATAAAAAAAAAAACATGAGGTACCTCTGTAATCTTACTGACCCAAAGAATAAAACTGCCTTATCAATTTAACCACACATGAACGGTATAAACCCACCCCCAAAAAGAAATTCATGAACTGCGGGTTTTTGCTCATTCTGAATAAAAAGCGATTAAAAATACGTAATGTGCCCGAAAATTGTACCAATAAAAACATCAACTCGTCCTGCAAAAAATAAGACCTCAAATGACTCTGTGGGCCAAAATATGGAAAAATTATAGCTCTCAAGATGTGGCGATGCAAAACCTACTTTTTGCAATAAAAAGCGTCTTTTAGCATGTGACAGCAGCCAAACATAAAATCCCGCTATTTGGCCTCTTTCGCACGTCCTGATATTTCCAGTACCAGAGATGTCAGTGTCCATGTGTGTAATACTTTCGGCACACAATATACCAACCTGTCTGTCGTTGTGTCCCACACAGTAATCCATGTCTGGTGGATAATTAGTTTTCAACCTGGACGGTGCCAAGATGTGACCGTCCCAGCTGAAAACCACTGGTGAATGAGCTGCTGGGAATGCAGCACCAGTGACCGGGGGTGACGTCATAGAGGTTACCTTTGGTCACTGGCCTCCGTTCCCAGCCAGGCTGAGTTGCGATCAGATCCCCGCTAGCACAGTGAGTGGAAATTGCAGGCAAAGCAGGGGAGAATGAGAGCAGTGTTCAGCACCCAGCGCTGGGGAACAGCGCTTACTGTAATGCTTCTTCCCCGGCGCCGATGCGTGCCACATGGATGACATCTATGTGTGTTATGTGTATGCACGTGTGCGGGATGTTTTATGGCTCGTGCTGACATTAAAAAATGGACATGTCAACGTGTTTTGCCTGTGGACACATGGTGCATGGAAACACACTGACATGTGCACAGACCCATTCACTTGAATAGGCAAACAGCGCTCCGTTCCACCCGAGTCTCTCTGCATGCCTAAGAAATACTGTACAGCCACATATAGGGTATTGCCATGTTCAGTAGAAATTGTGGGACAAATTTTGTTGCCATTTGTACCCACTTCTTGTTTGAAAATGTAAAATCTTTGGCTAAAACAAGATTTTAGTGGTAAAAATGTAGTTCTTTTGTGTTTACTGCCCAATGGTACAAAATTCTGTTGCACACTCAAGGTGTCAATATGATCACTGCACCTCTAGATAAATTCATTGAGAGATGTACTTCATAAATGGGATTACTTATGGGGGGTGTTTCTGCTGTTTTGGCACATCATGGGCTCTGCCCAGTGGGTCATGGCACCTGCAAACCATAATAGCAGAATCTGGCACGCCTTCCCTTGAGCTCTGCCATGCCCCCAAACAGTGATTTACCCCCCACATATGGGTTATCAGCGTACTGAGGACAATTTTCACAATAACTTTTGGGGTCCAATTTCTTCTGTTACCCTTCGGAAAATAAAAAAACGGGGGTGAAAAGATCATTTTTTGTGAAAGATATGATTTTTTTATTTTTAGGTCTCTGTTATAAACTTCTTTGAAGCACTTGGGGGTTCAAAGTGCTAATCACACATCTAGATAAGTTCCTTAGGGGGTCTAGTTTTCAAAATTGTGTCACTTGTGGGGGGTTTCCACTGTTTAGGCACATCAGAGGCTCTCCAAACGCGACATGGTGTCCGATCTTAATTCCAGCCAATTTTACATTGAAAAGTCAAACGACGCTCCTTCCTTTCTGAGCACTGCCATGCGTCCAAACAGTGTTTTACCCCGACATTTGGGATATCAGCATACTCAGGACAAATTGCACAACTTTTGGGGTCCAATTTCTCCTGTTACCCTTGGTAAAATTAAAAAAAAAAATTGGATCTGAAGTCAATTTTTTGTGAAAAAAAGTAATTTTTTTTTTTTTAAAAACCATTCCAAAAATTCCTGTGAAGAACCTGAAGGGTTGATAAACTTTTTGACTGTTTTTGAGCACCTTCAGGGGTGCAGTTTTTAGAATGGTGTCACTTTTGGGTATTTTCTATCATATAGACCCCTCAAAGAGACTTCAAATGTGATGTGATACCTAAAAAAATGGTGTTAAAATGAGAAATCACTGGTTAACTTTTAACCCTTATAACTTCCTAACAAAAAAAAAATTGGTTCCAAAATTGTGCTAATGTAAAGTAAACATGTGGCAAATGTTACTTTTTAAGTATTTTTTGTGACATCTCTGATTTAGGGGCATGAAAATTCTAATTTGGAAAATTGCAAAAAACTTTCAAAATTTTCCCCAAATTTCATTTTTTTTTTTTTTCCACAAATAAAACGCAAGTTACATCAAAGAAATTTTACCACTATCATGAAGTACAATATGTCCTGAGAAAACATTCTTAGAATCACTGGGATCCATGGAAGCGTTCCAGGTAAAGGGGTTAAGGACAATTTTTATTTACATAAAGGTGGCACAGCCTGTGCAACTGCATACACAACCTGTTCAAGAGTTACTGGGAGCATGGATAATGGGGGGCGCAGGCCATTGAACATGTGCAATGCCGTCTGAAGTACACTAATTATTAATTGGCAAGGTTCTGTGACTGAACTGGAGCAACTCTTGAACCAACTCAATAAAAGTATACTTTTAACATAAAATGGACTTTCAATTGTAACAATCGTGTGATAGATTTTCTAGATATCACCACTGAGGTGGATGAACTGTGTCATTTACAAACATTTGTGTACAGAAAAACAACAGTGAATGCATTACTACATACGGATTCTGCACACAATTCCTCCATGGTTAGGGCTGTCCCAGTTGGTCAGTTCCTCAGAATGAAGTGTATATGCTCCTCTGACAAAGTTTGAAAATCAAGCTAGGGACCCGACAGCTAGGTTTACAGAGAGAGGTTGTAAAAAAAACGTGCATTATCCTTGCATATAAATGAGGCAAGTTTTTCATTCTGCAATTAAACAAGATGACTGATTGACAGTTGAGGTTTATTTCCACCTACAACCAAAATTGGGGGACTATGAAATCTATTTTGGAAAGACAATGGTCTTTGCCAACTACAGATCCTTTGTTGGAGTTCACATCATCCTACTTAATAGATCTCATCATGCAGTCAAAACCCATACAGCAAAATACCATACATTGTGTGCCCTTTTCTTAAAATACAATGTGCTGCTTATATGTTTTGTTTGGTAGAATAGGGCTACATGTAGTTTTTGATTGTTACGAGTACCTTTAATCTGTTCACATGTCTGAGATTCCATAATATAATAGTCTGTGGTGTGTGCATGTACATCCCGCCTGTCTGTGCTCCCGCACTGCTGCCGGTATCTATATGGGTATCTGTGCATGCCTGGAAATCCCAGCAACGCATCCTTGTCTCCATGCATGGTCCCTATTGATTGCCATTGGTGATGAGATCAGTGCGCACAGTGAGATGCGCATGCACCAGATATTTGTGGCTGTTATTGGTCTAGCAAGACCATGTGACCACAGGTTCTGTTGGTTAAAGGGAATCTGTCACCTTTTTTTCCACTAAGTGTCAGCATTGACATCAGGGGCTTATCTACAACATTCTGTAATGCTGCAGATAAGCCCCCGATGTAACCTGAAAGATAAGAAAAACAAGTTAGATAATACTCACCAGACGGGGCAGTCCGGTCCGATGGGTGTCGTGGTCCGGTGCCTCCCATCTTCATACGATGACGTCCTCTTCTTCCCATCCTGTAGTGGCTCCAGTGCAGGGGCACTGCTATGCCCTGTTGAGAATAGTGCAGTGTGCAGGCGCCAGACCTCTCCCGACGCCTGCGCACTGCAGGACTCTGCTCTGCCCTCAACAGGGCAGAGCAGTGCGCCTGCGCCGGAGCCACTACAGGACGGGAAGAGGATGTCATTGTATGAAGATGGGAGGCGTCGTGTTTTTCTTATCTTTCAGGTTACATCGGGGGCTTATCTACAGCATTACAGAATGCTGTAGATAAGCCCCTGATGTCAATGCTGGCAGCTAATAGTGCAAAAAAGGGTGACAGATTCCCTTTAAATAAAAAAGGTCCTATTTATTATCCCCTGAGGAAGCTGAATACATTACAAGCGAAACACTCTTTGAGGTTGTTTTATTCCCAATATCTGTTATAGACAACTTATATCTTATGAAGCTTTTGGGTAATTTGTTATTTAGGTCTTCATTATGACAATACTTGTCAGTATATACTCACTTACTTATGCTGCACTTTAGAATAATTGGATAGCTATGCTCTGCCGTGATGGGACGCAAACCTGCATAATGTAATTATAGTCGGACGCTTATTACTTGTCACTTGTGAATTTTAATTTTTATCTTCAGTTTGTGGTTATGTCATTATATGTGTTTTTACCTATGCTATGTAATAAAGTGTATTTATATTTATGGCAAAAATACTCCTGTGTCCCTGAATTCACTAGGTACTAACACGCAAGGTGTCCAAACTTTTGCATTGGCTCATTTTCCTTTTTGTAAATTTTAAAATGTACCAAGTAAAACAAGAGGGTACAGTAATGCAAAACGCAAGAACTGTAGCAGGAGACTGTGTAGGGAAGGTGACCGGACGGACGGACTAGTCAGAGTGAAGAAGGAAAGGTTTGCACAGTGTAGGTAGGTGTCAGTTATTACAGTGGGGAAACAGCTAGGAAAGTGTAGTGGGCGTGCAGTACCTTGGGTTGACCATTAGATGGCAGGGAGGAGTGTGAGCAAAGGACTTGACAACAGCTTAGGGCTTTAGAAACCGTTGGTCATGGGGGGTGGGGTTACAGTGACAGGGGACCGGGAGAGCTATAAATACTGAGGGAGGGTTACAGAAAGTTCCAGTCCCCAGGGGGAGCTCCAGTGACAGGAGGACTGCTACAGTCTGTGCGCTGTGAGGTGAATCCAGACCAGGGGGACTGAGGAGAGAGAACGTCAGGGGGGTGGTCCTGACAGGAAGAACCGCAGAAGGGACGAGGCACTGGGTGTGAGACACCGTATTTGACACGACGACTGATTAGTGGAAGCGCTGTTGGTTTACAGGCCTAAGGCGGCCACAGTGACGGACCTGTCAGGAGCATCGACGAGTGAGGAGGGGACGGTGTGTGCAGACACGTCCCCAGCATAAAGTACGGTGTGAGAAGCGGCTCTTGAAACGGAGGGCCGTCAAGGGAAAGTGTATTGCTTGGAAGTGCGGTATACTGTGAAGGCTGTCAAGTGGATGGCCAGAGAATAAACTTGGACCTGTTGCACCCAGAATCTGCCTCATCGTGTCTCTGTTTTTATCTCTGCGCGGTAAGAAGAGGGACCACCCCCCCCAGCTCGGCCCACCGACCCTACATTTGGCGTAGTCGGCAGGATCACCGCCGCTAATACATCATCTTCTGCGGCAGGCCTGCCTTAAAGAATGGAAAAGGACTTGGACTACTCTGTTTGGATTACAATTACCTGTGGAATACAAATGGGGAACGCTGTGGCGGATCTGTGTGGCCAGCAGAGGATCCGGGGCGGTACCAGGTACTGTGCAGTATGGCGGTGTTGCTTCAGCGCAGAGGAGAGGTCCGGGTGTTTGCAGTTGTTCAGAATGGACTGGGACCCCCTCCAACGTACCCCAAAAGGAAGCAGTATGTGCCTGGAGATCGACGCTTCCATATATTGGACCCTGACAGGAGGGTGGAGAGGCCTGCCGACGCCTCACCTCACAAAGGGAGTGGCACAGAAGAAAAACTTGGCTGCGGCTGTCTGATGCCATTCGAGTGCTGCCCAACGGAGACTCTGCAGGTGTCGTGGCCTCGGCCGCCTAGAGTGGAAGTGGCGGCAGGGGATGGAGCTGTGCCAGAAGTCGCCCTCAGAGCCACGGGAGAGCAGCGGGATGTTGAGCTGGGGAGCGGAGCCTGAGCGGAGTCAGCGAGAACGGCCGCCACCAATACCAGCAGAGGACTTCTCAGCGGAGCCCCCGAGTTTGGGGGAAAATCCCGCGGGACAGTGGAGCGAGGGACGGAGGCTGCGGGTGAAGCCACGTATTGATGTGATGGAGGCCGCAGCGCCGGGGAAGGTGAGAGTACCCCCGGCACCACCAGTGCCTCTGCCAGCGGCCCTCATCATTCCGCCGCAGCACGCTGCCCCCTGCGCACCGGAAGGCCTGGGTACATCGGGCCCAGTGGTGTATGCAGAGTTGTGCGAGACCCCTGCTCAAGTCCCTGAGGTACCCCGCCTGGAGCCGCCAGTGCGGAAGTCATCCAAAGAAGATGCTGCTGCGTTCCCCCTGCTGATAGCAGCTGCGTCGTTGGAACCGGCCGTTACTCCGGCTCCATTGGAAGTAGTGGATGCGGCCTGTCCTGAGGCCGCGGTTATGCCGCTGCTGAAGTCGACTGCGGCCGACTTAGTGGGCCCTGTGATTCCAGCCTCCGAGGACCCGGTTGTCCCCATTTGCCACCTGGCCCCAGTGGCTGTTGAGCCGCAAAAATCATCGGCCGCCTCTGATCCACGCCCTTCCTCGGTTAAGTCCCGCCCACCGGACTCCAGGGCTCATGCCGGACCCTCTGTTTGGGTCGCAGGAGTTATAGAGAAGAAGAGGGCCAGGGGGCAAGAAGTCTGGAACCTGCTCCATGAGAGGAGAGAGGCTGGCATGGCGGCTGCACGACCCCCGGGACGGCTCGATTATACTAACTTGCAGAAAGGGACACTTCTTGCATCCTGGGAGCTCCACGGTTGTGGGGTCCCTTACTACTGACCACCGAAAGGAGGATTGAACTGTCAAGAGTTCGTTGCACCGTTGTACAAGTCAAAAGGACAGTTCGCGGTCAGATTTAAAAAAAAAAAAAAAAAAAAATGTTTATCTGTGATTTTTATTTCTGTTTTTCTATGTTCCTCTTACAGGATAGTCCATGTTTACTTGTTAGACTGACAGAGCGGGGATACTTAGAAGAGAGGAGTGTTCAGGTCCAAGGAAGGGGGGAGAAAGAAGACATGCAATGTTATGTTGTTATATGTTGGTTTTAAAATGAGCAAAAGAAAATGGAAAAAAAAATTATAAAAATGGGTACTTGTGCTATTATAAAGTTGTTTAATGTATAATATGCCAAAGTAAAATGCAACAGGTCCGGGTAAGGGAAGGTCTGCGGGACCAAAGGAAAGTGTGAGATCCGGTAGGGATCTAAGTGTTGAGGAGGTCTGGGAGACCGGGACGCCGACCATGACATGTTATTGAAAGAAAGGAAAATGAGTTGGAAGACGTGAGAGAGACAGCCGTCCAAGGTCAGGTCTCCAACACCACGGACACCCCTGAAGGAGGAAGGCGGGCGCTGGTAATGATCTGGAAGGTAAGAGACCTCGATCATGGCGTACCGAATAGTGGAAGGTGACAGTAGGGGAGAGTAGGGGAAGGTACTCGCCATAGAGAGAATATGGGTGTACCTAGCCCAATTTGAAAGATGTTGTCATGTGGCGTGCGCGCTGGTGAGTAGCAGTAGGCTGCTCAGAGCATAGTGCTCCCAGTATGGTTTGGCCCCCCGCAGATAGTGGATTTGGCTCAACAGCTGGTCCGACAACAGAATGTAGGTGTAGCTTCAGAACGACGAAGGCAGGGATGACGATTGTCGAGGACGACAATGGATAAAGGAAGGGGGAGTGTAGGGAAGGTGACCGGACGGACGGACTAGTCAGAGTGAAGACGGAAAGGTTTGCACAGTGTAGGTAGGTGTCAGTTATTACAGTGGGGAAACAGCTAGGAAAGTGTAGTGGACGTGCAGTACCTTGGGTTGACCATTAGATGGCAGGGAGGAGTGTGAGCAAAGGACTTGACAACAGCTTAGGGCTTTAGAAACCGTTGGTCATGGGGGGCGTGGTTACAGTGACAGGGGACCGGGAGAGCTATAAATACTGAGGGTGGGTTACAGAAAGTTCCAGTCCCCAGGGGGAGCTCCAGTGACAGGAGGACTGCTACAGTCTGTGCGCTGTGAGGTGAATCCAGACCAGGGGGACTGAGGAGAGAGAACGTCAGGGGGGTGGTCCTGACAGGAAGAACCGCAGAAGGGACGAGGCACTGGGTGTGAGACACCGTATTTGACACGACGACTGATTAGTGGAAGCGCTGTTGGTTTACAGGCCTAAGGCGGCCACAGTGACGGACCTGTCAGGAGCGTCGACGAGTGAGGAGGGGATGGTGTGTGCAGACACGTCCCCAGCATAAAGTACTGTGTGAGAAGCGGCTCTGGAAACGGAGGGCCGTCAAGGGAAAGTGTATTGCTTAGAAGTGCGGTATACTGTGAAGGCTGTCAAGTGGATGGCCAGAGAATAAACTTGGACCTGTTGCACCCAGAATCTGCCTCATCGTGTCTCTGTTTTTATCTCTGCGCGGTAAGAAGAGGGACCACCCCCCCAGCTCGGCCCACCGACCCTACAACTGCTATAGGGTTTCCGCTTATTTTGGCTCTCAGTTCAAAGTCTGAGAACATGTGGAAGGTGAGTAAATCGGCTTCTTTCACTTAGTGTCTGTGCTGTGTGGCGGCCATTGTTGCTGTGGTTTTGTGCCTGTGGATTGGTGTGACCTGGAGTCATGAGGCCTCTCAGCACGAGTGCTGTTGGGAAACAGGTTGCCCACCCTGTTTGTGTACTGTCACCGGGATAGTGGTTTATGCATGGCTCTGCACATTTTCGGCTAGGGACTCAGTGAGAAGTTCACTCTGATGTGGTGGCTGACTTCATCAGAATGTTAAGCTGAGAAACTTATGTTCACTTTCGTAAATGTTTGCCTGGCGGCATTAGATCAATGTTTAATTTGGATGTGCGGGCCATGTCTCTTTTTCTACAGTTCTAGCACATTAAATTTTATCGTCACATACAATATCTGGAAAAATAATAAAATCGCTCAACGGATGGTACGGTATGTATGGCTAGGTTTTTCTTTATGTTTCATGGGTTCACAGAAGTCAAATGAATCCAAGCAATGATAAAAGTGATCTCTTCAATCCCTCTTCAGACGTCCATTTCTCTATGCATACCATTATAGCTTAAGGTGCGATTCACATGTGTGGTTTACTGAACTGTGTGTCCACCAAAAATAAAGGAGATATTTCAGTTTTTGATTGCATTCATGGATCAAAATCACCCATACAAGTTCATGGGTCCGTAAAGTTCAGGTGGCATCTGTATGTTGTCCGTGATTAACATTGAAATGAATAGGAGAAACTGTCATTTTTCATACGTAAAAACCAATAACAAAACACTGATGGTAAGAAACTGATACAATGATGAAAATCCTATCCAAAACACTGATTTACAGCGATCTGTGTTTTTACAATCAAGATTAATCACAGACATCTGAATGAGACCTTATGGTGGGAAAGTCGTGGAAGAAAATCAAAATTGCATTTTGACCGTAACATGTGAACACAACCTAAAGACACAAAATGAGCAAAAATGGATCATGAAAGTCTCATTTGGCACTAATGAGTCTTGCCTACAACTGAAAATGTGTTCATTTCATTGCTGATCATTTTCATTTCACATATAAGGTATAAATGGCTGTTCATTGTTATTTCCGATTAGAACTGTAGGAGTCAGAAAATGTTAGTTGTTGGTTTGTAAAATCTGAAGCATGTAAATGTGTTAGTTTATTTCTGTTCTGACACATCATAGTATTTATTACACTATAACACTGTGCACCAAATTTTCATGCCGTGCCATTATCGTGCACAATTACCCTTTGCCTCACTTTACGGTGTTCACCATCCATGTACAGGGACATCACTGCTTAATATTCCGGTTTTGTTACACCTAAGGCTCATTCAGACGTCAGCTTTTCACAAATAGATCTCGTGCCTATTAAAAGTCTATGGGGCCGGTCACATGTATGGGGAATTCTTGAGGACTGAGCGGTCCACACAAAATCACGGACACTTGCATGGCAGTATTTTGGTCACCATATTGCATTATTAGACACCAGGAGGAAGGATATATCTTTTCTGCAATAGTAGACATGGATATATGGATAAATCTTCTGTGCGGATGGTCAAGAAGATATCCAATGGAGAAGATGGTGTAGAACAAAGAGCAGTATTATTATTCTACCTGTTTCAGAGTTAACGCCTTCATCAGGAAAAAAAACACAATCAAGTTAAATAAAGGAAGTCACAAATTAAAAAAAGAGATACTATTGGAATATGATCACTCCAACAAAAAGAAAACAAAAAAAAAAGGGTAATGAATTGGGGAAATAATGCACAAAAGAGTGGACACAGTGGTTGATCTACAGTGACATACAGATACTCATTGAAAATTTAAAATATATGTTTAACCTTTAACTTACACCTTGAGGTTCTATAATTAGCCACTCTCTCTGTAGAACTGAGCCAGCTGCTCTTTGCCCTCAGTCATGCTTAGAAGAATTGTGAAAACCTTTCAAAATAAACCCACAATGGCTTTTCAGCTGTCATGCAGTGAGTTTTAAGAGCAAAGATCCAACAACTAGTCTGTAAAACATTATACTTCGAGAACACAGTAGACGAGTGTGTGTAATAGCCCTCATAAAAAGAAGTCCGTAAAACACCCTAGAATTTTTCCATTTGAGATTATCAGTTTCTATTTATAAACAAAAACAGGTCAATCCATTCTCCTTTTGATTATCAAGATGAGACTAAAATAGGCATATTCTATATTCTACCAATGGTGCATGTATTGTAGAACAATTATGTGGGAATATAACATACCTGCTTAATTAACCAAAATGTTCTTCATTTGTATAAATACACTAAATGGCCACTTTACTAGAGATATCGGTCTTTTCACAATTGGCGCTACCCTTTATGGAAATGAGACATAACCCCAAGACCAATAAAAAACAAGTGATCGCTTTCAGCATGAACCGACATTAAAATGAGAAAAACACGAAAATTGAGAGATCTTAATTACCTCTGGATAAGTCATGATCTTAAGGGCTAGACTACCTGGATCTCAAAAAACTGCCAAACTTGTGTGATTTTCTCAAGCAATGGTGTGGGGAGGATCATCAAGAATAGTGTGTGAGAAAAACACCCAGTGAAAGAGAATCCTTTCTGTAAACAAGAACTACTCAAACAAATGGGGTTGGGAGGATGTCAAGAGTCATTCTGAAGACTAGTTGGTGTACAGGCAAGTCGATTACAGCTGAATACAACACTGATGCTTTAAGTAATGTGTCAAATGCACAATTTATTGGTCTTTAGCACGGATGAGGAATACGAGCAGACAACTAGCTCTAGTGTTATTGCTGTCTAAAAAGAAAAAGGCAAGACTACAGTGGGAGAAAAAGGTCAAAATTTGGATCACTGCGTTATAGGAATCTGGTTTTCTGGATAGGAAGCTCAAAATTTGGTGCAAATAGAATGATTCAAGGAACCCTTCAAGCTGGTGAAGGTGAATTAATGGTGTTGGGAATGTTTTCTTGGCATACTCTGGGTCCTCTGATAACTGTGGAGTGACATTTGGATGGTAAGACTTACCCCAGCATCATGGAGGTCAAAGTTCATCCTTTCATAGCAGCTAGTTAAGCTTGTACCTTTTCAGTAGTAAAATGCACCTCTGCCACAAAGACCATATAGTCATTGAGTGGTTCCAAGAAAATTACAGCAAATTTTCCTTGCTTACCTAGACCTACACAGCCTCCAGATCTTAAACCTATAGAGAATCTCTACTACGAGGTAGAAAGGGCTGTTTAGAGGAGGTCAGCCCCTCCATCTAATCTGAGGCAACTGCACAAAGCTATGATGTCCTTATGGTCAAATATTCCTAAAGAACTATTTCAACACCAATTTAAATCAAAGCCACAATGAATTGCTGCAACTCTGATGGTGAAACGAGGTCCATTGCACAAGATGGAAGTCTTTTAAAGCATCTATTCAGTGTAGACTGCATTGAAACTTCTCGTTCTAAGTTAGCCATGTATCCAGCAGACAATATTTGTGTCTTCTACTTCATATGATATCTTCATACTTACTTCAGTCACATGATAAAATTACATGTGCAATACATGTACAAAGCAGTGGATCAGCACATTGATGAAGGAGTTACAAAGTTGCATCTCTTGACACCACGAGCTCTGTTATTTGGATGAAGCCAAGATGGCTTGGCATATTGGCCTCATTCAGACATCAATGATTACTCATGGATGCAAAAAAACGGTTGAGTTTAATCAGTGTGTCATATGGAAAAAAATACAAAGTTTCTCCTTTCCTTTGTAATACTGTAATATTTATCATAGACTCTACACGGATGCCATTTGTGTGCTGGCCGTCATTTTCACATACTCATGGATGTGCAAGGGTAATTTTGATCTATGACTTCGGTCAAAAACGGACAGGTCTCCGACTTTTTTTGCAGATGCAAATTGCCTATTCAGAGAGGAAGAGGACTTCTAGTGCCACCTCTTGGATGTATCCTGAAGAAGTGTGTTGTACCTCGAAACGCGTCAAAAGAAAAAAAAAAAAAAAAAAAAAAAAAAAAAAGAATAAAAATGCAGCTCCTTTTATACTAGATCCTCATTCCTCCAGCAGTGCGGAATAATCCACAATTTTTCCTTCTTTACTAGAATCTGGTCTGGCGACCTGTGATCTGCAGCAGCTCATTGCTTGTAAAATGTTGTGTAGTACATAACTATCAGGTTAAGTCCTCGTTACACATAGCGATATTGCTATGTCTGATACTTACCTCCGACCGGCTCCCCCGCTGGTTATCGCTGGTCGCGCGAGAACGTCCTGGATCATTTTTCGTCGGGCGCTTCCTGTGGCGCCGACGAGCGACGCGTGAATGTGGGCGGGAGGACGTCAGGATCGCCGCGTCTGACAGGTAACGACCCCCGACCGCTGCTACGTCGCTGGTGAGATCTGCCTGTGTGGCAGCTCACTAGCGACCACTTAGCGATGCACCAGTGATCCATATCGTTGTTGGGATCGCTGGTGCATCACTAAGTGTAACGGTACCCTTAGCAAATCCTATTCTAAATAATTGCTTTACTACCGGATTAAACCTTATTGCATTTGTTTACTCCCAGCTCTCGCACAATTACCTGTTGGAAGTAGCATCCTTAAAAATAAATAACCCTGTAACAAACCTTGCCATTTGACTTGGGATAAAAGCCAAACCAGAATCTATATTTGCAGACAATTCTAGTCCTCTTTGTCTCTAGAGAGGTAATTTGCCTATTTAGTTTCCTAGAAAAGCATTGCATGGCTTATAAGCCTCCTTACACTGGCATGCCACTCTTCACAATTAGAAAGACTACCCCCTTTTTTTTTGCAGTCACAGTCCACAAAGCAGCAAGGACAAGTGAATAGCACCCTAGCTGAAATAGGTGGGTTTTCTCTCCATCAAAACTGTTTTAGCTGAAAAAGAACAGCATGTTTAAAATGGCCTGATCCCCTTAAGACAAGGATGCTAAGAGAAAATACTGGGAAGGAAGCTGAACACATTTCACCAATCTAGCGAATGCAATAATGTATATTAATGTGTGTTAATATTTCTATGTAGAGCGTCACTTATACCACCATTACTTCTACCCCTCACCATTCACACCTGTGTGAATAATGAAGAATTGTATCCTGACACCCCCGATGTTAATGTCGATGTTAATGTCGTGCACACTTATTCAGTAATTAGCAAAGACTGCTCATTACTGAAGTGTTGTGTCAACACCTTTTCACACAGAGCTAGTGGTGTGTGCACAGTTTATAACCACCGGAGATGATGCAACCTGGGAGGCCTAATGAGGTCTCATCTGTTTACAGTACAATATGAAGTAAGGAGAGCAATCTAAAAATACAAGGATTTCAAAAACACAAAGCAGTGGAAAAAACAACAAGGTGGATATTCTCAGAACACAATGAGGTACTGGAACAGGAAAATCAAGTCTTCTCCACAGCTTTCCATTGTAGATTCTTTACAAAGGCCATACACACTACTGTATTTTCAGTCCGAGTGCGATCCGCCAAAGCATTGAATTACTCTCGCACCAATGTAATTCTATGGCACTGTGCACATGTCATATGAGCGCAGTCCGAGTACCATGGACTGACACAATGGAGAAGATGGAGAAATGTTTTTCTCCATCTTCTCCTCGACAGAGAGGATCTGAGCACACTAGTTCACACTCTGATAAAACCAGTGCTTTGGAGTCGGTAAGCCAAACCTCCGACTCCAACTCATCAATTTCTATGACACAGACTCCAACTCCACCAAAATGGGCTCCGACTCCACAGCCCTGAATAAAACTATGATCAGAGTTTGATTTTCATAATCGGACCGATTTTCTCAGATGACAGAAAATACGCTTGTGTAATCCTTGTCTAATGGTGATCAATAAGTCACTACCTAAGTGATAACCAACCATTAACATGTTGCAGATTTAACACAAAGCATGATTCACAAAGTTATGCAATAAGTGCTCCATTATTAGCATAACATTTTTACAGTCATGAATTTAGCAGGAAAAAGGGGCCGATTCTTCACTTGCATTTTTTCTTTTTTTTTTTTCTTTTATGTACTGCAGAATTCACTGCTGTTTTTTCCTCCAAACTCTTTAAAGGGAATCTGTCACCCGATTTTCGGCCTATGAGCTGCGGCCACCTCCATCAGGGGCTTATCTACAACATTCTGTAGTGCTGTAGATAAACCCCTGATGTAACCTGAGAGAGAAGAAAAACAAGTTAGATTATACTCACTGGGGGGCGGGGGTGTATGCGGTGGGTGTCACGGTCCGGTGCCTCCCATCTTCTCGAGATGACGTCCCCCTCCTTACTTCTGCTGCGGCTCCTGCGCAGGCGTACTTTATCTTCCCTGTTGAGGGCAGAGTAAAGTACTGCAGTGCACAGGCGCCGGGAACGGTCAGAAGGGTCCGGCACCTGCGCACTGCAGTACTCTACTCTGCCCTCAACAGGGCAGATAAAGTACGCCTGCGCAGGAGCCACGGCAGAAGTAAGAAGGAGGACATCATTGCTAGAAGATGGGAGGCACCGGACCGCGACACCCATCGGACCGCCCCCCGGTGAGTATAATCTAACTCGTTTTTTATTATCTTTCAGGTTACATCAGGGGCTTATTTACAGCATTACAGAATGCTGTAGATAAGCCCCTAATGGCTGTGGCTCCATCTTATAGGCCAAAAATGGGGTGACAGATTCCCTTTAAATATGCCTGTGGGATAATGAATTCTGAACAAATTTAATGATTTTTGTTTTTAGGGTTTTACACCTTTTTAAATTCATACATTAGTCTTTAAATCGTACAAAAAAAAAACAAAAAAAAAAAAACAACTAGACAGATTTTTTTACACCACTAGATTTCTGGAGCAGGAGGCAACATGATGACCTCCTAATCTGTCTGCTACAGAGGCCTACTTAAACCATGCCCAGAGCATGGACCTGGACCTGCGCTGTCCAAAACTCTGTGTTGTACATTAGAAGCATAGTGGATGGGATTTCTAGAAATAACATGCCCACTGTGCTTCTATTTCACCCTGCTGCTGCGTAAACTCATTTGCGGTGTTGGTTTACAAGCCGCAACATGTGTCTCTGCTGCATATATTCACCCATAGCCATTCATTAGATGCGGTAAATCCATACGGTTCAATGAACACATGGATATTTAACTGCCCTATTATAACACAGCATTTTGGATGCAGCAAAAATACACTGTGTCCAAAATGCCATTTCCTGATCATGGGGGACATAGCTTTAAAGTGACACGTGTAATTCTTTATACCATAGTCCAATAGAGAGACTATGTAAAAAAGTGAAAAAAATAAATAAAATGTTTAAAAAGTTTCAAAACCCCAACAAAAAAAATTATACCAATAAATAAATGTGTGTAAAGAAAAAAAAAATACACATCACTGCATCTGGAACAATCTGACCTATAAAATCACCACACTATTTAACCCCTTCAGTGAACACCGTAAAAAAAATAAAAGAAAAATGTGGCAAAAACCTTTGCTTTTTAATTACAAAAATTGGAATAAAATGAGATAAAAAAGATGAATGTAAATAAAACTGGCGTAGCTGAAAACGCCATCTTGTCTCACAAAAAAAAAAAAAAAAAAAAAAAAAAACACACAACACAAGTCACCATACAGCTCTATTGGCGGAGAAATAAAGTTATAGCTCTCAGAGCCTAGTGATGCAAAAAAATTACTTTATCTAAAAAAAATTGTTTTTCTTGTGTAAAAGGAGCAAAACAAAAAAATATATAAACTGTGGTATCACTAATCGGACTGACTCAAAGAATAAAACTGCCTTATCACTTTTACCACATGCAGAATGACAAAACTCAAATTACTGAATTGCTGTTTTTTTTCCCATTCTGACTGCCAAAAATTAGACTAGCAAGTGATCAAAAAAATCTCATGTGCCTAAAATTGGTACCAATAAAAGCATCAACTTATCCCGCAAAAAATCAAAGCGCCCACATGACTCCTTCGGCAAGAACATAGTAAAATGATAATAGCAGGAAAATTGTTCATGATGCAAAGAAAAACCCACAAACATCTGCTGACATACTGGACTCTCTAAAAACTAGCGGTGTGCCTGTTTCAAGATGCACAATAAGGAGGCACTTAAGAAAAATGGGCTTGATTCAAACAGTTTTTGACAGAATTCGGGTGTAAAATTCAAACAGCTTTAGAAAATAGTCGCCCAACGTATAGTTGGGCAGAAATTTAGTGACTTAGCAATTTTGCAACTGTCCCAGCCAGCTTTGCCAAAGTTTTTCAAACGTAGGTGTAGCTTTGATCAAAAAGTAGCATAAATAAAAGAATGGAGTCCATTTCTTGTGGTGGCACACAGCAACTGAAGGATGCACCAGATTTATTAAGAAGCACACACATGCTAATGAATTAACTGTATTGACAACTGTTCCCATACATTAGGACCAACACATGTAAGTGACCCATTACTCAAAAGGCATAGGGAATTGGTAACCTCTCATGTAAATAGCAGAGTTTCCACTTGTAATTAATTACTCAATAGAGATTCTACCAAACTCCCTAATGAATAATTCTTTGACGGCAGCTGGAATATGTTTGGACTGCTGGTTTTCAAAAAGGAATGCTAAATTATGATCTTTAGCTATACAGCACCAACATATCCTGTACCTTGCATGCCGATGTCTAGTGACCATGATTTCACAACATCATCTAAATTGAAAGGTGACATGGTGCACACAAACTATATGGGGAGAAGTATTGGGACACACCTCAATTAGTGAATTCAGGTGTGCTATTTAGGCCTATTGCAACAGGTAAATAAAATCCAACCCCTAGCCACACAGTTGGTCTGCTTTTACCAACATTTGTGAAAGAATGACTCATTCTAAAACCTCATACTCATGGTCCTGTAATAGGATGCCATCATTGCTGTGAGCCAGAACCATCAGAAAGAGACTGCAGATGTGGTTTGAAGTCATTTCTCATGGGTGATGAAGTTATGCCAGTGAGCAATGATCACGAGTAACCTCTGCAGTCTCTTTCTCGCGATGACGAGACCAAGACTGCAGAGGTTATGCAAGTCCATTTCTCACAGGCGATGGCGTTACGCTTGTCGATATATGCTACTGGATCAGTGGCATTCGGCTGAAGGTACTTTTTTTTTTTTCTAAGCCAACAATATTATATGCATTATGTAAACTAAGGGGAAGGTCAGTGAGGGATCAGTGACCTGTCAGAAGCCATGCTGTTGAATACCTAATCAGAACACCACAGGCCCACCCCGAAGCATAAGCATATCATTAACTGAAAACTACAAAGATTAAACAACCACAAGAGGGATTTCATAAACCAAGGTATCATTTTAATCAGTGTAATGGTGCTGACCTGACACTGTCTGCAGTTTACTGAGAAAAATCCTGCTGACAGGTTCACTTTAAAGCACATCTGACACCATATTTCGCCAAACGAAATGCCTACACTATTAAATAGAACTCTTGAACCAGATGACTATTGTACTTACTTTGAAACTCCATGTGAGAACTGCTATATAATTCTCCAATTTAAATGTGTGACAAATCTCATAAGTCCATGTGCATTCAGTCTCCACCTTCCCAGTTTGACTGACTGTTGCACCTTGTATTGAGCAGTGTGAGATCTACGCTGTGATGTCAGTGGCAGCAGCAGAGGTGGGGATGGCACTGAAGCACTGTCGGGCTGAGACTGATTTGAAGTTTAATAAAGGCATATGCACACATTCAGACATGGATTCTAAAAGGAAATGCACCAGTGTTATCAGGTATAAGATTCATTTAACAATGTATGAAGCTTGCCGTAAAAAATCTATTGCCAGACTTAGGGTACCGTTACATTTAGCGATGCACCAGCGATCCCGACAACGATATGGATCACTGGTGCATCGCTAATTGGTCACTTGTGAGCTGCCACACAGGCAGATCTCACCAGCAACATAGCAGGGGTCGGTACTTACCTGTCAGATGTGGCGATCCTGATGTCCTCCCGCCCGCGTCCACGCGTCGCTCGTCGGCGCCACAGGAAGCGCCCGACGAGAAATGATCCAGGACGTTCTCGTGCAACCAGCAATAAGCAGCGGGGGAGCCAGTCGGAGGTAAGTATCAGACATAGCAATATCGCTAGCAATATCGCTGCTACGTCACAAAATCGGTGACGTTACAGCGATATTGCTAGCGATATCGCTATGTGTAACGGGGGCTTTATTGTAAGCCTATTTTCCCTTCATTGTCAGTCACACAATTTCCACAACAAATCCACTTGTCATTTCACACTCTACGGGATGGAAATTGTAGGTTTCTTTAGAGTGCACTATATCAATCACTCACTGTTACTCATCAGGGCATATAGGGTTCCATGACAGTTTAGTCATCATACAGAGGAAATGGCTAAATTATGTATTCTATAAAGGGAAGTACATGAGTGGAATCCATTGCTAATATTCATGAGTGGCCATTAGGTTACTCATCAGTGCAGTGTTATAATAGGCACATTGTATGAATAATGGAGTTGGTCAAATTCTCTATCATTATGGAGCAGGGCTCCCATATACAGACACTTGTAAAACACAGAAATTAAGATCTTGTTTTTCAATACATAAAAAGCCAAATTATGTGCAGAATAATTATATAACTGGAGATTTCTTGGTGGTCCTTACTGATACTAATTTTAAGTTATGCTATACTTTGTAATCCAATGTTCTTCATTATTTATTCTGTTTTTTAACCAACTAATAATCTCAATTATGTTTATTCTTCTGTGTTTCTAATTTAGTAATGTATATTCTATGTAATTCTAGATACTAGCCAATATAAATGATTCATGAGCTTATCTCAGGCATTATATAAAAGCCGGGGTCTTGAGCTAATTGTCATTTAAGAGCCACATTAATGGATAGTTGTTTGCCAAACGTCTATATCATGGAAAAGAAAATGTATATTACTTAGGAAGAAGCCATTGTCATATGTCATGAAGTGAATTAGTAATGGTATTCTAGTTTTACACAAAAAATAAAGCCATTTTCTACAAGATTTTTTTGCACAATTAATGAAAGAAAATCTAAAAAACTTTCAAAAACCCTGTGGCTGCCTGGTGGGTCAAAGTCAAAGCTGCTACAAACAGGGACCTGCATTATGCGGACAGATTTGATGCTAAAATTCTGCCTTATTAACAGAATATCTAGATCATAGGGATATCAGAAATTATTTGAAACCTTCTGGTGACTTCAATTATTACTTTTATTACACCAAATTTGTTATTTTTTATCTTGCCAAGGGCTCATTTGGCTATCAATATGAATTTTTATCATACAATTTCTGTCCATGTGCCACACCCGCTAGGGCCGAGGGTACTCGGTCCAAGCCAGTCAGTTCTTCAGGAGAGTTCACAGCAGCAGTGACTCGGTCCGTGGTCCTGGGCGCGCAATAAAATGCAAGCGCTAAAGTTTATAGGGGATTAAGTCGTGACGCCACCCGTGGTGTTTGTCAATATATGGCCGACGTTGCAGTTGAGGTCCTCTGGGGCGGTTGGGGACGCAGCAGAGATGTTACAGCTCTCCATGGGTAAAGTGGGCCCCAGGGCAGTTATAGGATTACTTTGATGATGGTAACTGTTGTAGTGCAGGGCAGGTGATGCAGTAAATAAATCTGAGGACACAGCAGGGTGCAGTCTTAACACTTTACTCACAGTCTTTAGGTTACCATCACCAGCCAGGTGCTGTGTCCTCCAGGTCAGTGGTCCAGCCAGCTCTCAGGTAGTTTGGGTGCACTCCCTTCTTGTGTACCTTCCCAGTCATCTCTCTGTGCTGCCTAACACACAGTGTCCCAAGCCAGCAGTCTCAGGTCCTGTCGGGCAACATCTCCTGGTCCCCTTGACACTATGTGGCTGCCTTTTTAGCAATTGTGTGTGGATTTGGCTGTCGCACATACAGATACTACAGCCTCCGGTTTTCTAGCTTGAGTCCAACAGTCTCTCCACTAGTCTAGGGCCGGTCCCCACTGCGACTTGGCCCCTCCACCCGACTACGGTTGGCATGGATTCGGGTGCCACAGGTGGATTCCTCCCTTCCCATCCTCTAGGACCCCTTCTTTTCACTGGAGCCCCTCTCCGTCACTCCTCTCTTGACACCTGCTCCAACTCACTCCTGCTACCATGACAAAACGCTCCACTACCAACTGTCAGCTTTCTCTCCAGCTGTCCTGCCCTTATCTACTTCCTCCACCCACACCCTCTTCATAGCTCCCCCCCTGGCCTGAAGAGGTGTGGTGTTGGGTGCTAGTGTGTGGGTACCGGGTAGTTCCTCCTCATTACCTGAGAGCGAGGTAACACCTCTGGCTGAGGTGCAGTACCTCTGTGGTGACTGGACCCTCAGGGGTGCCACATACCCCCCTCATTAAAAAAACAGCACATCTGGGGGCTGGAACAGAGTAAAACAGATGTTTAAACATGCAAAAATTTTCTGAAATGCATTTCAACAACTAAAACAGTTAAACAGGTAACTTTTTCTTCCATTTATGGGAGGTACCTTTTACTTGAACGTTGCATATAACTACTAGAAATATAAAATATAGCTTTAATATAAATAAAAAACTTCAAGTTCAACAGGTTTCAGTGAGATCCCGAATCGGGGTGTTGCTCTTATTGTCCTAAGTGCAATATGGGGGAACCCGGCTTAAAACCCCAACAATAGCCCTGGGCGTGGCTACAGGGCACAACTGGTCAACTTGTTGGGCCACTTTTCGGCCATGCCAGACGGTTTTTCTTCTTTGGTCAATTGTAAGGTTTAGGGTGCTAACTATTTACAAGAAAAGTTCTGGCCATTCACTGTCCATGACCACATTGTCTTTAAATTAACGAGACCTAACCATGTTAACTATTTACATTCACATTCTGCCACGTCTCATTTTTTCTTCCAAGGCAGTTCTTTGGACCTGCAATCTCCTGATTGGGGGAAGTTCTTTTTCTTGTATCAGTCTGGGTGACACAAACTGAGCATGTCCGGCAGCCAGAGTTTGAGTTGCCTGCGTCCGTACTGCAACTTTAGTTGAAGCTGGAGGGACTGGTGCAGTGAGCAGGATTGAAGCTGCTGGTCATCTTGCAACCTCTGTATCTACTAGCATTGGGGTAACATGTACTTTTCTCACATTCAGGGTATCCCACCCCCGTTCACCCACATGCTGGGTGAAGGTCACAAAATCCCCCGGATACAGGTCACACTCAGGGTGCCCCTCAAGTAGGTTTGACTCCACTTCTCGACGAGTCACAAACAGTTCTGAGGCCACCCCGGGCTCTGTAATAAACTCCCCAGCCCCTTTTCAAGTCAAAGGAGACTACAGTGCCTTGCCTCTGCGGACCCCGGTCAGTTGGTCTAGCTTTACAGACATGGGCCTTGGCCTTTATATTTCTAGCCTCCATTGCTCTCCACAGGGCTTCACACTCTTGCTCTTCCGCTTCCAGCTTGGTTTCCTGCTGTCGGCAATAGTCCTCCAAACTGAGGGTATCCACCCAGACTTCTCCCACCTGGGCCTCCTCAGGAAACCCCATCAGCTCCATTCCCATGTGTCCCCAATGAAAGACCACCCTCCCATTGTGCACCTTCTGGAGCATGGGTACAAGCTGTAGTGGGACCGCCAGTTTATCCCGGGTGTCTGAGGACAAGTCCCAGGCTAAAACCCTAAACACCTGGCCAGGTTTGATGGCTGGTTTGGGTTTAAAGGGCCCAGCCAGGGTTTCTTCAGCCACCAGAGCAATGTCAGTACCTGCATCTTTTGCCTCTCCAGTGCCGGATTCCTCTTCCTCCTCCTCTGGTTCAGGGATGCTGATCGCGAGGTCGCCCACCGCTCAGACACCTTTTCCAGCAGGGCCTCCCTCCATTTTGATATTGTTGTTATCTGTGTCTTCTGCAGCTGGCAGCTTAGCTCCTTCATCTCCGCTCTAAGGAACTCTGGGTCTACCGCAGGCAGCTGGTCTGGATCCGCCTCCGGTCGGCTGAGGGAGCCCACAGCTTTCACCTCACACCCCAAGTCTCTCCCACCACCGCTCGCCATGATGCTCACCGGGTTCCTTGTCACACACTCACTAATGCTCCTTCCGCCTTCTCTCTTTTGCTGTCGTACACACCAGGAGGTGGAGTCCCCTGGCCGACGCACAAGTCCTTTTTCATTGAAGCCTTTACAATTAGCAGGCATGATTTTCAAACCTTTCGGCAACCCAGCCCACAATGGGAAGCTACACCACTCCCTTTTGCATAGTCTCTGGGCGCAGGAGACCCAGTTTAATGGGTTGGTAGATCCTGTTCATGACACCAAGTTTGCCGGACCAGCTAGGACTAGGGGTATCCAGTAAGGGCCGGTCAGTTCTTCAGGGGAGGTCACAGCAGCAGTGACTCAGTCCGTGGCCCTTGGAGTGCAATAAAATACTAGGGGGAAAGTTTCTAGGGGATTAAGTTGTGACGCCACCTATTGTGTTTGGCGATTCAGGTCCTCTTGGACGGTTGGTGATGCAGCAGAGATGTTACAGCTCTCCATGGGTAGAGCGGGCTCCAGGGCGGTTACAGGGTTAATTTGATGATGGTAACTGTTGTAGTGCAAGGCAGGTGACGCAGTAAATAGATCTGAGGACACAGCAGGGTGCAGTCTTCACACTTTACTCACAGTCTTTAGGTTACAATCACCAGCCGAGTGCTGTGTCCTCCAGGTCAGTGGTCCAGACAGCTCTCACTTTTCCAGGACCCCCTTCTTGTGTCCCCTTCCTATTGCAGGGAACAGGGGCAGGATTCTGGGGCCACCACTACACAACAGAGGGCGCTGTGACACTGATGAAAAGGGGATGATACAGTAATGAAGACCAGAAGATGAGTTTTCTTCCAGACATCACATGCCCCAGAGACTGGAAAAACTCATTAATGTTAATAAAAGAGTATGACAATTTTAACCATTCTATAAACTAGTATGACCATATTAATAGGTTAAATATGTTCAAGGGGTAACAGATTCCTATTAATAGCCTGGGAAGATCCATGATTATGGTCCTCTTCCCAGACTATTAAGACCAGCCCCCAGCTGTTATCTTTTTCTCAGCTGGTTAACAAAAATAAGAGGACTTCAAGCCATGTTTTTCTTATACTTGCAGGTGCTGCTGTAGAAGGGAGGACCAAGCTGCCTAAGTACCGGGTCCAGAACTGCAAGGGTCCCACCTCCTGTTGCTGGAGAGAATGCTATTGCAGCCAGAGCGAGACAGTAACCTGGCTTGAAGGGGGCATGGCCAGGGAAGTAAGCAAAAAGGTGATCTGCGGGAACGGAGAGGGTCTCCCCGCCAGAACGTCGAGTAGGTACGGTTTGCAGCCAAAGCGAGGGGTACGTTAGGTCACAGTGTTCATAGAAGGGGCGGCTGTGTGAAACACTTACTGATATCGGTGGGCGAGCAGGGTAACGTGCGCCAGGCAGAGCATTGCAGCGCGGACATCCGGGTATCAGCTGACACACAGATGAGCACACGCCGAGCAGAGCAGCCATTCAAGTGACGACGGCTGCTCAAAGAGAGACGCGCCGAGAGGAATCTTGTTAAGAGCTCTATCCTTTCGCTCTGCAGTTACATGGACAATGGGCTCAGTGGGCAAAACTGGAGACCGCCCGCTGCCGTCAGAAACAGGACCATGTGTTGGGTAGGGAAGCCTGAAGATGTTAAACCAACCGCCGCCAGCATTCTACTACCCACGGGATCTTCAGAGAGTGACGGGCTGAGGAGCCACGATAAATGAAATGTTTTAAAAAACCTGTCTAGATAAACAACACTTATTCAGTTTAGTTTTTGTACCCCTTTTCCCTATCTCCCTGCAAGGAGTCTATTACTGTTGAATTAAATATAGTTAATCTCTGCTCTGCCGCATTTGTGTTACTGCATCCCAGTACCTGCTTATTACATTGCTCACAAAATTAGAATATGAAAAGTTAATTTATTCCAGTTCTTCAATACAAAAAGTGAAACTCATTATATAGAGTTATTACAAACCGAGTGATCTATTTCAAGTGTTTATTTCTGTTAATTTTGATGATTATGGCTTACAGCCAAAGAAAACCCAAAAGTCATTATCTCAGTAAATTAAAATACTTTATAATGCCTACTGAAATGTATGATCAGTAAACAGACTCAATACTTGGTTGGGGCTTCTTTGTGATCAATTACTGCACCAATGCAGCGTGGCATGGAGGCGATCAACCTGTGGCACTGCTGAGGTGTTACGGAAGGCCAGTTTGCTTTAATAGCAGCCTTCAGCTCATCTGCATTGTTGGGTCTGGCGTCTCATCTTCCTCTTGACAATACCCATAGATTCTCTATGGGGTTAAGGTCAGGCAAGTTTACTGGCCAATCAAGCACAGTGATACTGTTTTGTAAACCAGGTATTGGTACTTTTGACAGTGTGGACAGGTGCCAAGTCCTGCTGGAGAGTTAAATCTCCATCCCCAAAATGCTTGTTGGCAGAAATAAATGAACTTTTTGATGATATTCCAATTTGATGAGAAGTACCTGTACAATTATGGCCTTTTTTCTCAATTTCCTCTAGGCCCTACAAACATTTGTTATACTCTGTCAGGAGAGATTTATGTTATATGGAGCCACTCGATGTTTGCGATTTGTATTAGAGCCGGTCAAGGGTTTTCTAGCACGTTGTGTTAAAGTACAGAATTTGTACAGTAAAAACTGGAAGTCCTTAAAGGGATTGTCCATTACTTTCATATTAATAATCCATCCTTAGAATAGGTAACCAATATCAGATTAGTGGGGAGTGTTGGATGTTGCACCCAAACCCATCAGCTAGAAGCTCCTATCCAATCGAATAGGATTTGAACTGCAGTCCTAATCAAAGGCCAGAAACACAAACAAATACTAGCTTGCTGATGGGTTGCTTGGTGTCAGACCTCCAATGATCAAATATCGATGACCTATTGATAGGTTATCAATATCAAAGTAGTGGACAACACTGACAAATGAGTAAACGTAAGGCAGATACAGCCACGTATTGACACATACACATGGCTTTATATGAAATTCTCTGTGCACTGGTTTGCTCCGCAGCTAAATGCAGCATAGGATTATCATTTACTAAAGATTTTTCCAGTATAAATTTCCGCAGTGACGCTATATGACTGCAGATTGCGGAATATATGCAGGCCAGAAATCCTTTGGACCCAAAGCAGGCGAGTTTGCATAATATGGTTAAGGAGATTTGTAAATCTGCAGCAGCCATTCCGTAGCGGATTAAATATATCCGTAAATAGCAAATTCAATTATCATCTCTATTTTATTCTGCCCTTCCCTAAACAGGTATAAATAGGGCTGTAAAACCACAGATAAATATAAGAGCCATTAATTACTGTTATAGTAATGATTAGGTTTGTTTGGAAAGATAACACTATGCAGAAATACTGGCACAAAGCATACACTTCTGAGGAATAAAAAGTACAGGTTTCCTAGGCCAAAACAGACATTGCATCACTGGGTACCAGCACAGCATACTCTACTGAAGTGCTATATAACTTAAGGGGCCTTTACACATAGCGATATCGCTAAAGCGTCACTGATTTTGTGACGTAGCAGCGATATTGCTAGCGATATCGCTATGTGTGATACTTACCTCCGACCGGCTCCCCTGCTGTCTGTCGCTGATCACGTGAGATTGTGCAGCTCCATTCCTCGTTGGGCGCTTCCTGCTGGCGCCGACAAGCAAGCCATGGAAGCAGGCGGGAGGACGCCAGGATCGCCGCATCTGAAAGGTAAGTAACGACCGCTGCTGCGTCGCTACATCGCTGTGAGATCTGCCTGTTTGGCAGCTCACTAGCGACAATTTAACGATGCACCAGCGATCCTGACTGGGTCGTATCGTTGTCGGGATCACTGGTGCATCGCTAAATGTAAAAGGGCCTTAACTGATTTATCAAGAACCCCATTTACACTGATCTGTCAGATTTTACAATAGGAACTGCAGATATTATCAGATAGATCTATTAGATCTGACAAGGGTGGTGGAATTACTTTGATAACGTGTCAAAATGTCTGTATAATCCACAAATGAGTATTTCAATTTCAGAATAATATAGCCATGCCCATGGAGACATGCATTGCTAAATTAAACCCAGTCACAAATACCCTTAAAATGCTAAACATGAACGAAATCTCATTACGGTGTGTGCTTGCAAAAAGACTAGCAATTATCAAAAAAAGTTATTACTTTTTTTTTTTGCATTTACATTGGTTACTTAAATTATGAACCACAGCCCTTTAACTACCTACATATCCCCTTAGGCCTCATTCATACAAGTATTTTTGATCAGTATTTGTATGCCAAAACCAGGAGTGACTCCAAAACACAGAAGAGGTGTCAAATTTTTAACTGTAGTTTCTCTCTCTAAGGCCGGGATCACACATGCGAGAAACACGGACGAGTCTTGCATGTTAATACCCGGCACTGCCGCAGGCACTCAGGAACGGAGAGTGCGGCTGCAAGCTCCAATCCGATTGCCGGCGGCAGTGCCAGTTATTAACATACGAGACTCGTCCATGTTTCTTGCATATATAATCCCGGTCTAAGTTCCAGTCCTGGCTTTGGCATACAAAGACAGATACAAAATACTGACCAATTACTTATGTGTGAATAAGGGCCCTGTCACACATAGCAATCTCGCTAGCGAGATCGCTGCTGAGTCACAACTTTTGTGACACAACAGCGATCTCACCAGCGAGATCGCTTTGTGTGACAGCGATCAGCGACCGGCCCCCCTGCCGGTATCGCTGATCGCTGCAAAAAACCTCTGGACATTTTTTTCGTCGCTGATCTCCCGCTGGCCAGCACGCATTGCTGCTTGTGACAGGCGGGAGACCAGCGATCAGCTGTAAAATAAAAAAAAAAAAAAAAAAAAATATTGTTTTTATTCTCACCTTCCGGCGTCCCGCGCAGTCTTCCCGCCTCTCTCCATGCTCCTGGTCCCAGTAATCCTTTGCAAGAATGACCGCGAGACTTCATGATCCCGCGAGAATGGACGTCATTGCGGTAATCGCAAAGGATTACTGGGACCGGAGCGTGGAGAGACGCGGGAAGACTTCACGGGATGTCGGAAGGGGAGAATAGCAATATTTTTTATTTTAATTCTATTTTTGACATGAATATGGCATCAGTGCTAACGAACACAGCGATGCCGCGTGCGGCGTTGCTGTGCTAATCGCTGGTGAAGCTGCCTGTTTGACAGCTCACCAGCGATCCCGACACGTTGATATCGTTGTCGGGATCGCTGGTAAGTCGCTATGTGTGACTCCAGCTTTAGGCTTTAGACTCGGCATTTGTTACAAAAATTCAGAAGGTCTAAATCAGCAACTATATCTGAGGTTCTACAGACAAAGGGGTAGGGTAGATTTCCATGATCTATAGTGATTGAAATAAGACAACACTGTATAACCAATTCCCCCACAAGAGTTTAGAAATAAATACCAGTAACTAATTAAAAGGAGTTGTCCACTATTAAACAATGCATACCTTTATTTTTGGGTCCCAGACTACAGCCATCAAGAATAGGTTGGCTAGTAGTGGACAATCACATTTAAGACCTTTAATCCATGTATTATTCCAGCATGACATTTCATGATACAGTGGTAGCCACACATGTCGATTAACCCATATAAGCAAACACCAGGCAAATTCAAGAATATCCAAGCTCCAAAGCAGATGTTGTCATTGGTCCGATTTCAATGCAGGACACCAGTATCAATATGTAGACACAAGAGCAACGTAAGACAATATTGTAATATTTTTCCTTCTCTATTATAGAATTGCCAAAGAACCATTTTAAAAAAAAGGTAATACATCTTTTTAAAGAGAATTGAATGAGACTTGGGGCCAGACTGAGTGTTCACCTAGGATTTCTGGTATAAAACATCTGGTATTGCTGCAATATTTTTTATTAAGTGGAAGGGCTGAAAAAATTTTGAGAACTGGCGTTTTTGCAGTTTTGCATAACTTGGCCAAATTGGGCAAAGCTAGGGTAGGATTGGGAGTAGCAAAGCCCTCCCAGAAAATTCATCAACATTTATACCACTTTGATGGCATAAATTAAACCAGAAATGTATGCCATCCTGACTGGTATACATCTTTGGTGGAGGTGCACATTGAGGGCCGGCAGACCAGGCAGCTGTCTAGGTCCCCCGTGTCTCCAGGGGTCTCCAGCAAGCCCATGAGTAAAAGGGGCCTGGCGCCGCCCCCGCCACATTCAACTTATACGCGTGTGTGGTTGGGGGGGGGGGAGGCTGCATTACACTGCGCATTATCCTTTAGTCTGCTGTTTCAACTGACCCTGGCCAGTTTCACAACGATATACTGTGGGGAAGGTGACTGGACAAACGGACTTGTCAGAAGAAAGAAGGAATAGTTTGTGCACTTTAGACAGACGTTAGTTATGACAGAAGGGAGACATCTGGGAAAAGTGTAGAATGGGTGCAGTACCCTGGTATGATCACAAGATGGCAGGGGGTACTATGAGTACAGGACTTGACAACAGCTTATGGCTCTAGAAACCGTTAGTCATGGGGGCGGGGTTACAGGGAACCGGGAAGGTTATAAATAGGACAGGAGGGTTCCAGAAAGTTCCAGTCCCGGGAGGAGCTCAGAAGGAGAGGAGTCAGTGAGGGAGTACGAACAGTGTGGAGAGCTCAACTAGGGGACTGAGGAGAAAAGGAGTCAGGGGGGTGGCCCCGACACGAAAAACCGCAGAACAGACGAGGACCCAGGGGTACCAAATTGACGACGACCTCTGACCGGTGAAGTGCTGGAGGTAGATAGGCCTGGGGCGGCCCCAGTGACAGAGCCGTGAGAAACGTCACCATGACAGAAGAAAGGTGTGTGTACCCGGGTCTGAATACGAAGAGCTGTGGAAGTGCTGCGATGTATTGCTGAGATCGTCAGGAGGACAGCCAATAAACTTGCACCTGTTGTACCCGAAATCTGCTTCCGTCTCGTGTCTGTGACCTCTGTTCGCGGTAAATAGGGGATCACCCCCCAAGCTGGGCCACCTTCCTACAATACTATGGCCAGATTTTAGCTTCTGCTGGACCACCTGCAGTTCTCTTGAGCAGAGATTACAATAGTGATCAGCCTAGGGCTCCTTTCACATCATGTTTGTGCCCACATTGATTGGTCTTATCAGGGCTTGCTTTCAAACTCTCTGCTGAACAGGATTCAGGCGTATGTGCCGACAGGGCCATTGACAATAATGGTGATAAGAGTCAACTAGTGCTCTGAAAATGCATAATTTTCAGGTGTAAATGCCTACTCAAGGTTGACACTCAAACCTACTAGACTGCATCTGAGTGTCAGTCTAAATTAGGCACATACGCCAGAAAATAATGCATGTCAGAGCATATGTTGAATCTGTCAGCACCATTATGGTCAATAGCCCGGACGGCACATATGCCCGAGTTCCGTTTTGTGGGGGTGGGAGGCGGGTGGTGGGGTTGGATGCAAACCTCGATGGAACCAATGAATATAGGCAAAAAACACAATGCGAAGGGAGCCTACAGGCCAGTTTTACAGACGTGTGAAACAAAGACTATTCTCGGATCCCAGAAACTGGACCAAGTGTCTGGTCTCCTGACTTGAACTAACTTCCCCATTTACATTCTATTCACAAGGCTATTAGCTTAGGAAAATCGGTGGTCACAGCAGGATATTGCAACCTGAATACGGATGTTTGAAACCAGCTTATTAACATAGGGCAAAATTTAAACTTTGGGTGAAAATATTCTTCAGGTGATGTAAGATTAGAATATCTTTAGATAATAAAAGCCTTAACAAACATGGAATAAAAATCACAGAAAAAGCATTCAACATTTTTCCTATCCAGACACAAATGCGAGAAGGTATACGTCTCCCTTTTACCTTGTTGCTAAAAACAAAAAAATGGTTTGAATAAGGCAAATTGGTCGCTAAACTAAGTAAGGATATTCGGTCACTTCCCTCTTTTCATGTTCACAGCTAAATAGTTCTATAAAAAGAAGTACACATGGTTTAGGTGGAAGATACTAGACAAAGGAAGTGTTAGAACATATTCCACTATTTACTTGTTATCACTATACACACGCGAGGCATCACACAACAGGATGAAAGAGATAATGTAACCTAAAAACAATAGCTGAGGCAGCTGGTCATCAGGAATGCTTCGTAGTTTAAAGATAGTTTTAAAGTCTATGGCTTTATATGTGTCAATTGAAAACAAAACTGTTTTCCTACACTCTGTTGTGTTGTTCTGCTATATAATAAACTTGCGCCAAAATAAAATGTAGAATTCTAATGTTCCCCAAAGGACTTGTCATGACACAGCTGTCAGGTGACCCAGGACCAGCAGCTCCTTATCACTAGGGTGCACCCTAGCTCACCCTGTTCCCCAGGATACTACAGATGGAGAAGATGCCGAGGCCTCTGCCCTTGCCTTATCTTCTAAGTTAGCCCTCTGTTAATTCTCTCCCCCCACCCAGGCAAGAGTGGCGCTACTGTGCACAGTAGTACACCAACCCAACAAACAAAGCAACACAGACAAGGGTTAACAGAAAATGCCAGGCATACAAAATATTCACTCACACATAACAGAGGAATGCACCAGGGTGTGAAGGTAGGGGAATAAACCAAAGAATGATAAGGAATTACCATGCATACAAACCAAGCAACAGTCACTAATAACTCTTCTAACTCTCCTTCTCATATGAACTCCTCTCCCACCATTAGCCATGCAGCAAATGCTAGCTCTGACAAGGATTAGTAACAGAGCCAAGATTAATAAAGGGGAAAGGAGTGGCAAACTGAACACAGCTGTGAGTACTGGAATCTCCAACATGGCCGATAATCCCTTGCTCTGCCAGAAGAAATAAACACATTTAAAAAAAAGGAGAAGTGCTTCTTCTCAGTGCTGGAGTAGAAGCAAACAGACCCTGTGGCCTTCTGGCTCCACACTGTCGCAGTAACCCCGAGACAGGACTACTGTGCCCTTTATGAAGAAGACAAAGTGCTAACTAGCCTTTTTTTTTGTTTCTATCGAGTTCAAGAAGGGTCAGACCTCAACCTCTATAAAGACCCATATATATTATATATAGGTTTCTCATGTTATGCTACATCCATACATAAAATTAATATTGATATGACAATATGTAGGGAGATCAGAAAAATGTTGGTTTACACAACTGTATCTAATAACCTGCCCATGGAGAAGTACCATAAACATACGTGTGATATCTGACGTGCTTTAGGAGTATATTCCAGATTGTGTTAGTACTGAGACCTCTTCCTGATCTTCTGCTTCTGGCAAGGTTACCGCTGGAAAATAAAATACTGGTGGATATTGTGCAAATAGAACTTCATACACACAACCATATTTTCAGTCCGAGTACTGGCAGTAGTACAAAAAAAAAAAAAAAAAAGACAGCACTCAGACCAGTGTTGTTCAGGTGACAGTTTTTTTTTTAAATGGACTGAATAAGCGAAAATAAAATGCAGCATGCCCTATTCTCTCGTATTTCCGATGAGACTCGTTAATCAAGTCTTTAGTTGCGCAGAAAAAAATAAAAATTTGATTTCATACAGATCGACCAAATAGCAATCGCCTTTTATTGATACGTTGCGATTATTAACATAGGAAGCAGTTTTTGGTCTTGTAAAATGTATTCCCTACTGGTGTATAAATACAGGTGCATTCGGGTAACAATACATATTAAAAATCATCTATTTTTTTTCTGGATGAAAACAGAACAACGTTTTAGATGCTCATGTGAACTTAGCCTAGGACTCACATCTCCATTCAGAGCATCCACTGCAGGTCCTATCTAAATACTGAAAAAATAAAACAGCACAAAAGCCTCAATTCATCATTTTCTTTACTCCAGTAAAAAGGAATTCAAGACTTTTTTTTTTTTTTTTTTTAAATTGGCACATTTTTTGTTTCATTAGATTCTTTTTGATGATTAATTTTCAACTTTTGAAAACGTTGCAAAAATGTTTTACACAAATTTGTTCTAGTATGCTACAACATCTGGATAGTTTTTTTTTTATCTCAGTTGAAGAATAATGTGTGACGGTTTAAAGGATAACGCAACTTTCTTCTAAAAGCTGTCAAGATATATAGAAAATGGGCACATCCCTTAAATCGGGATCACCTCATGCATATAATAACAATAGAACCAAAACAAAGTAAAAGCATATGCTACGTAGGTACTAGGAACCATACTCTAATGTCTGTCCAAATTGGGACTTTTTAATGGTCTTAATGTATTTGTCTGTGGTGTTTACAATAGAAAATCTTTTTGCATTGTACTATATTGTGGTGATCCCTTGCTTTTGGCGCATATGCTTTTTCTTTGTTTTGATACTTTCTTCTAAAAAGGCACAAAAATGATAGGCAAAAAAAAGCTAAAATTTTTTTAGCAAAATTCATCAGCTTGTGTGCACTATTTTGAAGAACTGAAAAATGTAAATTAGTAACACAAGAAAAAAAAAAAGGTAATTGATGATGAATCGGGATCAAACACTGATGGAGACTGGATGGACGCAGTTTTAGTTAGTAGTGTCTACTAGTGATGAGCGAGCTTGCTCGGATAACGTGTTATCCGAGCATGCTCATGCGCTAATGGAGAGTTTCTTTGGCGTGTTCAAATACCATGTTCGAGTCACCATGGTTGCATGTCCCGCTGCTGTTCGACAGCCGCAATACATGCAGGGATTGACTGTTTGTTAGGACATGCAGCCACGGGGATTCGAACATGGTATTAGAGCATGCCGAAGATACTCTATTAGCACATGAGCATACTTGGATAACACCTTATCCGAGCATGCTCAGTCATCACTAGTGTCAACTAGAGGCTGATGGTCTCCAGTATATGACTGAACCCGAACTTCTCTTTATGGTCTCTTCTCAGTATGGTTGTAGTCATGTGCAACTACAGGGCACTGGAGGCTTTGGACAAATTTCTAGCTGTATGAGGCCGGGTGTTTTTGAAAGAGTCGTTATACTTTTATGTAGGTACAATTTCATTTTTTATATACATTGGCAACTAAAGTGGAATATCAGACGGAAGCACTTATGATCTATCTAGGTAATGATAAATGCAAGATTGGTGGAGGTTTGACCACTGAGCCCCCACTGAATCATCAAAATGTGTGAATAAAAGGAGTAGGAAGGCTTGCAATCTCCCCTTCCTCCCCAGCCATAAAGTCTCAGGTAGGAGAAATTTGATTTGAGTGGCATTTCACTCCATTCATAAGCCCCGATTCATCAACACTGGTGTCATTCATGCAGGACTTGATGATAAAGTGTGCTGGAGTCAGATGATTTCAGTTCATAAAGACACTAAACCATCTTCCTGAATCAGGAGCTTCGAACAAGCTGCATGCACCTCTAAGTTTGCCTTTTCCTAAATCCTACTCCAGACCATGCTCTGGTAAGATTTGTGGGGTAGCTAATGCCATCGCTCACCATGCCGCCGTCCTGCCCCAGCTCCGACCACTTTGCTGGAGTTGGGCAAAAATGGAGGGAACACTAAAAGTCGCAAGATCTTAGTGGGTCGCCCTCACACACCCAGGGCAGCGGGGTACTCTGTACCGGGCCGGTGTCAAGGCGGGAACGTGTCACAGCAGCGGTGACCCGGGCCATGGCCCTGGGCACCCAATATCAATGGCGGTGATGTTGTTAATGGTGTTAAAGTTTGTTAGAATAGTTCGTGACGCCACCCGTGGTGTTTGGCAAGTAAGGTGTTGAGCCAATGCTGCGTGCAGATCCGCTGGGACTGATGGTGTGGTGCAGCAAAGATGGTGTAGCTCCCCACAGGTGGAACTGTAGTCCCAGGGCAGTGTAGGTGCAATGGATGAGGAGAGGCGCAGAATGGTATGGATGCTGGTTCTCAGGTTTAACGGTGCAGGAATAACTGGAGGACACCAGAGTATGCGGTTCCAAAGCTTTACTCACTGTTTGCAGTTCACACAACTGCCTGCCTCCGCACTGTGTTCTCCAGGTCAGGGCTCCAGCCAACCTCCAGGCAGGATAGGAGTCTCCCTTCCACACTCCGCCAACATGTACCTTACTGAATGACTCCTCCAATGCGCCTTTAGGTGCGAAGCACTCCAGTACTTAGTTACCCTGGAATGCCTCTCTAGGTGTTCCTAGTCTTTACTTGTATGATAGACAGCTGTAGCCTGCTTCGGGGACTCCACTCTGCGTCCCGGCTCTCTATTCAGTTGCTGTTGTGTCCCAAGTCTATGATGTGAGCAAGGCGTTAGCGGCTCACAACTCCTCCGGTGTCTGTTGCCGGACATAAAGATCCAATCAACCTCGGGGACCGGGCCCCGGCCTTTGCGCTCTCTGGACTGGAAGGATTCTCTATCTTTCTTCAACCAGCTTCCCACCGTCCTTCTATTCTCCTTCGTTCCGATCTGTTCTCTCTCTTATGGAAGGTTAGGTTATCAATCTTATCAGTCTCTTTCTCTGGTCTTTCTCGTGCCAGCAGTCCAGATCACTGGGACCTGCTGCAGCACGTCCCTCAGACACCCATCTTCTCCCTTCTCTCTCCTCTAACCAACTAACCAAAACCCACTAACTTTCACTCTTCCCACTCTTTTATATCAACTCACTCCACCCGCCTCCCAGCACATCTCGTGTTACGAAGCAGGGTTCCACGAGGGGTGCTCTGCTAACCCCCAGCCTGAAGCTGTTAGGGGGCCCCACTGAACTATCCGGTGTGTGGAATGCAGGTGTGGAGCGTGGTCAGGAGTTCCCACGTTACCTGGATGGTGGGGCACTACACCTTAGGAGAAGGCACAGTACCTCTGTGGCGACTGAAGCCTCAGGGGCACCACATTAGCATAGCATCAAGTTGCGCCAAAGTGGTGTAACTTTTAAAAAGCTTTGATCGAGCCCATAGTCTATGACACTGATTAAACTAACTAAGCAGTAGGTCCAAAGCATCTTATAGACCTACCTAAAGGAGTTCTTTTTCTGGCGACGTAAAAGAAAACAGAGTCCGTTTTGTGGTACATCTGACCACCAATAAGCAAATGCTTGCTTTCTACATTCAGAAAAAAAACAACAAACCTTTGTGCTTATAAAGGCCCCATATCACACAGCGAGATCGCTGAGACGTCACAGATTTTGTGACGCAACAGCGACCTTGCCAGTGATCTTGCTACATGTGACACATAGCGGCGCTCGGGCCCCGTCTGAGATCTCGCTGATCGTGCTTGACTGTTCTGGGCCTTTTTTAATTGCTGGTGTCCCGCTGGCCAGCATGCATTTTTGTGTTTGACGCCGACGAGCAACCTCGTTGGCGACGCAGAACTCAGGGACCCAGGCGGGAGTCGTCAGAATAGCTGCTGTGTGACAAGGTACCAACGACCACCGAGGTCGTTATACGGATCGTTGCTGCGTCGCTGAGTAGATCTGTCTGTTTGACAGCTTACTAGCGACCATTTTGTGACGTACCAGCGATCCTTATCAGGTCATATCGTTGTCGGGATCGCTGGTGCGTCGCATAGTGTAACGGTACCCTAAGTCACACCACACACTTTTGTCACTCGCATATGTGAATTTCCAGCTACTTACGACTATGTCATGTGACTGTTTGAACATAATGAAAAGAAACAAGAATTTCAAAAAAGTGATATGGATATACTGTACAGCAGAGGATTTGATTTTAGTTTTTTTTTGCTTTGCTCAAGTCCAAAGGCTTGGTTTCCTTTTCATGATTATTACTTCACATTGTTACCAATGTGCATTATAACACTGTGTACTCTTACATAGAGTGCTGTACATCTGACATCTATGTTATAACTGCAGTAAGCTTACTCTTAAGGGTGCAAAGTACAGACAGCCAACTTACACATAGGAGTTATGTAATGAAAAGTCCACACCTCCCACATGAAACCTTTGTCCTTGGAGTGAATGCATTAAACAATAAACAGATAGCCTGTTGTAGGCCGCTCATCACTGATGCACACTGCTGTTATCTTCCCGGAAGACATACTGTAAGCAGACATCCAATTACACTCACTATACTTAATTACTCAGACATTTGAGGAATGTCATTTCCGTAATGTAGATTCATAAAAAAAAATAAAAACATCCCAAAACGAGACTGCTATGCTATTTATTCATGCAAGTTTACTTGTTGGATTGGATCTATCAGCTCTCTTTATCAGAGATGGACATACCTTCTGTGGGACCTGCACAGTTAGGGTTAGCTCACATCTGAATATAACATACTCTCTCCATTACTAACCTCTGGGCTTCAAGTCAGCTGACCAACCCCAAAACCATTAGCCTGCTTGCCAACGCACCAGAGCAAGTGGGAAGAGCAGAGGATGTGTCATTTCTGGGGCAGGAGAGGGCTGGTGTTAGTCTGGGGAGGGGGCCAATATCCATGGCCCCTTCTCACGCTGTAAGGCTATGTGCACACGGTGCAGATTCTGTGCAGTTCTGCAGCAGATTTGGCCCTGTAGAACTGCAAGTGATGCACAGTACCATTTAAGGATATGTAAAGGCTATGTAAAACAAAAAACGCTGTGCACATGCAGCAGATTTTTCCGTGCAGATCTAAAACTGCAGCATGTCACTTCTTTTGTGCAGTTCTGCAGCAGTTTTTCATCTGTTCCATTATAGAAATCTGCAGGTGAAAACTGCAGGGGAAATCCGCACTAAATCTGCAGGTCATTTTACCTGCAGATTTAGCAAAATCTGTACGGAAAATTCCACAGCAAAATCTGCACCGTGTGCACATAGCCTTAATATCAGCTCACGTTTGTTTAGCCTAGGCTGGCTATTAAAAATAGGAGGGAACTACACTTTTTTTTTTTGGGGGGGTCCCCCCCTTTTTAATTACCAGTAAAGGCCAAGTAGACAGCTGTAAGCTGATATTCAAGGTGTGTGCACACACTGCGGATTACCCTGCGGATTTTGCTAAATCCGCAGGTAAAATGACCTGCATTTTACCTGCGGATTTATTGCAGATTATTTGTGGATTTTCTTCAGATTTTGTAAGGATTTCACCTGCGTTTTTTACACCTGCGGATTCCTATAATGGAGCAGGTGTAAAACGCAATGGAATCCGCACAAAGAATTGACATGCTGCGGAAATGAACCCTCAGTGTTTCTGCTGTGGATTTTTCCGCAGCATGCACACAGCGTTTTTTGTTTTACATTGGATAGCATGGTACTGTACAATGCAGGAGATTCTGCTGCGGATCTGCAGGGCCAAATCCGCAACGTGTGCACATATCCTTAAGGTAATTTTTCACCCCTTTGGATATATGTAACCTATTAATATAGGCATACAGGTTATAGAATGGTTAAAATAGTCATATCTGTATGCCCATATATGCGGTTTTGTTGTGGAGAAATCCTTTTTAATTATTTTATGATAATTCTTCCAGGCTCTGGGGCATGTGGTGTCAGGAAGAGAACTCTGCCTCTGCTCTTCATTAGCATACCAGCCACATCCTATCAGTGTGGTGGCCCCAGAATCCCACCCCTGCAATAGTGCCAATATACTTGTTGGTTCCACCCTTTTATAATCATTGGCTTCATCTTTCTTCTGAAAAGGTAAGTCACCACTACTTCCACTCCAGTGACATCCAGCGTGCACGGTGATAAGGTGCTCCCCATTTACAGTGACTCGATAGCTCCCGAGCTGAAGAAAGAAGAAGCAAATTCCCATAGAAGCCAGGAAACATCAAGTGTAATTGCGGTATTGCTGGGCACAGGGGCAGGATTCCGATGCCACCACTACACGACACAGGGTACTGTGATGCTGATGGAAAGGTGCAGATTTGGTAATGAAGACCGGCAGACGAGTTTTCTTCCAGACATTGCACACCCCGTGGAAGGGAAGAACGCATTAACTTCAACAAATAAAACAGAATGATTATTTTAACCATTCTATAATTAGTATGCCCATATTAATAGGTTAAATACGTTCAAGGGGGTGACAGATTCCTATTAATAGCCTGGGAAGATGCATGTTTATTGCCCTCTTCAATGTCTATTAAGCTCAGCCCCCAGCTGTTTGCTTTCTCTCAGCTGGTTAATAAAAATAAGAGGACCTCAAACCATGTTTTTCTTTTATTGATTAGCTAAATGCAAGCACGGAGAACTACACACAAAGTACTCACTAACATTTCTTTCTATGATGTCATAAGCCATACACATGAATATGGTAACTAATCAGAGCACCACATGAAGACCCCCACACACACAGGCCCGCCTCGGAGTGCAAGCATATAATTAACTCAAAATATAGATTAACCAGCAACCACAAGACGATTTCATCAACTAGGGTATCATTTTAGTCAGTATAACGGCGCCAACCTGACACTGTCTCTAGGTTACTTAGTACAATCCTGCTGACAGGTTCCCTTTAATTGTAAAGTGCTGCGGTATATGTTAGGGTTATATAAAGAAAATTCTTATTGAAAGGGAGTCCAACCATTGATGAGCAGCACTTACAATGCAATTAGAATGTGTCCTATTATGTTAACCCTATGTAATATAAGCCAAACACAAGGCTCTCACTCTGCCCAATCAGTCTCACTTTTGTATTATATAGTCAGCCCTTTTTTAACAAAAAAAAATAAAAAAAGACTATTTCAAGCACAGAACACATGGCAATTATAGTCTATTAGACTAGTTTCACATTAGCGTTTCAGGGCGCAGTGACTGCCTGTGCACGGCCGCCGCTAATCCCCGCCCCCTGCCGTGCCTCCTCCGGCAGCTCCGCCTACCGGCGCATGACGCTGCATGCGTCCCCTATCTTTATCACTGGGGGCGCAGGCCGTGCGCAGTATGCGTTTGGCGGTGCTTGGGTCCTTTTGACGGTGCGCCGACCAGAGCCAAACGCAACCTGTTGCAATTTGGTTGTGCTCGGCGCACCGTCAAAATGACGCATGCGCCGCCAAACACATACTGCGCACGGCCTGCGTCCCCAGTGATAAAGATAGGGGACGCAGGATGCATGCAGCATCATGCGCCGGTAGGCGGAGCTACCGGAGGCACGGCAGGGTGCGGGGCTTAGAGGCGGCCGTGCACAGGCCGTCGCTGCGCCCTGAAACGCAAATGTGAAACTAGCCTTAGATCATTCTCATGCCCGATGCTTTGCAGATGAGAATCCGAAAAAGAAAGGACTGTCATGATCCGAATTCTCGCTCAAACTCTCCAACACAAGTCTTTAGGTTTATGAAATATTCGGACAGTTCGCTGATGGCATCCTAGTCCTTTTTTTTTTTTTTTTATTCACTTACCGTTTCCTAGCAGAACCGTGAGAAACCTGCATCAGCTATTATCTTTTTTGCGTAAGAGAAAAACAGATGGAACTCTGTTGGTCAAAATGGACACTGATCAAACACTGATGGAATTTTTTTTTTTTTTTTTTAAAACAAGGTGTCAGCAATATTTTCCCCTGTTCTGTACATATTCGGCTCCCAGCGATGACATACTGTACTAGTCCAGCGGCCCTGTGCTGACATGGCATGTCATTATTGGAGAAATGGTGCAGACAGACTATCGGGGAACCAGAAAAGCATTGCTTTGTAAACACTAGGAGGCAACTTTATTTTATACCGATCTAGACTTGAGAGATTCTGCAGAACCTGCAGTATAATTTGCTTACATTTTTTTTTCTTCCCAGTTGACTTTTATGCAAAAAATCTGCAACAAATGTGTGTTTTCAACAGCAGAATTCTACTTGCTGGAAAAAAAAAATAAAATAAAATCTTATCCATATGGCTGATATCATCCACAACTGATTTTTTCTACTTGTACATGTTGATGCCCTTAAGGGTTCATGCAAACATAGAAAATGTTATGCAGATTTTCCAAACCATAATCTGCACATGAAACGTAGATTTTGACATGAATTGAAAAAAGTGCATCAGCAATGAAAACTCAGCTCAAAAATAGCCGTGTGAATGAGCCCTAAGGATAGGTTCCCCTCGATGAGCTTTTCAAGTAGCAGATTTTTTGCACCCATTAAGCAAGCTATGTTACTTGCATTCTTTTGAAAATAAACAGCATTAAAAAATAACCCACCAAATTGTGCGAATGTAGCCTTAGGGCAAGTTCACACTGGGTGTTTTTTCAGTGTTTTTTTCTACAGCAAAATCTGATCTCTTGGTAGGAAAGAACTACAGAAAAAAGCAGGTTTTTCTTGTTTTTCTTTTTTTTTTTGGCATGCTAGATTTGTTTCTTGGGCATGCTGATGAAGTTTAGTGTTGAAAAAAAAAGTCCTATTCTATAGAATCAGGATTTGGCACTAAAAAAAAAACGCAACAAAACCTGATACCTGAGGTTTTTTCAGTGCTTTCCACCACCCAGTCATTTCAATGGGTGAAAAACACTGAAAGAAGTGACATGTTCCATTGTGCAAAAAAAAAAAACCTTGCAAAGCACAAAATGCTGAGGACAAAAAAAAGAAAAAAAATTTGTGTACATGAGACTTCTGAAATCTCAGACTTCGATGGTACTGTAGAACGCAGCTGAAATTTTGCATTAAAAAGCGCTGCCAAAAAGCGTAGTGTGAACTTAGCCCAATGGTGCAAAAATGTAACTAGAATCATAGAACTAGTGCTAGTATTATACGCAGGTGAGACTCTGATGTGTGAATGGGTCCTTATACGACTTGCGATTATTTATTAGTTTCTTTATTTTAAAATGCAAAAGTTATTTAATGTTTTGATAGAGACGTAATAACACAAAGCATGCACAGCCATGAGTTACATATGTTATCTAATCACAGGAGCCGATACAATATTGATACAAGTAGCACTCGGGGACATTTCCTTTAGAATAGATACTTCTGCCTCCCACAGACTGACATTTCCTAGGAACACCTTTCCCTGTCCTGACAGGAGCGCAGCCATCACAGCAGCAGCTCTTACCTTCTGGGGGACACCTGGGCATTGCCGCCTGAGGCAGCCGCCTTCTTGTTGCCAGCATGGTAGGCTGTCAGGACCACCCTCTGGTTGCTGTTAGGCCTCCAGCTCATGGTGTGTCCAGCATAATTCCTCCAGCTTCTTCAATAGATAATGCTTGTTCCTGTCTTGCCTCCTGGCAACTCTACTCATGCACCTCCTCCACCCTCCCATCATGGTAGGTAATGAGACAAGGGAGGAGCCCTGCCATTCTGCTTCCTCATGCACAACAATGACTCAGTCCAGATCCTACTATTCCTTCTGCCAGGCTTTGTCTTTCTATCCTCTACCAGCTGAGGAGACACAATGCAGAATCAATATGGCCTTTGTGCTCCCATGATGGGTTATTTATGTGCGCCTTCAGTGTGGGTTTGTGGAGAATGGAGCTAAATTAAAGTGAGCGGTGGCATATCACACAGAAACAGCTGCTGCTTTACCTTAGTAGCTTTATGCCTCTATCCACCTTCTTACCAGATTACACTACAAGTCAGCGATAAGTTTAGATCAGAAGTTTCCATGCGCCATCTAGTGTCCGAACAGGGGAACATCACTTTAGGCCAAGGCTCAGCAACTTCCAGTCTTGTAGCATTTGTGACCCTAGAAATTCCAGGGTTCCCATGTTAGGCGTCATCATTTCACAGCTGGAATTTGACAATATTCCCATCCGCATTAGGACTTTCTTTTTTGTTATAAGAACAGATAATTCCAGGACCTGTTCTTAGGCTGGGGTCACACTACCGTGTCTGAAAAACTTGCACAAGTCTCTTGCATCAACACCCGGCGTCATGTATTTTTATGCAGCCGCAGCTCCGGTCCTGAGTGACGGCGGCAGCGCCGGGTGTTGATGCGAGAGACTCGTGCGAGTTTCTCGCATCACACACGGTAGTGTGATCCTGACCTTACTCTCATGCTCAGAAACTTGCCATCTACTCCTCTTTAGCTGGTGATTCTGCCAGTACTATAAGTCTCAGCATTAGAGATGAGCGGATCAACTCCAGCCAGCATAGAAGTCAGTGGTACCTGGTGACTGGACGGGGCACCCGTGATTCTCTTACCTTCCAGCGTCCCCAGCGCAGAATTTGTCATGGCTGGTGCAGTGTTATCTGAGACGCACAGATTACATGCACACCGGAAGGTAAGAGATTCACGGGTGCCCCGTCTAGCCGCCAGGTACCACTGTCTGGGACGCAGGACTGGAATCCTGGAATGTGCTCATCTCTACTCAGCATGCATTGCACAATAAGACTATGTTCACTCATTGCTTTTTTTCCGTGTTTTTTAATGCAAATTTTCAGCTGCGTTTTACAGTACCAGCAAAGTCAATGAGATTTCAGAAATCTCGTGTACACAGCTTGATTTTTTGTTCCTGACTCTTTTGTCGTAAGTGCTTGGTTTTTGCAAAATGCAGCATGTCACTTCTTTCAGCATTTTTTACCCATTAAAAGCAATGGGTAATGATGAAACTCAAGCAGATTTTATTTTTCTGCACTAAACTTTATCAGCATGCAGAAGAGATAAATGTACCCTGACAAAAAGACAGAAAAAAACGCACCAAAAACTAAGCAAAACCTGGTTTTTGTAAGAAGCTTAAATGCAGCTTAAACTTGGCATAAAAAAAATGCAACATCTGAACATGCGCTAACTTGCCTGCCCGTCTGTTACTCCTGTATGCTATTTCACACATAGCAGCACAGAACAAAATCATTTCTAAAGTGCTTAGGCTGGTTTCACATTTGGGGCTGTGTCCACAGCGTTTCATCCGCATCCATCCGCATGTGTCATGCGTACCTATCTTTATCATGGTGTACGCAAGGACATGAGTTTGCATGCGTTCGTCTGCAGATGCGTAAGCATGCGTCGCTTCCAGGGGTGCGGAGTGGTGCGGAAAACGCAACATGTTGCAATTTTGGGGGTGTCAAATATCCGCAGCCATACGCATGCGGATGCTTGCGAATGGAGCGCATCAAAGTAATGCATTACAGTCTATGGGAACTCAGGCGTACGCAAGCATATGCGTTCGCTTTGCGTTTGCATAAGCAATAATTTACATAGACACGCCCATTGGGCGTGGCTTGTGTACATTCAAAAATTCACCGGGAAAATAGCACTTGCCAATCGTCTGCAACCACAAATGCATGCATTTGCGTGCGTTTTTGCATGCGTTTGCGGCTGCGGACGATACGCTGCATACTCAACCGCACATGTGAACCTAGCCTTAGCAGATTATTTAGCACATTACTACATTAAATGAGAACAAGTTGCTTGTCATCATCCATCCTGTTTTTTTTTTTAAAGAAAACCATGCAGCCTATACTAAGAAACATAGAAACAATCATAATTCCCTTGAAATCCTTTATGCTCCTTTTCTAACACTGCGCAGGTCCCTGCTCTTTGTCTCTATGCTTTCCCTCCTGATCAAGTCAGGCATGTGACCACTACAGCCTGTCACGGGGTACATTGGTGACCAACATGTCACTGCTGCAGCTAGTGGTTGGCTGCAGTGGTCACCTGTCCTTACAGTTAAACTATGTTCACACAAGTGTAGTTTCAGGCTGAGGGCTGTCCGCGTAGAAACTGACAGCAGTAGGACCAATGTTATTCTGTAGAGCTGTTAGATAACCTTTTTTTCTGCAACCAAATGTCCGGTGAGGGCTCATTCACACCTCAGTTTTCACATACGAGTGCTATCCTTTATTTTCATTGATAGTGCTCATACCTGTGCCAATCAATGGGGCTGTTCACATGTCAATTTTTTCCCCCAGACCAAGTGGTCCATGCACAATCACGGAGACAAGTCCGATATTGTTCTATGGGTCAGTGAAAAGACTGGACAGCATTCAGATACCATCCAAGTGCTGTCCATTTTTCACTGACTGATAGAAGGTGAAGAAACTTTTTTTTCTCATCAGTGAAAAAACTGATCAAACTCTGATGAAAATCATCAGTGTAAGGCCGGGGTCACACTTGCAACTGCAACGCGAGAAACTCGCCCATGAATACCCGGCATTGCCACTGGCACTCGAGACCGGAGTGCTCAGCTGCATAGAAATATATGCAGCGGCACACTCCAGTCCTGAGTGCTGGCGGCAGTGCGGGTTATTCAGTCGAGAGACTCACGTGAGTTTCTCGCATTGCAGTTGCAAGTGTGACCCCGGCCTTAGGCCTCTTTCACACATCAGGTTTTCGCCGTCAGGCGCGATCCGGCGCTTTTGACAGAAACCGGATCCGGCGAAATGCAATGCCGGATCCGGTTTCCCCCCCATTGACTTGCATTTGCGCCGTATCGCGCCGGATGGCCATGCGTTTCATCCGGTTTTCGCCGGATCCGGCAATGTGTCGCGATCCGGCGTCTGGAAAAAACGGCTACTGTAACGTTTTTTGTCTCCGGCGAAAAAGCCTATGAGCGCCGCAATGCGCCGGATCCGGTTTTTTGGTCTGAGCATGCTCAGTAGCTCTGCCCACAAGACATATATAAAAGCAAGACAGTGGGACCCTCAGCCACACCCAACATGCCACCCAAGACAGCAACCAGGCGCAGGAGAAGGCAGGAGACATCTGCAGCAGCACCATCAGCACCACCCCGATTGGAGCAGCATGCTGAACAACGGGAGGGGAGTCCAGCAGCAGATGAGAGACGGTAATTATCAAATCCCCCATTCCTCCAAACTAGGGCTATTGAATATCAAGATATTCATTGGCCCTTTGTTTCTCTTTATTCAACAGCCGCACAATAGATGCAGCAGCAGCAGCAGCAATGGCAGCAGCTGGAACACCACCCACAGGCATGGAGTGTGGCCACCAGGAAGACAGCACATCTTCTTCTGGGAGCCCTCCCTCGCATCGTCAGCGTTTGACGGTAAGTTTTTATTTCCAAAATCCATCATCTCTGTAATATATGTCTATTCATTGCCTTTTATTTCAAAACAGGAATCACAAGATGAAGAGGAGCTCCCAGAAGAAGAAGGAAGGGGTGGACAGACACCTGGAGTGGGCTCACAATTGGTAAGTTTTTTGCATCAAACGCAGAAACACAACATCACACTACACACAACACATAGAAAACAATGTTCTGCAGACCACACACAGCAAACAAATGCCTACATCCAAAGACATAACATTTTTTGTTTTCTTCTCTAGTCTTCCCAATCTGGTGCTCGGCCAAGAGGTCCTCGCAGTGCCTCCCAGGGTCGTCGGCGACAGCAACGCGGCGGTCACCAGCGTGTAAGTATAAATATTTTTGCTTTGTTTTTTTGCACTTTTTATTTCATTTCTTATGTGGAGGCTAATTATGTTATTTTTGTCTTTTTCTTTAACAGCCTTCACAGCATGCTCCCGACTGACGGTGAGGATGGAGGGATTGATGTGGACCACCTCATCGATCTCGTCAGAGAAAGGGAGCCGCTCTGGAATATGGCTGACCGCCGCCACGCTGACCTGATCGTTACCCGACGACTCTGGGAGGAAATCTGTTCGCTCCTTGTGGGCCGCTGGGAGGACCTCGATGTTCGGGCCCAGATTACAGAGCGTAAGTATATACAGTACCGGTTGCTTGATGTAAACCAGTGTTTCCCGAACTCCAGTCCTCGTGGTCCCCACGGATCATGTGTTCAGGATTTCTATTTACTATGGAAATCCTGAAAACATGACCCCTGGGGACCATGAGGACTGGAGTTTGGGAAACACTGATGTTGTATACTAACCACTCCTTTCTCGTTTCAGGGAACAGAATTGTGAATCGGTGGAGGTCTGTGAGGGATAGTTTCAAGAAGGAGTTCAATAAAGAGATGCGGGCCCCGAGTGGATCTGGAGGACGCAGGAGCAAGTACAAGTACTCAGAAGCCCTGTCGTTCCTCCGGGAAAGAATGGTCACCAGAAGGTAAATATTACACACCACATGTGAAAAAAAATGTTAGATGTAAATTTTTTTTTCAGCCAGGGCCATACCATGTCAGTATTTTAATTGTTTTTTTTTCTCTTTATTACACAGCACGGTGAGCAGCACTCGGGAGCCTGCACGATTGGACCCTTCTGAGGCGATCCCTGAGGAGACCGGCACCGAGGGACACTTCGACCGCCCCGGTAGATCTGCACCTTCCCAGCCTTCCCACACATTCGACCCATCTGTCCCATCCACCAGCACAGGAGCATCGTGGCCGCCTACATTACATGAAACTGCTGCTGGTGAGGAGATCGCTTTCCCTTTACCCCACCCTTCTGCCCCTGCCACCTCTAGTACACCTGCGGGTACTGGGCGGCAGCGGCAGAGGGGTCAGGAAAAGACTTATGCGCCAGAGTTCTTGCATCTGAATGCATCTTTCCAGAACTGTCTAAAAGTCTTGTCAGAGCAAATCTCCGCAGGCTATCAGCAGATCAACTCCAGCATTCTGGAGGTGAAGACACTTCTGCAAACCATGCATTCAGAAGCAAGATCTTCGCCAAACCACACCTTTTTCAGGTCTGTTGTGGAGCGCATGGAAACGCTCTCTCCTGCCCAGCAGATGCATGTAATACATTCATGCCACGCTGCTCTCCAGCAAGTTACCTCCCAACCTCCTCCTCCCACCACAGTAGTTCCTCCACCTGCACCCCCTCCAGCCACTTTCCATCCTCCCCCTCCTATTACATCTACACCCCCTCCAGCCACTTTCCATCCTCCCCCTCCTATTACATCTACACCCCCTCCAGCCACTTTCCATCCTCCCCCTCCTATTACATCTACACCCCCTCCAGCCACTTTCCATCCTCCCCCTCCTATTACATACCATCCACCTCCAGCCACTTTCCATCCTCCCCCTCCTATTACATACCATCCTCCTCCCCAGCACCATCCACCTCCCCAGCAACCTCCCCAGCACCAGCAACCTCCCCAGCACCAGCAACCTCCCCAGCACCAGCAACCTCCCCAGTACCAGCAACCTCCACAGTACCAGACATCTCCCCACTTCCAGCAACCTGCCCCGTACCAGACATCTCCCCACTTCCAGCAACCTGCCCCGTACCAGACATCTCCCCACTTCCAGCAACCTGCCCCGTACCAGACATCTCCCCACTTCCAGCAACCTGCCCCGTACCAAACTCCTTCCCCATACAACTTGCCATCAACATCATCTGCTCCTACAGTCCCTGCCCAACCCTCCACTCCACCACACACCACCTCTTCTGCTTCCCACATGTCCACCCATTCTGTAGTTTTTTCCACACCTTCACCTCTAACTGTTCCTTCCCCACCACGATCCCAGTCCTCTCTCCACACTCCCAGTGTCGAAGTGTCCCGCAGCCCCTACAGCAGTATTTCCACCACACACTACACAGATTTATAATGTGTGTATTTAAATAAAAATGACCAGTTTTATGGTTTCAGTTTTATAGTTTCAAAGTTTTATTAAACAAGTTTATTAAAATTTTAAAAAAGTTTACTAAAAAAAACATTTTTCAATAAAAGTTAAATTATTTTACACTGGTTGTCTGTCATTTCTTTCTGCGGCGAAAAAGGTTAAATACAGGGTATTTAAAAGGTGAAATGGTATTCAAAACTAGGTATATAACTGTGGGTAAATTTTAGCTTTTTGCCACAGTTGTGTTCCTGGTTGTGTTTGAAGCAAAGTATTTCACCTAAAAAGTTTTGTTTATTGTTGGTGATTTCATAACAATGTACACAACTTTTGTTAAAAGGTGAAATACTTTGCATAAAACACAACCAGGTACACACCTGTGGCCTAAAGCTAAAAATAGAGACCATGACAAGATAGCCAACTTTGGTTGGCAAAGGTATATACTGTTGGTACAGAAGGTACACAAGTTTGGTTGGGCACAAATCTTTCACACTCTGTCATCCTGCCAGTGTACTCTGCCTTGAGGTGACATAAAGTATAGTGCAAAATTGTCCCTCATTACTGAAACCGTCACAGAACTTCTAGTGGTAATGTCATGGTAATCTTGCAAGGTGGTTTCTTCAGAGGTGTCCTCAATGGAAATGGGTTCCTTGCAGATAACAAAATTGTGGAGTACCACGCACGCTTTGATCACCTCGTCCACAGTTTCTGTCTTGAGGTTGATCGCAGTCAATAGGACCCGCCATTTGGCTGTCAGAATACCAAAGGTACATTCAACCATTCTTCTTGTTCTTGTGAGGCGGTAATTAAAAATGCGTTTTGGTCTTGTCAATCCTCTGCTAGAGTACGGTTTCAAAAGGTGTTCTGACAGCTGGAAGGCTTCATCCCCTACACAGACAAATGGCATAGGTGGACCAGATGTTTGCGGCAGCGGTCTAGGTGGTGGGAACTGGAAGGTGTTTCCATACAGTTTACGCCCCATGGCAGACAGTTTGAAAACTTGAGAGTCATTGGAGCGGCCATAGGCCCCAATATCAACCGCAATAAATTTGTATTCCGCGTCAGCGATGGCCATGAGGACAATTGAAAAATATTTCTTGTAATTGAAATATTCCGATCCCGATCCAGCTGGCTTTACAATGCGGATATGTTTCCCGTCCACAGCGCCCAAGCAGTTTGGAAACTGACATATCTGTTGAAACTTGTCAGCAATTTCAATCCACCTCTCTGTTGTGGGCTCTGGTAAAAACTCTTCAGCTAAGGAGTCCCACAGTGCACGGCATGTGTACTTCACAATTCCAGATATGGTGGAAATCCCGAGTCTGTACTGGAAATGCAGTGACGAAAGGGATTCTCCAGTTGCAAGAAATCTGTGGGGAATTAAAAAACAATAAATTAGTTTAAAATCACAGCATTACATACCAAAACTGACCTATAACACTTGGAGATACAAACTACCACCAACAAGATTGCAGTGAAAGTGTGCTCTGATGCGAGCATATCCAATAAATGTGGCTTACCTTAAAGTCACCATCAGACGCTCTGCGGGTGAAACAGAGAAGCGGCAATAGGTGTCCGCTTTTCTTATGAGGTGTGCAATGCGCTCCACCAAGTAATCAAAATTCTCCATTTTCATCCTAACATATCCAAAAAATTTATCCGGGTTTCGTCAAAGGTCCATGCATAGTGTAGAATAGACCCCACGCGTCATTCTCTTGGCTGTGATGGGGTGGATCCACAAACGTTGTCTACGATGCCTGATGCGCTGCTGTCTCGCTCTCTCCTTCTCCAGAACAATCACCCTCAAACGATTCGCCTCCGCTGTAAAATCCGCCAAATTCTTCAAAATATTTCCAATGACAACATCCATCTTCGCCAGTAACTTGCTCTTCTCTCCAACCTGCACTTTCTCCTCTACAACCTGTCAAAGAAGGGCTGTAGGAACATGCTATATATAGTTTTCCAGTAGCCAATCCCGTTCGGAAGGCCACAAGGGTCAATTTTAAAAACCGGATCCGGCGTAATCCGTCGAAAAACGGATAGAAAAACGGATGAACCGGATGAGACGGATCCGGTTTTGTCTGTCAAGGAAAAGACGGATCCGGCAAAAAACCGGATCCGTCACATCCGGTTTTACGAAACATTTGCCGGATGCGGCGTCCCGGCACGACGCCGGATCGCGCCTGACGCCGAAAACCTGATGTGTGAAAGTAGCCTTACTCTGTCCGTCTTCCTAGTACGTAAAATAAACCTGACGTCTGAATGAGCCCTTAAAAGAAATGGATGCATTGACTAGTCTTCTCTGCTTTTCAGATGAGACTCGCAAATTGAAGTCTGTGTGTGTTAAAAAAAAAAAAAAAAATGGGATCCTGTTGTGAGTTCATTTTTCCCTTCACCATTGAGGTCTGATGAACTCCCTCCTCTGGTGAAGGAAGGTAGTGAGACTGATTACCAAACACCTGGGCAGCTAGATGATGACTGGGTGGTTGGAATTGAGGACTGGATATAAGGCTGCCGACGCCCTTCTTCCTGGCTGGTGACTTTCCTGCTGGATTTTTGGAGACCAGTCTGATTCCTGCATCTCAAAGCTAAGTTTTTCTGCTCTGCTTTGTACTCTTCAGTTTTGTTTTTGTTTTGCCTTGTTTTTTGGGAGTTCTGCCATCCCCAGCTGGGGGTGAGCTGAATTCCATTTTTGTCTCTGATCTGTTGATATTTTGCTCTGTCTTCAGAAATATACCTGAGTGCTGATATAGTCTTTTGAAGCCTAGCTGTCATGATCTGAAGTGGATCTGACAGTTTTAAAAGCACAGAGTGAACTTTTTTTTCCTTTTGGCAAGTTGCCAAAGTGACTTGACTGTCCCCGGTGGTGGTTAGTGGTATCGCACTTTAGGTTTAATGCGCAGGTAATTGTGAATCAGGTGTGGGGCTCTATAAATGAGTCTCAGGGTGTGCAATCACTGCTGGTGATATTCATTCATTGATTCTGAGTTTGTGAGAGCCTGGTGGAAGGATGGAGCTGAAGAGGAGTCCTGCGCAGTCAGCCAGAGGAGACGAGTGGCAGCTAATGGTGTCTGCAGGAATTGCTGGCATGGCATGGAGGAGTCGCAGTTTATGGTGTCGGCGGGAAGTGCGTGCATGGCTTGGTGGAGTGGCGACTATGGAGAGAGTTGCACTCGGCATGCTCGACTTGGTTGCCGAGAGCTGGACTCAAGCATGCTTAGATTCTTGGCAGAGGCTGACTCATCCTTGGGACTCTGTGACTGGACTGCTGCAACTGGTGATGGACTCTGCTCCAAGGCTGCACTATGGTGTAGGATCCAGGATGGTGATGGATCCGGGTGGAGGAGAAGACGCACGCAGGTGGTGGGGCTCTGTTGCAGGAGCGTAAGCACAGAGCATCAAGCTAAGTGGTGCTTCCCCTGTATTGTCTTCTTTCCTTTTGTGTCTCTAGTGCAGTGGTGGGATTAGTCTCCACACCGACCGATTCCCTAGTGAGGGTTTAGGGTCAGGGTGAGCAAGGGTTTAAGGTTCGCGTGCGGCGACAGGTGCGGAGCCTGTATAGGGAATGTGAGGAGTGCAGTGACACTGGCTCAGGGGAGTGCAGGAGGTCTCCATGTCCCCATTCCCTATTGCAGGGCCCACCATTGTTAATGTTTCCCAGGTTCCCCCTTATTTAAATTCGCCACTGGAGGTGCTGTATCCAGGGTCACGTGTGTTATGGGTTCGCCTTGTGGTAACCGCTGCGTCCAGACACACGTTGACCGTGACACTAGCGACTTCAGGGCCTGTTTTTCCCATCAGTCGGTTGGCTCATTTTGATAGGGTTTTTGCGGATGGCAGACAGCAGCTTTCCTATCCTGTCCTATGTAGTTAGCTTGGGCCCCATCATTTGCTCAACCTATCTTTCTACCTGTGTTGGTGTTTTCATCTTGCTTCACCGTCATTATATGTTGGGGGCTGACTATTGCTTTGGGGTCTGCTCTGGGGCAGTTTAGTTTTTCCCCTTTCTGTCTTTAGGCTATATAGTTCTCCGGCTGTGATCGAGGGGTCTAGGGCACCATAGGAACCCCCCACGGCTACTGCTAGTTGTTGTGGATAGGTTCAGGGGTCTGCAATCCGATAGCTGCCAACCTCTCTGGTTTTTCTGGACTTAGCTGGTAATTTGTTTTTTCCTCCTTCGGTGACTCATCATAACAGGATCCCATAGGGCTGAACCGTCTAGCATTACATTTTTACACATACAGTGGGGAAAAAAAGTATTTAGTCAGTCAGCAATAGTGCAAGTTCCACCACTTAAAAAGATGAGAGGCTTCTGTAATTTACATCATAGGTAGACCTCAACTATGGGAGACAAACTGAGAAAAAACAATCCAGAAAATCACATTGTCTGGTTTTTTTTTCATTTTATTTGCATATTATGGTGGAAAATAAGTATTTGGTCAGAAACAAAATTTCATCTCAATACTTTGTGATATATCCTTTGTTGGCAATGATAGAGGTCAAACGTTTTCTGTAAGTCTTCACAAGGTTGCCACACACTGTTGTTGGTATGTTGGCCCATTCCTCCATGCAGATCTCCTCTAGAGCAGTGATGTTTTTGGCTTTTCGCTTGGCAACACGGACTTTCAACTCCCTCCAAAGGTTTTCTATAGGGTTGAGATCTGGAGACTGGCTAGGCCACTCCAGGACCTTGAAATGCTTCTTACGAAGCCACTCCTTCGTTGCCCTGGCGGTGTGCTTTGGATCATTGTCATGTTGAAAGACCCAGCCACGTTTCATCTTCAATGCCCTTGCTGATGGAAGGAGGTTTGCACTCAAAATCTCACGATACATGGCCCCATTCATTCTTTCATGTACCCGGATCAGTCGTCCTGGCCCCTTTGCAGAGAAACAGCCCCAAAGCATGATGTTTCCACCACCATGCTTTACAGTAGGTATGGTGTTTGATGGATGCAACTCAGTATTCTTTTTCCTCCAAACACGACAAGTTGTGTTTCTACCAAACAGTTCCAGTTTGGTTTCATCAGACCATAGGACATTCTCCCAAAACTCCTCTGGATCATCCAAATGCTCTCTAGCAAACTTCAGACGGGCCCGGACATGTACAGGCTTAAGCAGTGGGACACGTCTGGCACTGCAGGATCTGAGTCCATGGTGGCGTAGTGTGTTACTTATGGTAGGCCTTGTTACATTGGTCCCAGCTCTCTGCAGTTCATTCACTAGGTCCCCCCGCGTGGTTCTGGGATTTTTGCTCACCGTTCTTGTGATCATTCTGACCCCACGGGGTGGGATTTTGCGTGGAGCACCAGATCGAGGGAGATTATCAGTGGTCTTGTATGTCTTCCATTTTCTAATTATTGCTCCCACAGTTGATTTCTTCACTCCAAGCTGGTTGGCTATTGCAGATTCAGTCTTCCCAGCCTGGTGCAGGGCTACAATTTTGTTTCTGGTGTCCTTTGACAGCTCTTTGGTCTTCACCATAGTGGAGTTTGGAGTCAGACTGTTTGAGGGTGTGCACAGGTGTCTTTTTATACTGATAACAAGTTTAAACAGGTGCCATTACTACAGGTAATGAGTGGAGGAAAGAGGAGACTCTTAAAGAAGAAGTTACAGGTCTGTGAGAGCCAGAAATCTTGATTGCTTGTTTCTGACCAAATACTTATTTTCCACCATAATATGCAAATAAAATGAAAAAAAAACAGACAATGTGATTCTCTGGATTTTTTTTCTCAGTTTGTCTCCCATAGTTGAGGTCTACCTATGATGTAAATTACAGACGCCTCTCATCTTTTTAAGTGGTGGAACTTGCACTATTGCTGACTGACTAAATACTTTTTTTCCCCACTGTACAATGCAATTATTTAACTAAGGAAACTACATTTAGGGTGTGTGCACACGCTGCGGATTCTGCTGCGGATCCGCCGCAGTTTTGGCCCTTTGGGTCCGCAGCAATTTCTGCTGCGTTGTACAGTACCCTTTTAGCCTATGGAAAATGAAATCCGCAGTGCACACTGTGCGGATTTTTCCGCGCGGATTTGCTGCAGTTTCAAATCCGCTGAAAGAATTGACATGTCAATTCTTTCTGCGGATTCCGCTGCGGTTTGCCACCTGCTCTTTTGTAGAGGTGTGAAACCACAGGGAAAAACCGCAGGCTAATCGGCAAATAAACTGCAGGTCATTTGACCTGCGGATTTATCTGCGGATTTTGCTAAATCTGCGAGGAAAAATCTGCAGATCATTGCGCAGCGTGTGCACATACCCTTAATCTTGTCAATGCTATTAATTGCTGATTTATAAAGCAGAAGCCATATACAGGGGTGAACATAGCTTTGGTGCAACCGCACAGCGGCCAAGAGGTAAGGGACCCACTTCCTACTCCAAAATAGGTGGAATTGTGCATTGTTGTGAGCTATTGGCCTGCAAAGGGCCCATATACTCTTTTTGCACAGAGGCCTCTTCTGTCTGTTTCCGCTAGTGGCCAAATCGATGCCTTTTTTATGGATGAAAATCGGACTCTTTCATATTCTCGTGTACTTAGCCTTAGATCAGGATGAACAGACTCCTTTTTCTGGCATATGGACATATGGCTGCTGGTTGCCTGTGCATGCTGTGTCTTAGGCCGGGATCACACTTGCGAGAAACTCGCACGAGTCTCGCACCTCAATATCCGGCACTGCCACCAGCACTCGGGACCGGAGCGTTCGGCTGCATAGAAATACATTTTGGATTTTAAAATCATTTTTCAAGTGTTCTATTTTACTGAGATAATGACTTTTGGGTTTTCATTGGCTGTAAGTCATGATCATCAACATTAACGGAAATAAACACTTGAAATAGATCACTCTGTTTGTAATGACTCTATATATGAGTTTCACTTTTTGTATTGAAGAACTGATATAAATTAGCTTTTTGATGATATTCTAATTTTGTGAGAAGCACTTGTATGTGATCCAAGAAAGAAACTATACTGCTCCAAATAGATGATGTGGAATTATTTAAAATTCCTACAGTGCATGCTGGAGCGCTAATCCTTGTGACTACTAAAGATGGTTAATTATATAGAGCTTGTGTATATTAAGCTCTATTCACTCTTGAGTTCTGAGTCCCTGTTCTGTCATCACAGATGTGAATGTAGCCATAGCAAGGTATGTATAAAGATTCTCCCAGAATACGTTGCTTAATTATTTCCAGTAAGGCCTGAATTGCACATTCGGATTTTCATCCAAACATATACTATTTCTATATTTTTATGCATATTTATATAGTGCCATCTTATTCCACAGCACTTTACAGACATTGTCATCATTGTCCCCATTGGGGATCACAATCTAAATTTCCCTACTACTATGTCCTTGGAAACACGGGGAGAATATACAAACTCATTGTAGGCATGATCGGACTGGCCTACAGGGTAACAGGGGAATCCCCCGGTGGGCCCATGTGCTGATCTAGACCTCCAACCCCTCTATATGGATAGTACTAGGCATAATTCGCTTGATTTACTCTGTACAGAAAAGAAGCAGCATCTCATCATTCATTATTTAGACATATAGGTACATTTGTGAATGAGGGGCGTGTAATATTTGTATGCAGGTGAAAAATGGGCCCCTCAAAGTCAATGTTACTGGTGGGCCCTCGGCATCCCAGTCCGACACTGTGTAGGTATTGTTCTTGGTGGGATTTGAACGCAGGACCTCAGCGCTGCACAGCAGCAGTGCTAACCACTGAGCCACTGCACTGTCCAATATAGTTATTGTACAAGTTTGGAGGAGAGGAACTGTGCTGTATAACTATGTCCTTACATTTATATCCACTCTTTTCTTCACCTGAAAATAACTAGCAAAGCTGCATATGTAAATGCAGGAGTAGCTGGTAAAACAAATCTCTTACAGAACATGAATCATAGCAGTACAAGCTCTTTAATTCTACTATTTGGATTTCTACTTAGCAGAGCTAATGCTGCTCAGTATAGTGTTTACTTTGTAATTACATATTGTGCAGCTGGGAAACCTAGGTAAATGGAATATTTCAGAAATGGATCAAACTAACCTTCGCAAACAAGCTTAAATAACATATTTTCCTTAGTGGAAAAGTATCTTTTCCCTCATACTGTAAGATTACCCTTGGAATAAACCCCTAATAAAATCCAGCTTACCTTTAAACATATGTTTTATTGCTATTTATGCAATATATTTGCATACTAATATCATGTTATTCATATTTTGGCACCACACTGCTTATATACACAAGTATATTTACCCTGGGATTATTGTATTGACCAATACCAAAGCTGATCCTGAATCGAGGATTTGATAATCTGGTAAGGTGATGCATCTCAGCATAGCTAGTAAGCAAGGGGAATACACAGGGTACATTCACTTGACTGTCTCTTTCATCGGAATGAGGTTCGCAGTAATTGACGATTGTGATGACTCCTGGAGTGGACCCTCTAGGTCGTGGTACCAACCCTCCCAGGGCGAGCTGGACTAGTGAGGACCACCCCCTATACAGGGAGTGTCAGGGGCAAGCCCTAGGGGGTAAGGTACCACGACTGCAGGCACCAGGTGGCCTGCTCACAGGAGACACGAGTGAGTGTGTCTGCAGGAACGTGCAAAGCGTGGACACAGGGACACGCAAGGTACAGGACGTACAGTACGAGTGGAGAATACAGGACAATACAAGGCATGTACAAGGGAGTGCGCTAATGTACAAGAGAGTGCGCTAGATACAGGATAGTGCAAGGCGAATACATGAGAGCAAGTATTGCGTGCACAGACGAGCACGCCCGGTGCGAGCAAAGCTGGGCACGTGCAAAGGAGCACATCGAATTACTGAGTTAGACAGAGCGTGCACAGAGAAGCACACCAGAGTGCAAGAGCAGGAACAGAGCGCCGGGCAGAATACAGAAACAGAGCGTGTGCCAGGAGGCACAACAGAGCACAAGGCAGAATACAGGCACTGAGCACGTGCCAGGAGGCACAACAGAGCATAAGGCAGAGGACACGAATACAGTGCACAGCCAGGCAAGGACAAGGCAGACCAAGCCAGGAAGCACAACAATAATCAGGCACCTCCCATAGGAAGAGACAGTCTGATATTGCACATGATCACTAGGACTTCTGTGTCAGGTCCTCCTATACCATAGAGAGGACAGGCCCGGAGGCAGAGCTGAGGAGAGCACTTCATGCGCACAAAGAACATGGTGTAAACATGTAACTAGGTACGAGAGGTGCACGTGCGCACCCGTCGGGACCCCCGGAGAAGCCTCGGCTCCAGAAGAAGTGACATCGGGACTGAGGTCCCACCCCTAAGTGAGAGCAGCGTGACAGGCAGCGTGACAAAGATAAAAAAAATCAGTTACAGAAACGTCTGCCACAAGTGTTCCAAGTGTAAGTTTACCATGAAATGTTAGTAAACTCTCCACTTTAGAGCCAAATGGACCACAGTAAGCTTGAACATTCACACCTAGTTCATATTTATCCATGGTTGCAAACGGCATTCATATGTATATGCATGTGTATGTGTGCAGTGAGGTCCAGAAATATTTGCACAATGACACAAGTTTTGGCATTTTAGCTGTTTGTTAAAGCATATTCAAGGTACAGCAATATATTCAATATGGGTATAAAGTGCAGAATCTCGGCTTTAATTTGAGGGTACATCCTAATTGAAGTAAGGATTTGAGAATTACAGCTCATCAATACACTTTTTAAAGAGACCAAAAGTATTGGGTCATTTATCTCAAAAGCTTTGTAATGGGCTGCACTGGCTATTCCCTCCTTAATCTATTATCAATTAAACAGGTAAAATGTCTAGAGCTGATTCTAGATGTGGTATTTGAACTTGGAAGCTGTTGCTGTGAACCCACAGCATGCAGTGTTAAAAGAGGTCTCAATGGAAAATAAACCATCATATGGCTGAAAAAAAATCCATCACAAGGATAGCAAACATGACCAAATCAACAGTTTGGTTCATTCTCCAAAAAAAAAATGAGCTTGGGAACCGAAAAAGGTCTGGCTGTGCACCAAAGGCAACCATAGCGAATGACATCCGAATCGTTTCCATAGAAAAACTCTCACAACATCCAACCAAATGAAAAACACTTTTCAGGAAGTAGGTGTTTCAGTTTCTAAGTCTACCATAAAGAGAACGCTTCATGAGAGCAAATACAGAGGGTTCATCAAAAGGTGCAAACCATTAATTCGCCTTAAAACTAGAGAGGCCAGAATAGGCTTTGCCAAAAAAAAATTCTAAAGGAGCCAGCCCAATTCTGTAAAATAATTATTTGGACGGATGAAACTAAGAACAACCTGTACTAGAATGATGGGTCAAAAAAAGTATGGAGAAGGCTTGTAATGGCTAATGATCCAAAGCACACTACATCCTCTGTAACACATGGTGAAGGCAGTTTGATGACATGGGCATGTATGGCAATACATCCCAATACAACTGGGTCACTAGTTTTTATTGATGATGTGACTAAAGACAGAAAAAGTCTGCTTATACTTTCTGCTTAGATACATACAAATACAGCAAGGTTGTTTGGATGGCACTTCACAGTACAGATGGACAATGACCTAAAACATACTGCAAAAGCAGCACAAGAGTTTTGTAAAGACAAATAAGTGGCATATTTTTCAATGGCCTAATCAATCATCAGATCTAAACCATATCAAGCATGTATTTCACATGCTTAAGACAAAACTTAAGGCAAAAAGACTCACAAACAAGCAACAACTGAAGTCAACTGGCAAAGTATCACAAATGAGGAAACCCAGCATATGGTGACAACCATGGCTTCTAAACTTCAGGCAGTCACTGCCTGCATAGGATTCTCTACAAAGTATTAAAAATAAATATTTTATTTATGGTAAAGTTAATTTGCCCAATTACTTTTGAGCCCCTGAAATAAGGAGGCTTTCCAAAAAAAATGGTAGCAATTCCTAAACATTTCACAGGATATTTTTGTTCAACTTGTTCATCTAGATATTTTTGTTTAAATAGTGGCATGCAGAGCCCAAATCACGAAGATTTGGTCACGGTCCAAAAATTTCTGGACCTATCTGTATATTTTCCTCATTATTTTTTAGGTACTTGCGTGTTTTAGTTAGAAATACTGATCATCTTCTATAAAGAAATCTAGTACTATTAAAATATATGGCACTACTTTTTTGTGAGCCAAGAAAATATTAAGGATTAAATTGCTTTTTTGATGGGGCTATGGGCTTGCACTTTTTCAGCATGGTATCCTCTTCCAAGATTTCCATCAATGACAGCACTCCTAGTCATCCACTCTGCAGGAAACTGCAGCACAATGCTCCCAGAGCAATGAGAATCAGACAACAGAAAAGAAGAGACTGGTTTTGGAAAGGACTAGCCCAGTCAGGGCTAAAGACCACAATATCATCTAGGTGTGCTGTGGCATACTAATGTGAAGCCAGGATCTGATCCATCCACCTCTGGAAGTTGGCTGGGGCCCCCTGCAGACTGAAGGGCATCCTGGTGTATTGAAAACACACATCAGGCGTCGAGAAGGCTGTCTTCTCTTTGACACTCTGGGACATCAGGATCTGCCAATAGCCCTTCGTTAGGTCCAGGGTTGTAATGTACCTCACAGGTCCAAGTCTCTCAATGAGTTTGTCAACACCTCGGCTTCACTGTATGCATCAAACACTGGTAAGCATCAAAACTTGAGACTTCATTCAGATTGCTGTAGTCATTACAAAACTGACACTCACCGTTGGGCTTCGGCACAAGGACAATGGGACTTGACCATCCACTTTTCGACTCTTCTATCACCCCAAGGTCTAGCTTCCTCTTCACCTCATTTGATATCACCTCTCTTCATGCTTCCAGAATTCTGTAGGGCTTGAGGTTCACCATTACATGTGGTTCTGTCAACATGTCATGCTCCACCACCTGCGTATGACCCGGCAACTCTGAGAATAGGTCACGGTTCTGCTGCAACAGCTCCCGACACTGTTGCCTCTGGGCCGGCGTCAGAGTCTCTGGAATGGTGACATCATCCACTGTAACTTTGGGACTGGGTCGCAGGCAAGTAGTGTCCAGCAATTTATTAATTTATTTTACTCCCTTATACAGAGACATTAATTCTACAGCACTTTACAGACATTATCTGAACTGTCCCCATTGGGGCTCACAATCTAGATTCCCTATCAGTATGTCTTTGGAGTGTGGGAGGAAATCCGAGAACCCATGAAAACACAGAGAGAACATACAAACTCCTTGTAGATGTTGTCCTTGGTGGGATTTGAACCCAGGACCCCAGCGCTGCAAGGCAGCAGTGCTAACCACTGAGTCACGTTCTTGCCAGTTTGAGAAATTTCACTTGACAGACCTGGTGCAGCTTCCTTCTCCCCAACTGGTGTACCTTGTAATAAACTTCACCCAGTTTTTCCACCACTTCGTATGGGCCTTGCCACTTAGCTAGGAACTTGCTCTCCATTGTGGGGATAAGCACTAGCATGCTGTCCCTGGGCTGCTAGGCTGGAACTGCCTCAGCCTCGCTGATCAGTTGCCTCCTGTGCTTGGGCCTCCTGTGCCTGGAAAAGATGCTCCTTCACGATAGGCATCACTTTTCCCATTCTCTTCTGTAGCTGGGCAACATGCTCTATGATGCTTCGGTATGGTGTGACCTCAGCTTCAAACTTTTCCTTGGCGATGTCCAGGAGCCATTGCAAATGTCGAGATTGAACAGCAAGAAGCCAGTAAAGGCCTAGGGAACTTCCCTGATGGAAAAGAGCAAAAATGGAAGCAGGTAATCTCAGTCTCGACCGTCCTTCTCAATGACATTTTTGAGTATGGCTTTCAAGGTTTTTTAAAGCATTCTACTAGGCTGTCGGTCTGTGGATGGTACACTGAGGTTCAGAGTTGGGCAATCTGGAGGACCCTACACAGTTCTTTCATTGCCTTGCCTATGAAGGGGGTTCCCTGGTCTGTCAAAATCTCCTTCGGGAGGCTTGTCCTAGTAAAGACGTGGACAAGTTCCCGGGTGATACTCTTAACCAAAGAGTTCCATAGGGCTACTGCTTCAGGGTACCGGAACGCATAGTCCATGACCACAAAAATATATTGTTGCCCTCGTGCAGATTTAACTATTGGACCTACTAGGTCCATGGCAATTTATTCGAATGGGACCTCTATTACTGGTAACGGGACTAGAGGACTTCGGAAGTGAGAAGAGGGAGCGGTTATCTGGCAAGTGGGGCAGGACCTGCAATAATTCAGGATCTCCCGGTAACATCCCAGCCAATAGAAACTCTGCAATATTCTCTACTGTGTTTTCTCCACCTCCAGATGTGCCCCGAAAACATGCAAATGGGCCATGTCTAAAACCCACTCCCCTCAGTGTAGTCACTCGATACAACAATTCGCTATTGACTGCAAAGTGTGTGTGCCTGGTGTTAGCCCCTGGCTCTTGAGCAACCCCATCAATCACAGATGCATTTTCAAAGGCCCCTTTAAGGTAAGATCCCACATTTGAGCAGTCCAGAAATTCTCCCCAAACACCCCCAGCTTAGGCACCTCGGCCTCACTGGTAACCAGTTCATCTTCATCACCTGCTAGGATATACAAGGGGAACTCTTCCACCTCTGACTGTGACAGTGATTCATCAGAATTGCAATGGCTCCTGCCTGAGTCACTGGGCACCCTTGCCTTTCCCCACAAGTCCCAGAACAGGCTGAAGTCTTGCCCGATTATCACTGGGTGCTGCAAGTTTCTGACTACCCCAACTTCATGAAACTCCATACCACGGCTCATTGTAATCAACCCTCTGACAACAGAATAGTCTTTGACATCCCTGTGGATAAGAATTATTGAAGAATTATTGAAAGTTTTAATGTGAAGTATTTGATGATGTGTCTTACGATAGCTTTTATATAAGATGTAGGAATGTTTTAATAAAGAGATGAGAGATTTGAATAAAGAATGAAGATTTGGAAAATGTAGGTGATGAACCAGGTATCAGCGGTTAACAGTTTAAGCTAATGACAGAAAGGTAGAAAATGTGATAAAGGAAAGATGATGAAGAAATAGGTTGATGATGAAACTTGCACTTTTGAATTAAGATTTTAGATAGTTAACTAAGAATTGTTTGCAACGTTCAAGAATGAGTGCCTCTCATATTGAGAAGAGTAGATAAGGACTGTTTATTAGCATTACAAAAAATTTTGTATGTTCCTGTATTGTCAACTTTCCTTGCAGCCCGCGGAAGTGCTGTGTTTAACGGGGGGTATGTGGTGCCCCTGAGGCTCAGTCGCCACAGAGGTACTGCACCTCCTCCTGAGGTGTGGTGCCCCACCATCCAGGTAAGGTGGGAACTCCTGACCACGCTCCGACACCTGCACCCCACACCACAAAGTAGTGTAGCAAAGCATCTTCGGCGGCTCCCTGCTTGGAGTATAGCAAAGCACCCATTGGTGGCTCCCTGCTTGGAACACGAAACGTGCTGGGAAGTGGGTGGAGTTAGTTTACATGACAAGGAGCGCGAAGAGCTTAAGTTAAGGAGTCTGTAGTTGGAGGGAGAGAGGAGAAGATCCCTAGAGAGAGGGATAGATGGATGGAAGTGCTGCAGCAGATCCCAGTGATCTGGGTCTGCTGGCACGGGAAAGGGAGAACGAGAGAGCAACATAGACTGAAAACTTGACTCTCCATAGAAGGAAAGGATTAGTATGGAACGTGAGGAGCAAAAGAGAACAGAGGACATGGGTGAGAAGAGAACCCTTCCTAGAAGTTCTAAGCGCAAGGTCGGGGCCCGGTCCCCGAGGTTGTGCGGATACTAATGGTCCTGCAGCAGACACCAGAGGAATAGAAGTAGTGACCACTTTATTCCCACACAAGACTTTGGTGTTATGATTGAGTCACCGAGGAGGAAAAAACAAAACACAAGCTCAGCCCAGAAAATCAGAGAGGTTGGAAACTAGCGGATTGCAGACCCCTAATCCTATCACACAACTCGCAGTAGCCGTGGAGTGTTCCTACGGTGATCCTAGACACCTCGTCACAGCCGGAGATCTACATAAGCCTAAAGAAAGAAAAGGGAAAAACTGACTGCCCCAGAGCAGACCCCAAAGCAATTGGCAGCCCCCAACATATAATGACGGTGAAGCAAGGTGAAAACACTAACACAGATAGAAAGATAGGTTGAGCAAACGATGGGGCCCAAGCTAACTAAAAAGGACAGGATAGAAAAGCTGCTGTCTGCAATTCGAGAAAACCCTGCTAAAAATATTACCAACACAACTGATAAGCAAAAAGGACCCTGAAGTCACTAGACTTCAAACCCTATATCATCACTCAGAATATTCTGGAAGCAGAGCAAAAGAGAACACTGATCAAGGAAAAAGAATCCAGCACACCCCCGGCCGGGGATGGCTGAACTCCAAAATACAAGGTAAACAAAACCAAAACTAATAAGTTCAATAGCAGAGCAAAAACTTATCTTTGGGAAGCAGGAATCAAACTGGTCTCCAAGAATCCAGCAGAGAAATCACCAGCGACTCAGAAGGGCCTCGGCTGCCTTATATCCAGTCAGAAGTTCCCGTTACCCAGTCACCATCCACCTGATCAGGTGTTTGGTAATCAGCCTCACTACCTTCCTTCACCAGAAGAGGGAGATCCTCGGACACAAAAGATGAATGAGCAGATGAGCTCACAACACTTGGGGGTACAACAGCAACTGGATAGTGAGCCGGGACCTAGTAGCAAGGAGTACCCGAAGCAGGCTACAGCTGTCTGCCATACAAGTAGAGTTCATAGGAACATCAGACAGGAGGAACTCCAGTGTAACTCAGTACTAGGAGTATTTCATCTAAAGGCTCTATAGGAGGAGACGTTCAGACAGGCACAAGTTGGCGGAGTGTTGCAAAGGAGTATTCCATCTGGCCTGGGGGGTTGACTGAGTCCCAGACCCGGAGGACACGGCACAGAAGCAGGCACCTGTTTGTGCAACAGACTGAGTAAAGCTTTGGAACTACATGCCCTGGTGTCCTCCACTTATTCCAGAGTCAACCTGCCTGGCACCGCTACACCCCCTGCGCCTGACACTACACCACTTAAGTGTCACCATATCTACTCTGCCCTGGGACAACAGCCCTGCCGGTGGAGGGCTATACCATCACTGCTACACCACACCATCTTTCCCAGAGGATCTGTCTGCAGCGTCGGCCTAACATCTACATTGCCGAACACCACAGGTGGCGTCATGACTTATTCATTCACACTGAACATTTACCATGGGCGCCCAGGGCCACAGGCTGGGTCACAGCTACCGTGACAACTCCCATTGAGATCCACCGGGCCCGGTACCGAGTACCCCACAGCCCTGGGTGTGGGGGCGTCCCAGCAACTGCATAGAAATACATCATTTTTCATGCTCAGATCAGAAGAGGTGCCAGTACAGTCCCTGCAGTGCAATGCGATCATCGCACGATTTAGATGGATTCCTATGCTGGTAATATTGTAATACTTGTCTGTCTTTCTTTTTCTTTCTGAAGGTCCTTTCTATTACAGCACTGTTACCATACATAGGATTGTGATTGTGCTTCTTGCTTAACCTTAGTCACAATGCTGGTTTCTCTCCTATATACCTCGGGTCCCCTTCACCTGACTGCTTAATATTAAAAAGGCTTCTTTACCAGCTAATGCTTTTCCATTGCAGAATTTCATTCACTTGACTGAATAACCAACTGTTTGGAAACTCTAGAACAACTCTTATTAAGCTAGATGTATATTCAACAGTGCCGATAAGATAAACTGTCATTTCTTTATGTATTATTTATTTACTAGCTGAAGAGCCCCAGAGCTGCCTGGGCATAGTAACTAACTACGGTTAGTTATAACAAATTATAATGATTATATCTATGTATATATAAAGCTGAGTGTAGAGCCCCGCTCACTCCGCAAAGCCACATTCACTATAATATCCCACATCATCCCGTCAGCCAGAGCTACCGGACTATTACCCCTAATATCCCACATCATCCCGTCAGCCAGAGCCACCGGACTACTACCCCTAATATCCCACATCATCCCATCAGCCAGAGCCACCGGACTACTACCCCTAATATCCCACAGCATCCCATCAACCAGAGCCACCGGACTGCTACCCCTAATATTTCTCATCATCCCGTCAGCCAAAGCCACCGGACTGCTCCACCTTATATCCCACATTATCCCGTCAGCCAAAGACGGACTACTACCCCTAATATCCCACATCATCCCATCAGCCTGGGGTCAGAACCAGAGTGCTGAGTGGAATGGTCCTAACTTCCATAGCAGGGATCCCTTTAAGAGAAGCCTGGCATAAGAACCAGAGCACTGAGTGGATTTGCCCTGACTTCCATACCAATGATCCCTTTAATAGAAGCCTGGGGTGAGAATCAGAGCGCTGAGGGATTTACCCTAACTTTCATGCCAATGATCCCTTTAAGAGGGGCCTTGGGTCAGAACCAGAGCTCTGAGTGGATTTGCCCTGACTTGCTTACCAATGATACCTTTAATAGAACCCTGGGGCAGAATCAAAGCGCTGAGGGATTTGCCCTAACTTCCATGCAGAAGATCCTTTTAAGAGAGCCTGGGGTCAGTACCAGAGTGCAGAGTGGATTTGTCCTAACTTCCATACCAATGATCCCTTTAAGAGACCGTGGGGTCAGAACCACAGAGCAAAGTGGAACGGTCCTAACTTCCATACCGGGGATCCCTTTAAGAGAGGCATGGGGGTCAAAACCAAAGCGCTGGATGGATATGCTCTGATTTCCATACCAATGATCCCTTTAAGAGGGAAAATGTGCCTATAGGATGGAGGATGTTTGATGTGTATATGGGCACGGGAGGGGGGATTAATTTCTGTCATGTGCTCTCTGCTCCTCTTTGGGGGGCAGACAATGGCTGGGAGATTATGTTCCCAGGGATGCTAGATTTTTCCCACCATGTCAGTGTCTGCTGAGGTGTTGTCAAGTGGGAAAACTTGCTCATAGCAACCAATCACAGCTCAGCTTCTTTTGAACAGCTCTGGTGAAATGAAAGATGCTTTGTGATTGGTTGGTGATACACACATACAGTTATATATATATATATATATATATATATATATATACACATACACAGACTATTGTCTTTTAACCCCTTCACCCCGAAGCCTGTTTTCACCTTTCTGACCAGGCCAATTTGTTCGATTTTGTGTCACTTTGTCACTTTATGTGGTAATAACACTGGAACACTTCAATGGATCCCAGTAATTCTGAAACTGTTTTTTTTTGCGACTTATTGCAGTTCATGATAGTGGTAAAATTTCTTTGAAATGACTATCGCTTACTTGTGGAAAAACTCGGAAATTTGACGAAAATTTTGAATGTTTTGCAATTTTCAAACTATTAATTTTTATGTCCTTAAATCAGGGAGTCATATCACACAAAACAATTTTTGAAAAAATATTTCCCACATGTCTAATGTCTACTTTACATCAGCACAATTTAAGCATTTTTTTTGTTAGGAAGTTATAAGGGTTAAAATTTGACCAGTGATTTCTCATTTTTACAACAAAACTTGCAAAACCTTTTTTATTGACCACCTCACATTTGAAGTGACTTTGAGGGGCCTATATGACAGAAAATACCCAAAAGTGACAAAAATTCTAAAAACTGCACTCCTCAAGGTGCTCAAAACTGCAGTCAATAAGTTCATTAACCCTACAGATGCTTCACAGGAAGGGTAACATGAGAAAATAGACCATAAAATTTGATTTGCAATTTCTCCTGAGTCTGCCGATACCCAATATGTGGAGAAAAACTACTGTTTGGGCACATGGCAGGGCTTGAAAAGGAAGGAGCGCCATTTGACTTTTTGAGTACACAATTTACTGGAATAATTAGCAGATGACATTTCACGTTTGGAGAGCCCCTGATGTGCCTAAACTGTGAAACCACCCCCATATCGGACATCATTTTGGAAACTATACCCCTCAGCAAACTTATCTAAATTTGCATTGAGCCTCTTGAACCTTCGGGTGCTTCACAGAAGTTTATAACGTTGAGCCGTGAAAATAACAAAATTACATTATTCCCACAAAAATATTTTTAGCCCTAAATTTTGCATTTTTGTAAGGGTAACAGGAGAAATTGTAGCATACAATTTGTTCTGTAATTTCTCCTAATGCCCAATATGTGAAGGAAAACTACTGTTTGGGTGCACAGCAGGGCTAGGAAGAGAAGGAGCACCCGGGTGCTTCACAGAAGTTAAAACGTTGAGCCGTGAAATTTAAAAAAAAATCAAATTTTTCCCACAAAAAATTTTTTTTCAGTCCCAAATTTAGCATTTTTACAAGGTGCCAGACCAGCGGAACCTCACTTTACAAACTACACCTCTCAATTAATTAATAATACATTTTTATATATATAGCGCTAACATATTCCGCAGCGCTTTACAGATTTTGCACACACCATCACAATCTAAATTCCCTATCAGTATGTCTTTGGAATGTGGGAGGAAACCAGAATAGCTGGAGACTGGAGCTGCAAGGCTGCAGTGCTAACCACTAAGCCACCGTGCTGCCCATGCAGCTCTCATATTGAACTGTCACCCATATCCACTTATGGCGGCGCTAAGCGCGCACCCACGCAATCGCACCTCTGAATATATATGGCAGTTTGCGGGAATGCAGCTCCCATGGCGCCATATATATACAGTATATATATACACGCTAATGGTCGGGAAGATGCTAAGCGCGCACCCATGCGATCACAGCTCTGAATATATATGGCAGTTTGTGGGAATGCAGCTCCCACGGCGCCGTATATATAAACAATACGGGTCGGGAAGGGGTTAATTATTTTCCTGGATTTTTATATTTGCTCCTTATGTTGCATTTTATTTATATATCCTTGATAAAGACTGGACAGGCCAAAACAGCATAATTTCTGTCTCTCATTGGTTGGTCCAATAAATATAAGGTTTTGAAAAGAATTTCATTCTGCTTTCACTTTTGCGCCATAGGTTTTTTCACATTCTAATGGCTCGCCGGCCAGGGCAGTGGGGTACTCGGTACCGGGCCGGTATTTCACTGGGAAGTGTCACAGTAGCGGTGACCCGGTCCATGGCCCTTGGTGTCCATGTAAGGGAGTGAAGTGATGGAATAAAGTTTATGAATAGATGATTCATGACGCCACCTGTGGTGTTCGGCAAATGTTAAGCCGATGCTGCAGACAAATCCTCTGGGACAGATGGTGTAGTGCAGCAATGATGTTATAGCCCTCCACAGGCAGGGCTGTAGTCCCAGGGCAGTGTAGGTGGGTGTTGGGAAGGAAGGTGCAGTGTCAGGCACAGAGATGTAGCAGTGCCGGGGAGGTTGCAGCAAGAAGGCAAGGACACAATAGGTTGCAGTTTCTTTACCTTTACTTGGCAAATGCAGTCCAGGGTCCTGAGTACAGATGGCACAGGAGCTGGTTAGCCTGGAAGAAAATCAGGAATCACTCTGGCAGATGGGTTCTGCAGTCTCCTTACTAGCGCTCTCTATAAAGTACTCCCAGTACTGAGTTACACTGGAGTTCCTCCTTTCTGATGTTATCCACACTCCACTCGCATGGCAGACAGCCGTAGCCTTTTATCTCTCTTGGCTCACCCGTCGCTGTTGTGCCTCCGAGGATTATGTGGGAATAGGGCATTTACAGCTTCCTATTCCTCTGGTTTCTGGTGCAGGACCGTTAGTATCCATACACCCTTGGAGACCAGGCTCCAGATCATGTGCTATCACTGGGACTGAGCTCTCCACTTTCCTCAGCCTCCCCAGCTCTTCTCCTCCATGTCTGCACACGACGCCCTCCTCACACTAACTGACTCACTCCTTCCTGGCCCCCAGAGACAGCTCCTCCCCTCAGTTCTGGGTTCAAAGCTCCCTCTGATGACCCAGAGTGGGAACTGTGTTGCATGCAGTGATTAACTGCCAGAGAGACCCTTCACTGCTTCCAGGCATGACATCACTCTCCCTGGAGGAAGGCAATGCCACTGTGGCAATCATACTCCTGGGGGCGCCACACTATGCACAATTATCCTTCTGAGCAATATTTCTTGGCTGTGTGGGCTCTGTACTTATATACCACCCTAGTAGTAATCAGGGTTACCTGATTAGGGGCCAGCTCAGATGTTTGCTTACCCCTGAGCTGAACCCCTAGCTATGCCTCTGTTATTTGTCTGTTTCCCCTGCACTATACACAGGGTTAAATGACCTCTGGATGTCAACATGCTTTCAAGTGAGCAGTCACTTAAAACTGCTCATTGATTCATATTCAAACAGTTCCTCCTGATGCAGAGAAATTGTCTTTTAGGTGTTGCCTTCTTTGGGGCACTCATAAGGGAACTGGCTCAACTCTGGAAGCTGGCAATTGCAGTTCATTTTCAGAAGATATTTGTCCTCATCTGCACCGCCTCCAGCAGGGCGAATTTACAGAGTAAAGGGGAACACCGGGGGAAGCAGTTACAATGGTGGGCCCTGCACTAGGGAACGGGGACAATGAGACCTCCTGCACTCCTCTGAGCCAGTGTCCCTGCACTCCACACATTCCCTATACAGGCTCCTCACCTGTCGCCGAGCTGGATACCTTAGTCCCTAGCTAAACCTGCATCCAATCCCTTACCAGTGAGCTGGATGGTGCAGAGACTAATCCCACTGCTGCACTAATACACACACAAGGAAAAATATACAAACAGGGAAAACACCACTTAGCTTTTCTCTGTTGCTATTGCTCCCAGCAACAGAGTCCGGCACCCAAATACAGCTTTCCTCCTGAATAGCTGCTACTTCACCAAAGCTTTGTCAGAGCTGCAAGGAAATCCTCTCTGTAGCTCCTTCCACACCAAGACTCTGACTAAGCTGCAAGGAACTCTTCTCTAGCTCCTTCCTTCACCAAGGAAGGTTGGAAATGACCAATATCACCAACAGTGATTGCAACCACCTGACACTCCTTTATAGGCAAGAGCCAGAGCAATCACACCTGCTAGTGATTCACATGTAATAATGCTAGCCACCACTGGGGGCCAAAGTAGAACTAAAGACACCACAGTGTAATGACCCTAACGGCCACTGGGGGCAAAACTAACTTTAAGCCAAAAACTTATTGGAAAAAAAAAGGTTACTTGTACTAAATCTGTCACAATCCAGCATGGAACGTGACACTTAGTTTGCTGGCTGCAGTAGTTCTGACACAAAATTTTTAGATTTAGCAATGCAGCAGAGCTGAGAAAGTTAACCCCGCACACACCAGGCACCTGGAATTTACATTGTCTATAAACAGTGAGATGCTTATCACAGGAGAGGGTGGAGTTGGGCGAGTGTCCGTGCTGCAGCTAGTCACAGCAATGATAATATCCTGGTGATAAAACCTCCAGTGTAAGTAAACAACAGCACCCAGCTTGTGACACATCAATGAAGTCAGTGTTTTAACTCCTACCTCATGCTGTCCTCAGATTACATAGCAAAAACCTACTGACAGATTGTCTTTAATCTGTTGACCATTACCTTTTTGGGAAACACCAACAACAGCTTCCCAGGCACTGTTCAGAGAGATGGACTATTTTTCTGCATCATAAATCTCCCATTTTAGAAGGGCCCACAAGCTCTCAGTACAGTTTAGGTTAGGCGAGAAATAGGCCATGTCATTATTTTTTCAGCTTTTAGTCCTTTACTGGCTAACGAAGCAGTGGAGTACTTCAATGCATGTGATGGAGCATTGTCCTGCATAAAATCAATAAATAAAACAATATCCATACATATGTTGTAAACTGATGGTTATATATAAAATAAGTAAAGTGTTAGCAATAGAGGATCTGACTGATCCCAAAATAAAGGAACATAAAAAACAAATTTTATAATAATAATAAATACAATTTATAATTTAGTATATAATATTAAATAAATATTTTATACATAAAGAAACCAGAAATGTCCCACCTTTAGTGCTGAAAAGTAGTATTTCTGATGATTTGGATTAGAGGTTATATTAAATGCATGTTATAGCTTTTCTTTTAAAAAAAGGACACATGGACTGCATCCTACAGAATGTGCAGTCAGTGTAGAAACTGAGGAACTACCTCTGAACTGTCATGTTGTGATTGATGTCTTTAAAAATATTTCGCATTTATTGTACAACATTAAAATAAAAATCCTAGTTCCACAAGTGTAATATAAGAACGTACATAGGGAACTGCTTGGAAAGAGCTCCTACAATAGTATAATATCCAGCATGTATCCTTACTCTGCCATCTAGTGGCTGAAAGGCAAATTTCTGTACCCTCAGCAGTCACTGGAATTTCTTTCACAAAGTCATAGCTTTACCTAATAAGTGTCAATTTTTTTAATAAACACTATATTTGAAAGTAAAGTTTTAATTGAAATTCTTTGTATCTAGACAGATGAGGTCTTTTGGTAGGACTAGGTTCTGTTGTAGATGCAAATTTAACACTGAATTCAACCTACATATTTGGTGACCTTGCCCTTTAATCAACACATTCTTAATTTCATTCTTTGCCTTAAATAAGCACTTATTCTGTTACTATTGATATATTATACTTATTGCACACTGACACAAAATAGAGCTTCTGGGTCACATAGCCACAGCAGCTCGATGCCTCCTGATTGTGACACACTCAGTGGCGGACATATCACTAGTGCAACCTGTGCAGCCGCACCGTGGACCAAGAGGAAAGAGGAGCTTAAGAGGTAAGAGGAGCCCACTTACACCAACAAAGCAGATGGAATTGTTCATTATGATGAACTTTTGGACTGAAAAGGGCCCATATACTGTTCATACACATTGGGCCCTTTTCTGTCTGTATCCGCCAGTGGCTCCATTCAAAACCCAAATTTTTTAATACTTCACATTATTTGCCTGAAGGAACTAATTGCCCTAGATCATAACTTATAGAATACCATCACTAAGGCATTTTTGATGAATTCAAATTAATTCTGACGCAGAATAACGACCCCAAATATACAACCAATGTCATTAAGAACTGTCTTCAGTGTAAAGATGACCAAGGAGTACTGAAAGTGATTATATGGCACCCACACAGCTCTGATCTCATCATCATCGAGTCTGACTGGGATAACTTGAAGAGCAGAAGGATTTGTGCAAGCCTATATCTACAGAAGATTTGTGGTTATTTCTCCAAGATGTTTGGAACAATGTACATGTCAAGTACCATCAAAAATTGTGTGCAAGTATACTTAAAGGAACTGATGCTGTTTTGGAGGCAAAGGGAGGTCACAACAAATATGGATTTCACTTTTGTTCATTCAATTTGCAATTTGTTAATTGATAAAAATAAACTTTTAAAACTTCTATTTTAGAAATCATTCTTATTTAGCAGCATTTTTATCCACACGTACCTAAAACTTTTGCACAGTATGGTATTTAGTGGAGACGCTACTTCATATCCACCCCTGAGTCAACCCATCCCCTCTCAGATGCATTCTTCAGTTTTACTCTAAAAAGAACAAAATACAGTATACACCTATATTTAATTATTCAGTCACATTCAAGCATATTATTTCATACGTTACTGAAGTTGTTCAGTTGCTGGATGCTTTGTTTCAACATCTAACTTGCACACGTACCAGTTGCATAATATTGGCTGCCATTTATAATAACTTTTTGGACTTATGTTTAACCCCTTCACCCCCAAGGGTGGTTTGCACGTTCATGACCGGGCCAATTTTTACAATTCTGACCACTGTACCTTTATGAGGTCATAACTCTGGAACGCTTCCATGGATCCCGGTGATTCTGACATTGTTTTCTCGTGACATATTGTACTTCATGTTAGTGGTAAAATTTCATTCAAATAACTTGCGTTTATTTGTGAGAAAAACGGAAATTTGGTGAAAATTTTGAAAATTTCGCGATTTTCCAACTTTGAATTTTTATGCCCTTAAATCACAGAGATACGGCACACAAAACACTTGATAACTAACATTTCCCACATGTTTACTTTACATCAGCACAATTTTGGAACCAAAATTTTTTTTTGTTAGGAAGTTATAAGGGTTAAAAGTTGACCAGCGATTTCTCATTTTTACAACACCATTTTATTTTTAGGACCACATCACATTTGAAGCCACTTTGTGGGGTCTATATGATAGAAAATACCCAAAAGTGACACCATTCTAAAAACTGCACCCCTTAAGGTGCTCAAAACCACATTCAAGAAGTTTATTAACCCTTTAGGTGCGTCACAGGAATTTTTTTGAATATTTAAAAAAAAATGAACATCAACTTTTTTTCATAAAAAAAATACTTCAGGTTCAATTTTTTTTATTTTACCAAGGGTAACAGGAGAAATTGAACTGCAAAAGTTATTGTGCAATTTGTCCTGAGTACGCAGATACCTGATATGTGGGGGGGAACGACTGTTTCGGCGCATGGCAGAGCTCAGAATGGAAGGAGCGCCTTTTGACTTTTTCAATGCAAAATTGGCTGGAATTCAGATTGGACGCCATGTCACGTTTGGAGAGTCCCTGATGTACCTAAACAGTGGAAACCCCCTACAAGTGACCCCATTTTGGAAACTAGACCCCCCAAGGAACTTATCTAGATATGTGGTGAGAACTTTGAACCCACAAGGGCTTTACAGAAGTTTATAACGTACAGCGGTACAATTAAAAAATCATATTTTTTCCACAAAAATGATCTTTTCACCCCAATTTTTATTTTCCCAAGGGTAACAGGACCCTAAAAGTTATTGTGCAATTTGTCCTGAGTACGCTGATACCCCACATGTGGGGGTAAACCACTATTTGGGCGCATGGCAGAGCTCGGAAGGGAAGCAGCGCCATTTGACGTTTTGGGCTGGAATTGAGATCGGACACCATGTCACGTTTGGAAAACTCCTGATGTACCAAAACAGTGGAACCCCCCCACAAATGAAACCATTTTGGAAACTAGACCCCCTAAGGAACTTATCTAGATGTGTGGTGAGCACTTTGACCCCCCCAGTGCTTCACAGAAGTTTATAACACCCGGGCGTGAAAATAAAAAATTCGTATTTTTTCCACAAACATGATCTTTTAATCACCATTTTTTTATTTTCCCAAGGGTACCAGGAGAAATTGGACCCCAAACGTTGTTGTCCAATTTGTCCTGAGTATGCTGATACCCCATATGTGGGAGAAAACTACTGTATGGGCACACGTCGGGGCTCGGAAGGGAAGTAGTGACGTTTTGGAATGCAGACTTTGATGGAATGGTCTGCCGGTGTCATGTTGCCTTTGGAGAGCCCCTAATGTACCTAAACAGTGGAAACCCCCCACAAATGACACCATTTTGTATACTAGACCCCCCAAGGAACTTATCTAGATGTGTGGTGAGCACTTTGAACCCCCCAGTGCTTCACAGAAGTTTACAACGCCCGGGCATGAAAATAAAAAATTCGTATTTTTTCCACAAACATGATCTTTTAGTCACCATTTTTTTATTTTCCCAAGGGTACCAGGAGAAATTGGACCCCAAAAGTTGTTGTCCAATTTGTCCTGAGTATGCTGATACCCCATATGTGGGAGAAAACTACTGTATGGACACACGTCGGGGCTCGGAAGGGAAGCAGTGACGTTTTGGAATGCAGACTTTGATGGAATGGTCTGCGGGTGTCATGTGCGTTTGGAGAGCCCCTGATGTACCTAAACTATTGAAACTCCCCACAAGTGACCCCATTTTGGACACTAGACCCCCCACGGAACTTATCTAGATGTGTGGTGAGCACTTTGAACCCCCAAGTGCTTCACAGAAGTTTATAACACTCGGACGTGAAAATAAAAAAATCATTTTTTTCCACAAAAATGATATTTTTGCCCCCATTTTTTTATTTTCCTAAGGGTAACAGGAGAAATTGGACCCCAAAAATTGTTTTGCAATTTGTCCTGAGTAGGCTGATACCCTACATGTGGGGTTAAAACACTGTTTGGGCGCATAGCAGAGCTTGGTAGGGAAGGAGCACCATTTGACTTTTTCAACTCAGAATTGGCTGGAATTGAGATCAGACACCATGTTGCATTTGGAGAGCCCCTGATGTGCCCAAACAGTGGAAACCCCCAATTCTAACTCCAACCCGAACCCCAACACGCCCCTAACCCTAACCCTAGCCCTAACCCTAGCCCTAACCCTAACCCTAACCCTAACCCTAACCCTAACCCTAACCCTACCCCAACACACCCCTAGCCCTAACCCTAATGGAAAAATGGAAATAAATACATTTTTTTAATTTTATTATTTTTCCCTAACTAAGGGGGTGATAACGGGGGGTTTGATTTACTATTTATGGCGGTTTTTATGTTTGGCGGCTGTCGCACGCTAAAAGACGCTTTTTATTGTAAAAATAGTTTTTGCATCACCACATATTGAGAGCAATAATTTTTCCGTATTTTGACCCACCGAGTCATGTGAGGTCTTATTTTTTGCGGGACAAGTTGACGTTTTTATTGGTACCATTTTCGGGCACGTGAAATTTTTTGATCGCTTTTTATTCCGATTTTTGGGACGCAGAATGAACAAAAAACAGCGTTTCATGAATTTCTTTTGGGGGGGTGCGTTTACACCGTTCCGCGTGCGGTAAAATTGATAAAGCGGTTTTATTCTTTGGGTCAGTACGGTTACAGCGATACCTCATTTAGGTTGTTTTTTATGTTTTTGTCGGTTTTATGCAATGAAAACTATTTTATATAAAAAATAATTATTTTTGCATCGCTTTATTCAGCGAGCTATAACTTTTATATTTTTTCGCTGATGATGCTGTGTGGTGGCTCGTTTTTTGCGGGACAAGATGACGTTTTCAGTGGTACCATGGCTATTTATATGCGTCTTTTTGATCGCGCGTTATTACACTTTTTGTTTGGCGGTATGATAATAAATTATTATTTTTTGCTTCGTTTTTTATTTTTATTTTTTAAGGGGTTCGCTAAAGGGGTTAAATAATGGGACAGTTTTATAGGGCGGGTCGTTACGGACGCGGCGATACCTAATATGTGTACTTTTATTGTTTTTTTTTTTTTATTATTTCCAAAAAATGGATTTATTGGGGGAATATTTTTTTTTTTTTTTCTAATTTATTTGGCGATTTTTTTTTAATTATTTTTACACTTTTTTTTATTTTTTTTTTTACTTTATTAAATAGTCCCAGGTGGGACATCACTGTCCTGTGACAGATCTCTGATCTGTCACATCACAGATCACTGACAGATCAGCGATCTGACACAGGCACTGCAGAAGGCTTCCTCATGCCTGCGCTTTGCAGGCACTGAGGAAGCCAGCTTCCGCAGGCCCCCGAAGGCCCCCGTCGCCATCTTGGATTCGGGGGCCTGGAGGAAAGGAGCCCCCCGCAGCAGCGCTGCACATTGCGCTGCCGTGAGGGGCTCAGGGAAGCAAGGAGGGAGCCCCCTCCCTGCCGATGCTTCCCTTTAACCCCCGGTACACCGGAACTTCAGCTCCCATCAGCTGACACCTGCTGCCGGTAGTAACAGTGAGAGCAGGAGCGGCGGATGGGAGATTTCATCAGCTGTAAATAAATAATTAAAAAAACAACCTGCGCAGATTCCCCTGTGTTTTTGATAACTAGCCAGGCAAAACTCACAGCTGGGGGCTGCAACCCTCAGCTGTCAGCTTCAGCAAGGTTGTGTCACGTGCCCCGTCCTGCGTGACGCGACCCGCAGGCCGGTAACTAATACAACAAGACATAGGGGAAAAGGGGAGACAGTTACAACGGTGGGACCTGCGATAGGGAACGGGGACTGGGAGACCTCCTGCATTCCCCTGAGTCAGCGTCCCTAACGCTCCTAGCGTTCCCTATGCCGGTTCCGCAACGGGCGACGATCAGGAACCTGTGACCCTAGCACACCCTACCCCTATCCCTTGCTAGGGAGCTGGGTGGTGCAGGGACTGGCCCCACCACTGCACTAATACACAACAAGGAAAAACACAAACAGGGAACACAACTTAGCTGTACTCTGTTGCTCTTGCTCCTGGCAACAGAGTCCACCATCAGAATGCAGCTTTCCTCCTGAATAGCTGCCACCCCTCTGTCAGAGCGACATGGAAATCCCATCTGACCGTGTCCAACACCTGGGTGCCACTTTAGCAACAGCGTCCAGCACTAGACTGCCACCTTGGAGCCACAGAGTCCAGCACCCAAGTGCAACTGTCCAGCAACTGAGCCTGGCACCTGAGTGCAGCTTTCCATCGACAGAGTCCAGCAAACTGAGTGCAGCTCTACACCATAGCTGCCACTCCACCAAGCTATGCAGGCATTCTTCACTGGCACCATAACTGCCACTCCACCATGCCTTCCAAGAACTCCTTGCTGACACCATAGCTGCCACTCTAGGACTCTCCTCCAGCTCCTTCCTTCACCCAGGCTGCTTGGAAAACACTAATAATATCACCAACGTGAGTGAGCACTACTGACACGCCTTTATTGAGGGAACACACTTGTTTGTGATTCCCGTGCAGTTACACTCACCATCAGGGGGCAAACTAGAATCAAAAACACCAGTGCAATGACCATACTGGCCACCGGGGGCAAAAACTATCAAAAACACCAGTGCAATGACCATACTGTCCAACAGGGGGCAAAAACTATCTCCAAGCACAGAGAAAAAAAAAAAGGTTAACAGTGCTTTTAACTGACATGATCCAGCAACGATCATGACAGGTTGGTTATCAAGAATATAGGTGTCCCCATGCCATTTTTAATTATGTAAATAAATCATTTAAAAAATGGCGTGGGGTTTCCCCCATTTTTGACAACCAGCCTTGCTAAAACAGACAGCTCGGGGCTGGTATTCTCAGGCTGGTAAGGGGTCATGGATATTGCCCCCAGCCTAAAAACAGCAGCCCACATCTGCCCAGAAAAGGCACATCTATTAAATGCGCCAATTCTGTTGCTTTGCCTGGCTCTTCCCACTTGCCCTGTAGTGGTGGCAAGTGGGGTACATATTTGTGGGGTTGATGTCACCTTTGTTTTGTCAGGTGACAATAAACCGACAGATTAGTAATGAGGAGGCATCTGTAAGATACCTATCCATTGCTAATCCTATAGTTGTATGGTAAATAAAGACACAGCCAGAATAAAGTTCTTTATTAGAAATAAGACTAACAATAGACAGCAACTAAAAGAGGACTAAAATCCTCCAAAAATTCAAAAGACAGTAGAAAAAAAAGCAGCAATGTTTATACCTGCCTAGGCCTCCAGCCAAATGCACTTCAGGGTGCAGCAGGCCCATGTGGTTAAGATGGTAGTAACACAGATGCAAAGATACTGATAAGACAGCCACTCAATGCTTACCACTCCATGGAGGGGGTGGCTGCTTAGTATATGATTGCACAATGAGGACTTGTATGTAGCACTGTTCACACAGTGGAAATGCACAGCATTCAGGTTACCAGCCTGTTAGTGACGCCCTTCTATGAGATCAGGCGGGCTGCCCAGCATTATCAAGATGCATTCCTTGTGAACAGGCACCACAGATTACAAGACAAAATGGGCCTTGCTGCACCCTGATATTAAAGTGCAAAAAAAAACATGCATATAAAATATGTGAAGTATTAGTCGATATTTTGGCCAAAGTATACAAGCCCGCAACCCAGCGTCAAGGGTCCTCACACTTGCGAGTCCCTAGCACTAATCCATAACAATAGACAGCAACTAAAAGAGGGCTAAAATCCTCCAAAAATTTAAAAGACAGCAGAAAAAAAGGTAGCAATGTTTTTACCTGCCTAGGCCTCCAGCCAAATGCACTTCAGGGCGCAGCAGGCCCATGTGGTTAAGATGGCAGTAACACAGGTGCAAAGATACTGATGAGACAGCCGCTCACTACCTACCAATCCATGGACGGGGTGGCTGCTTAGTATATGATTGCACAATGAGGACTTGTATGTTGACGCTGATTTGCGGGCTTGTTTACTTTGGCCAAAATATCAACTAATACCTCACATATTTTATATTTGTATGCATTTTTTTTGCACTTTAATATCAGGATGCAGCTAGGCCCATTTTGTCTTGTAAACTGTGGTGCATGTTCACATGGAATGCATCTTGATAGTGCTGGGCAGCCCGCCTGATCTGAAAAGAAGGGCGTTGTAATGTCCGTCTGCGGTTCTGGGCTGCAGCCAGGCAACACCCCGAGAAACACTGATACCCTTTACCCCTATACAGGGATCTGGATTTACAACAGAGCCCAGGAGGTAGCTGTCTGAATATGAGCAGCGGCCAGAGCAGGACGGTCGTCAGAGGGAAGTAGGAAAAACGGCAGGCAATAGAAGAGTCAAATTCAGGCCAAGGTCAGAGTCAAAAACCAGGAGGGCGGCAGAGGTACAGAATCGTTAGGAAGTAGCAGAGTCAGAATATCCAAGCCAAGGTCACAAACCAGGAGAGTAGTAGAGGTACAAAGTCATCAGGCAATAGAAGGATCAGAAATCCAGGCTGAGGTCAGTCAAACAGAAGTCAATCACTAAGTAGCACACAGGGGAACCAAGAATATATCCAGCGGCTTGCAAGCCCAGTCCCAAGGTATTTGAGGGATCAGGTCATCCCTCACAGGCTCCCGGGCTGATGATGTCATCAGGACCGCCCCCAGGACCAGACCTGATGATGATGCACCAACCCCTTCATGACTGACAGAGGAGCGGAGTCTGTGTCCACTAGATGTCTGCGCAGAAGCCCTTTCACTGTTGCCGCCATCACTCAGGCGCGAGCCACGGCGCCTCCTAGTAGCTGAGGGCGGAACAGCAGGCCCCGAGTTCGACGGTGACATGTCAGTCCGGTGCCTCCTGGTGGCCGAGGCCTGGAGAGCAGGCCCCGAGCCCGAGGGTGGCGTGACAGTCCGTCACCTCCTAGTGGCTGAGGGCGGAACAGCAGGCCCCGAGTTCGACGGCAACATGTCAGTCCGGCGCCTCCTGGTGGCCGAGGCCCGGACAGCAGGCCCTGTGCCCGAGGGCGGCGTGACAGTCCGTTGCCTCCTAGTGGCTGAGGGCGGAACAGCAGGCCCCGAGTCTGACGGCGACGTGACAGGCGTCACTAATAGGCTGGTAACCATGATGCTGTGCATTTCCACTGTGTGAACAGCGCTACATACAAGTCCTCATTGTGCAATCATATACTAAGCAGCCACCCCCTCCATGGATGGGTAGGTAGAGAGTGGCTGTCTCATGACTATTTTCTGGGTATCTGTGCTTTCTTACAATGTGACTATCAGGTTAGTAATGGGGGCGTCTTATTGTCGCCTTTCCATTACTAACTTCGGGGCTTGATGTCACCTGACAATGCAAAGGTGACATCAAACCCCACCAGCCATCACCCCACTTGCCACCACTACAGGGCAAGTGGGAAGAGCGAGGCTAAGTGCCAGAATTGGTGCATCTTAGAGATGTGCATTTTCTGGGGCGGCTGAGAGCTGATGTTTTTAGCCTGGGCAGCAGTATCTATGGCCCCTTCCTAGGCTATTAATATCAGCACAAAGCTGTTTACTGCATAACCTTTGCTGGTTATTAATTATAGGGGGACCCTGCATCATTTCTTTTGGGTCTTCCATTTTAATAGCCAGTTAAGGATAAGTATACTGTTGTTGGGTGATATTAATAGCTTGAGAAGCTCCATGGTTATTACCCCCTTCCCAGGCTATAAACATCGGCCCCCAGCCATCGGCTTTCCCTCTGCTGGTTACAAAAATTATGCGGAAGCCCATGCCATTTTTTTTAGAAAAACAATCTTTTATTAATAAAATCCATGTACAGTAAACTGCACATACACTGTACTAATTGTATTTGTTACTGACTTCTGTATATCTAGATATTCTTTGTGTATTTACTGTATGTAATCCATCTCTTCTATCCTGTCGGCTCCTGCAGTGATTTTACTGTACATGGCAGATGAATTGCTGGCTTTTCTTCAATGTAACATATATACCTATATATGTGTGTCACTGACATCTACATATCTATGTATTCAATATATAGCACATTTGTAGCACATATATTGCATAGCACAACTCTGCCAAGACTTTAGTCTGCAATGTGTATCCAATAAGTGTGTATCATACAAGTGTGAGATATGAATTAATCAAGAATTGAACCAGAAGGGAAATGAAGGTAACTGGATAGTCACTGTAAACAATGTTTCTGTTTGTTTCACTCTCACCCCTATAATCCTTCACTTTCTGCTATCTCCCATGATCCCTACACCAAGTAAGGAACTGTTCATCTCTCCTTCAATCCTCCCCATCCATCTCAACTCCTCCTCAGAACTGTTCCTCCACATACAATCCTCTGTCTCCAAACACAGACAGCCCCCTCATGCCCTCTCCTGCTCCCACCTGCTAACACTTTCTCTGCTCCTCCTCACTGCTGGTGATATCTCTCCAAATCCTGGTCCTCCTCACCACATCCCCACAGTAATTTCTACCTCCCATCCATGCTCTAGGCGAATTCAACATCCCCATTGACACTTCCCTCTCAGCTGCTACTAAGCTTCTATCTCTCACTTTCTCCCTCTCCTCTCTAGGTCCACAATCCCCACCGCACAAACTTGCACACCCTCACAGAAATCTTAAACACCTCAATCTACACTCACTGTCTGAATCCCTTCTCCCTCTTACAGACATAAGTCTTACAGATTTTTTCCCCTCAAGCCTTAAACATGCCTTAGTCACACCTATCCTCAAAAAGCACTTGACCCATCCTCTGTATCTAGCTATCTCCTCTATGCCTCAAAACTACTGGAACAACACATCCATCTTGAACTGTCCTCTCACCTCTCTTCTTGCACCCTCTTTGACCACCTACAATCTGGCTTCCGGCCACACCACTCCACAGAAACTGCCCTAACTTAGGTCACCAATGACCTATTAACTGCCTAGGTCAAGCAACACTACTCTGTCCTCTTCCTCCTGGACCTGTCCTCTGCCTTTGATACAGTGGACCATTCCCTATTACAACAGACACTCTCATCTCTTGGCATCACAGACTTGGCCCTATCTTGGATCGAGTCATACCTAACAGACCGGACATTCAGCGTCTCCCACTCACACACCACCTCCTCACCACGCCCCCTATTTGTCGGAGTCCCACAAGTTTCAGTCCTGGGGCCCCTGATCTTCTCCATTTACACCTTTGGCCAGGGACAGCTCATAGAATCTCACAGCTTTCTGTATCACCTATATGTGGATGACACACAGATCTACATCTCTGGACCAGATATCACCACCCTACTAAACAGAAACCCTCAATGTCTGTCCCCTTTTTCATCCTCTAGATTTCTAGAACTTAATATGGACAAAGCAGAACTCATCATCTTTCCCCCATCTCATTCGACCCCCCCAATGGACTTATTCATTAAAGTAAATGGCTGCCCCCTCTCCCCAGTCCCACAAGCTCACTGCCTTGGGGTTATCCTTGACACTAATCTCTCCTTCAAACCACACATACAAGCCCTTTCCACTTCCTGCCGGCTTCAACTCAAAAATATTTCCTGGATCCGTACATTTCTCAACCAAGAATCTGCAAAAATCCTAGTCCATGCACTGATCATCTCCTGCCTTGACTACTGTAACCTCCTGCTATGTGGCCTCCCCTCTAACACTCTCTCACCCCTCCAATCTATTCTAAACTCTGCTACCTGACTCATCCACCTGTCCCCCACTATTCCCTGGCCTCTCCCCTCTGTCAATCCCTGCACTGGCTCCCCATTACCCAAAGACACCCATTCAAAACTCTAACCATGACATACAAAGCCATTCACAACCTGTGTCCTCCTTACATCTGTGACCTCATCTGCCGGTATTTACCTGCACGCAACCTTCGATCCTCACAAGATCTCATTCTTTACTCACCTCTTATCTCCTCTTCCCACAATCACATACAAGATTTCTCCTGCACATCCCCCCCTACTCTGGAACTCTCTACCACAACATATCAGACTCTCGCCTACCATGGAAACCTTCAAAAAGAACCTGAAGACCTACCTCTTCTAACAAGCCTACAACCTGCAGTAACCACAGTTTGACCAAGCCACTGAATGACCAACTCTACCCTCATCTACTGTATCCTCACCCATCCCTTGTAGATTGTGATCCCTCGCGGGCAGGATCCTCTCTCCTCCTGTACCAGTCGTGACTTGTACTTTTTAAAAATACTGTTCTTGTTTTTATTATGTTTACCCCTCCTCACATGTAAAGCGCCATGGAATAAATGGCGCTATAATAATAAATAATAATTATGTGTATATATCTATTCTATCTGTTCTATTCCAACCTTTCACTCTGTGATTTTACTGAATGCGGCACATGAATTGCCAGCTTTTATTCTATCTTTTACCAAATGTTACCAACTTTTTCTGATTTTAAAAGAAAAATGCTCATGTTACTCATCACTAATCTAAATGTACCATATTCGTGCCGAATTTATGTTTGACAATTGTTTTCTGAACTTATTCACTCATCTCTAGTGCAGAGGAGGCATGGGCACAGTTGCCGGTCATTATAGGTATTTCAAAAGATGCAAGGGCAACTCCCAGCATGTTATGAACTGCAGAAATAATGTGTATTAGTAAAGAATAGTGCCCAAAGGTTAAGTTATGTGTAAAACTATGTGGACCTAGTCTCAGTTATAAACTGTGTGATAATGAAGAGATGGCTGGTTATACACTAACTAATCATTACCATTGATGGAACAGAAATAGAGGTCAATTACCTTTGCTTCACTGTAGTGGTAAAGCAATAAAGGTACAGTATGAAATAAGTTGTACGACACAAGTCTTTTATTTTCTTAAAACACTAATATTAGACCATAGAATAATGGCAACAAAAACATAGCCTGAGATTATAAGGCCTCAGCATTATCCCTAAAGAGAGCCATCTTTTAAATCTCTGCACTTTCTGGAATTTTGGGCTCAATTGGCGATCTCTTTAGTGACTGACAACTTTCATTGTTTAAGTGTGCATATAGAGATAGCTTTTGGTCACTGATTGGACCACCCACTGGAGTGGAAATCCCAGAAATAGCAAATGTTTATATTATTAAAATAAAAGTTAGGCTAGTTTCACACTAGCGTTTATGAGCGCAGCGACGGCCTGCGCACGGCCGCTGCTAAGCCCCACCCCCCTGCCGCGCCTCCGCCCGTAGCTCCGCCCACCGGTGCATGACGCTGCATGCGCCCTGCGTCCCCTATCTTTATCACAGGGGGCGCAGGCCGTGCGCAGTATGCGTTTGGCGGCGCATGCGTCCTTTTGACGGTGCGCCGACCTGCGCCAAACACAACCTGCCGCAGTTTGGTTGTGTCGGCGCACCATCAAAAAGGCGCATGCGCCGCCAAACGCATACTGCGCACGGCCTGCGCCCCCTGTGATAAAGATAGGGGATGCAGGGCGCATGCAGCGTCATGCGCCGGTGGGCGGAGCTACCTGCGGAGGCGCAGCAGGGGGCGGGGCTTAGCGGCGGCCGTGCGCAGGCCGTCGCTGCGCTCATAAACGCTAGTGTGAAACTAGCCTTATACTGAATCCTATCTCACAAAACTATACAGTATATAAATCTACTCCACTCTTCCTGCTCATGATGCCTGCAGATTTGACTGTATTTTGCTTCTTTCTCCGCTTATGAGCCACTTCTTTCCTCTTTCTACCTCCTGAACTCATCATTCAATTAATTCTATATTATTCAATACATAGTGGCAGCACAGTGAAGTGTCAGTTTACACTTTATATTATAATACATGGAGAGAGAATGGGGAGGAGGGAGAGTGACCAGCACAGTGATAAATCAAAAGAAGAGGGACGCAAAATGCACTGAGCTTTCTATCAAGTCTTTTACCTCACCACATTGCTAGATTTAGATCTACAATGCTCATTAATACTGTATAATGTCTTCTATACTGTTGTTGCTTGTGTCTGTGTACTGTGCTTTGTGTGGGAGACATAATAACAGCTAGTCTCCTCTGACCAGCTCAGAGTTAATTGCAAATTCAGACATAGAAAATGCAGAGGGGTGAAGCTGGATAAAATGCAGGATACAAGTCATATAATGGCCAGAGATAGTGTTATTCCTCATGTCAACACAGAAGAGCTTGTATTGAAAAGTTATTTATATACAGTATATTAACCCTATAATTTATGTATTATTGATAATATAGATCAAACAGATCAAAGCATGACCCAGAATGTGGCAGATTGTAGAAATCATTTATACATACAGTATATGATTTGGATTTTTTTTGTAATTTCTGCTAGTTCTGTTAGGTGAAATCCATATGTGAACATACCTGTCTTCATCTGACACTATTAATGTCCAGTTATCAACTTAAGCCAATATATTGACATTGTATAAGTCACAGGTTTATTGCGATAGAGAGGAGCCACAAGACTTCAAAGTCAGATTTCTCCTCCTTCTTCACAGATTTGAAGCACTTCACCTTCTTATTCAACGGTGTAAATTTCTTTGGGCAGTCCAGGGGTTAATCTGCTCTGTTGAGCGCTCCAGGAGCTAAGGCTCTCAGCTGTGCACTTTTAGCCACTTCCATCTCCTATATAAACTGAGTCCTGACTAGCACTCATTGTCAGAGTAGCTTTGCTACATAGCTGGAGGTTGTTGCTGGTACTTATTGGAGAAAGGTGTTTTTTGGATTTATCTGTGACTGTCCCTAGGTTTTGAGTGTGTGATAATTACCTTTCTTCTCCTACTTTGGTTTAACCCCATCCTCCATTCTGGTGCATACCTCTGTTGTTTGTGTGTATATTGTATGTTTCATATTTTTCATTACCCCTGTTTGTATTACCTTGTTAGTCTGGTTGGTGTATTACGGTATACCAGGGCTGCCACCAGGAATTTCGGGGCCCCATACTGGCAAAAGTTTTGGGCTCCCTTGAGGCTCCACACAGGCTCCACCTCAGCTCTGCCTCCAACCTGCAAACCTTCCACAGTCCTACCGCCAACTCACATAAAAACTTCACTTCTGCACCACATCCTCACCAATCACACATTATCAGTTACCATCTAACATCAGATCACATACACTCACTGGCCACTTTATTAGGTACACCATGCTAGTAAGGGGTTGGACCCCCTTTTGCCTTCAGAACTGCCTCAATTCTTCGTGGCAGAGATTCAACAAGGTGCTGGAAGCATTCCTCAGAGATTTTGGACCATATTGACATGATGGCATCACACAGTTGGCGCAGATTTGTCGGCTGCACATCCCTGATGCGAATCTCCCGTTCCACCACATCCCAAAGATGCTCTACTGGATTGAGATCTGGTGACTGAGGAGGCCATTTGAGTACAGTAAACTCATTGTCATGTTCAAGAAACCAATCTGAGATGATTCGAGCTTTATGACATGGCGCATTATCCTGCTGAAAGTAGCCATCAGATGTTGGGTACATTGTGGTCATAAAGGGATGGACATGGTCAGCAACAATACTCAGGTAGGCTGTGGCGTTGCAACGATGCTCAATTGGTACCAAGGGGCCCAAAGAGTGCCCAGAAAAAATTCCCCACACCATGACACCACCACCACCAGCCTGAACCGTTGATACAAGGCAGGATGGATCCATGCTTTCATGTTGTTTACGTCAAATTCTGACCCTACCATCCGAATGTCGCAGCAGAAATCGAGACTCATCAGACCAGGCAACGTTTTTCCAATCTTCTACTGTCCAATTTCGATGAGCTTGTGCAAATTGTAGCCTCAGTTTCCTGTTCTTAGCTGAGAGGAGTGGTACCCAGTGTGGTCTTCTGCTGCTGTAGCCCATCTGCCTCAAAGTTCGACGCACTGTGCGTTCAGAGATGCTCTTCTGCCTACCTTGGTTGTAACGGGTGGCAATTTGAGTCACTGTTGCCTTTCTATCAGCTCGAACCAGTCTGCCCATTCTCCTCTGACCTCTGGCATCAACATGGCATTTCCGGCCACAGAACTGCCGCTCACTGGATTTTTTTTCTTTTTCGGACCATTCTCTGTAAACCCTAGAGATGGTTGTGCGTGAAAATCCCAGTAGATCAGCAGTTTCTGAAATTCTCAGACCAGCCCTTCTGGCACCAACAATCATGCCACGTTCAAAGGCACTCAAATCACCTTTCTTCCCCATACTGATGCTCGGTTTGAACTGCAGGAGATTGTCTTGACCATGTCTACATGCCTAAATGCACTGAGTTGCCGCCATGTGATTGGCTGATTAGAAATTAAGTCTTAACACACAGTTGGACAGGTGTACCTAATAAAGTGGCCAGTGAGTGTACATAGCCAGCAGCTTTTGTTTTGGCTAAAAGTTTTTTTTTAAGTAGCCACCATGACTAAATAGACTATTTTGGCCAGGCCCTACTCTATTCTAACCTATTAAATATTTGTTGAAATATCCAATACTCTTTTTAAGTATATTTGTATTTATGTGTAATTTACTGTAACGTGTCACTTCACATGCAATTTTTAAAGTGAACAATAATACCATATACGATGGACTAATAGCATCACACCATGACCAGACCACATATTAATACCACATAGTTTCTGAATAATACCACAGTAACTGAATACAAGGGACAAATACCATCACACCAAGGCCGCACCACATATTACTGCCACATAGTTACTGAATAATACCACATATTAGGGACAAATGCAGCCACACCATGGCCGGACCTCATATTACAACCACTTAGTAATCGAATACTACAATATTGATCATTAATAAAAAGAATAATAATTTTACCATATATGCCATTATACACAGGAGCTTTGAATATAGTACACATTGTTTAGTGTCAGTGTACACGTAATACACTGATCACCAGTGGCATACACAGGAGCACTGTATATAGCATCAGTGTACAGATAATACAGGGATCAGTGGTGACATTATACACAGGAGCTCTTTATATAGTGTCAGTGTACAGGTAATACAGTGATCACCAGTGACACTATACAGGACCTCTGTATATAGTATACTGTATATCGTGTAAGTGTACAGATAAAACACTGACTCACCGATGATGTCTCTAGTTGAAATCCTTCATCTTCATCTTTCATCTTCATCCAGCGCACACCACCATCACTTCTTACAGCCAGGACTCTTCTCTGCAAAAATAACACAGTTATCTAGAGCTTATTCCCAAATTTTTCCCCATCCTCTACACTATGCCAGATGAAGAAAAAAAGCGACCATGTCGCCCTGCACAGTAACAGGACCTCTCCTCCCCCACACTGAAAACAGTATCCTCAAAAATAATATCCTTTAATTAGCCCCTACAGCAATAATAGCCCACATTCTGGACCCGATGTGTCCTCCCATTCTGAACCCCATGTGTCCTCCTATTCTGCCTCATGTCTCTCCGTACTTTCCCCATGTCTCTCCATATTGCCCCATAGTCATCCATAGTAGTATAATGCACCCCATACTCATATATAGCAGTATAATGTATCCTCATAGTAGTATAATGTACCCCATAGTCATATATTGTATAATGCACCCCCATAGCAGTAAAATGCACCCCCAGTCACATATAGTATAATGCAGCCCCATAGCGGTATAATGCACCCCAATAGTGGTATAATGCACCCCCAGTCATATATAGTATAATGCAGCCCCAGTCATATATAGCAGAATGCACCCCCATAGCGGTATAATGCACCCCCAGTCATATATAGTATAATGCAGCCCCAGTCATATATAGTATAATGCACCCCCATACCAGTATAATGCTCCCCCATACCAGCGTAATGCACCTCCATAGTATAATGCACCCCCATAGCGGTATAATGCAGCCACATTACTGAAATCATCCTTAGATTTTTTATACAGGGGCATATTTAAATTGTTGTCAGTGCATGTCATAAAGCCTAGTAGTGGTTAAGGTCACCTTTAACTTGTATATGAAAACATCTTTTTAAGTGCAAATGCATGCATCAAGTAGTAAGAGGATCAGAGCTGATCAGTTACAGATATTTAAATATACAAAGTTAATTTTTATATTAGGGCTACAACAATGGTATATATGAACATAAACACCAAAATCACTTAGAACAAATGGGTATACTTAGCTAGAACACCACAGAGAAAACCCATAAGAATGTCTTTTTATTGCCAGTATATTAAAAAATAGATAAATCACAAAACAATTAAATCACCACTAACACCAAAAAAGATGGGTAGGTTTTTAGGAGGTGAGGAAAATTTTCCCCACAAAGGGATTATATGAATTTTCTCCCAATTAATCCTTTTATAAATATAGGATTACACAATACATATCAATAAATCCCTTTTAACTAACCCCATCATGAATCAGGCCAAACAAAAAAACGCAGCCAAGAACAAAAAAGACTGATACACAAATATCGCTGAGTATCTAACAAAAAATAATCAATTGCACAATTCTCAGAAGGAAAAAGTAGCTAGGGTGTCTTAGGATAATAGGTGATTTTTTCTTACTTAGGAACCAAAATACATCCAAATATTATACGGGCCCTAATACCCAATTGTATTTTTGAGCTAGTCAGTTATCCCGTAAACTGGACCATACAAAATACTGGCTAGTCACAAAAGTACCACTACCTAAATGACCTATGCATAATGCCAAATACCTAGTCTAGAAACTTTCCCTACAATATGAGCAAATAAAATACACCTATAATAAAGTGCAATTGTGCTCAGACTAATTGAATATGCTAATCTTATATTTCATATGCTAAGCGAAAACAAAATGTATAAACACAGGCATGCTCTATGACCAGTGGTCTCTTACATATAAACAGACAATGCCGCAATTCCATAAAGCATGCCAAAAAAAACCATTATGCCAATATGGCGTGCTCCTATCTGTGGTCCCCTTGTAAAGAGGGCCCAGGTGCCAGCTGTGATGAGGGGCTTTAACTCTTCAGCACCCGAGCGCCCGAAACTACAATGGTAGAGTGTTTGCTGGTGTTGGAGTGGTATGTGTTTGATCCTTCACCCACCTGCAGGATCGGAGCCTGAACAGGATACAGTGTCCCTGTGGAATGTGAGCTCACACAAACGTCCTCCGACTCCTTGATCTTTGAAAGAGAGTTTTTATTATGAGCAAGTTCTTGCAGCACAGTAACAGTCCATCCATTTCCAAAAAGCGTTATCATTCCATCTTCTACACAATTCCTGGCCTGATCCTGACACTTCCCTTCCTGCAGCTTCTCTGAACCCAAGGCCCGCAGAATCCTCCCGTTGGCCGTCATTTATATTGCCCATCCTGGCAAGGTACCTGACTGCCGCTTGCAGTCTCGACTGGACCATAGGTCCCAGTCAATTCCAGACGGTGTCCCCAGACGCTGTTCAGAGGTTCGCTTCCTGGCCTCTCCCCGAGATCGCTCCCCAGAAGTTCAGCTTTCAACTTTCCTTTTTTCCGGACCAGCACACTGACTGTCTCTTCCCGCTTGTTCCAAGCTATATCTGCCACTCCACACTAGTTCTGCTCTGTATCAACTCTCTCCACACTCTGACTAACTTTTCGAGAGCATTTCTGTCCCCACTTGGCAACTCCTCCACCAATAATCCTATTGGCACAGCTACTTGACTGTTTCTATACTGGCTAAAACCAGCTAACTATGGCTATCTTATCTAGTATCTGATCCTCCTATACTACACATATATAGCAACCCCTTTACACCCTGATGAGCCCTTACAGTAGGAGGGGGAGAAACGCGTAGGGATGATGTTACTGGGACAATATTCAGATAAGTGACCTATTATGGTTTTTATTGGCATACTTTATGGAATTGCGGCATTGTCTGTTTATATGTAAGAGACCACTGGTCATAGAACATGCATGTGTTTATACATTTTGTTTTCGCTTAGCATATGAAATATAAGATCAGCATATTCAATTAGTCTGAGCACAATTGCACTTTATTATAGGTGTATTTTATTTGTTCATATTTTAAGGAAAGTTTCTAGACTAGGTATTCGGCATTATGCATATGTCATTTAGGTAGTTGTACTTTTGTGACTAGCCAGTATTTTGTATGGTCCAGTTTACGGGATAACTGACAAGCTCAAAAATACAATTGTGTATTAGGGCCAGTATAGTATTTGGATGTATTTTGGTTCCTAAGTAAGAAAAAAACACCTCTTATCCTAAGACACCCTAGCTACTTTTTCCTTCTGAGAATTGTGCAATTGATTATTTTTTTGTTAGATACTCAGCGATATTTGTGTATCAGTCTTTTTAATCCCTTTGTGGGGAAAATTTTTCTCACCTCCTAAAAACCTACCCATCTTTTTTGGTGTTAGTAGTGATTTATTTGTTTTGTGATTTATGTATGTTTTAATATTCTGGTTATAAAAAGACATTTTTATGAGTTTTTTAAGAACATACCCATATTATGGGCACATTAAATACTTTTATTCCTACTGTATATTATCAGCCACCAATTGTGCAAGTTCTCCCACTTAAAAAAAGAGAGAGAGGCCTGTAATTGACATCATAGGTAGACCACAACTATGAGAGTCAAAATGAGAAAGCAAATCCAGAAAATCGCCTTGTCTGATTTGGCAAGATTTATTTTGCAAATTATGGTGGAAAATAAGTATTTGGTCACCTAAAAACATGCAAGATTTCAGGCTCTCACAGAAATGTAATTTCTTCTTTAAGAGGCTTCTCTGTCCTCAGAAACAGAATTGAATAATTTGAGAAGAAAAGCATAGCTTATCTTTTATATACTTACCTAAAATTGTCTGTCATCCACTTCCGTCTGGATGTCCTCGAATCCCACAATCCACTACGCTGCATCGGAAGTATGCCAACCGCCATACTGGAATACCCAAGTGATGGGTATTCCAATATGGGACCCGCTAATGGTACCAGGCCCTTCCGCAGTACCACCAGCAGGACACCGCCGGGACACCCACGCCGGACCTCCCTGCCACTGGACACGGTGCCGGACCCGCCGCTAGGACCCACCGCTGGACCCACTGCCAGGACCCGCCACCGGATCTGCCGCCAGGACCTGCCGCCGGACCCGCCACCGAGCCAACCGCCAGGACCCGCTGCCGCCTGACTACGCATGCCAGATCCCACCGCTGCCTGCCCACCCACCTCTGTGCAGTCACAGCTGGCAGGAAAGACCGCAGCTTGTGGTCAGTGATGGAGATGGGGTGCGGGCACCCTCTGGTGGCGCTGCACCCCATCTCCAGCACAGGCCGCAAACCACTGTCTTTCCTGCTGGCTGTGACTGCAAGGAGGTGGATGGGCAGGCAGCAGCGGGACACCCCCCCACACACACACTGCCCTCCTGATGCGTTAGCATCGGGCCCATCTCTAGCATGATACATATCTGTAAAGATGTGTATTCACAGCTCAGTGTCCTCTCTCACAAAATTGAAAGAGAAATGACTGGATGAGTACTTGCTCACTGATAGGTACAATGAAACCTCCACCCTTTTGAATAATGAGATGAAGTACACATAAATTTTGCAGGCAGAAATAATTAGAGACCTGTTGAACAGTATAAAATGTTATCGGGTCATATTGACCCGAACAGTACAAGTGTAACAGTCAGAGTGTAGCAAAAAGTAAACAAAGAAACAAACAAAAAAAAAACAACACTAATAGAAAGAACCCCTCAAATAAGGAAAAGTCAATTAATTACAAGTTTCAGATCCGCATAATAAAAAGATCTGCAGGGTCTCAAATTTCATTTCGGGTCATATTGACCTGAACAGAACAGCAGGGTTAAGTGGGAGAACTTGCACAATTGGTGGCTGACAAAATACTTTTTTTCCCCACTGTACAACATATTTGCTGACCATTGAGATGGGAATACAGGAAGATTTTATTATATACAGTTGTGGCCAAAAGTATTGACACCCCTGCAATTCTGTCAGATAATACTCAGTTTTTTCCTGAAAATGATTACAAACACAAATTCTTTGGTATTATTATCTTCATTTAATTTGCCTTAAATGATAAAGCACAAAATGAATTGTCCTAAAGCCAAATTGGATATAATTCCACACCAAACATAAAAAAGAGGATGGACAAAAGTATTGGCACTGTTCGAAAAATCATGTGATGCTTCTCTAATTTGTGTAATTAACAGCACCTGTAACTTACCTGTGGCACCTAACAGGTGTTGGCAATAACTAAATCACACTTGCAGCCAGTTGACATGGATTAAAGTTGACTCAACCTCTGTCCTGTGTCCTTGTGTGTACCACATTGAGCATGGAGAAAAGAAAGAAGACCAAAGAACTGTCTGAGGACTTGAGAAACCAAATTGTGAGGAAGCATGAGCAATCTCAAGGCTACAAGTCCATCTCCAAAGACCTGAATGTTCCTGTGTCTACCGTGCGCAGTGTCATCAAGAAGTTTAAAGCACATGGCACTGTGGCTAACTTCCCTAGATGTGGACGGAAAATAAAAATTGACAAGAGATTTAAACGCAAGATTGTGCGGATGTTGGATAAAGAACCTCGACTAACATCCAAACAAGTTCAAGCTGCCCTGCAGTCCCAGGGTACAACAGTGTCAACCCATACTATCCGTCGGCGTCTGAATGAAAAGGGACTGTATGGTAGGAGACCCAGGAAGACCCCACTTCTTACCCCGAGACATAAAAAAGTCAGGCTGGAGTTTGCCAAAACTTACCTGAAAAAGCCTAAAACGTTTTGGAAGAATGTTCTCTGGTCAGATGAGACAAAAGTTGAGCTTTTTGGGCAAAGGCATCAACATAGAGTTTACAGGAGAAAAAAGAGGCATTCAAAGAAAAGATCACAGTCCTTACAGTCAAACATGGCGGAGGTTCCCTGATGTTTTGGGGTTGCTTTGGTGCCTCTGGCACTGGACTGCTTGACCGTGTGCATGGCATTATAAAGTCAGACTACCAACAAATTTTGCAGCATAATGTAGGGCCCAGTTTGAGAAAGCTGGCTCTCCCTCAGAGGTCATGGGTCTTCCAGCAGGACAATGACCCAAAACACACTTCAAAAAGCACTAGAAAATGGTTTGAGAGAAAGCACTGGAGACTTCTAAGGTGGCCAACAATGAGTCCAGACCTGAATCCCATAAAACACCTGTGGAGAGATCCAAAAATGGCAGTTTGGAGAAGGCACCCTTCAAATATCCGGAACCTGGAGCAGTTTACCAAAGAAGAATGGTCTAAAATTCCAGCAGAGCATTGTAAGAAACTTATTGATGGTTACCGGAAGTGGTTGGTCGCAGTTATTTTGGCTAAAGGTTGTGCAACCAAGTATTAGGCTGAGGGTGCCAATACTTTTGTCTGGCCCATTTTTGGAGTTTTGTGTGAAATGATCAATGTTTTGCTTTTTGCTTCATTCTCTTTTGTGTTTTTTCATTTAAGACAAATTAAATGAAGATAATAATACCAAAGAATTTGTGTTTGCAATCATTTTCAGGAAGAAACTGAGTATTATCTGATAGAATTGCAGGGGTGTCATTACTATTGGCCACAACTGTATAAACTATGGCACAAAATCCTTCTATCAAAATGTTTACCTTATGACCCAACCTTTTATGTATTTCATTCCCCTATGTAATTTGCATGATTCCCTGATTCCCCAAATAAATACGTACCCCAAGCCAGATCCTCAAAACTAATAATGACCCCAGACCCTAAATTAATACAGAGCCATTTCCAATTGCTCCAGATACCAGAATAAATACAGACCACAGGCTTACCACTGAAATACAGACCACAGAAATATTCCCTGAAAGTAATGCAAACCCCAGACAGGATCAGAGAAATACAATCTATAGACCAGTAATTTTTAAACATCAAATTGTGACCTAAATGAATCCCCCAGAGCAGACCTCATAATATATCATAACTTGCCAGATCAAGCTCTGGGAAACTTTCTTGATCTTCCAAAAGGCTGAAGGATTTTGCACATTTTTGTGATGGTCACGTGTGACTGGACATACCGCCTCCAGCAGGGCGAATTTATATGACACATGCGACCCTGGATACACCACCTCCAGTAGGGCGAATTTAAATAATATAACATGCAGCCAGATACACCGCCTCCAGCAGGCGTATTTCCGAATTACTCGTGTATCTGGATACACCACCTCCAGCAGGGCGAAATTAAATAATAAAGGGAAACACCAGGGAAACCGATACAATGGAGGGCCCTGCAATAGGGAACGGGGATGTGGAGACCTCCTTCACTCCCCTGAGTCAGTGTCTCTACACTCCTAACAGTCCCTATACAGGCTCCACACCTGTCGCCGAGCAGGAACCTAAAAACCCTAGCTCGCCCTGCACCTAGCCCTTTCTAGTGAAATGGACGGTGCAGAAACTAATCCCACCACTGCACTGAAACACACAAAAGGAAAGGTACAAACAGGGATAACACCACTTAGCTCTGCTCTGTTGCTCTTGCTCCCAGCAACAGAGTCCAGCACCAGAATGCAGCTTTCCTCCTGAATAGCTGCTACTCCACCAAGCTTTGTCAGAGCTGCAAGGAACACCTCTCTGTAATTCCTTCCTTCACCAGACTTTACACCAGAGCTCTCCTGAGCTGCAAGGAACTCCTCTCTGTAGTTCCTTCCTTCACCAGTCTTGATTGGAAATGAGCAATATCACTGTCATGTCGGACGCTGTTCACACCACAGCGTCCGGCAGGCAGAGGTAGTTCCACCTCCAGCCACTATAGCCTCAGTGGCGCCGGCTTGATCTTCAGGCTCTCGGGGGTTAATCCTGCTGGAGACCAGGTTGGAAGGTTAGTCACGCCCACGGTCTTTAAATAGTCATTCTGGCATATGGGCGTCGCCGATTATAGCTTGTGTTTTCATACCAAGTGGTTCCGGTCTGGAGTGGAGGTGTTGCAGAGAGAGAGATTCGTATCTGGTGTCGTATGATCCGTCGTTATCCTTTCTCCTTCCCATATATGTGTTTAGTTGTGCCCTGTTCACATTACTGTATATTCCTGTGTGTGTGCGGCGCAGTGCAGTTTAAGTTCTCCCTGTCTGTCTTATTTGTGTGGGAGCTTTGGTGGTGTGTCTCCTCACTGGGTGGAGGGTGGAGGGTTAAGTGCAGGACTGAGCAGGAGATAAGGAAAGGGTGGAGGCTCAGGCATTTGCACCTTCAGCAAAAACCCTGGGTTGAGGGTCAGACAGGGTTTCCCCTAGTGAAAGGGACACCACAGGGGCCCCGGGTATTTCTGCCTTAGTTGTCCTAAGCCCCGCGTGACATTATAATCGGCCCACATTTTTTCAGGAGTCCATGGATCCCATGGATTCCATAACCCGCCAGTTGGCGGCGCTGTCCTTACAGGTCTCCGAGTTGAAAGGGGCAGTTCAGCAGCAGGGCCTGGTAGTAGCAAAGGTGCAAACGGCATCTGCAGGTATCGGTGCAGAGCCGAAGTTTCCGCTGCCAGAACGATTTTCAGGCGATCGCAGCAAATTTGTCGTATTTCGGGAGGCCTGCAAATTATACTTCCGCATGCGGCCAATCTCCTCAGGTAATGAGGCCCAGCGAGTAGGGCTGGTGTTGTCATTACTGAGTGGTGACCCTCAAGCATGGGCATTTTCCTTACCAGCTGACTCTGCTACATTTTATTCGGTCGATAATGTTTTTTCTGCCCTCGGGCTCATTTACGATGACCCTGACCGACTGGCTCTAGCGGAATCTAAAATCTGCGCCCTCCGCCAGGGGGAGCGCTTGGCAGAGGACTATTGTTCGGAATTTCGCCGCTGGGCTGTAGACACACAGTGGAATGACCCAGCACTGCGGAGCCAGTTTATTCATGGGGTATCAGGGAGGGTGAAACAAGCCCTCCTGATGTATGAGACTCCGGCATCATTGGAGTCTGCCATGAGTTTGGTGATACGTATTGATCGCCGTTTTCGCCAGGGGGCACAGGAGACGCTACCTCTGGGGGAAAGCAGAGGTGCAGGTGTGGTTGAAGTAGATGAGTCCCCTGAACCTATGCAGATTGCTGGTGTGGCACAGGTTCAGCCTCGCGCTCCGGGATTCCGGAAGCCCGGAGCATGTTTCTACTGTGGTAAAAGAGGTCATTATGTTAACGTTTGCCCGGTACTACCTAAGAGGGTCACATCGGCGGAAAACTGTTAAGCTCAGAGGGTATGGAGGAGACCCAACTGAGCGTATGCATATCCTCCATGATGGTATCTCAATGTATGCTCCCTGCCAAGGTTATTATCGCCGGCAGAGAGCTACCTATATCAGTGTTTGTGGATAGCGGTTCCGCTACCAATCTCATAGATGAGGAGTTTGCACACACCGCCGGGTTTAAGATCGAAAAACTTCCTCACCCCATACAGGTGGTGACCATTAATGCTGTTCCCCTCCCTCAAGGGGAGATTACTGAGTTTGTGGCAGAGGTGAAACTCCACATTGGGGTCCTACATTCTGAGTCGGTTACATGTAGGGTCCTCCGTAATCTCCCAGCTCAAATGGTCCTGGGTTTTCCATGACTGTCCAGGCACAACCCGGTAATTGATTGGAAAACTCAGGACATAGTGCAATGGAGTGGTTTCTGCCAAGACAATTGCTTGGCCACATGTGTGTCCGCCGTGACGCCCAGCCTGCCGGAGGCTTTGCAGGATTTCGCGGATGTTTTCTCTGAGAAGGGTTGCTCAGAACTGCCTCCACATAGAGCCTATGACTATGCGATTAGGTTAAAACCCGGGGCCAAATTACCTAAGGCCAGGATGTTTAATATTTCTGGTCCTGAGAGGCAAGCTCTGAAAGACTACATCGCGGAGAGTCTGAGCAAAGGACACATCCGGCCTTCGTCCTCGCCTGTAGCCGCGGGGTTTTTCTTCATTAAGAAGAAAGATGGGGGGTTACGCCCGTGTCTGGATTTCCGAGAGTTAAACCAGATTACTATCCGTGATCCCTACCCAATGCCGTTGATCCCGGATTTGTTCAACCAGGTAGCGGGGGCGAAATGGTTTTCCAAGCTGGACCTCAGGGGGGCGTATAACCTCATAAGGGTCCGTCAGGGGGATGAGTGGAAGACGGCGTTTAACACTCCTGAGGGTCATTTTGAGAGTCTGGTTATGCCGTTTGGGTTGACCACCGCGCCTGCCGTTTTCCAACATTTTATTAATGATGTACTTGCTCATGTCCTGGGGAGATTTGTGATTGTATACCTGGATGATATCCTCATTTATTCTAGCGATCGGGACACTCATTTGGAGCATGTTAGGCAGGTGTTACAGTTGCTCCGGGAGAACCAGCTCTATGCTAAGCTGGAAAAATGTTTATTTTTTGTCCAGGAGTTGCCCTTTTTGGGATATATTGTGTCCGCAGCCGGTTTTAAAATGGACACCGCTAAGGTGCAAGCGGTGCTGCAATGGGAGAGGCCGGAGAGTCTGAAAGCACTCCAGCGGTTCCTTGGGTTTGCGAATTATTATAGGAAATTTATAAAACACTTTTCGACTGTCGCCAAACCGCTCACGGACATGACAAAAAAGGGTGCCGATCTGGCGAACTGGCCTGAGGTGGCTATACGTGCATTTGAGCATCTGAAGAATAGTTTTGCTTCAGCCCCCATTCTGGTGCAACCAGACGTGTCTAAACCTTTTGTGGTAGAGGTTGATGCGTCGGAGGTGGGAGTGGGGGCAGTACTGTCTCAAGGCTCGTCCTTGAGCGAGATGCATCCATGCGCCTACTTCTCCAAGAAGCTGTCGCCAGCCGAACGGAATTATGATATCGGCAACAGGGAGTTGTTGGACATCGAACTGGCTTTTGAGGAATGGCGACACTTCTTGGAGGGGGCGGCTCACCAGGTCACAGTTATCACTGACCATAAGAATCTGCTCTATCTGGAGTCGGCCAAGCATCTGTCTCCTAGGCAGGCTCGCTGGGCATTGTTTTTTACTCGTTTCAATTTTCTTGTGACGTACCGTCCCGGGGCTAAAAACACCAAGGCGGATGCTTTGTCTAGGGGTTTTCAGGGGGGAGAACCTCGGGAAGAGCCGGTACCCATCCTCCAGAAAGGGGTAGTGGTCTCGACTCTCACGACGGAGGTAGAGGCGGAGATTGCCGAGGCCCAAGAGGAGGTACCACCAGGACTTCCCGCCAACAAATCATTTGTACCCCTGCATCTTCGGCTTAAGGTGTTGAAGGAACACCACGATTCGGTACTGGCTGGTCATCCAGGGGTGAAGGGCACCTTAGAGCTGGTATCGCATAGTTTCTGGTGGCCCAAAATCCGGCAGGACGTGGTCTCGTACGTGGCAGCTTGCATCACGTGCGCTAGGGCTAAGTCACCCCGAACCCGTCCTGCTGGCACGCTACAGCCTCTGGGGGTACCCAATAGGCCATGGACAGAAATCTCCATGGATTTTATCACTGACTTGCCAGCCTCGGCAGGGAACACGGTCATCCTGGTGGTGGTTGACCGTTTTTCAAAGATGGCGCATTTTGTGGCGTTGTCTTCTTTGCCCAATGCTAAGACGTTGGCTCAGGTATTTGTGAAGCAGGTGGTCAGACTCCACGGAGTACCATCTGACATAATATCTGATAGGGGTACGCAATTTGTGGCGAGGTTTTGGAAAGCTTTTTGCTCAAGGTTGGGGATCAAGTTGTCACATTCATCGGCGTTTCATCCACAGTCTAATGGACAAACTGAGCGCATGAACCAAAATCTAGAACAGTATTTACGATGTTTTGTGTCCGACAACCAGGAGGAGTGGTCTACTTTCCTTCCTCTGGCCGAATTTGCGTTAAATAATCACCGCCAAGAGTCATCAGGAGAGTCTCCATTCTTTTGTGTGTACGGTCAACATCCTCAGTTTTGTACCTTACGTCAGGGTGACTCCGGGGGTGTCCCGGAGGAGGATCAGCTAGGAGCCCAATTGTCATCAGTCTGGAGGCGGGTGAAACAGCGTTTGTTGAGCATGAGTGCCAGGTACAAACGGGTGGCTGACAGTAGACGCGTGCCAGGTCCGGACCTGTGTGTGGGTGAATGGGTGTGGTTAGCTACGAAGAACATAAAACTCAAAATCCCATCTTTAAAACTGGGTCCAAGGTTTATTGGGCCTTTTAGGATTTCTGCCATCATTAACCCAGTGGCTTATCGGTTGGAACTTCCTGCGGTGTACAAAATACATAACGTTTTTCACAGGGCTTTATTGAAAAAGGTGGTAGGCTTGGTGGACACGACGCCGATGCCACCTCCAGTCATGGTGGATGGCGATTTAGAGTTCGAGGTCGCCAAGGTAGTGGACTCTCGAGTAGTACGCCGTACTCTTCAGTATTTGGTGCACTGGGGGGTATGGTCCGGAGGAGAGGTCTTGGGTTCCAGCCTCAGACATACATGCGGATCGGCTGGTCAGTTCTTTTCACCGTCGTCATCCGGACAAGCCGGGTCCTATGAGTCTTGAGGGCCCTGGGGTCCCTCGTAGAAGACGGGGTACTGTCATGTCGGACGCTGTTCACACCACAGCGTCCGGCAGGCAGAGGTAGTTCCACCTCCAGCCACTATAGCCTCAGTGGCGCCGGCTTGATCTTCAGGCTCTTGGGGGTTAATCCTGCTGGAGACCAGGTTGGAAGGTTAGTCACGCCCACGGTCTTTAAATAGTCATACTGGCATATGGGCGTCGCCGATTATAGCTTGTGTTTTCATACCAAGTGGTTCCGGTCTGGAGTGAAGGTGTTGCAGAGAGAGAGATTCATATCTGGTGTCGTATGATCCGTCGTTATCCTTTCTCCTTCCCATATTTGTGTTTAGTTGTGCCCTGTTCACATTACTGTATATTCCTGTGTGTGTGCGGCACAGTGCAGTTTAAGTTCTCCCTGTCTGTCTTATTTGTGTGGGAGCTTTGGTGGTGTGTCTCCTCACTGGGTGGAGGGTGGAGGGTTAAGTGCAGGGCTGAGCAGGAGATAAGGAAAGGGTGGAGGCTCAGGCATTTGCACCTTCAGCAAAAACCCTGGGTTGAGGGTCAGACAGGGTTTCCCCTAGTGAAATGGACACCACAGGGGCCCCGGGTATTTCTGCCTTAGTTGTCCTAAGCCCCGCGTGACAATCACCAACACCTGCTCAATGACCATGTGACCCTATGTAAAAGCTGCTATAATCCCAGTGACCATCGGGGGCAAAAGGCAAAGCAAAGAAGACATCAAATGCAATGACCCTAACGGCCACCGGGGCAAAACTAGAACTGAAACCACCAGCTTAAGAAGAAAAAAAGGTTACTAGTGCTTTTATCTGTCATAATCCAGCATGGATCATGACAATTTTATTCTGGGAGAGTAGTCAAATTTGATTTACAATTTCCATTCAGAATGATCCAAAATACAAAATTATCCTAAATATTTCAAATCTGATCTAAAACAATTTGAACTGTCTCAAAAATGTTGTACAAAAATGTTGCTGTTTTTTACACTAGTCCTGACCAGTGGTCGGAGCTTCAGAGAAAAATACATGGCCAGGCACAGCCAATAAATTCACTATATTTTACACTAACGGTAGACATGTACTCCAGACTTGAGCACATTTCTTACAGCGGCCCAGGCTTCTTAATGAATTTGACGTATCTTACTCCACTGTATCCTTTATTAAAACTGATGTGCAAAACAGCAGTTTTGAGGAATCGGGGCCGTACTGTTTATGTGAGTGATAGTGTCTTCTCGTTGTGTAAGCTTTAGTTCTCAGGAAAAATACAGTTTGAAAACCTACAGGATGTTGTTCCAGGATTGCTAGCTTCCAGCCTGTTTTATTCATTTAACAACCAACACTAAGCTTTTTATAACCTCTGTGGAAGGCTAAGTGCATACCTGATAGTGAAAAGAGCAGGCAGAAACATTTTCAATTCATTTTATTTCTATTTCTGCCTTTCATTCATAACATGCAGTTGGATCACTGATTTTTGTGTATATAACAGAAAAAGCTACAGACCTATTGTAGAGCAGTCAACAGCCACTTCTAGTGTTGACAGCTACATTTCATAAAGGGTTATCACATTAATTGTCGCAAAGCCCAGTATGTGCATACCTATAGTTAATATACAGACTAAGCCCAACATAATGTTTATTTCTTGTACCTTTACATCTCTATCTGCCCCTCTGTGCATTCAGCATCACATAACTGAGTGAGCGATCCTATTCTTATCTGATACAGGAAAGATGTATATCTTTGTACTGTGTTAGCCAGTAGATAGAAGAATATTCAGAACTGATAGTCAACCACTGAGGACTCTCAATTCTGAAAATTCTTATCTGCTAAGCTACAGTTCCCAGCAGCACTGTTTCATCTTAGTGCTGCATACCCCTCCCCCTCTTCTGTATGCTCCTGACTAAAGTTGAGCGAAACGGGTCAGCCAAATTCAGAAGTCGCCGACTTTGGCTAAAGTCGTGTTTCCCACAATGCTTCCAGCGCCTTTTCTCAGCCAAATTCAGAAGTCGCCGACTTTGGCCAAAGTCGTGTTTCCCACAATGCTTCCAGCCCCTTTTCTCAGCCAATCATCAAGGACGCACACTGTGGGCAACGCGATTACATAGGCAGCAGCCCCCACCATCTTAGAGAAGGGCATTGCAGTGATTGGCTGGCTTTGTGTGGCGTCACAGTGCCTATAAAAGGCCGTGACCGCCGACTGCCTTCTTACTTCTGCCAATCTTAGCATAGGGAGAGGTTGCTGCTGCTCGTTCTCAATAGGGAGAGTGTTTAGGCAGGAAAAAAAGTGTTTCTGCTGATAGCGATTTTCACTGTACAACACAACAGTATAGTGTGCAGTGACGGGGAGGTTATATTTGTGTGCAGCAGCTCTGTTGGTGATTAGGCTGCCTTATGAGGCTCCCTGATAGCTGCATTGCTGTTTGCACACTGCTGTGCAGAGTGCTTTTTTAAAAGCAAAAATATTTTTCCTTTTCTCTGCACAGTTAGTAAGCGTTCATTTTTTCACGCTTTTGTGTGCAGCAGTGCTGGTGGTTATTAGGCTGCCTTATAAGGCTCCCTGATAGCTGCACTGCTGTGTGCACACTGCTGTGCAGACTGCTTTTTTCAAAGCAAAAATAATTTTATTCCTTTTTTCTGCACAGTAGTTACTGAGCGTAAATTTTTGCACACACCGTATAGAGGTGTACGCTCCTCACACACTACCATGTACTGGCTGGTATCACGGTCAATTACATGCTATATGTGTGTGACTCTGTAAAAAATACACGGAGATTAACATTTTTCCATACATACACTGTATATAGGTGTCCGATTCTCAAACAGTATCGGATATCTGCTGTTCTTATTACGGTCACATCTACACAGAGTCAGCGTGTGTCTGTGAGACTCCGTAAATACATATAAGGACATTTCCATTTCTCCATACACCGTATTGAGCTGTCCAATTCTCAAACAGTATCGGATATCTGGTGTTCTTATTACGGTCACATCTACACAGAGTCAACGTGTGTGTGTGACATTCCGTAAATACATATACGGACATTTCCATTTCTCCATACACCATATTGAGCTGTCCGATTCTCAAACAGTATCGGATATCTGGTGTTCTAAGTATAAGGGAGAGAATATGGGAAGCAAGATGTGCCACAGTCCGCGCTGCTGAATCCACAAAATCACCTGGGATGCAAGATGTAGTAACAAAGTACTTCTTTATTCCTTCCTACGCGTTTCGGATATCCCTGAGGAAGGTGCCAGGAAGGGCGCCGAAATGCGTAGGAAGGAATAAAGAAGTACTTTGTTACTACATCTTGCATCCCAGGTGATTTTGTGGATTCAGCAGCGCGGACTGTGGCACATCTTGCTTCCCATATTCTCTGGCAGTTTTTCCACTTTGGAGTGGTCGGTGGAGGTCCTGCAGCAGCTGATACTGTGTTATGTCTTCAAGCCAGTTGTGGGTCACACAACTGGAATAGGTGAGTGGAACTGCATTACACCACTCACATCGTAATGTCACTAGTGATAGGGCACTATTGCGCCTCTTGTTCCCCCACCCTTTAAGTATAAGGGAGAAGTCTTCAGGTAACTAGAGAGATGGGCGGGTTCTGGTTACCTACAAATCCACCCAGGGGTGTGTCTGATAACACCTATAGTAAAAGGCTATGTGAGTATGTGAAGGACCTGTGATGAGGTCATAGCCATGTGACCTGGTGGGCGTGGCTATGGACCATATATGGTGGCCAGGGTAGGTCTCATGGGTGAATGCTGGGACCTGATTGGTCCAGTTTGGAAGGTCCTGTGAGGAGAAGGAACTCCTGGCTAACAGCCTGTGGAGCGGCTGTGTGTGTAATGGCGGCCAGTGTCTGAGAGTCCCTGAGGAGTGAGTGGATGTCTGCAGCCTGGAGAAACAGCCATGTGGGAACCCTGACATGGGTTAGATAAGGATGAGGCTGAATAGCCTGCATAATGGATGCTATGCTGTAATGCTGTTTATATTGATGTGGTTTATGCTGCATAATAAACCTCATGGACTATGTTATGGCTTATGAAGACCCGTGCTGGATTTGTTTTGTGGCTGCTGAGCGAGTATCCCCTACTTAAATGACAGCGCTACCTCACAGTATACAGCTGTACACTTCTGATACAGTACCGTATATCTGCTTGTTGGATTACAGTGAAATACATACTGGGTGAGCGTCTGTGACTCACACAATATATACGGAGATTTCACTTTTTACATACACCTTACACAGCTGTACGCTCCTCATACAGTACCATTTCTCTGCTGGTATTTTTGGTACATTTTCCCAAACATGAGGAAGTATGGTGGAAGAAGCTGTGGACATGGGCGGGGGGGCACAGCTGGTACTGATGGTGGTGGTGGTGGTGCATCAGCTAGTTCTGGCAAAAGCACAATAGCAGCTAAGGCAGGAGGTGTTGAGCCTGCATCATCATCTGGCATAAGAACGCCTTTAAGGTTCCCTTTTCTGGGAATAGGTAAACCGCTTTTAAAGCCGGTGCATCAGGAACAGGTTTTGGCTTACATTGCCAAAACAGCCTCCAGCTCTATTGCCTTCTCTTCTGAAGTGACAAAAACTGCAAGCACAGAGTTGTCAGTGCAGGCTTCTGGTCAGGAACAACACCTTTCCTTGTGTCCTTCACCCACACCAAAAGTGAAGGATACCGCAGCGCACAATTCAGATTACTCCATGGAGCTCTTTTCACATACCATTCCTGGGTTATCAAGTCAAATCCTGAATTCCCCAGTCCAAGATGAATCTGACATGGAGGGCACTAATGCACAGCCACTGCTAGATGATTCTGCTGGTACATTCACCCACAGCACTACATTCCCCTCGCACTCTACAGAGCCAGAATGTGACACTGATGAAACTCAGGTGCCCCTTGCCGCATACTATACCACCTTACACGGAGACATAGAGGAAGGTGCAGATGAAAGTGCTGGTTCCCTGAGCAGGTGGGGGGGTCCTACTTGTGGGCGATGGCAGTGTCACAGGGCACCTCATAGTGCGTAAAAGTGTCTCTGCCAGTGGGAGGGCCCACTCGCCTTCAGAGATACCGTCATACTATGAGGGGCCCTGTGCCAGTGCCGACACCCACGAGTGGGCCCCTCATGCTTGCTCATCATACACTGGAGCATCATCCATTTGGCCCATCATATACTGGAGCATTCCAAATGGGGACATCAGACACTGGAGCAGCATTTATGGGGCCCATTATACACTGGAGCATTAGAAATGGGGCCCATTATATATGGAGCATTATTTGGGCCCATAACACACTGGAGCATCGTCCATGGGGACTAACATATACTGGAGCATTTGAAATGGGGGACATCAGACACTGCAGCAGCATTTATGGGGCCCATTATACACTGGAGCATTAGAAATGGGGCCCATTATATATGGAGCATTATTTGGGCCCATAAGACAGTGGAGCATCATCCATGGGGACCAACATATACTGTAGCATTATGTGGAGCTCATTATATACTGTATGGAGCATTATATGGGACCAATTATTCTGTATGGAGAAATATATGGGGCTCATTATTCTGTATGGCGCACTAGGTGGTGGCCATAATACTGTATGGAGTAATATACTGTCCATTTTTTGAGCTATTGTAGAATTTAAAATAGATATCAGTCATGTCATGTAAGTAGTGAAGTATTTTTCATTGTACTATACCTATATTTCTGTGCCGTATCGGAGCATTATGATTTGTGGTATTTGTTAAAAGGGCGCACTGACACTCTTTGGCCCAGGGCACACGAAAACCTGGCGCCAGCCCTACTTCCCACAACTTTAGCCAAATTACCCCCAGTTTTCAATGCGTAACTATTATTAGAAAGCAAATCACCACATCTTGAAAAAGAGCAGCGAAACGAGCGTCGGTGGCGGGCGGCTCTGGTCCTGACATCACTGCTCATGGGTAAGCACACAGCATGTAATTTCATGGACGATAAGTAGGTCTTTTCTGACCAGTTCCAAACTTTTGGGAGAATCTATAGAGGTCTATACTGGCAGATATCTATGCACTCTATTTCCATGGCAGTATTTTTATTGTCCTTTTGCACTTTAGCACTTTATGTGTGATTAATCAGTGACCGAGTCTTCATTGCCTGATCCTTTATTGTAACATTGTGTGTACTATTTACATTGGCATATATGTTTAATAAAAATATACTTTTTATATACTAATTGGACTTTATACTCCTTGTTAATCAATGGTTTTTAGGCTCTAGTTTTGGAGTGTCCTTCAGGGAACCTTTTTATGACTGAATATAGTTGCTGGTCATGTGGGTGTCCCCTATATTACTATTGTGCCTTGGTTGGTCTGTATTTATAAAGTAAATTAAGGTTGACAGTCTTAAGTAATAAGAATTGATGTCGTTGGCATTGAAATGGGCACTGTAGGTGTGCTTACTGTCCTCCACTCCCTGCCGACTTTGCTTCCCCATTGACTTGCATTGGGTTTCGTATTTCAGTCGGACCCCAACTTTTCCCTATAGTCGGCCGATTTTGTTCGACCCGACTTTTAAGAAAGTCGGGTTTCATGTAACCCGACTCGACCCTAAAAAAGGCAAAGTCGCTCATCTCTACTCCTGACCTCTCTGAGTTTTCATCAAGCTAATCTAACTATAGATCTCACTTTATACTTCTGTGCACTCTCTGCTTTTGTACACTACCCTGACTGTCCTATTTTATCTTCTGCCATCTACATCAGCATCATATCTCTCAACTTTAGAAGAACAGAAAGAGTGACAAATTATGCGATGCAAGTAGCAGGAAATTTTGGCCATGCCTCTGGCCACACCCTAATCCATGCCCGATTGCCATTTCTCTCTACCCTCTCAGGAGGAGATGTCAGAAGAGCAGAGTGGAGCGCCCACCATGGCCTTGGGGATACTCACTTCCAGGCTGGTTCTTAAGGGGATATGTCACGGCAGCAGTGACCTGGTCTGTGGCCCTGGGCGTCCAATGGAAATGATGATAAAAGGGAATAAAGTTTATAAGATATAGCTCATGACGCCACCTGTGGTATTTGGCAAGGGATAGCCGACGCTGCTTAAAAGACCGCTCGGGCTGATGGTGATGCAGCAGAGTTGGTACAGCTCTCCACAGGTAGAGCTAAGTCCCAGGGCACTTATGATGTTAAAGATAGTGGTGATGGTTGTAGTGCAGAGTGATGGTTGTAGTGCAGAGGGGATGGTGCAGTAAATAACCAGGAGGCCTGCTGCCTCCTGCTCTCCGGATTTGGCTGCTGGGACTGTTGTACCCGTGCAGCCACGGACTCCGGAATCCGGTGTCAAGCACGCTTCCCTGGGGTGAACTTGGTCATAGCTCTAATCCCCAAGCTTACCTAAACTTCCACTTTCCTCTCTCTTCACTCTGCTCTTGGGATGAGCTCCTCACAGCTCCTGTCCCTTGTACAGACTCTCACAGAATATATACAAACTAACTCCACCTCCAGCCCAGAACTTCTAAGAAAGCTCCCCTGAAACTGGGTTTAGAGCTCCCCTCTGGTCTGGAGTAGGAAAAGTGTTGGATGTTGGTATTACCTGGCTAAGGGACCCCTCCTTGCTTCCAGGCATGTCATCACCCCCCTGTGAGGGAGGCAATGCCACTGTGGCAACCGGACTCCTAGGGTGCCACAGAGGCAGTGAGGGACATTTATCAGATGCCTAACATTGCAGGGTGTAGACCCAAATCCGGGACTGTCTGCTGTATCTGAAACAGTTGTGACTAGAGATCAGTGAATCTATTCACAGGACTCCAGTCCTTGTTTAAGTCAGTGATACCTAGCAGCTGGACTGGAGGCCGCGAATCTCTTACCATTTGGCGTTCCAGCGTGACTTTTGATTACCCAGATGTGGCGCTATGTCATCTGTGTGTTCTGCTCATCTTTAGTTGGGACCTGTGGGTTTATTTTTTTGTTCATTCATTCACAGTTGGAGCAGCCAGAACGTTCACATCTTTATGTAACTTTACTATAGGACATTTTGTTTTCTGTGTCTGTAAGGCCGTGTCCACATGTTGCATAAGTTCTGTTTTTTGTTTTCTGCAGGTGTAAGCACCAAACTGAGCGATAACAATCTTCTCTGATTATTGCTGCATTTTTTATATCTTTTCTCCTTTACTTGCTGCATTTCTAGTGCAGATGTAAAGCCGTGTTTTTAATGTGTTTTTTTTTATAGTATAGAAAAGCTTTGATTTTGAACTTAAAAATGTAACTGCAGTTATTTACATGCAGTTTTTTAGGCTCCACATAGAAGCCTCTAGAGAAAACAAAGCACCAAAACCGTAGAGTTAAGCAGCGTCTTTATACACCCAGGGGGCACAGCTCTTATGAAATTACATCTACCTTGCTTGGACAGTTAGACAGCAGAATTTCTGCGCAGAAAAGGCAGCAAAAAATACGCAGCATTTATGTCATATGTGAACATGATCTAAATTGGATGTGATTCCATGAAATCTCCTACCTCTGTGCGTCTAAAGATGCTGCTCCTCAGTGTTACATTTTCATATTACTTTTTTTTATGGGTTTTATAGAGAGAAAATATCAATGACGCCATTTATTTACATAATTTACCGTAAATAATCTGATCGCTGTGTTATGCGAGCCGTTACGGTAACAGTAAATACCAAATATGCCTGTAATTTGCTGATTTGTGATGTTTATTATTTTAAAATAAAGCATAAAAAAATGAGATTATTTTTTTCATTATCAAGTGTTTTTCATTATTTTTTTATATTTTCTCATCCTATAAAATTATCTATTAGTCTCACTCTAGAAAACATACATTTGAATACACTGCTGTGTCCAATTTATCAGTACATGATGGTGTCTCCGCAGTGTCGGATGTTGATCTCCATGAGTTCATTCATCCTCCTCTTCATAGTCTTTTTACTAGGCATTGCTCCTACCAGCCAGTTTCCTACTCCACACTGATGAGGGGCAATACCCCGAAACAGCTGTATGTGGATGGATACCATGTTTTGGCATAGGTGGTTTCCTTCATTGGAGACTGCCCTTCCCGTGGTTGTTCCTTCCCGGACAAAGACCTGGCTGGTCATTGCTTGCGTTGAGAAACATGTGATGGTGTCTCCGCAGCTTCTGTTTTGCATGTTTTACATATTTCCCATAAGGGATGGGGGCAGTGCTCTAGAATCACTGCATTGAGAAACACGTGATGGTGTCTCCGCAGTGTCGGATGTTGATCTCCATGAGTTCATTCATCCTCCTTTTCATATTCAATTTATCAGTACAATCTGCCTGTGGAGTCAGAGGTTGCAATTCAGATCAAGGGCACAAAATTCTCCATTGTGCATCCCCAAGCCTGAGGCTCAGTAGCTTTAACTCCTGCCTGTGATGTTGAAGGTTGTGGGTTCAAACACCAGGCAGGCTCAAAAAAAGACATTTTTGTACATGTGCACATGATCAGTAAACTCTGCGGGTTGGACGCTGTGTACTTCCGTGGCGTCCATATGTTGCAGCATAGTGGATGAGATTTCAAGAAATCCCATGCCCACCATTCGTGCACTCACACCCACGGGTGGAGATGGACATGTGGCGTGTCTTTCCAGACTGCAGCGTGTCTCTCCATCTTGTGAAGACGTGAGTCTCCGCAAGATAAATTTCACCCATACAATGTATAGGATGCGGCGATTCCACACGGTTCAAAGAACGCATGCGGAAACACCTACATTTAAAAGCTGGGTTCACTGCCTGCAATACAGGTCAACATTATCAAATTCTCCTGTCTACATCGTTGTGGGCTGTGGCTCATAGGCAGATCTGATCACAGGAGAGGAGTGGGTGATATAATTTAATTTAGGCACAAACCAGTGAGATGCAGCCTCAGAGAAGGAGGAACAATGGAGTGATGGCGACATCAGAGAGATGACTATTAAAAACCCTGACGTACTGGGACAGTCCTGTTGAACTCAGGATGATTCGGAGCCTTGCAGTAGCTGTATGTGTGGCTTTACATAATTAGCTTAACCCCCTTGCACTCCTCCACAACGACAGTGCAGTGCCCATCCTGCAGTGTATCTCTTCTTTCTGCTCTCTAAATACAGCCCTATCCGTCAGAACATTGTTTATCTAAAGGCCCCGTTACACATAACGATGTCCCAACGATCCGACATGGATGGGATCGCTGGGACATCGTTAGGCTGATCGTTGGTGAGCTGTCACATAGACAGCCCCTCCAGCAATCAGGACCAGCGAGCAAGCTGGTTTCCAATGAAAACACTGTGTAACTAAGAGCCGCGCGGCTCTTGGACACCCGCTGTTTACCTTAGAAACCAGCATGCACGCTGGTATCTAAGGTAAACAGTGGGTTTCTAAGAGCCGCGCAGCTCTTAGATACCCGATGTTTACATTGGAAACCAGCGTCGCTGATTGCTGGTCTCTCGCTGCCACACGCAGCGATGCGCGCTGGCCAGCGGGAGACCAGTGATCAAAAAACGGCCCAGGACGATCGAGCACGATCATCAATACCTGGCGGGGGGGCAGTCGCTGATCCCCGTCACACACAGCGATCTCGCTGGCGAGATCGCTGTCGCGTCACAAAATCAGTGATCTCGCTAGCGAGATTGCTGTGTTTGACGGGGCCTTTAGTTACCAGCTGATAGGCACACAGCTGCTTTTTTCTATTAATCTTCCTTTTGTTTGATATCATCCTTTACAGTAGAAGATCGGTTTTAGACAAGCTAGAGCACAGCTCTACTGGCTGGAAGCCAACTGAGATTGAGTCCACATTGCGCAGGACTGACCAGGACTCATGAACTACAGTGTGGTCAGAATAGCAACTGAAGGGTAAATAGGGCCTGGAAGGGCATATTTAGGGGTATATATGTGCTAAATTGTGCAAAAATGGTTTATATTGACACAAATGAATATAGATAGATAGATAGATAGATAGATAGATAGATAGATAGATAACCCCTTCATCACCTTGGAATTTTCCATTTTTTTAGTTTTTTGCTCCCCTTAGTCCCAGAGCCATAACTTTTCTATTTTTCTAATCAATATAGCTATGTGGGGCTTGTTTTTTGTGGAACCAGTTGTACTGTTGAACTACACCATTGGTTTTATCACATCGTGTACTGGAAAATGGGAAAAAAATTCTAAGTGCGTTGAAAATGCAAAATAAAATGCAATTTAACATTTTTTGTTACCATTTTCACTAAATGATAAAACTGACCTGCCATTATGATTCCCCAGGTCATTAGAAATTCACAGATACCAAGTACAGGGTGGGCCATTATAAAGTTGGATCCAAAATAGCCGACTTCAAAATGGCCACCATGGTCACCACCCATCTTGAAAGGTTTTCCCCCTCCCATATACTAATGTGCCACAAACAGGAAGTTGATATCACCAACCATTCCCATTTTATTTAGGTGTATATACATGGCCCACCCAGGTATATCCATATACATGGCCCACCCAGGTAAATCCGCATAAATGGCCCACCCTGTATGTATAGGTTCTTTTTATTTACGTGGTGAAAAAAATCCACAGTCTGCAAAAAAAATTTTTTTAAAAAAGCAACATTTTCCGAGACTCGTCGCTTATCCATTTTTCAGGATCTGGGACTGGGTGATGGCTTATTTTTTGCACACCAAGCTAACGCTTTTATTGAAACCATTTTGGGCTAGATATGATCCTATGATTGCCTGTTGTTGCATTTTTGTTGCAATGTGCGGCGACCAAAAAAATGTAATTCTGGATTTTTTTTTGTTACAATGTTTTTGTATATTTTGATAGATTGGGTATTTCTGAATGCAGTGATACCAAATGGGGCAAAAGGAGGGTGATTTTAACTTTTATATTTTTTTATACTTTTACAATATTTTTTTAACTTTTTATTTCCTTCAGTATTCCCCTTAGGAGACTTGAAGCTGCAGTCATCTGATTGCTTGTGCTACACATAGCAGGGATTCAGCTATGTGTAGCAGAAATGATCATCTGCTATGAACACAAGCCACGGTACGGCGCTCATAGCAGATCTGGAATGACAAGCAAGGGGGTGTCCAATAGGCTCCTGGTCGTCTGCCAACCCATTAGTGCCCAGCAATCATGTGACAGGCAAACTATTGGGCAGGGTTAGTGACATCAGAGATTTACAGCAGCATTTAACATGTTAACAACCACGGGTGGATTGCTATCCCACCTGCAGCTGTTAGGGGTACATGACAGCTGATCAAATCAGCTGTAGTGTGCATGAAAAGATGCGGCCTATGCGCCGGAGTCCGTATCAGAGAGGAGGAGGCGACCTATGACATAGGTCATAGGTCATAGAGGTTAGAAAAACATTGTGATTTTCAGAATATCCCTTTAATATATCAAATGTAACAACAATATGAAACAGTTTCCCTTCATTATGTGTATTTCTGAAACAATGCTTTCATAGTGTTTGATGGATTATGAATTCATCAATGAAACCTCATAATCAATATGAATCGTAGTTGTGGTAAAGCATGACAACCGAAGTTTCATCTTTAGTACAGGTATTTCTAAGCTCACTTAACCGACCTGTGAAGTTCTGATATCAGATTTCAAATTAAACGGATTATTAGGTTTTAACAGAGAGACCTTGTACAAATATAATGGCTCATTGTCTGTAACCTCTGTTTTACTAAGGTACAATAGTCCATTTGCTAAGTGAAACAATGGCAATCTGAACCAAAATGAATGATGAAACTTGCTGGCAGTAGTCCCAAATTCATCTGGTATGTTTCTCTGCAGGTCATATGGTGCATGTCCTTAGAATGAATCACAGGTCAGTGTGCGCAAGCCAGTGCTGGAATGAAGTTGCCACATAGGTGACTCATATACAGTCATGACTGAAAGTGTTGGCACCCTTGAAATTGTTCCCGAAAATGAAGTACTTCTGCCACAAAATTATGGCAATTACAGATATTTTGTTTTTCACATTTTTATATAATCTCTCTATATAAAAGTGTATGTATGTATGTGTGTGTGTGTGTATCACCAACCAATCACGAAGCATCTTTCATTTCACCAAAGCTGTTCAAAGGAAGCTGAGCTGTGATTGGTTGCTATGAGCAACAGTTTTCCTTGTAACCAATCGCTAAGCATCTCTCATTTCACCAGAGCTGGTTAAAAGAAGCTGAGCTGTGATTGGTTGCTATGAGCAAATTTTCCCACTTGACAACACATCAGCAGACATTGACATGGTGGGAGAAATCTAGCATCCCTGGGAACATAAGCTCCCAGCTATTGTCTGCCCCCCAGACAGGAGCAGAGAGCACATGACAGAAATGAACCCCCCCATCCCGTGCCTATATACCCATGACACATCCTCTATCTCATAGTCACATCTTCCCTCTTAAAGGGATCATTGGTATGGAAGTCAGAGCAAATCCATCCAGCACTTTAGTTTTGACCCCATGCCTCTCTTAAAGTGATCCCCAGTATGGAAGTTAGGACCGTTCCACTCAGCTCTGTGGTTCTGACCACAGGGTCTCTTAAAGGGATCATTGGTATGGAAGTTAGGGCAAATCCACTCTGTGCTTTGGTACTGACCCCAGGCCTTTCTTAAAGGGATCTCCGGTATGGAAGTCAGGGCAAATCCATGCAGTGCTTTGGTTCCGACCCCAGGCCTCTCTTAAAGGGATCCCCGGTATGGAAGTCAGGGCAATTGCCTTCAAATGCTCTGGTACTGACCCCAGGCTCTCTTAAAGGGATCTCCTGTATGGAATTTAGGGCAAATCCCTCAGCACTCTGATTCTGACCCCAGGGTTCTGTTAAAGGGATCATTGGTATGCAAGTCAGGGCAAATACATTCAGCGCTCTGGTTCTGACCTCAGGCCCCTCTTAAATGGATCCTCGGTATGGAAGTGAGGGCAAATCCACTCTGTGCTTTGGTACTGACCCCAGGCCTCTCTAAAAGAGATCTCCGGTATGGGAGTTAGGGTAAATCCCTCAGCCCTCTGATTCTCATCCCAGGCTTCTATTAAAGGGATCATTGGTATGGAAGTCAGGGCAAATCCACTCAGCGCTCTGGTTCTGACGCCAGGCGTCTCTTAAAGGGATTCCTGGTATGGAAGTTAGGACCGTTCCACTCAGTGCTCTGGTTCTGACCCCAGGCTGACAGGATGATGTTGGATATTAGAGGTAGTAGTCCGGTGGCTCTGGCTGACGGAATGATGTGGGATATTAGGGGGAGTAGTCATGTGGCTCTGGCTGATGGGATGATGTGGGATATTAGGGGTAGTAGTCCAGTGGCTCTGGCTGACGGGATGATATGGGATATTAGAGGTTGTAGCCGGGTGGCTCTGACTGATGGGATGATTTGAGATATTATGGGTAGTAGTCCGGCAGCTGTGACGGGATGATGTGGGATATCAGTGGTAGTCGTCCGGTGGCTCAGGCTGATGGGATGATGTGAGATATTTGGGGTAGTAGTCCGGCGGCTGTGACGGGATGAAGTGGGATATTAGGGGTAGTAGTCCGGTGGCTCTGGCAGACGGGATGATGTGTGATATTAGGGGTAGTAGTCCCGTGGCTCTGGCTGACGGGATGATGTGGGATATTAGGGGTAGTAGTCCGGTGGCTCTGGCTCATGGGATGATGTGGGATATTAGCGGTAATAGTCCAGTGGCTCTGGCTGACGGGATGATGTGTGATATTAGGGGTAGTAGTCCCATGGCTCTGGCTGACGGGATAATGTGGGATATTAGGGGTAGTAGTCCGGTGGCTCTGGCTGATGGAACGATGTGGGATATTATGGGTAGTAGTCTGGTGGCTCTGGCTGACGGGATAATGTGGGATATTAGGGCTAGTAGTCCGGTAGCTCTGGCTGACGGGATGATGTGGGATATTATAGTGAATGTGGCTATGCGGAGTGGGCGGGGCTCCACACTCATTTTTATATATATAGATATAATCGTTATAATTTGTTATAACTAACCGTAGTTAGTTACTATGCCTGGGCAGTGCCAGGCTCTTCAGCTAGTATTATATAAACTAGATTATGGCCCGATGCTATCGCATCGGGAGGATGCGATAGCATCACACCTCTTGCCATGTTAACCCTCAACACACACACTCCTCAACACATACTCCTTTCACCATCTCCACTCACTTTTTCACTCCACATACGACCCCTTCTCTCACTCCGTCTCTCATACTCACGCCGTCATCGCCGCTGCTCCACGATCCCCGACATCTTCTTTCGCCGGCGCCATCCTGGATCCAGACGTTGTCCACGCCGGCGACATGTTCTTGCGGCGACGCCATCTTGAGTATCGTGAAATCCCGCGATAGTCAAGATAGCGTCGCCGGAAGAACATGTCGCCGGCGTGGACGACGTCGGGATCCAAAATGGCGTCGGCGAAATCTCGCGAGTTTTCGCCGACGCCATTTTGGATCCCGACGTCGTCCTCGCCGGCGACATGTTCTTGCGGCGACGCCATCTTGACTATCACGGGATTTCGCCGATCCAAAATGGCGTCGCCGCAAGAACATGTCGCCGGCGTGGACGACATCGGGATCCAAAATGGCGTCAGCGTAATCTCGCGAGATTTCGCCGACGCCATCTTTTTGGATCCCGAGTCGTCCACGCCAGCGACGTGTTCTTGCGGCGACGCCATCTTGAATCTCGCGGGATTTCACGAAATCCAAGATGGCGTCGCCGCAAGAACATGTCGGCGGCCTGGAGAACGTCTGGATCCAGGATCGCGGCGGCGGAGGAAGATGTCGGGGCAGCGACGATGACGGTGTGAGTATGAGAAACGGAGTGAGAGAAAGGAACGTATGTGGAGTGAAAGAGTGAGTGGACGTGAGTGGAGGTGAAAGGTGAGAGGAGTGTGTGTTGAGGCGGTGTGGTGTGTTGAGGGTTAACATGTGCGTGTGTGTGGTGACGTCACCGGTTACAACTGGACGGAAGTTGTTACAACCGGAAGCTGCTTAGGGCATTTATTATTATAGATATGGAATATTAGGTTGCGCACCCTTGGGAATAAATAACTGCACAAATAGCTTCCTATTTTTCTGGAACAATTTCAAGGGTGCCAACACTTTCATCCATGACTGCATAAGAGGATTATTTCCTATTCAGCCTATAATCTTAGGCTACTCCATTATATGTTATATGCCACCAGATAAATTGTATTCCTATTGAGCCCATTTGTAGACTATAGACGACAGATTTCCATAGAGTTATAGATTTTATACGGTGCAGCTTTCAGACTGTAATGATCCTAAGAAAGGAAACGACACAGATTGGAGTTCTGGACATTGTAACACCATAGTATGTTTCTGGAAAAATAACTGTCATTTAGATTATCATTTACATAAGGTGACTTACCTAAGCTGTATGTTGAGCACAAATTTATTCACCACGGCATCCATTTGACGCACAACAGTCTGCTTAGTTCAAGTCAAGAGAGGAAACTTTTGTAGAAAATCATCTTTGTATCCATTGGAGTGGGCTATTGACTGCTTACTTTTTCGTGGAGGCAGTCATGTAATGATATGTCTTCTTTCTCTCCGATCTTGACTTCTAGTGTCAGACGTCTACAAGCATCCAAGCAAACAGAAAGCAAAGTTAACATTTTGCTACAGATACTCATTAACAAAAGTTTACCTTTGTTCTGATCTTTGCCCAGCGGATCAATATAATCGTAGCATTACTCTACAAAATGTTATTGGAAAATGAAAAGGAACATTTCTATGGTGAGTGCAGGGAATGTAGTTGCACCCAGGAATTAAAAACCCATGAAGTTGGGGGACTTTGTTGGAAATTTTGCATTGAGGTCCAAAAGGATCAAGTTGCGCCACTCATTTGTTACCTACATTCATGTAACAGGGTTACTAATTTATTTATGTGCATATCTGTAAAAAATAAGTTAATGAATTACTTGGCTGCTGTTCATTTATTGCTAAACTTGGATTTATAGTGTCATGTATTATTTTATGTGTTTATTTGTATAGCCTCCGTATGTGAGACTCTGTGATACTTATATAATCCTGGTAATGAAATATTGAATTTGAAAAGTTTAGAGACATATTCATATGCTGATATTCCTCAGAAAGAATCATAAGAAAAGTGTGGGAATTTCCTTTCTTTAACATCCCTGCACAAATATGCACAACAATGTCCTTTAGAAAGAGGCAAACAGTCTCTAAACTGCAGTTTCCATTAAATAAAAGCTATATACAGTACATGACTGTGTAGGGTGATCATACACTCTTCAATAGCATGGACTATGCTTCCTCAATGCAAGGGACATAACTGGTACAAAACCAGGCAGCACAGCTGTGCAGCTTTTTCTCAGTCAGGAAAGTGACCTTTAATTTTCCCTCCCATTTGTCCATACGTGTAACATACAGTCTTGTTGCTACAACGGCATATGTTGGTTGCAAGCATAGCAGAAAAAAACTCTTCTCGCCATAATGCCCAGGTGTGAACTCTTCCAGGGGCATTTTGGAGTACACATCACAACTTTTAAACTGCTAGATCTTCAAGATCCAAGTAATTCAAAACAACAAGCTAAACATTAAAAGTAAATAATACATATAGAAACATGCCATTCTCAACAACAGTGCAGTGAAAAAGACCTACTCTATTTCATTTACTACGACTTACGACTCACCAGTTAGTCCAGATTTCATGCTGCAGCGATGCAGGTAACTGCAACCTCCACTAGATGGCAATAGAGTAGAAGGATAGTAACAAGACAGCAATAGAAGACCTGCAGCGCTGCAGTGAAGTTACCATCAGGTGGCAGCAGAATAGTCAAACAAGCTGAGTCAAAACCTAGACCGTCACACAGTACAAAGGGAAAAACAAGCACAAAATCAGTGGCGATCCAAAGGGTCAATACCAGACAAAAGGCAGAAGTTCCAGGGACCAGAGGCAATGTCAAGTCAGAGTCAAGGCTGAGTCAAATACTGGAAAATCCAAAAGTAGTCACGAAACACCAAGACGGTACAGGCAGAGAGGGAGGGCCACCGCTATCTCCATCTGCGCACGTGCTGCCTCCTGTGGCCATTTTCCTGAAGCCTCGGGAAGCAGAGTACTCAATCTGCGCACGCACGGCCTCAGGAAGATGGCCGCCACCACGAGAAACCCGTGATTAACCCCGCTCTGCTGCTCGCCTTAGACACTGGGCTCTGGCGTCACCACACCTGAGGAAGGGACCCTGCTCAGGTGCACGCCATACCGCCCACCACGCCTCAGCATCACCGCACCTCTGCCGCCACCACACCACTGCTGCAATCCCCGTGGACACCAGGCTGTGGCATTGCGCACCGTAGCAGGAAGGGACCCTGCTAAGGTGCACTCCCCACAGCCCACACCGAACATCAGCACCACCGACACCGGACCGGACATTTCCTGAGGAAGAGACCATGCCTCCTGTGACCCTGCTGACCACCGCCAGCTCTCAGGTAAGATATCTTAATTTTGGAAAATAAGACGGACCCCTGTCTTATAAAAACCTTTTTTCTGCTATTTTCACCCCAAAATTTGGGGTGCATCTTATGGTCCGGTGCGTCTTATAGTCCGAAAAATACGGTATATGTTGTCTTTTGATATTGTGTTTACAGATGAGCGAGTATACTCGTTAGGATTCGGTACTCGGCGAGTAATGCGGTACTGGCGGTATTCGAATCCTGGCGAGTATTGCACTACTCGCCTCGCAATATTCGGCACAGCCCGCACAGTCCCTGCACAGCCCAACACAGTCCTGGACAGCCCAGCACAGTCCCGCACAGGCCAGCACAGAACCGCACAGCCCGGTACAGTCTTCGCACAGGCCAGCACAGTCCCGCACAGCCCTGCACAGTCTTCGCACAGCCCGCCACAGTTTTTGCACAGTCCCCGCCCAGCCCAGCACACACAGCCCATTAATTGCATTTCCCATAGACTTACATTAGACTCGCTACTCGTTGCGAGTACCCGCGTATTAGGAGGTACTTGTAACGAGTACAGCGAGTCCGAATACTACACTACTCGCTCATCCCTAATTGTGTTTCTATCTGATTGGTCAAAAAAACATTCTTTTGTTAATGTAAGCCTGTAATATTGACTTGTAAGTTGACAATTTATTCTAACATATTGTGCTCTTATCTGGGATGACTAGTAATACAGGGTCATGGAACAATTATGTCTGATGATATGTTGATCACATATTGTCCAGGCCAGCCAGTTTGTTGACTTGCAAAATAGAGGAGAAAAATCTATACAAGTAGATTACATAATATAACAATGTAAGTTGGTCTTATCACCATTATTCCCCTTTATCTGTGAATACTGAATGAAGGGCAGTTGTTAACTGTAAAAAGAGGTTATATGCCTCTGTAACACAAGACAGATATTCAGCCAAGACATCCAAACATCCAAAGAACCGGAGACTCTCTACAGGACAGCAGCCAAGACAACATGTCTCCATCACTAGGGATGCAGATTGTCATATTACAGGATGCCAGCCTGGGGGATCACAGTCATGGATGGAAGAATGCAGATCTGCTACATTGACTAGCCCCTGAACATTTGGGGTAGTCAAGGTTTGGATCCACCTGTCACCTGAGCCCCATGGATACATTTCTGGTGGCCAAGAATGGGATCCGCCAGTTGCTCAAATCCATGGAGATGTTCGGAAAAAACAGGTTGTGACTCTCTGGTCAACTGGCCATGTACCTCAATGGACTGTCATCTTCCTAAGCTTGTCGTTTTTTCCTCTCTGTGTGCATGCCACAGGTGGGGTAGTCAGCCTTGGAAGCTCTGAGGTAACAGCTGATCTTATCCCAGTGAGTCAGCAGAAGTGTGACATGCTTTAATTTTCAACATCTTGGATGTTTTGCTGGGATTGTTGTATGTATTATATGCCTGTTTTGTGGATCATGTTTTGTAGTTCAAGAAACCATTGCCACAGTTTTAACTTCACCTTGTGTTGTCTGAGTAGTGTTATGCCCACGTTAAAAGGAGAGCGGGCATTCGGTGGGATGATCCCTGGTCCATGCATTTTTTGGCTAGCCGATTAGGGCACCTGCTGACCCCTCATGTCTCCACAGTGTGTGTTTACAAAATAAATATAGGATTATTAATAGAGAGGCATTGTCACGGAGTGACTGACCAGTGTGACATGACCCAATGGTTGGTCGGTCACCAAACGGCAGAACAACACAATGCCAATGGAATAGGGGAGAGGAAGGCCATGACAATAGGGAATCAGGGATGATCACCTCCTAAGCTCCACCCTAATCCTGTCCCTGTTCTCACCTAACACCCTATGCAGGTCCTTCCCCCTGCCGACATCAGTTTACCTCATCCCTATTTGTCACCTAGATCTGCCCTAGCTAGTGCACTGGCCAGCAAGGTGCGTTAGCCTCACCTCTGCAGATAAAACACACAGGGGGAAGTGACAGACACCAAAAGGACAAGGTAGCAAAAATACAACACTTAGCTTGTGCACACTGCTGCTTAACTCCACACCACAGACAGCACAGCAAGAGGACTCCAAACACCAGACTTGGCTGAACACCAGAGAGCTTCTTCTAAAAGGGTTGTTCTCCAAAGAGGAACTATATCACCAACAGTCAGCTGATGCCTCAAGTGACCTTTTAAAGGGTGTGGGAGTGGTCACCAACAACATCAGCTGACCCAGCAGCACTGCAGTAACACTAGCTTGCCAGCGGGGGCAAACTGCATTGGCTGGATATCAAAAATACAGGAGAAAATACGCCAATTTTTATAAAAATTATTTGTTGATGGGTCAATTGATGTCACTTTTCCTGGTGTCTGCCCATTATATTAGCTGTTTTGGCAGCTTTTTAGCTCCCCTGAAAGTGTTGTCTATCAGTTTGATTTTGCTTCCCATTGAATTCAATGGGGTTTGGGTATGTTTGGCAAACAAGTTCGTCGAACATCGGAATGTTTGCATATCCGAGTCGAACCTTGAAAGGATCGCTCATCTCTAGTCGAGACCTTATGCATGGCCCATGACTGACTTAAGCTGTGCCATTATAAAATTTGTATTGTGGGTGGAATTGATCATCAGTCAAGTAGCTATGTTACTATCCTTAATTTTTTCTACCAATAGTAGTCTACGAAACTGATATTTTGGCACCTGAGTGTGACTAATCAGAAAATCACTTTGTGCTGTGGCATGAGGTATCAGGGATCCCAGCACAGAAAGTATACATTGGTCCATCACCCTCCTCATCTTAATTTAAACTTAAATTCAAAGCCGTAATTGCTGTCCCTGACCCTGATACCTAATGCATGAGCCATGGCTGACTGCTGCTGTGCCATTATCAAATTTCTACTGTGGGTCAATTTATGCTACTTTTCCTGGTGTTTGCCCCTAATTTTTGGAAATGTTTGGTCTCCAAGTTGGGTCTCCTTCATATGCGTTGCCTGACTTTTGCAGGGCACCAGGCCTACACCTGTCACTCATCTACCTGTTACTGATCAATGTTTAAGCTAGAAATGCTGGTCCAAGCCCTGTCTCATGTCCTGTCCCATACAATCGTGCTGTGAAATTACACTATTTATGCTCTGGGTCAATTGATGCCACTTTTTCTTGTGTCTGCCCCTAATTTGAGCTGTTTTGGCAGAGTTTTGGCAGACATGAAGGGGTTGTCTATGAGTTTGGTTTTGCCTCATATGTTCGGATATGTTTGTCGACTGTTCCGTGAACTGTTGGGCAAACTGGATGTTGGCCAATCCACACCAAACCTAGGAAAAGTTCGCTCATCTCTACTGATTTATTAACATATGTCCCAAGGATAGGTATAGCGTACTAGACACTTTAAATTAAATAATTACCAAATTATAAGTTGAGGATCCAAGAAAAGCACTTCTGAGCATCCGCGCTGCTTTAGTGATAAGAATTCTTCAGAAATCCATATAAATCTTTCAAGTTCTTTATTATATGTACTACAGAAACTATGCGTTTCGAGGTGACAAACCGCACCTCTTCTTCAGGTTACAGTACAGAGTTGTGATCGGTCTATACAAATGACAGCCTTATATGCTGTGTGGGCGTAACCCCCCGTTGTGAGAGAAGGGCGTCAACCTGCACATGCTGCACATAAAGATATTTGGAAAAGACAAGCAAAGTGACATAAATATATAGAAAAACATATATTCGGGATCGTGATAGTATTGTGTATCCTATTCAGACAATCAATGCAATAATATGGACTTTTATAATTAAATAAAAAGAAATATATAGAACACAAAAAAAAGGGAACAAGAGAGGATAAGAACCAGTTTCATTGTGGTGAGTTTGAGACAAATGTCTGGCGGTTTCACCACTGAGCTATCATGAGTGATGAGCTACCAGTGATGAGGAGTAGTGGAGAGTAATTACTCATTTGATATAACTAGTGAAGATAGAGAGTGCAAAAAGTTTCCTTTCACCAATAGTAGTGATAAATGGGAGTGTATAAAAGGAGCTATATTTGGAGAAATTGTGTATTTTAAACCGATGTTTTTTCCTTTTTTTTTTTTTTTTCTATGTTGTCATTCACATGGCAGATCTATGAAAGAACTAGAAGCATTTTGCCACAATTACCAGTGTGCAAATATGCGAGAGAAAAATATAAAACCAAAGTGTTTAATTTAAAGATGTGTTTTAAAATTATTTAAAAAATTATTTAAAAATAATTTTGTGGGGAAGTTTTTAAATCCCAAAAACCAACTTAATAAAAGGACTGATACGAATTAAAAACAAATGTATTTAAAAATGAGAATTAGCGGTGAACCCAACTATAATATAATTATGTTCACCAGAGAGAGTAGTGCTGAGTGAACTAGAATGACCCAAGGGATCCCTGAGGTATATCCCGGCCAAGAGCGTAGTAGGGAAAAAAAAAAAAACCATTAAGAAATGTATCTCACGTAACATATATTATTTTCTCATAAAACTTCTTCTCAATTCACCAGATAAAATGTGAGGATAATTTAGTACACTTTAAAAAATTTTTACAAATAAATTGATATTTTAAATATACAGAAAAATATGAAAAACATTCCTCAAGGTAAGACTTATATAAAAATATCGCATATTTCATTTAAACCTTTTGGATTAATAGTATCGAGTCGATAAATCCAATAAATTTCTTTTCTACTAAGTTGTAGAAATCTATTCGGAAAATATGCAATATTTTTATATAAGTCTTACCTTGAGGAATGTTTTTCATATTTTTCTGTATATTTAATATATCAATTTATTTGTAAAAATTTTTTAAAGTTTACTAAATTATCCTCACATTTTATCTGGTGAATTGAGAAGAAGTTTTATGAGAAAATAATATATGTTACGTGAGATACATTTCTTAATGGGTTTTTTTTTTTTTTTTTTTCCCCCCCCTACTACGCTCTTGGCCGGGATATACCTCAGGGATCCCTTGGGTCATTCTAGTTCACTCAGCACTACTCTCTCTGGTGGACATAATTATATTATAGTTGGGTTCACCGCTAATTCTCATTTTTAAATACATTTGTTTTTAATTCGTATCAGTCCTTTTATTAAGTTGGTTTTTGGGATTTAAAAACTTCCCCACAAAATTATTTTTAAATAATTTTTTAAATAATTTTAAAACACATCTTTAAATTAAACACTTTGGTTTTATATTTTTCTCTCACATATTTGCACACTGGGAATTGTGGCAAAATGCTTCTAGTTCTTTCATAGATCTGCCATGTGAATGACAACATAGAAAAAAAAAAAAAAAGGAAAAAACATCGGTTTAAAATACACAATTTCTCCAAATATAGCTCCTTTTATACACTCCCATTTATCACTACTATTGGTGAAAGGAAACTTTTTGCACTCTCTATCTTCACTAGTTATATCAAATGAGTAATTACTCTCCACTACTCCTCACCACTGGTAGCTCATCACTCATGATAGCTCAGTGGTGAAACCGCCAGACATTTGTCTCAAACTCACCACAATGAAACTGGTTCTTATCCTCTCTTGTTCCCTTTTTTTTGTGTTCTATATATTTCTTTTTATTTAATTATAAAAGTCCATATTATTGCATTGATTGTCTGAATAGGATACACAATACTATCACGATCCCGAATATATGTTTTTCTATATATTTATGTCACTTTGCTTGTCTTTTCCAAATATCTTTATGTGCAGCATGTGCAGGTTGACGCCCTTCTCTCACAACGGGGGGTTACGCCCACACAGCATATAAGGCTGTCATTTGTATAGACCGATCACAACTCTGTACTGTAACCTGAAGAAGAGGTGCGGTTTGTCACCTCGAAACGCGTAGTTTCTGTAGTACATATAATAAAGAACTTGAAAGATTTATATGGATTTCTGAAGAATTCTTATCACTAAAGCAGCGCGGATGCTCAGAAGTGCTTTTCTTGGATCCTCAACTTATGATACCTAGTAGACGCTGTCCACCTGCACGAGCTCTGCAGCAGCTATATGACTGCAACAAACGTTGAGAGTGGTTGTGTCTGAACACAACCCATAAAGGGTGAGTACTCCAGAGTACTTTTATATTTTAATTGATTTATACCAGGTGAAGCCCTATGTCTGCGCCCCCGCCCTTGTTTTCTCTTATAATTACCAAATTGAAAGCAGCTAGATTTTTTGCTGCCAACAATAAAAGAAATTCTAGCAATATTAAAACATACAAGATATTTTTATTAACATAAATGTGTAAAATCAGTAAAAGCAACAATTAATAGACAGGGCGGGGGAAAAACCTCCTAGTGGGGAAGTGCAAGTAGGCTGGATATATCTACTCTACAGTAACTACAAAAGTAAGGAGTCCTATATACGCCACAATAGATAATAATATTTACAACTCGGTAATAAATAAGCTAGCAATAAATTGCCAGATGATAAAGTACTAGGTGCTGCAGTAAACAATGTTACCATGATATCTAATGGAAAGATTCTGTAACGCTATATATAGAACATGGGCATGGCAATGCATTCAACCATAGGCAGTATAAATAATTGGTAAAAATAAGTGTGGCGCCCCTGAGGCTCAGTCGCCACAGAGGTACTGCACCTTCTCCTAAGATGTAGTGCCCCACCAACTAGGTAAGTTGGGAACTCCTTTCCACACTCCAACACTCACATCCCACACAACAGGGTAGTTCAGCACAACCACATTGCGGCTCAGTGCTTAGAGAGTAGCAGAGCACCTCTGGTGGTTCCCTGCATGGAACACTGGATGTGCTGGGAGGTGGGTGGAGTTGATATCCATATAAAAGGTTGGGAAGGTTTAGAATTACAGGTTCAGTCTGGGAGGTCAGTCTGACGGGAGGTCAGGCGAGAGAAGGACAGTCAGTCAGGAGAGTCTGAGGACGGGTCCGAGGAGAAGGAGTGCTGCAGCTGCCTCAGTGATCTGATCCAGCTGGCACGGGAAAGGAACAGAAGGAGAAAGACGTAGAACTGCAACCTAAGCTTCCACAAGAGAGAGAGAGAACAGTGTGGAACGAAGGAGTAGGAGAACAGAGAGGAGACATGGGTTGGAAGAGGAACCCTGCCTATAGGTTCTCAGTGCAAGGCCGGGGCCCGGTCCCCGAGGTTGTATGGACACTTATGGTTCTGCAGCAGACACCGGTGGAGTAGCTGGCTGTAAATGCACTACTCCATCTAAGACTTGGGGCACAACAGCAACTGAATAGAGAGCCAGGACTCTGGAGTAGGGAGTCCCCGAGAGAGGCTACAGCTGTCTGCCATACGAGTAGAGTTGTTAGGAACATCTGACAGGAGGAACTCCAGAGTACCACGGTACTGGAGCTCTTCACACCTTAAGGCGCAATAGAGGAGTCGTTAAGGAAAGGTACATGTTGGCGGAGTGTTGGAGAGGAGAATCCTGACTTGCCCAGGGGGTTGATTGAGTCTCTGCCCCGGAGGACACAGCACGGAGGCATGTTATGAATGAGTCACCGTAGGAGGCAAAAACAGAAATGCTAGCTAAGTCCAGAAAACCATAGAAGTTGGCAGCTATCGGATTGCAGACCCCTGAACCTATCAACAACAACCAGCAGTAGCCGTGGGGTGTTCCTACAATGCCCTAGACCCCTCGATCACAGCCAGAGAACTGCCTAGCCTAAAGACAGAAAGGGAAATCTAAACTGCCCCAGAGCAGACCCCAAAGCAATAGGCAGCCCCCAACATATAATGACGGTGAAGCAAGAAGAAAAAACACTAACACAGATAGAAAGATAGACTGAGCAAATGATGGGGCCAAAGCTAACTAGATAGGACAGGATAGGAAGGCTGCTGTCTGCAATCTGCGAAAAACCCTATCAAAATAAGAGCCAACAGACTGACAGGGAAAAAGGCCCTGAAGACGCTAGGCTTCAAAAAGACTATGTCAGTACTCGGGTATTTTCTGAAGACAGAGCAAACCGTCAAAGAGGAATTCAGCTCACCCCAGCAGGGAATGGCAGAATCCAGAAAAGCAAGGCAAACTAAAACCAAAACACAAATGCAAAAAGGCAAAGCAGAAAACTTAGCTTTTGAGGAGCAGGAATCAGACTGGTCTCCTAGAATTCCACAGAGAAATCACCAGCGAGGCAGAAAGGCATCGGCTGCCTTATATCCATTCAGAGATCCCCGTCGCCCAGTCATCCTCTCCCAGCTCAGGTGCTTGGTAATCAGCCTCACTACCTTCCTTCACCGGAAGAGGGAGTTCATCAGACCTCAATGGTGAAGGGGAAAATGAACTCATAACAGAGGCAGGCACCATTGTGTATCACAGACTGTGAGTAAAGCTTTGGAACTGCAAGCCCTAGTGTCTTCCATTCATTTGTGCGCTAACACCGTCAGCACCGCTACATCTGGGTACCAGCATTCCTCACACCGCCTGCGCCTATCCTGATCTATTGCAATTACACTGCCCTGGGGTTACAGCTTCACCTGTGGGGAGCTACACCATCTTTGCTGCAACACACCATCAGCCCCAGAGGATCTGCATACAGCATTGGCTTAACATCTTGCTTGCCAAACACCACAGGTGGTGTCACGAACTGTTCACATAAACTATATCACAAACTACCATTGATTTGGGCGCCCAGGGCCATGGACCGGGTCACCGCTGCTGTGACACCTTTCCCCCTGACACCAGCCCGGTACCGAGTACCCCACAGCCCTGGAAGGGCGACCCATAAGCACCTCCGGAAGAAGCGTAATGTAAAACGGCATAGGGGTTGGGGAAGTACAGCTATACTGTATCTAAGCTCGGACTCCATCGCCCTTCTATTTATTCAGGTGATGTACCTGAATAAAGTTTACTGGACATATTTTGAAAACCGGCCACAATGGATTAAGGGTCAGAGAAGAAGTCTCAGCTTTGGTGTTCCAGTAGTTTGGTGAGAGCCTAAAATCATGATGATTTCTGCTATTTCTTCATGGTAGATATTACAGGCATGAACACAAACACAAAATCTTTCATCCAGAACCCAAATCTCCCTTCCGCTCTAAGACCAGTTGATCACTGCGACAAAGTTCCTGTGCCTATCTACACTACTTTGGAAATTTCCGACCACGATGAATTTTGTGAGTCCAATTTTCCAAAAGACATCGATGACAAAGGTTTTGTGGCCTCAGAAGTTGATACCAGAATTTGCCAGCCATTCACTCGAACTAAGTTGACTGACCTGGTACGAGATCTTGATTTGCCAAAGTCTCCAGTAGAGTTACTTGGTTCAAAGCTAAAGGAATAAAACATGCTGGTTCCTGGTACCATGCTTATGGATCATAGGAGAGAAAAAGATCTTCTGAAAATTTTCCATATGGACGATTAGTTTGTATGCTGCATCAACAACAAACAACTTATTGAATCAATGGGATGTGATACTTATCTAACTGAAGAATGGAAGCTTATTATTAACAGTTCAATGAGAAGTCTAAAATGTGTGTAGTTTCACAATGGCAATAAACTAGCTTTCATTCCTATTGTTCACTTGGTAAATATGAAATAAACTTATGAATGCACAAGAATCATTCTCCGAAAAATGAAATATAAATATCATTGGTAGATTTGTGACGACCTGAAGGTTATATCAGTTTTTCTAGGACATCCTTTGGGATATCTGAGTAAATGCAGGACATTAAAGGAAAAAAATAACCCACCAGAGAGAAATTTATGATCGGTAAATAGAATGTCATGGGTTTACTGCGACAGAGAGGAACCAGAAGACCATAGAGTATGATTTCTCCTACTCATGCACTGACTAGAAGCACTTCACCTTCATATTAAATGGTCTAAATGTATTTTTGCAGTGCAGAGGTTAATCTGCTCAAGTGCTAAGTGTAAAGGCTCTCAGCTGATCACTGTTAGCCACTCCTATCTCCTATATAAACTGGGTCCTGGCTAGTACTCATTGTCAGAGTTGGCTCATATGCTGCATGGCTCGAGGTTGGTGTTGCTTATTATTGGAGAAAGTGTTTGGTGGATTTATCTGTGACTGTTGCTTGGTTTTCAGTGTGTGATAATTCCCTTTCTTCTCCAACTTTAGTTTAACCCCATCCTCCATTTCCCAGTGTACTCCTATGTATTTGTGGGTATATTTGTATGTTTGGTATTTTTTGTTACCATTGTTCGTATTACCTTTTTAGCCTGGTTGGTGTATTATGGTACACCACTACTCCCCTCTTCCCTGGGTGGAGGAAGGGTGCAGACTGAGGGTGGATTCAGGAGCAAAGGCAAGGTACATGGCCCTGGCATTGTCACCATCAGAAGTAATCTGTGGAGCAGGGTGAGCACCCCATAGCGTTAGGGACAGGGAAGGAGCCCCCTGGTCCCCGGCCACCTGAAAACAGAGTCGTGACATGTGCAATGCATAGGCTGTGAAGATTCAGGAGTCTGCAGTCACATAGTCACTGTAGACTTTTATCAGAAACATGGACAACCCCTTTAATGCTAGTAACATATGTAGTAACTCTTAACTTGACTTTATTAGCATAGCCATGTAATCTTATAAGACATGAATTGCTACATGTGTACAGAATCAGAAACAATAATAGTGCAACACTGCTTGTTCTCTGCTTGGAAGAATCTTGACAGTGGACAAACTGTGAGGATTCAGAAGTCTGCAGTCACATAGTTACTACAGACTTTCATCATAATAATAAACCCTGTATCATTAACGCGCCAGCATATACAAGATCACCAGAAGCAGAGCTGCGTATGCAGGGGATCATCAGTGAGTAAGGCTAGTTTCACACTTGCTTTTTTTTGCAGCGCGTTTTTCCCGCAAAAAAACGCATTGAAAAAACGCATACATAAGCATACAACTGCTGCGTTTTTTTCAAGCATTTTTATGAGCATGCATGAAAAAAACGCAGCGTTTTTATGTGTTTGTATGCGTTTTTAGCGCGTTTTTACCGCGTTTGCGTTTTTTTCCAACATTTTTAGGTGGCCCCTCACACTACCCAAACCATGACTTTACTAACCCTAACCCTGACCCTAACCCTAACCCTAACCCTGACCCTAACCCTAACCCTAACCCTGACCCTAACCCTTAACCAAATCATACTTAACCCTAACCCAAACCCTAAACCCTAACTAACCCTAACCCTAACCCTAACCCTGACCCTAACCCTAACCCTAACCCTGACCCTAACCCTAACCCTAACCCTAACCCTGACCCTAACCCTAACCCTAACCCTGACCCTAACCCTTAAAAAAACCATACTTAACCCTAACCCTGACCCTAACCCTAACCCTAACCCTAACCCTGACCCTAACCCTGACCCTAACCCTAACCCTAACCCTAACCCTGACCCTAACCCTTAACAAAACCATACTTAACCCTAATCCTGACCCTAACCCTGACCCTAATCCTTAACAAAACCATACTTAACCCTAATCCTGACCCTAACCCTGACCCTAACCCTAACCCTAACCCTAACCCTAACCCTGACCCTAACCCTTAACAAAACCATACTTAACCCTAATCCTGACCCTAACCCTGACCCTAATCCTTAACAAAACCATACTTAACCCTAATCCTGACCCTAACCCTGACCCTAACCCTAACCCTAACCCTGACCCTAACCCTAACCCTAACCCTAACCCTGACCCTAACCCTTAACAAAACCATACTTAACCCTAATCCTGACCCTAACCATGACCCTAATCCTTAACAAAACCATACTTAACCCTAACCCTGACCCTAACCCTAACCCTAACCCTGACCCTGACCATAACCCTAACCCTAAACCCCCTTAACTAACCCTAACTCTAACCCAAACCCCTAAATTCCATGGTTTAAAAAAAAAAACGCTAATTGTGTTTCTATCTGATTGGTCAAAAAAACATTCTTTTGTTAATGTAAGCCTGTAATATTGACTTGTAAGTTGACAATTTATTCTAACATATTGTGCTCTTATCTGGGATGACTAGTAATACAGGGTCATGGAACAATTATGTCTGCTGATATGTTGATCACATATTGTCCAGGCCAGCCAGTTTGTTGACTTGCAAAATAGAGGAGAAAAATCTATACAAGTAGATTACATAATATAACAATGTAAGTTGGTCTTATCACCATTATTCCCCTTTATCTGTGAATACTGAATGAAGGGCAGTTGTTAACTGTAAAAAGAGGTTATATGCCTCTGTAACACAAGACAGATATTCAGCCAAGACATCCAAACATCCAAAGAACCGGAGACTCTCTACAGGACAGCAGCCAAGACAACATGTCTCCATCACTAGGGATGCAGATTGTCATATTACAGGATGCCAGCCTGGGGGATCACAGTCATGGATGGAAGAATGCAGATCTGCTACATTGACTAGCCCCTGAACATTTGGGGTAGTCAAAGTTTGGATCCACCTGTCACCTGAGCCCCATGGATACATTTCTGGTGGCCAAGAATGGGATCCGCCAGTTGCTCAAATCCATGGAGATGTTCGGAAAAAACAGGTTGTGACTCTCTGGTCAACTGGCCATGTACCTCAATGGACTGTCATCTTCCTAAGCTTGTCGTTTTTTCCTCTCTGTGTGCATGCCACAGGTGGGGTAGTCAGCCTTGGAAGCTCTGAGGTAACAGCTGATCTTATCCCAGTGAGTCAGCAGAAGTGTGACATGCTTTAATTTTCAACATCTTGGATGTTTTGCTGGGATTGTTGTATGTATTATATGCCTGTTTTGTGGATCATGTTTTGTAGTTCAAGAAACCATTGCCACAGTTTTAACTTCACCTTGTGTTGTCTGAGTAGTGTTATGCCCACGTTAAAAGGAGAGCGGGCATTCGGTGGGATGATCCCTGGTCCATGCATTTTTTGGCTAGCCGATTAGGGCACCTGCTGACCCCTCATGTCTCCACAGTGTGTGTTTACAAAATAAATATAGGATTATTAATAGAGAGGCATTGTCACGGAGTGACTGACCAGTGTGACATGACCCAATGGTTGGTCGGTCACCAAACGGCAGAACAACACAATGCCAATGGAATAGGGGAGAGGAAGGCCATGACAATAGGGAATCAGGGATGATCACCTCCTAAGCTCCACCCTAATCCTGTCCCTGTTCTCACCTAACACCCTATGCAGGTCCTTCCCCCTGCCGACATCAGTTTACCTCATCCCTATTTGTCACCTAGATCTGCCCTAGCTAGTGCACTGGCCAGCAAGGTGCGTTAGCCTCACCTCTGCAGATAAAACACACAGGGGGAAGTGACAGACACCAAAAGGACAAGGTAGCAAAAATACAACACTTAGCTTGTGCACACTGCTGCTTAACTCCACACCACAGACAGCACAGCAAGAGGACTCCAAACACCAGACTTGGCTGAACACCAGAGAGCTTCTTCTAAAAGGGTTGTTCTCCAAAGAGGAACTATATCACCAACAGTCAGCTGATGCCTCAAGTGACCTTTTAAAGGGTGTGGGAGTGGTCACCAACAACATCAGCTGACCCAGCAGCACTGCAGTAACACTAGCTTGCCAGCGGGGGCAAACTGCATTGGCTGGATATCAAAAATACAGGAGAAAATACGCCAATTTTTATAAAAATTATTTGTTGATGGGTCAATTGATGTCACTTTTCCTGGTGTCTGCCCATTATATTAGCTGTTTTGGCAGCTTTTTAGCTCCCCTGAAAGTGTTGTCTATCAGTTTGATTTTGCTTCCCATTGAATTCAATGGGGTTTGGGTATGTTTGGCAAACAAGTTCGTCGAACATCGGAATGTTTGCATATCCGAGTCGAACCTTGAAAGGATCGCTCATCTCTAGTCGAGACCTTATGCATGGCCCATGACTGACTTAAGCTGTGCCATTATAAAATTTGTATTGTGGGTGGAATTGATCATCAGTCAAGTAGCTATGTTACTATCCTTAATTTTTTCTACCAATAGTAGTCTACGAAACTGATATTTTGGCACCTGAGTGTGACTAATCAGAAAATCACTTTGTGCTGTGGCATGAGGTATCAGGGATCCCAGCACAGAAAGTATACATTGGTCCATCACCCTCCTCATCTTAATTTAAACTTAAATTCAAAGCCGTAATTGCTGTCCCTGACCCTGATACCTAATGCATGAGCCATGGCTGACTGCTGCTGTGCCATTATCAAATTTCTACTGTGGGTCAATTTATGCTACTTTTCCTGGTGTTTGCCCCTAATTTTTGGAAATGTTTGGTCTCCAAGTTGGGTCTCCTTCATATGCGTTGCCTGACTTTTGCAGGGCACCAGGCCTACACCTGTCACTCATCTACCTGTTACTGATCAATGTTTAAGCTAGAAATGCTGGTCCAAGCCCTGTCTCATGTCCTGTCCCATACAATCGTGCTGTGAAATTACACTATTTATGCTCTGGGTCAATTGATGCCACTTTTTCTTGTGTCTGCCCCTAATTTGAGCTGTTTTGGCAGAGTTTTGGCAGACATGAAGGGGTTGTCTATGAGTTTGGTTTTGCCTCATATGTTCGGATATGTTTGTCGACTGTTCCGTGAACTGTTGGGCAAACTGGATGTTGGCCAATCCACACCAAACCTAGGAAAAGTTCGCTCATCTCTACTGATTTATTAACATATGTCCCAAGGATAGGTATAGCGTACTAGACACTTTAAATTAAATAATTACCAAATTATAAGTTGAGGATCCAAGAAAAGCACTTCTGAGCATCCGCGCTGCTTTAGTGATAAGAATTCTTCAGAAATCCATATAAATCTTTCAAGTTCTTTATTATATGTACTACAGAAACTATGCGTTTCGAGGTGACAAACCGCACCTCTTCTTCAGGTTACAGTACAGAGTTGTGATCGGTCTATACAAATGACAGCCTTATATGCTGTGTGGGCGTAACCCCCCGTTGTGAGAGAAGGGCGTCAACCTGCACATGCTGCACATAAAGATATTTGGAAAAGACAAGCAAAGTGACATAAATATATAGAAAAACATATATTCGGGATCGTGATAGTATTGTGTATCCTATTCAGACAATCAATGCAATAATATGGACTTTTATAATTAAATAAAAAGAAATATATAGAACACAAAAAAAAGGGAACAAGAGAGGATAAGAACCAGTTTCATTGTGGTGAGTTTGAGACAAATGTCTGGCGGTTTCACCACTGAGCTATCATGAGTGATGAGCTACCAGTGATGAGGAGTAGTGGAGAGTAATTACTCATTTGATATAACTAGTGAAGATAGAGAGTGCAAAAAGTTTCCTTTCACCAATAGTAGTGATAAATGGGAGTGTATAAAAGGAGCTATATTTGGAGAAATTGTGTATTTTAAACCGATGTTTTTTCCTTTTTTTTTTTTTTTTCTATGTTGTCATTCACATGGCAGATCTATGAAAGAACTAGAAGCATTTTGCCACAATTACCAGTGTGCAAATATGCGAGAGAAAAATATAAAACCAAAGTGTTTAATTTAAAGATGTGTTTTAAAATTATTTAAAAAATTATTTAAAAATAATTTTGTGGGGAAGTTTTTAAATCCCAAAAACCAACTTAATAAAAGGACTGATACGAATTAAAAACAAATGTATTTAAAAATGAGAATTAGCGGTGAACCCAACTATAATATAATTATGTTCACCAGAGAGAGTAGTGCTGAGTGAACTAGAATGACCCAAGGGATCCCTGAGGTATATCCCGGCCAAGAGCGTAGTAGGGAAAAAAAAAAAAACCCATTAAGAAATGTATCTCACGTAACATATATTATTTTCTCATAAAACTTCTTCTCAATTCACCAGATAAAATGTGAGGATAATTTAGTACACTTTAAAAAATTTTTACAAATAAATTGATATTTTAAATATACAGAAAAATATGAAAAACATTCCTCAAGGTAAGACTTATATAAAAATATCGCATATTTCATTTAAACCTTTTGGATTAATAGTATCGAGTCGATAAATCCAATAAATTTCTTTTCTACTAAGTTGTAGAAATCTATTCGGAAAATATGCAATATTTTTATATAAGTCTTACCTTGAGGAATGTTTTTCATATTTTTCTGTATATTTAATATATCAATTTATTTGTAAAAAATTTTTAAAGTTTACTAAATTATCCTCACATTTTATCTGGTGAATTGAGAAGAAGTTTTATGAGAAAATAATATATGTTACGTGAGATACATTTCTTAATGGGTTTTTTTTTTTTTTTTTTTTCCCCCCCTACTACGCTCTTGGCCGGGATATACCTCAGGGATCCCTTGGGTCATTCTAGTTCACTCAGCACTACTCTCTCTGGTGGACATAATTATATTATAGTTGGGTTCACCGCTAATTCTCATTTTTAAATACATTTGTTTTTAATTCGTATCAGTCCTTTTATTAAGTTGGTTTTTGGGATTTAAAAACTTCCCCACAAAATTATTTTTAAATAATTTTTTAAATAATTTTAAAACACATCTTTAAATTAAACACTTTGGTTTTATATTTTTCTCTCGCATATTTGCACACTGGGAATTGTGGCAAAATGCTTCTAGTTCTTTCATAGATCTGCCATGTGAATGACAACATAGAAAAAAAAAAAAAAAGGAAAAAACATCGGTTTAAAATACACAATTTCTCCAAATATAGCTCCTTTTATACACTCCCATTTATCACTACTATTGGTGAAAGGAAACTTTTTGCACTCTCTATCTTCACTAGTTATATCAAATGAGTAATTACTCTCCACTACTCCTCACCACTGGTAGCTCATCACTCATGATAGCTCAGTGGTGAAACCGCCAGACATTTGTCTCAAACTCACCACAATGAAACTGGTTCTTATCCTCTCTTGTTCCCTTTTTTTTTGTGTTCTATATATTTCTTTTTATTTAATTATAAAAGTCCATATTATTGCATTGATTGTCTGAATAGGATACACAATACTATCACGATCCCGAATATATGTTTTTCTATATATTTATGTCACTTTGCTTGTCTTTTCCAAATATCTTTATGTGCAGCATGTGCAGGTTGACGCCCTTCTCTCACAACGGGGGGTTACGCCCACACAGCATATAAGGCTGTCATTTGTATAGACCGATCACAACTCTGTACTGTAACCTGAAGAAGAGGTGCGGTTTGTCACCTCGAAACGCGTAGTTTCTGTAGTACATATAATAAAGAACTTGAAAGATTTATATGGATTTCTGAAGAATTCTTATCACTAAAGCAGCGCGGATGCTCAGAAGTGCTTTTCTTGGATCCTCAACTTATGATACCTAGTAGACGCTGTCCACCTGCACGAGCTCTGCAGCAGCTATATGACTGCAACAAACGTTGAGAGTGGTTGTGTCTGAACACAACCCATAAAGGGTGAGTACTCCAGAGTACTTTTATATTTTAATTGATTTATACCAGGTGAAGCCCTATGTCTGCGCCCCCGCCCTTGTTTTCTCTTATAATTACCAAATTGAAAGCAGCTAGATTTTTTGCTGCCAACAATAAAAGAAATTCTAGCAATATTAAAACATACAAGATATTTTTATTAACATAAATGTGTAAAATCAGTAAAAGCAACAATTAATAGACAGGGCGGGGGAAAAACCTCCTAGTGGGGAAGTGCAAGTAGGCTGGATATATCTACTCTACAGTAACTACAAAAGTAAGGAGTCCTATATACGCCACAATAGATAATAATATTTACAACTCGGTAATAAATAAGCTAGCAATAAATTGCCAGATGATAAAGTACTAGGTGCTGCAGTAAACAATGTTACCATGATATCTAATGGAAAGATTCTGTAACGCTATATATAGAACATGGGCATGGCAATGCATTCAACCATAGGCAGTATAAATAATTGGTAAAAATAAGTGTGGCGCCCCTGAGGCTCAGTCGCCACAGAGGTACTGCACCTTCTCCTAAGATGTAGTGCCCCACCAACTAGGTAAGTTGGGAACTCCTTTCCACACTCCAACACTCACATCCCACACAACAGGGTAGTTCAGCACAACCACATTGCGGCTCAGTGCTTAGAGAGTAGCAGAGCACCTCTGGTGGTTCCCTGCATGGAACACTGGATGTGCTGGGAGGTGGGTGGAGTTGATATCCATATAAAAGGTTGGGAAGGTTTAGAATTACAGGTTCAGTCTGGGAGGTCAGTCTGACGGGAGGTCAGGCGAGAGAAGGACAGTCAGTCAGGAGAGTCTGAGGACGGGTCCGAGGAGAAGGAGTGCTGCAGCTGCCTCAGTGATCTGATCCAGCTGGCACGGGAAAGGAACAGAAGGAGAAAGACGTAGAACTGCAACCTAAGCTTCCACAAGAGAGAGAGAGAACAGTGTGGAACGAAGGAGTAGGAGAACAGAGAGGAGACATGGGTTGGAAGAGGAACCCTGCCTATAGGTTCTCAGTGCAAGGCCGGGGCCCGGTCCCCGAGGTTGTATGGACACTTATGGTTCTGCAGCAGACACCGGTGGAGTAGCTGGCTGTAAATGCACTACTCCATCTAAGACTTGGGGCACAACAGCAACTGAATAGAGAGCCAGGACTCTGGAGTAGGGAGTCCCCGAGAGAGGCTACAGCTGTCTGCCATACGAGTAGAGTTGTTAGGAACATCTGACAGGAGGAACTCCAGAGTACCACGGTACTGGAGCTCTTCACACCTTAAGGCACAATAGAGGAGTCGTTAAGGAAAGGTACATGTTGGCGGAGTGTTGGAGAGGAGAATCCTGACTTGCCCAGGGGGTTGATTGAGTCTCTGCCCCGGAGGACACAGCACGGAGGCATGTTATGAATGAGTCACCGTAGGAGGCAAAAACAGAAATGCTAGCTAAGTCCAGAAAACCATAGAAGTTGGCAGCTATCGGATTGCAGACCCCTGAACCTATCAACAACAACCAGCAGTAGCCGTGGGGTGTTCCTACAATGCCCTAGACCCCTCGATCACAGCCAGAGAACTGCCTAGCCTAAAGACAGAAAGGGAAATCTAAACTGCCCCAGAGCAGACCCCAAAGCAATAGGCAGCCCCCAACATATAATGACGGTGAAGCAAGAAGAAAAAACACTAACACAGATAGAAAGATAGACTGAGCAAATGATGGGGCCAAAGCTAACTAGATAGGACAGGATAGGAAGGCTGCTGTCTGCAATCTGCGAAAAACCCTATCAAAATAAGAGCCAACAGACTGACAGGGAAAAAGGCCCTGAAGACGCTAGGCTTCAAAAAGACTATGTCAGTACTCGGGTATTTTCTGAAGACAGAGCAAACCGTCAAAGAGGAATTCAGCTCACCCCAGCAGGGAATGGCAGAATCCAGAAAAGCAAGGCAAACTAAAACCAAAACACAAATGCAAAAAGGCAAAGCAGAAAACTTAGCTTTTGAGGAGCAGGAATCAGACTGGTCTCCTAGAATTCCACAGAGAAATCACCAGCGAGGCAGAAAGGCATCGGCTGCCTTATATCCATTCAGAGATCCCCGTCGCCCAGTCATCCTCTCCCAGCTCAGGTGCTTGGTAATCAGCCTCACTACCTTCCTTCACCGGAAGAGGGAGTTCATCAGACCTCAATGGTGAAGGGGAAAATGAACTCATAACAGAGGCAGGCACCATTGTGTATCACAGACTGTGAGTAAAGCTTTGGAACTGCAAGCCCTAGTGTCTTCCATTCATTTGTGCGCTAACACCGTCAGCACCGCTACATCTGGGTACCAGCATTCCTCACACCGCCTGCGCCTATCCTGATCTATTGCAATTACACTGCCCTGGGGTTACAGCTTCACCTGTGGGGAGCTACACCATCTTTGCTGCAACACACCATCAGCCCCAGAGGATCTGCATACAGCATTGGCTTAACATCTTGCTTGCCAAACACCACAGGTGGTGTCACGAACTGTTCACATAAACTATATCACAAACTACCATTGATTTGGGCGCCCAGGGCCATGGACCGGGTCACCGCTGCTGTGACACCTTTCCCCCTGACACCAGCCCGGTACCGAGTACCCCACAGCCCTGGAAGGGCGACCCATAAGCACCTCCGGAAGAAGCGTAATGTAAAACGGCATAGGGGTTGGGGAAGTACAGCTATACTGTATCTAAGCTCGGACTCCATCGCCCTTCTATTTATTCAGGTGATGTACCTGAATAAAGTTTACTGGACATATTTTGAAAACCGGCCACAATGGATTAAGGGTCAGAGAAGAAGTCTCAGCTTTGGTGTTCCAGTAGTTTGGTGAGAGCCTAAAATCATGATGATTTCTGCTATTTCTTCATGGTAGATATAACAGGCATGAACACAAACACAAAATCTTTCATCCAGAACCCAAATCTCCCTTCCGCTCTAAGACCAGTTGATCACTGCGACAAAGTTCCTGTGCCTATCTACACTACTTTGGAAATTTCCGACCACGATGAATTTTGTGAGTCCAATTTTCCAAAAGACATCGATGACAAAGGTTTTGTGGCCTCAGAAGTTGATACCAGAATTTGCCAGCCATTCACTCGAACTAAGTTGACTGACCTGGTACGAGATCTTGATTTGCCAAAGTCTCCAGTAGAGTTACTTGGTTCAAAGCTAAAGGAATAAAACATGCTGGTTCCTGGTACCATGCTTATGGATCATAGGAGAGAAAAAGATCTTCTGAAAATTTTCCATATGGACGATTAGTTTGTATGCTGCATCAACAACAAACAACTTATTGAATCAATGGGATGTGATACTTATCTAACTGAAGAATGGAAGCTTATTATTAACAGTTCAATGAGAAGTCTAAAATGTGTGTAGTTTCACAATGGCAATAAACTAGCTTTCATTCCTATTGTTCACTTGGTAAATATGAAATAAACTTATGAATGCACAAGAATCATTCTCCGAAAAATGAAATATAAATATCATTGGTAGATTTGTGACGACCTGAAGGTTATATCAGTTTTTCTAGGACATCCTTTGGGATATCTGAGTAAATGCAGGACATTAAAGGAAAAAAATAACCCACCAGAGAGAAATTTATGATCGGTAAATAGAATGTCATGGGTTTACTGCGACAGAGAGGAACCAGAAGACCATAGAGTATGATTTCTCCTACTCATGCACTGACTAGAAGCACTTCACCTTCATATTAAATGGTCTAAATGTATTTTTGCAGTGCAGAGGTTAATCTGCTCAAGTGCTAAGTGTAAAGGCTCTCAGCTGATCACTGTTAGCCACTCCTATCTCCTATATAAACTGGGTCCTGGCTAGTACTCATTGTCAGAGTTGGCTCATATGCTGCATGGCTCGAGGTTGGTGTTGCTTATTATTGGAGAAAGTGTTTGGTGGATTTATCTGTGACTGTTGCTTGGTTTTCAGTGTGTGATAATTCCCTTTCTTCTCCAACTTTAGTTTAACCCCATCCTCCATTTCCCAGTGTACTCCTATGTATTTGTGGGTATATTTGTATGTTTGGTATTTTTTGTTACCATTGTTCGTATTACCTTTTTAGCCTGGTTGGTGTATTATGGTACACCACTACTCCCCTCTTCCCTGGGTGGAGGAAGGGTGCAGACTGAGGGTGGATTCAGGAGCAAAGGCAAGGTACATGGCCCTGGCATTGTCACCATCAGAAGTAATCTGTGGAGCAGGGTGAGCACCCCATAGCGTTAGGGACAGGGAAGGAGCCCCCTGGTCCCCGGCCACCTGAAAACAGAGTCGTGACATGTGCAATGCATAGGCTGTGAAGATTCAGGAGTCTGCAGTCACATAGTCACTGTAGACTTTTATCAGAAACATGGACAACCCCTTTAATGCTAGTAACATATGTAGTAACTCTTAACTTGACTTTATTAGCATAGCCATGTAATCTTATAAGACATGAATTGCTACATGTGTACAGAATCAGAAACAATAATAGTGCAACACTGCTTGTTCTCTGCTTGGAAGAATCTTGACAGTGGACAAACTGTGAGGATTCAGAAGTCTGCAGTCACATAGTTACTACAGACTTTCATCATAATAATAAACCCTGTATCATTAACGCGCCAGCATATACAAGATCACCAGAAGCAGAGCTGCGTATGCAGGGGATCATCAGTGAGTAAGGCTAGTTTCACACTTGCTTTTTTTTGCAGCGCGTTTTTCCCGCAAAAAAACGCATTGAAAAAACGCATACATAAGCATACAACTGCTGCGTTTTTTTCAAGCATTTTTATGAGCATGCATGAAAAAAACGCAGCGTTTTTATGCGTTTGTATGCGTTTTTAGCGCGTTTTTACCGCGTTTGCGTTTTTTTCCAACATTTTTAGGTGGCCCCTCACACTACCCAAACCATGACTTTACTAACCCTAACCCTGACCCTAACCCTAACCCTAACCCTGACCCTAACCCTTAACCAAATCATACTTAACCCTAACCCAAACCCTAAACCCTAACTAACCCTAACCCTAACCCTAACCCTGACCCTAACCCTAACCCTAACCCTGACCCTAACCCTAACCCTAACCCTAACCCTGACCCTAACCCTAACCCTGACCCTAACCCTTAACAAAACCATACTTAACCCTAACCCTGACCCTAACCCTAACCCTAACCCTAACCCTGACCCTAACCCTGACCCTAACCCTAACCCTAACCCTGACCCTAACCCTTAACAAAACCATACTTAACCCTAATCCTGACCCTAACCCTGACCCTAATCCTTAACAAAACCATACTTAACCCTAATCCTGACCCTAACCCTGACCCTAACCCTAACCCTAACCCTAACCCTGACCCTAACCCTTAACAAAACCATACTTAACCCTAATCCTGACCCTAACCCTGACCCTAATCCTTAACAAAACAATACTTAACCCTAATCCTGACCCTAACCCTGACCCTAACCCTAACCCTAACCCTGACCCTAACCCTAACCCTAACCCTAACCCTGACCCTAACCCTTAACAAAACCATACTTAACCCTAATCCTGACCCTAACCATGACCCTAATCCTTAACAAAACCATACTTAACCCTAACCCTGACCCTGACCCTAACCCTAACCCTGACCCTGACCATAACCCTAACCCTAAACCCCCTTAACTAACCCTAACTCTAACCCAAACCCCTAAATTCCATGGTTTAAAAAAAAAACGCATATGCAAAAAAACGCATACATGAGCATGCCAGTGCGCACATATGCGCATCCATAGGCTATAATGGCCATTTTTAGCGCAAAACGTGCGCATATGTGCGCATGCGCTTTTTTGCAGGGCCAAAAAATGCAACATGCTGCGTCTGGAAAATCCAATCGCACACCCCAAAAAAACACAGCGCATGAAAATCGCATACATGCGCTGACCAGTGCGCAGGTATGCGCACCCATGTTAAATATAGGGGAAAAAACGCATGCGCAGGTGTGCGTTTTTTTCCAGCGCTAAAAAACGCAAATGTGAAACCAGCCTAAGTATGAAAAACATTTTTTCTTTTCTTTAAAAAATGAATTAAATAGGTGATGGGGAGGTGGAGGGAGACTGCAAGTGATGGAGGGGGAACTGTAAATGATGAAGTGGGAGGGAGAGGGACTGCACATTATGAAGTGAGCGTGGGACTGTAAATGATGAAGTGAGTGGGGGGAGGGGGACTGAAAATAATGAACTTGGGAGGGGGACTGCATATGAGGTGAGGGGGACTGTAAATGATGAAGTGAGTGGGGGAGGGGACTGCAAATCAAGTGAGTGGGGGAGGAAGACTGCAAATGATGAAGTGAGCAGGTGAGGGGGACTGCACATAATGAAGTGAGGGGGATGGGAACTGCACATGATGAAGTGAGGGGGGCTGCAAATGATGAAGTGAGGGGTAGAGACAGGGCAACCATCACCGCAATGGAGGGCAGATGTACTATAATTAGTATATGAGCATCGACCCTACTTATGAATAAGGAATATGTACAGTTGTGGCCAAAAGTATTGACACCCCTGCAATTCTGTCAGATAATACTCAGTTTCTTCCTGAAAATGATTGCAAACACAAATTCTTTGGTATTATCTTCATTTAATTTGTCTTAAATGAAAAAACACAAAAAGAATTGTCCTAAAGCCAAATTGGATATAATTCCACACCAAACATAAAAAAGAGGGTGGACAAAAGTATTGGCACTGTTCAAAAAATCATGTGATGCTTCTCTAATTTGTGTAATTAACAGCACCTGTAACTTACCTGTGGCACCTAACAGGTGTTGGCAATAACTAAATCACACTTGCAGCCAGTTGACATAGATTAAAGTTAGAATCATAGAATGGTAGAGTTGGAAGGGACCTCCTGGGCCATCTGGTCCAACCCCCTGCTCAAAGCAGGATTCGCTAAAAAGAAGTTAACTCAACCTCTCTCCTGTGTCCTTGTGTGTACCACATTGAGCATGGAGAAAAGAAAGAAGACCAAAGAACTGTCTGAGGACTTGAGAAACCAAATTGTGAGGAAGCATGAGCAATCTCAAGGCTACAAGTGTCCACCTCCAAAGACCTGAATGTTCCTGTGTCTACCGTGCGCAGTGTCATCAAGAAGTTTAAAGCACATGGCACTGTGGCTAACCTCCCTAGATGTGGACGGAAAAGAAAAATTGACAAGAGATTTCAACGCAAGATTGTGCGGATGTTGGATAAAGAACCTCGACTAACATCCAAGCAAGTTCAAGCTGCCCTGCAGTCCTAGGGTACAACAGTGTCAACCCGTACTATCTGTCCGCGTCTGAATGAAAAGGGACTGTATGGTAGGAGACCCAGGAAGACCCCACTTCTTACCCCGAGACATAAAAAAGCCAGGCTGGAGTTTGCCAAAACTTACCTGAAAAAGCCTAAAATGTTTTGGAAGAATGTTCTCTGGTCAGATGAGACAAAAGTAGAGCTTTTTGGGCAAAGGCATCAACATAGAGTTTACAGGAGAAAAAAAGAGGCATTCAAAGAAAAGAACACGGTCCCTACAGTCAAACATGGGGGAGGTACCCTGATGTTTTGGGGTTGCTTTGCTGCCTCTGGCACTGGACCGCTTGACCATGTGCATGGCTTTACGAAGTCAGAAGACTACCAACATATTTTGCAGCATAACGTAGGGCCCAGTGTGAGAAAGCTGGGTGTCCCTCACAGGTCTTCCAGCCGGACAATGACCCAAAACACACTTCAAAAAGCACTAGGAAATGGTTTGAGAGAAAGCACTGGAGACTTCTAAGGTGGCCAGCAATGAGTCCAGACCTGAATCCCATAGAACACCTGTGGAGAGATCTAAAAATGGCAGTTTGGAGAAGGCACCCTTCAAATATCAGGGACCTGGAGCAGTTTGCCAAAGAAGAATGGTCTAAAATTCCAGCAGAGTATTGTAAGAAACTCATTGATGGTTACCGGAAGTGGTTGGTCGCAGTTATTTTGGCTAAAGGTTGCGCAAACCAAGTATTAGGCTGAGGGTGCCAATACTTTTTGTCTGGCCCATTTTTGGAGTTTTGTGCGAAATGATCAATGTTTTGCTTTTTGCTTCTTTCTCTTTTGTGTTTTTTCATTTAAGACAAATTAAATGAAGATAATAATACCAAAGAATTTGTGTTTACAATCATTTTCAGGAAGAAACTGAGTATTATCTGACAGAATTGCAGGGGTGTCAATACTTTTGGCCACAACTGTATATTAGTGTCTGTTGCTGCATAAGGCATCTAGGCAAAGGAAAACTGTATCTTTTGACACTCCCCGTACACTGCAAATATCGATAAGACTGAGCGTTCCTGCAAATGATGAATTGAGGGTGGAGGACGAATTGCGGGTGGGGATCAAATGATGACTTGGGCACTCGGGGGTGGAAATAATGATGGATTTAGAGGGTAGGGGTAGTAAATGATGATCTATTGAGACTGGGGGATGGGGACAGTAAATGACGAATTGAGGATGGGGACAACAAATGATGAATTGGGGGTGGGGCAGCAAATAATGATAAATTGAGGGTGGTGGAGAGTAAATGTTGTATTGAATGTGGGAGAGAGAAGTTGGTAATGAATAGAGGGTGGGGGTGTGAGAGAGACGACATGACATAATGAATTTTGGTGGAAGGGGCAAGTAAATATAAAAAATTGAGTGAGCGGGAGAGACAGTGGGCGGTGTTAAGGATGTAATGACAGGTATTGAATTGGGGGAAAGGGTATAGGTACTAATTGATTTATATACTTATTAGGTGGGTAAAGTGGCTATGTATAATTATTGGCGGCACAGTTGTGGATTATAATTTATATTTGGAATGGCGGATTGCATACTAACTAATTATGTATTCATGGTGGGTGCATGTCTGTATTCAGCAGTGTAGTGAAAAAGAAAGGGAAAAAGTGGGAAATGTGGTCTGAAAGCGGTGCTTTTGATGATTGTGTAATTTTATGCAGAGACAAGTTCTGTCTGGAAGAAATGATGGCAATCTGTGCTGGATGAAAAAGAAAAGATGGATGTAGAAAAGAAAGATGAAGAACTTCAACTAGAGATGCCAGTGGTAAGTCAATGAATTACCTGTGCACTTACACTCTACACTGTATACTATGTACAGAGCTCCTGTGTACAGTATAATGTCACTGGTAATCACTGTATTACCTGTAGACTGATACTATATACAGAGCTCCTGTGTATAATATCACCAGTGATCACTGTATTTCCTGTACACTGACAATCTATACAGAGCTCTTGGGTATAATGTCACTGGTGATCCCTGTATTATCTGTACACTGACATTACATACAGAGCTCCTGTGTATAATGTAACTGATGATCACTGTATTACCTGTACACTGACAGTATATACAGAGCTCCTGTGTGTAATGGCACTTGTGTTTTTTTATTACTTTTTTTAAATTAATGATCAGTATTGACGTATTTGCTCATTATGTGATGGTAATATATTTGTTAGGGACGGCGGAACGCACTAAATATAAAATAATAGAAAGTGCGTTCGCCGCCCGGGGTCCACCGTGCAGAGGTGTTAAACTGCTGCTATATAATGGCAGACGCACAATATGGCGGTATATCGCACACGGGTTGAACGTCACCCGGTGTGCACTGGGTGTACTGTTAGCTTGACAGAGACGCCTTAGACATAAACATAAGTACTGTGCCTGTTGGACTCACAGGTCTCAGAGAAATGCATGCACGGTATATGGTCACAGGAGCTAGGCCCAAGGCAGAGGGATAGTCCGTCTAGACCTACCGTGCATGCGGCGTCGCTACTGAGGACGCCCACTGGTGCTGCAGACTGCAGCGCGGATACTGACACAGCTGCTATGCGACAGTACCCAGGAGGGGCGCACTGTCGGACGCTAGTTAGGTGATGATATGCACTGTGGCCTGTAGCGTGCCACTGACTGTCGCTGACTCTATGACTAAGTCCCTATCCACACACGTAATATCAGAGGGAGGGGAGTCTTAATGAGTCATTCGCAGGTTCATGTATCCGTCATCATTCAGACATGTAGCAAGTAGAGTCTATACTAATGCATGGCCGAGCGGCCATGTGAACCTTTTATAGCCAGGACCTTCCGGAACATTCCTGATCCCTGAGATGGACCAATCAGATCACGAGAAGGACCTGAGCATGTGATTCCCGATCTCCAATGGGAGATTGTCTCGTGAGCATGCCCAGTAGCGCGAGTTGAGGACTTAGCCTCTGAAGTAGCTTGCTGCTGAGCAGCCTGCGCTGCCATTGCTGGCCCAGAGGTGGCAGCAACAGCCAGACCCACAGAGCTGTTCTGAGCAGGGCGTCTGGAACGTTGGGATTGCTGTGCAGGCTCCTGAGTGGTTGGTGGAGAATGGGAGACCGCTGAATGCAAGGCTCTGGATTCCTGCTGTGCAGTTGCAGGAACCCGACACCTAACATTACCCCCCCTCCCAGGGCCCCCTCCCCTCTGAGCCTCGCTATGCTCAAATGCCATGATCAGGAGTGTGGTGTGGATGTTCTCCACTGGTTCCCAGGACCATGACCCTTCCAGTCCACCAAATAAAATTTTTTGCCATGGACAATCCTGCGTCCCACAATGGCATTGACCTCAAACTCGTCCGAAGACAAGTCTGATGTCCCGGCAGATGACTCGGAAAACCGGGCCATGTGAACAGGCTTGAGAAGGGACATGTGGAAGACGTCAGAGATGGCCAAGTGTGGTGGAAGAGCCAGACGGTAGACCACTGAGCTGATCCGCTCGAGGACTTTGAAGGGACCAATGTTTTGTGGAGCAAACTTGAAGGACTCAGCCCGCAGCCTGATATTTTGGACAGAGAGCCACACCAAGTCACCAGTGGCAAAAGTTGGAGCGGGGCGCTGATGTGTGTCGGCGGACACTCTCATTCTCTCTTTAGAGGCTCAAATGGCATACTCCAAATGTCGCGAGCATCCACAGCCCAGTCTGCCACCCTGGAATCAGTGGAAGACACTGGCATCGGGACGGGGACACGGGGATGCTGGCCATAATTAAGAAGGAACGGCGTCTGACCAGTGGAATCAGCCACTGCGTTATTTAAAGCAAATTCAGCCCAGGGTAGTAAGGATACCCAGTCATCCTGCCTGGCAGAGACAAAATGTCACAGGTACATGACTAGGGTTTGATTGGCTCTCTCAACCAACCCGTTAATCTCGGGATGATATGCGAAGGACAAATTGAGCTCGATACTGAGTAGACTGCAGAGCTTCCTCCAAAATCGAGACGCAAACTGAGGACCTCGGTCACTGACTATTTTGTCTGGCATACCGTGCAAACGAAATACGTGCTTTTTGAATAGTGCGGCGAGACCACTAGCGGAAGGTAGCCGCGCGAGTGGCACCAGATGCACCATTTTAGAAAAATGTCGGTGACCACCCAAATGACCGTGCTGCCACCAGATTTGGGCAGGCCGACCACAAAATCCATGCCGATCATCTCCCAGGGTCTATCTGCCACCATCAAGGGATACAGTAACCCAGCCGGCCTCTGTCTAGATGACCTGTTCCGAGCACAAGAGACGCATGCCTGAATGTACTCTTTAGTGTCCCAAACCATGTGTGGCCACCAATAATACCTTGACAGGAGTTCAGTGGTACGCTTATTGCCAAAGTGACCACCCACCCTGGACGCAGGCAAGGAGGGACAAAGGTCTTGCCCGGCGTTACTGCCTCAAGAGCGACCGGGGCCACGGTCCTCAGGCTCTCAGTGGGGACAATTAGCCTAGATTCAGCATTCTCTTCCTCTGCTGAGACCACCGAGCGAGAGAAAGCATCCGCACGGACATTCTTCTCTCCAGACAGTGCAAGGTGAAGCGGAAGCGGGAAAAAAAACGACCATCTAGCTTGACGAGAGTTCAAGCACTGGGCCGTTTGTAAATAGACCAGGTTTTTATGATCAGTGTACACCTAGAAGGGAAACCGGGCTCCCTCCAGGAGATGCCTCCACTCGGAAAAGGCCAATTTCATGGCCAGCAACTCCCTGTCCCCGATGGAGTAGTTTCTCTCCACCGGTGAGAAGGTCTTTGAGAAGAAAAAGCAGGGATGCTTCCGACCTTGAGCATCCTTCTGGAAAAGGACTGCAGCGACGGACGAGGCATCTACCTCTAGGATAAAGGGTTTATCCACATCGGGACGGTGGAGGATGGAAGCGCCAGCAAAATGGGTTTTCAGAGACGAAAAGGCCGTGAAGACCTTCTCTGACCAAACCTTAGGATTGGCTCCTTTCTTGGTGAGAGCGACCAAAGGAGCTACCAGTGTGGAGAAGTGAGGAATGAATTGGCGGTAATAGTTAACGAACCCCAAAAGCGCTGCACCGCTTTCAGAGAATGGGGCTCCTGCCAGTCCATTACTGCTTGCAATTTGGCAGGATCCATGGCCAACCCCTGGGCCGAGATGATATAACCAAGGAACAGCAAGGACTCCTGCTCAAACTGGCACTTCTCCAGCTTGGCGAAGAGAGAATTCGCCCGCAAACGGTCGAAAACCTTGGTCAAACCTGGAGAAAAGATGAGGATGTCATCCAGATAGACCACCACCGAGGTAGAGAGCATATCGCGAAAGATGTCATTTACAAAGTCCTGGAAGACAGCAGGCGCATTACAGAGGCCGAAGGGCATGACCAGATACTCATAGTGGCCATCCCTGGTATTAAAGGCTGTCTTGCACTCGTCTCCTTCGCGTATACGGATCAGGTTGTACGCCCCCCGTAGATCCAATTTCGTAAAGATCCGAGCCCCTCGCAACCTGTCGAACAACTCAGAGATCAAAGGGAGACGGTATTTGTTTTTCACTGTAATGGCGTTGAGACCTCTGTAGTCAATGCATGAAGAAGAACTCTGCACCAGCCGGTGACACTGATTTTCTGATAAACCCTCTTGCCAGGTTCTCCCGAATATATTGTGACATAGCCTCCATCTCCGGGAGAGACAGAGGATAGATGCGGCCTCTAGGAGGTTCCGCGCCTGGCAATAGGTCTATCGGACAATCGTAAGGACGGTGCGGCGGAAGCGTCTCCGCAGATTTTTTGGAGAAGACGTCCGCGTATTGCCGGTAGTGTCTAGGAAGTATGGAAAGATCCACAGGCACTTCCGTGGAGGCTACTTGAACACTGCCCCTCATGCACCTTCCCTCACAGTCCTTGCTCCAACCCAATATACTCCCCGAAGACAAATCTATATGAGTGGAATGGCAACGGAGCCACGGAACTCCGAGAAGCACCTGGTCGATGCCATCTGGTAAAATGAACAAGGACAAGATCTCGTGGTGAGATGGTGCGATTGAGAGACCAAGATGTGCTGTCTGGTGGGTAACCTGATACGGTAAAGGCGCACCATTAACCACCCTGATGGTTATGGGATGGGGCAGTAGTACCAGCGGAATAGCGTGCTTTTGGGTGAAGGACGAGGACATGAAATTTCCTTCTGCCCCAGAATCCACCATGACCTCTACCTCCCAGGTGGAAGCACCGCTATCTAACGTCCCTTGGAATACTGGTTTGGGGGAAAACGGTTTCATATCAGGTAGACCCCCACCTACTACCTTGGTACGTGCTCGCTTTTTCGAGCGCTGCGGGCACCTGTTAGCCGGGTAGCAAAACTGTCGACACTGGTAAAAGCGTGTGCGAAGACACCTTGGGACCGGTGCGAGACACCTCCATGGGTACAAGAGGTACAGAGAAGATTGGAGCCAACCTAACCTTCTGTCTGGATTGAGCTCGCTCCAACCCGCGCTCAGTATAACAGAGATCAATGCGGGTGGAGATGGCAATCAGCTCCTCCAGAGTTACAGGAACCTCCCTGGTAGCTAAAGCATCTTTGACATGCTCCGCCAAACCCCTCCAGAACACAGGGACGAGTGCCTTATCAGGCCACTCCAACTCAGAAGCCAGTGTCCAAAAACGGATGGCGTAATGGCTGACCGAGAGGGAGCCCTGTGTTAAAGCTAATAGCTGGAGAGAGGTGTCGAGAGTGACCTGTGGTCCCAAAAAGACCTGTTTTAGAGAGGTTAGAAACTGAGTGATGCTCAGAACCATGGGGTCACCACGCTCCCACAGCGGCGTGGCCCATTCTAACGCCCTGCCCGACAAGAGGGAGAAGATAAACCCCACCTTAGCCCGCTCTGTAGGAAATCGCGTTGCCAGTAGCTACATCTGAATAGAGCACTGGCTCACGAAACCCCTGTAGGAGACACTGTCACCAGAAAATTTATCGGGCAACGGGAGGCAAGACAATGTCGGCACAGGCGTGGGTGTGGGTACACACGAGACAGCCTCTGCAACTGCCTGGACAGCAGCCACTGTAGCATTCGCAGTTGAGGTGGAGCTCTCGATAGCCGCCAACCTGCCCTCCAGCTGCCAGATGTACTGCTGCAGGTCCGCCATTACTAGCCAGACCCTGGCGCTAGTATAATGTTAGGGACAGCGGAACGCACTAAATATAAAATAATAGAAAGTGTGTTTGCCGCCCGGGGTCCACTGTGCAGAGGTGTTAAACTGCTGCTATATAATGGCAGGTGCAAAATATGGCAGTATATCACACACGGGTTGAACGTCACCCGGTGTGCACTGGGCATACTCTGTTAGCTTCACAGAGATGCCGTAGACATAAACATAAGTACTGAGGCTGTTGTACTAACAGGTCTCAGAGAAATTCATGCACGGTATATGGTCACAGGAGCTGGGCTCAAGGCAGAGGGATAGAGTCCGTCTAGACCTACCGTGCATGTGGCGTCGCTACCGTGGATGCCCACAGGTGCTGCAGACTGCAGCGCGGCTACTGACGCAGCTGCTATGCGACAGTACCCAGGAGGGGCGCACTGTCGGACGCTAGTTAGGTGATGATATGCACTGTGGCCTGTAGCGTGCCACTGACTGGTGCTGACTCTATGACTAAGTCCTTATCCACACACGTAATATCAGAAGGAGGGGAGTCTTAATGAGTCATTCGCAGGTTCATGCATCCGTCATCATTCACACATGTAGCAAGTAGAGTCTATACTATAGCAGGGACCTTCCGGAAGATTCCAGCTCCCTGAGATGGACCAATCAGATCACAAGAAGGACCTGAGCATGTGACTCCCTATATCCAATGGGAGATCGTCTCGTGAGCATGCCCAGTAGCGCGAGTTGAGGAATTAGCCTCTGAAGTAGCTTGCTGCTGAGCAGCCTGTGCTGCTATTGCTGGCCCAGAGGTAGCAGCAACAGCCAGACCCACAGAGCTGGTCTGAGCAGGGCATCTGGAATGCCGGGATTGCTGTGCAGGCTCCTGAGTGGTCGGTGGAGAATGGGAGAGCGCTGAATGCAAAGCTCTGGTTTCCTGCTGTGCATTTGCAGGAACCCAACGCCTAACGATATGGTGTGGCAGTATTTGTTTTTTGTATGTTGTATTACTCAGTCATTGTGTGGTAGTAATATGTGGTCTGGTAATGGTGTGATGGTATTTGTCCCTTGTATGTGGTATTATTCGGTCATTGTTAGTTTAATATGTGGTCTGGTCATGGTGTGGTGGTATTTGTGCCTTGTATGTGGTATTAATCAGTCACTATGTGGTGGTAATATGTGGTCTGGTCATGGTGTGACAGTATTTGTCCCTTGTATGTGGTATTAACAGTCCTTTTAAAAAATGTATGTGACTCATTCAATTAAAGAAAAATAAAAAAAAATACCTAAAACGAGTTGGATATTTTAAGAAATGTTTAATAGGTTAGAGTAGAGTAGGGCCCTGCCAAAAGAGTCTACCTCGTCGTGGTGGTGGCTTAAAAAAATCTTTTGACCAAGACAAAAGCTGATGGCTATGTTTGTGATATGGTGTTCGATTAGAACTGTTAATGTGTGATTGGTGAGGATGTGCATAAGTGTAGTTTTTCGAAGAGTGGGCGGTGGGACTATGGAAAGTTAGAGGGGTGGAGGTGGAGCTGGGGTGGAGCCTCAGAATCTCAAAAAATGGCCAGTATGGAAACCTGAAATTCATAGTGGCAGCCCTGTACTGATGTAATGTCTGATGTCAGTCGTCATAGTGTAGTATATACAAATTGCATATTATGACATATACGGGATTAAATATATTATATGCACAGACATCCCATAGTTTGTGCAGGATAATCTGTGACCAGCATATCATACACTATGTGCACAGACATCAGATGTCATATATAGGATAATATGTGCTATGTATATATTCTACTATGACTGTAGATTATCAGCTATTATACATTAACCTGTACGTAATAACTGGTCTGTTCACACAGTATACCACACACAGTAGCAGAGGTGGATCTAGGTTTTCATGCACCCGGGGCAAGAATTGAGCTTGGCGCCTTCTTGTTTACACAGCACAAGCAGTTTGAATGGTTGGCATGTGACCACTCATACGCGAGGGGAGGGGAGGGGAGGGGGGTGGAGAGAGAGAGACATGGGGGGTTAACACTTAGTGTCCAGGCAAGAGAATCTCTCTCTCTTGCCGGGCACTTGTGGGGTTAACCCCACAGAGAGATCTCTCTCTCTCACCCAGACACTGTGAGTGTTAACCCCACAAGTGCCCGGCGAGAGAGATCTCTCACAAGTGTCCGGGTGACAGAGAGAGATCTCTCTCTCTCTCGCCGGGCACTTGTGGGGTTAACATTCACAGAGTCCGGGCATGCGCTGTGGAAAAAGCCGGTCTGGCGCTGCAAAAAAACGTTACATGGAACGTTTTTTCCAGACGCCGGACAGGCTGTTTTTGCCGGATCAGGCAAAAACCGGATACGCCGCATAGGTATCCGGCGCGATGCGGCAATAATGAAACTGAATGGGGGAAAAACCGGATCCGGTGGCAACCGGCGCCGGATCCGGTTTTTACACTTTTCGCCGCATCGCGCCTGATGCTGTAAACCGGATGTGTGAAAGAGGCCTAAGAAGCAATAATAATGTCTTGTGAGACACTGTGGAGCAAAAAAAAGAAAGCTTACCTGTGTGGGCTGAAGCGCGGTATACGGAGTTGGTGTGGAGCCGGATGTGCAGTGTCAGGCCGGAGTCACACACAACAGTAAAGAAAATCGGTCCGATTTTTACGGCCCGAAATCGCACAAAGGTTTCTTGACCAGGGATCTGTCTGTCATCCGAATTTTCTGCGATGATCCGATTTTATTCGCATCTAAGCATCCGTTTGACATCCTTCTGGCGAAATTTTCTCGGAGGCTTGCAAAATGGACAAATAACGGTTTTTAGGCCTGAAACTAATTTAAATCATCATTCTGCCCTATATTTATGGGTCTCCAACATGTGGGAGCCTGCTACCTTTGCCATAGAGTCAGTGCTTGGATTTTGTTATCTCTGCTTTGTGCTAAGCATGACAGACAGGCTGAATTTTAACACCACTGAGCGTTTTCTTTTCTATTGGGTTATATCCCGATGTTTTTGTGAGCCATACCCTGTGATTGTCGATCCGAGGAGGCGTAGACGAATGTGGGTCCATCCGCTTTTGTTGCGCAGGATATTTAAAGGCCATTTCCACCGTCTCTATACATCTCTGTGTAGCCATCCGGAGAAGTTCTTTCAATATTGTCGAATGAGCCTTGCTACATTTGATCTTTTGCTGGAGATTGTGTGCCCTGGGATCACGTTTCAGGACACGAAGATGCGCAAAGCTATTCATGCAGAGGAGCGGTGATTGTGTTGTGTTGTCATAAATATTTTTTGCTTGCCTTTTTGTGTGTTTTTGTGACCAGTTTATTAGTGTTTTAGATGTATCTAACACATTACAGAACATATCCGAACATGAACAAGCACACATTGTGAATTAACAAGTTTATTACATGGTTTTTTTTTTTGGCAATGCCAAAAGAAAATAACCATATAAGTAACATATGGCATAATGTTAGCAGCACATTATGATGTCAAAATCTGAGCAAATAATATACATACTGTATAAAAAACAAAAAACAATGAGTACCAAAGGCAAACCTACAAGTCATGGTAGGTTGGGGGTGGTGAAGGTGGGGGTCCTGCTTGGACATTTGGCCTTGGTTGCTGGGCCAAATCACTGTCCCCCTGTGCGCTGCCAGTTGGCTCTGGCATCTGTTGCATCCTGGCAGGATCAATTTGGGGGTTTGGGTATGGGTGATTAGCAAATTGCTGGGGGTAGTCCTGATGCTAGGGATGCCCAAATTGCCCATATCCCCCAATATGGCCATGTCTAACATAACCAGGTTGGGGCCACCCTCCAACATTGGGTAAGTTAAAGTGGCCATATTGTGCATGTGCGCCCTTGCCCATATATTGAACCTGTGGAGCGACATTCTGTATGTGTGCAGGCGGAGGTGTTGGCACCCATGGCGGAGGAGGAGGAAGAGGTTCCAAGGATGGTTGACTTGCCACTTTAAGTCCAACCAGCCTATCTATTTGATTTTCTTCCAGCAGCTGCCACCTCTCCAAAAATTGAAACACAGTGCGGGGATTATTGGGTGGTGTGCTGGCATCCAGAACTATTTGTTGAGCCCCTGTGGTATGCAGCCTGTACCTACGGGGAATTGCCCTCAAGTTCTGTGCCAGACTGCACCCATAAGCCTCCTCCCCATCATCATGAGCAGCTGTGGACAAGTAGTCCAAGACACCTCGGTCAACCTGCCTCCTTGTTCCCGAAGCTGCTCCTTCTCTCCTGTGCTGGCCTCGTCATGGTAGGGCAGAAGGCTGTGTAGAGGTATCCAGTGGCATGGTGGGGCTGCTACTGTTGCCCTGGTCCTCATGTGCTGGCCGGTGTCGTAGCTGCTTTTTGTTCTGACCAAGTGTCAGCTATGCCAGATCACCAGTGAGTCCGGATTATGAGGTTTTTTGCCCTTCTGATGACAAGCGCTTGGAGACAAGAGACTCAACACACAAGCAGTGGTTGAATCACTTTATCTGACGTAATGAAATACAAGGAAACTTTTATACCATTTACAACAATATGTGACTCTATGGAGCTCATTTGGCCCCCTACCATCACCTCAGGGTCGTAGCTTGTTTACAATGTACCCAGAACATGTTGTTGAGAACAAATATGATAACAAGTATAGTTTCCTTGAAGACAGAGACTAATAGTCTACATAAGAATAACATATAGCAATAATAGGCAAAAGGCATTTGAAGTCTTAAAGGTAATTAAAGGGATATAAAGCAAACCATTAACTCTTCTATATCAATTTCCCCAATTTGTAAATGGTATAACTTTTGCCACAGGGTCAGCTGATGTCCACAAAGGAGCTACTGTCTCTTGGGTCTAGTACCCATAAGGGGGCTTCCTACCTGCTTCACCCATCCACCCTCAGTGTGGACACTCACTTTCCCCATCGGCAATGGCCACCTGGGGTCTATGATAAACTACAGAAGGTTCAGCCTTAGGTTCTTTTTTTATGCATACATTATCCAGTAGCTTAAGTAATACATATATTAGCGCTTTTACGGCTACATAAAGCAATAAGCAAAACAACAAAATTTGCATACAAAAAACCATCCTGCAAGGCCATTAAACCAATTTGCTGGATTTAGAAAAGATAATGTGTTACCCCACCAGGAGTCTCTGTTTGCACTGTGTTGTTTTAACCATTGGTCTCTAAGTTCACCTATTTTGTCCATACTGGGCCTGATCTGGAGATTGCCAGCAGGGTCGATATAATTACAACAGGTGGGACCTGACACATTCCTCCTTCTTTTGCTGTCAGGTAATCTAGTGCTACGATTAATTGTCTCTGTATTGTATTAGTTTCATTAAGAACTTCAAGAATCTGGAAAATCTGACTGTCCAGGTAGTCGTTGGCTTCCACTAATTTATCCCACAGTTGTGTTATGAAGGGGTATATTAGCATACTACTGAATATTTTATTTGTTATCCCCATTTCTACTAGATGCGGCCTACCATTTGGCCGGGGCTTTTTGTCTGCAGCCCTTCTATACAAAGTATGAATTGGAACTGCTGCTGTGTCTATTTTACTATGAGGAACTATGAAAGTGGCTGGTGTCAGTTTAGTAAGAGTGCAAACCCCTCTTATGTCTGGGCTCACCCACCTGTAGGCACGATGTCCGCAAACCAAGAATACTCCTTTTGGGAGAACACAAATGTGACCAGGGGTCTGTATACATTGGTATAAACTCAAAAAGTCCTGACATAGGCTTATGAGCACACCAAGTATTATTCATTTGTTTTCCACTTATACCAGATGTACATTTACCCCTTTCTTTCCTTATTATTTTACAACACCATCGAGGTACACCATATCATTAAGCTGTGTTTGATCGCCAGTGTATCTGCGGAAGCAATTATTGTCCTCACCACAGGTATTTGCTCCAGTGTGTTGAAGACAGAACCACAGTCCATCATTGGGAATAGGGTCTGAGTGAGGGATTTCAGTGCTCCTCCTGGCGACCATATTTCCGAAATTTGCATCATATTCCCGCCACTAGAGTTGAGCGACTTTTGGTTTTTTAGGGTCGAGTTTCGTTTCGTGAAACCCGACTTTTCCAAAAGTCGGTTCGAGCAAGATCGTCCGATTATAGGGAAAAGTTGGGGTCGTCCCGAAACACGAAACCCAATGTAAGTCAATGGGGAATAAAAGTCGGCAGTGAGAGGAGGACAGGAAACACACCTACAGTGCCCATTTGAATGCCAAAAGCATCAATTCTTCTTACTTAAGTTTGTCAACCTTAATTAACTTCATAATACAAGTTACGCACTGAAAAATGGGGGTTATTTGGCTAAAGTTGTGGGGGGGAGGGCTGGCTGCAGGTTTTCATGTGCCCTGGGCGAAAGAGCGCCCCTTTAACACATACCACAACTCATCATGCTCCGATACGGCAGAGAAATAGCGGTATAGTACAATGAAAAATACTTCACTTTTTACATCTCATGACGAGGCCCATCTATTTCTCCATACAGAATCATTGGTCCCATATAATGTTTGAAACAGTATATGATGCGCTCCACATAATGCTACAGTATATGTTGGTCCCCATGGATGAAGCTCCACTGTCTTATGGGCCCAAATAATTCTCCAAACATAATGGGCCCCATTTCTAATGCTCTAGTGTATAATGGGCCCTGTAAATGCTGCTCCAGTGTCTGATGTCCACCTTTGGAATGTTCCAGTGTATGGTGGGCCCCATCTATCATTCTCCAGAGTATAGTGCTCCCCAAAAATTGCTGTCCCAACATTGAAAACAATCAAATAAGTCTCCTCGCTAGGGAATCCCTGTACTTGTCTGGACTCCTCGTCGTCCCCATCTTCCATCTCACTGCACAGTATTTCAACTTTGCAAGTGCTGTGATCCTGAGCAAGCAGGGGGGGCCCACTCGTTGGCGACGGCACTGGCACAGGGCCCCTGATAGTACGGTGGTGTGTCTGATGGCGGGTGGGCCGAACCTGCACTTTCATCTGCAGCTTCCTCTTTGTCACCGTGTAAGATGGAACTGTATATGGGAAGGGTAACCTGAGTTTCATCAGGGTCAGATTCAGGTCGTGTAGCGTGCGAGGGAAATGTAGTGGTCTGGGTCAAGGTACCAGCAGATTCATCGAGCAGTGGCTGGGCATCAGTGCACTTGTGTCGCCCCCAGGAGTACGGTCGCCACAGTGGCATTACCTTTTTCCTAGGGAGTGTGATGTCATGCTTGGGAGCAACGAAGGATCTCTCTAGCAGGTTAACTGATTGGGCGGCGTTATTCCCACGAGTCATGACCCTCCAAACAGCGTTCATGAAGGCAAAGTGTTTGTTTTACGTGGGCAGTATGGTTGCAAAGCTGAACCTTAAAGGAATGTCCAGAAGGGCACCACCAGGAGTGGAGCCTATGGTTAAATTCGACTCCACCTGGGAAACCTCAACCATGCCGGCTACAGAACAGATGCACACATTGCAAGCTTAATTCCGTTAGCGAACGAGACTCCGTCATGCCCCGCGGTCCGAGTCCGGCTTACTAGAGGGACACGTGAGGCTCTGGCACATGAGATTGGCCAATAACTGGTGTGTCATGCCCTTACATGTCCATGGCTGCATGTGCGCTACACTGAAAAGGCCAGCGTTTGTCGCTTACAGGTGCAGATAACCCGCTGAACAACGTTAGTGATGGGGATCACTGATTACAATTATTACCCGCGAACAATGATTTCCCAGTAAGTGCAGGTCAACCGCAGTTCCAGAATTAGGCCTAACCGTCATTCCTGAAAAAATGAAAAACTTACGTGTGCAAACCACAGGTGCTGTAGCTTGCTTAACAGCTCGCCAGCCGTTCTCACGCCCAGTATGGATTACACGTGATTGCACAAAGGTGAGAAAGGGTACCGTATCCCCGGATAACATGTATGGATAGCGTACACATTCAAAATATATGTCTATACATCAGGAGGCAGGCTCAGATGGTGTTAGGCCCAGTATGGATTGCACGTGATTGCACAAAGGTTAGAAAGGGTACCGTATCCCCGGATAACATGTATGGATAGCGTACACATTCAAGATATATGTCTATACATCAGGAGGCAGGCTCAGACGGTGTTAGGCCCAGTATGGATTGCACGTGATTGCACAAAGGTTAGAAAGGGTACCGTATCCCCGGATAACATGTATGGATAGCGTACACATTCAAAATATATGTCTATACATCAGGAGGCAGGCTCAGATGGTGTTAGGCCCAGTATGGATTGCACGTGATTGCACAAAAGTTAGAAAGGGTACCATTTCCCCAGATAACATGTATGGATAGCGTACACATTCAAAATATATGTCTATACATCAGGAGGCAGGCTCAGACGGTGTCAGGCACAGTATGGATTTGACGGCCCAGACTACACAGCGGAGGAGCAGGGAGAGGTAAAGATTGCAAATGCTGGGGCCCTGCCCAAGCAAGGGGGGCCCACTCGTGGGCGTCGGTACTGGCACTGGGCCCCTCATAGTACGGCGGTGTGTCTGACGGCGGGTGTGCACCACCACCGTCAGAGACACTTGATTGCACTATGAAGGACCCTGTGCCAGTGCCCGCGCCCAAGAGTCGGCCTACCCACCTGTCCAGGGCAACGGCACTCGCACGGTGTCGGGCGCTAGGTGGTGACCCCGGCCATGGGGGGGGGGAGGCAGCACAGTTAAGGAGTTTTAGAAAGTGGCATATGTTGATGTTGGACATTCAGCTGATGCAAAAGGTGAAATAGGTCAAGTCCCAGGAAGAGGTGGACCAAAGCAAGCCATTTTTCTGTCACCCTATGTGTCATCAGGGGAAGGTGGGACAAAATCCTTGGAAACCCATGCGTGGTTCATTTTAATGAAGGTTAGATCATCCACATTTTGGGTTGACAGACGGGTCCTTTTTTCTGTCAGGATTGATCCAGCTGCACTGAAGACTCTTTCCGATAGCACACTTGCAGCTGGGCAAGCAAGCTCCTGTAAGGCATATTGTGCCAATTCAGGCCAGGTGTCCAGTTTAGCGGCCCAATAGTCAAAGGGGAATGACCTGTGTGGGAGAACATCGATATGGGAGGAAAAGTAGTTTGTAACCATAGTTGACAACTGCTGTCTCCTGTCACTTTCCATCGATGCAGTATTACCAGTTGTGTGAGCGGTACTTGAAAAATCAGTCCACAACATTGTCATGAAACCCCTGTCTCCAACGCCACTTCTGCTGTGTGCACCACGAACACCTCTGCCAAGCTTCCCCCGGCCCGTACGGCTCGTGTGAGAACCATCACCGCTGCTGTGTGCTGGGAATGCCTCAAGCAACCGATTTACCAGAGTTGCTTGTTTATTAGCCAATATTAGGTCAAGGTTCTCCTGTGGCATGATGTTTTGTAATTTGCCTTTATAGCGTGGATCCAGGATGCTGGCCAACCAGTATTCGTCATCGTTCATCATTTTGGCAATGCGGGGGTCCCTTTTTAGGATCTGCAAGGCATAATCTGACATGTGGGCCAATGTTCCCGGTGTCAATGATGCACTGCGAGTGCTGGTTGGAGGAGCACTTTCTGGCAAATCCACATCCCTCCAGTCACGCACAAACCCTGTACCAGACCTTGCCACGCCAACATTTTCACTTGCCCCACGAGATGCATCCTCCTCCCCTAAGTAATCATCCCCATCATCCTCCTCCTCCTCCTCTTCTTCCTCCACCTCGTCCAGGAGAGGTCCCTGAGCAGACAATGGCTGAATGTCATCAAGGATTCCCTCCTCCTCTTCCTCCTCATCAACATTGGCTGCAGAAGCCTGCTCCTTAAGGTGCGTCAAAGTTTGCATGAGCAGACGCATAAGTGGGATGCTCATGCTTAGGATGGCGTCGTCTGCACTTACCAGCCGTGTGCATTCCTCAAAACACTGAAGGACTTTACAGAGGTCTTTCAGCTTCGACCACTGCACACCGGTCAACTCCATGTCTGCTCTCAAAGTGCCTGGCCGTGTATCCTCCCACAAATGCATTATGGCCTGCCTCTGCTCGCACAGCCGCTCCACCATGTGCAGGGTGGAGTTCCATCTTGTTGCAATGTCGATAATGAGGCGGTGGTTGGTAAGGTGGAGCAATCGCTGCAGCTTCTGCATACGAATGGAGCGTACAGGCGACTGGCGGATGTGCGCGCACAGTCTTCGCACCTTCTGGAGCAGGGCTGTTAACTCCGGATAATTTTTGAGGAAGCACTGCACCACCAGGTTCAAGGTGTGAGCCAAGCAAGGTATGTGGCTGAGTTTTGAAAGGGCTATGGCTGCCACAAAATTACGCCCGTTATCACTAACTACCTTGCCTGCCTCAAGATGTACACTGCCCAGCCATGACTCAGTTTGTCGCTTCAAGTACTCGGCCAGCACCTCGGCGGTGTGTCTGTCGCCCAAACACATCATCTGCAACACTGCCTGCTGACGCTTTCCACTAGCTGCTCGATAGGGGGACACCTCGTGTGCTACAGTGGCAGCTGCAGATGGAGTGCTCGTACGACTGCGCTCTGTGGACGAGCTTTCGCTTCTGGAGGAGGAGGAGGAGGGTCGAACACCTACAGCCAACTGTTTCCTATACCGTGGGCTAGGCAGCACTGTCCCACCACCGCTATCCCCTGTGGACCCTGCATCCACCACATTAACCCAGTGCGCAGTCATGGACACGTAACGGCCCTGGCCATGCCGACTGGACCATGCATCAGTTGTGAGGTGCACCTTTCCGCTCACTGACTGCTTGAGTGCATGGACAATGCGGTCTTTCACATGATGGTGGAGGGCTGGGATGGCTTTGCGAGAGAAGAAGTGGTGACTGGGTAGGTCATAGCGTGGTACTGCATAGGCCATGAGTTCGCGGAAAGCTGAGCTTTCCACCAACCGAAAGGGCATCATCTCAAACGAGATTAGTTTGGCAATGTGGGCGTTCAAACCCAGTGTACGCGGATGAGAGACTGAGTCCTTTCTTGACCTACTCATAGTGTCTGGGAGGGTGAGCTGGACTTGAGAGCTGCATATGGTGGAAGTAGCGGTGGACAGGGCGGACTGAGAGAGGGTTGATGATAGGTGATGGAGTTGGTGTTCTTTCTGATGGCCTAGAATCAGTCTTTTGTTGATATAACAGTGGGATTCCCTGACTGCTGTGGCCTTGCAACGACACCTCAACATTTGCTGCTGTGCTATCCGGTGGGCTTACAGTGGGGGAAACAATGTAGCGTTGCTGACTACCTTCGTTGTGATCAGTTGCACATGTGGCACTTGAGGTTTGGTGTTGTGTCCACGCTTGCAAGTGCATGCTGGTTAAATGTCTAAGCATGCAACTGGTATTCAAATTTTTCAGATTTTTCCCTCGGCTAAAGGTCTTTGCGCACTTCTTACAGATAACCTTGGCCTGATCTTGAGGATTTTGTTCAAAAAAGTGCCACACTGCACTCTTCCTACTTTGGCAGACATTTTGCGGCCTAGCACACTGTGATCTTTTGACCCTCTGGACAAGCTGTCCAGCAACTCTTTTGATTTTTGGAACCTGTCTTTGGAGTGCTCCGGGCCTGCCAGATAACAGCTGTTGCGATGTCGATGTCTGCTGTGGATGCTCCTCATCTGAGCTATTGGAAGCAGCACCCTCTTCCCCCAATGGATGCCAATCTGGGTCAACAACTGGGTCATCCATCACCTCCTCTTCTATGTCATGTGCACCTTCCTCTGTGTCACCGTGTATGGTGGTATAGTGTGCGGGATGGGGCACCTGAGTCTCATCAGGGTCAGAATCTGGCTCTGTACACTGCGAGGACAATGTAGTGCTCTGAGTGAATGTACCAGCAGAATCATCCATCAGCGGCTGTGCATCAGTGCACTCCATGTCAGATTCATCTTGGCCTGGGTAATTCACCATTTCACTTGATAATCCAGGCATGGTATGTGAAAACAGCTCCATGGAGTAATCAGTAGTATGGCCTGCGTCATGCTTCAATCTTGGTTGGGGTGAAGGACACAAGGAAAGGTGTGGTTCATGAACATGAGCCTCCAATGACGACTCAGTGCTTTTACTTTTTACAACTGAAGAAGAGGAGGCGATAGAGCTGGAGGCTGAGTCAGCAATGTAAGACAAAACTTTTTCCTAATGCTCTGGCTTTAAAAGCGGTTTGACAACTCCTAGAAAACTAAGCGTTCGAGGCCTTATGTAGCCAGATGATGACGCAGGCTCAACACCTCCTGCATTCGGTCCTATTTTGCTCTTGCCACTACCATCAGATCCACCACCAACACCATCATTACCAGCTGCCAACCCCCGCCCAATTCCACGGCCTCTTCCACCAGCCTTCCTCATTTTTGGTAGAAATGTAGACAAAATCCAACAAACTATATAGTAATGTAAAACAAGGTACAAGGTGTCTATAGGACAGGGAAGATTTTGAATTTTTGCAGACACTTGTGGACACTGGACACTTTTGGATTGTGTGAGGCCCACTGAATATCTGAGCGCTCTGTCACAGGCTCGATGGCACAGCTGTGACCAAAGTGACTAGAGGATAAGGGAGATTTTGAATTTCTGCACACACTTGTGGACACTGGACACTTTTGGATTGTGTGAGGCCCACTGAATATCTGAGCGCTCTGTCACAGGCTCAATGGCACAGCTGTGACCAAAGTGACTAGAGGATAAGGGAGATTTTGAATTTCTGCACACACTTGTGGACACTGGACACTTTTGGATTGTGTGAGGCCCACTGAATATCTGAGCGCTCTGTCACAGGCTCGATGACACAGCTGTGACCAAAGTGACTAGAGGATAAGGGAGATTTTGAATTTCTGCACACACTTGTGGACACTGGACACTTTTGGATTGTGTGAGGCCCACTGATATCTGAGCGCTATGTGACAGGCTCGATGGCACAGCTGTGAAAAAAGTGACTAGAGGATAAGGGAGATTTTGAATTTCAGCAGTCACTTGTGGACACTGGACACTTTTGGATTGTGTGAGGCCCACTGATATCTGAGCGCTATGTCACAGGCTCGATGGCACAGCTGTGACAAAAGTGACTAGAGGATAAGTGAGATTTTGAATTTCAGTAGACACTTGTGGACACTGGACACTTTTGGATTGTGTGAGGCCCACTGATATCTGAGCGCTATGTCACAGGCTCGATGGCACAGCTGTGACAAAAGTGACTAGAGGATAAGGGAGATTTTGAATTTCAGCAGACACTTGTGGACACTGGACACTTTTGGATTGTGTGAGGCCCACTGATATCTGAGCGCTATGTCACAGGCTCGATGGCACAGCTGTGACAAAAGTGACGAGAGGATAATGGAGATTTTGAATCTCTGCGCACACTTTTGGACACTGGACACTTGTGGATTGTGTGAGGCCCACTGATATCTGAGCGCTATGTGACACGCTCGATGGCACAGCTGCCTGTGACCAAAGTGACGAGAGGATAAGGGAGATTTTGAATTTCTGCAGACACTTGTGGACACTGGACACTTTTGGATTGTGTGAGGCCCACTGATATCTGAGCGCTATGTCACAGGCTCGATGGCACAGCTGTGATAAAAGTGACTAGAGGATAAGGGAGATTTTGAATTTCAGCAGACACTTGTGGACACTGGACACTTTTGGATTGTGTGAGGCTCAATGAATATCTGAGTGATATGTGACAGGCTCGATGGCACAGCTGTGACCAAAGTGACTAGAGGATAAGTGAGATTTTGAATTTCAGCAGACACTTGTGGACACTGGACACTTTTGGATTGTGTGAGGCCCAATGAATACCTGAGCGCTATGTGACAGGCTCGATGGCACAGCTGTGACAAAAGTGACGAGAGGATAAGGGAGATTTTGAATTTCTGCAGACACTTGTGGACACTGGACACTTTCGGATTGTGTGAGGCCCACTGATATCTGAGCGCTATGTCACAGGCTCGATGGCACAGCTGTGACAAAAGTGACTAGAGGATAAGGGAGATTTTGAATTTCAGCAGACATTTGTGGACTCTGGACACTTTTGGATTGTGTGAGGCCCACTGATATCTGAGCGCTCTGTCACAGGCTCGATGGCACAGCTGTGACCAAAGTGACTAGAGGATAAGGGAGATTTTGAATTTCTGCACACACTTGTGGACACTGGACACTTATGGATTGTGTGAGGCCCACTGAATTTCACAGCGCTATGTCACAGGCAGAAATTGGCTAGTGTATCACAAACTACAAGGTGTATGTAGAATTGGGCAGAATAGGAATCTCCCTAGAGTGCAGGTCTCTAAGAACAGAACATGTCCTCGTTTTATTCTCACAGAGTGACACACTGATAGCTTCACTGTGGCTGTGATAACAGCCGTTACACGGTACTGTGTGAGGAGCGTACACCGCTGTATGGTGTGAAAAAATGCACGCTCAGTACCTCAGCAGGACAAAAAAAAAAAATTGAGATTGCTTTTAAAAAAGCAGTTTGCGGAGCAGTGGGTAAACAGCAATGCAGGAATGTCAGGAAGCCTTAGAAGGCAGCCCAACAACCAACACCACTGATACACCACTATATAGCCTCCCCTTGCACTGCACACACAGTGACTGATGTGTTGTACAGGCAAAATCGCTAGCAGCAGAAGCAGTTTTTTTTCTTCTCAGCAGGACAAAAAAAAAAATTGGGATTGCTTTTAAAAAAGCAGTTTGCGGAGCAGTGGGTAAACAGCAATGCAGGAATGTCAGGAAGCCTTAGAAGGCAGCCCAACAACCAACACCACTGATACACCACTATATAGCCTCCCCTTGCACTGCACACACAGTGACTGGTGTGTTGTACAGGCAAAATCGCTAGCAGCAGAAGCAGTTTTTGGTGTCTTCTTCCCTGCCTAACGCTCTCCCTACAAAATCAGCAGCAGCAGCAGCTCTCCCTATTCTGAGATCAGCATGAGTAACATGGCGGTTGGCGTGCATGCCCTTTTATACCCCCTGTGACGCCCCCCAAAGCAAGCCAATCACTTGCATGCCCTTCTGAAAGATGGTGGTGACCCGTGCCTATGTCATCACGTTGCCCACAGTGTCCGTGGATTCTGATTGGCTGAAAAAGAGTGCAAAACAAACTTTTGAAACGCGACTTTGGCGCGTAAGTCGCCGACCTCGTGGCCGACCTCATCCTAAGGTCGGGTTTCTTTTCATGAAACCTGACTTTGCCAAAAGTCGGCGACTTTTGAAATTTTTTGACCCGTTTCGCTCAACTCTACCCGCCACCACATTTGTACCTTTAGGCCGCGTTATATTAAACTGAAACCAGGGATTAGCGGCCCATCCGATTATAGCCAATGAGGCAGATATATCACGGGGCACATCTTTTCCCCAAAACCTAGATTGAGTCCAAGTCTCATTGTGTATGCAGTGTGGGGTTAATACCGCCCATGGCTCCAGAGGTAAGGCTAAGTACGGCATAGTCCTCGCAGATACAGGGCTGTGTGTACAGATGCAACAGTCCTTCAGTTTCTGTCCTTCCATGTCCTTTATAAGAAGATCATGCTGCCGAATAAGTTTGTTGTCCCAGTCAGCATTTAAGAGTTTATCCTGTGTCTCTGTAGAGTGCAGTAACCCTGTCACTGCCAGCAAGGTGATGAGGAGTACAGTCATTCTACTGGTGAAAGGACCTTCTTGCAGTGACTGGCGTGGATCCAGGTGGGTTTTCTCTCAAGTTTTACTGAAGTGGATGTGGTCAGCTGGACTTGGAAGGGGCCGTCAAATCGTGGGTCCAGGCTCCTTCTCACATGTCTGCGTATAACCACCCAATCACCTGGATTCTGCTGATGCACATCTGCACTGGCATTAGGATCTGGAATGTATGAGAACACATGTTTATGCACCACATTAAGTCTTTCCTGCAAGGCCTGGACATAGGCTGTCATAGAACCGTGTTGCATTTGTAGCACCTGTGGGAAGTACAGACCAGTCTTTGGTGCACTACCAAACAGGACTTCAAAGGGAGACAAGCCTGTTTTTCTATTTGGAGTGTGTCTGGAAAGAGTGCAAGAGGCAAGCACTCTACCCAGCTCTTTCTTGTGTCTGCCATGGCCTTTTGAATTTTCCATTTAAGTGTCCCATTTAGTCTTTCCACTTTCCCACTACTTTGTGGCCTATATGGTGTATGAAATGCTTGCTGTACACCTGGGGCCTGCAGGACTACCCCATTATTTCTCCCGTGAAGTGTGCACCTCTTCCTGTTTTTATGGTTTCTGGGACATCATACCTGCAGATCAGTTCTTTCATCAGTTTGTCTGTAGTTGTTTTAGCATTTGCACATTTTACCGAATTGGCTTCCGGCCAACCAGAGAAGAGATCTACACATACTAGGATATTTGCATACACTCCTACCTTGGTAGCTGTATGTCGTCAATCTGCAGTCTCTGAAACGGGTAGAGAGGCTCAGGTGTCGCTTTCTTAGGGACTTTTACTGTTTTACCTGGGTTGTGCTGTGCACAGATGAGGCATGATTGTACAAGTTTCGCGGCTGCGTAACTGAAACCAGGAGCGATCCAGAAGGCATCTACCATGGTAAACATGTGACTTTTTGAGGTGTGAGTGGGGCCATGTGCTGCTTGCGCCATGATTGGGAACAGGGACTTTGGTGGGCACAATTTATCCTTATTCTCCCATACTCCATTTGAGTTCAGCTCAGCTCCCAGTCTCCCCCGGTGTACCTTCTCTGTTTGGGCAGCCTTTTGCCGGAGGGATTTCAGGACATCTAGACCCAATGTGGCTGGAATACGCTGACTCCCCACCACCGTCCACTACTCTCTCTAGGCCGCCTTGTGCTACTTTAGCAGCCTCGTTCACCCTTCTGTTGCCCTCTACCTCCACGGAGTCACCTTTGTGTGTGCTTTTACCTTAACAATGCCAACCTGGACTGGTAACATCAATGCCTCCATCAATTGATTCCCCAACTCTGCATTTTTATTGGGCTTACCGGCTGCTGTAAGGGATGCTCTGCTTCTCCAGATAGGGCCATAATCATGGGCTATTCCCCATGCATAATTCGAATCAGTGTAAATATTAGCGACTTTACCTACAGTGTCTCTACACGCCTCAGTGAGTGCCTTCAACTCTGCCTCCTGTGCCGATATGTGAGGAGAGAGTGGTTCCGCTCGGATTACCTCATGTGAGGATACTACTGCATATCCAGTGTAGAGTCGTCCATCCTGGTGGTATCTGGAGCCATCTACAAAAAAAACTCAAAGGCTGCATTAGGAACAGGTTTTTTTTTCTTGAACGTGTCAAAACCCAACTGTCTCCTGACTAATCAGTTCTATGCAGTCATGTTCATGCGTTATGTCAAAGTATTCTTCCTCACTTGCTAATACGGTTTCTGAATCCACAGGCAGGAGGGTGGCTGGATTCAGAACGTTACACCTTTTGCTCTGTGCAAAACAAGAAAAATGGCTGGTCATAATTTGGAATGCCTAAGGCCGGGGCTGACACAATGAGCAGTTTGAGAGAATGGAAGGAATCAATTGTATTTTGTGTGGGGTCCCGGGTCTGATGACAAGCAGTCATAAAGTGGTTGCAACATTTGTGAAGCAGACCTTATCCAAGGCCTACTGTAGGTCACTAAACCTAGGAAAGTGCATAGATGCTGATGTGACCTGGGTAGAGGGAGATTTTGAATTGCCTGTTTCCTGTCAGGTGTCTGGTACCTTCGGCAATACAATGTCCCAACAAATGTCACCTTTTGTTTGTAATACTGTATTAAAAAAAAAAAAACATAGCAAGCAAACCTTAAGTTTCCTGCAGGACCTCTGGTCCAGGCAGAACAGCAAAAGGTCATCCGCGTACTGTAATAGTGCAATCTATGGATGAGGTGATTGCCACTACTCAAGGATCCCTGCCATCGCTGCTGAATAGATGGCAGGGGATTTCTTTCCCCCTTTGTGGGAGGACTCTCCAACAATATTGTTTACCTTTATGAGTAAAGGAAAAAGATACTGACAGTCAGGGTGCAGGGGTACAGAGAAAAATGCACCCGCTATATCACTGACTGTAAAACATTTTGATATCACTGGGATTTGTGACAGACGTGTGTGTGTTAGGGACGATTGAGGTCACACTCACTGTATCATCATTAATAGCCCTTAAGTCATGAACTTTTCTGTGAGTGTCAGCAAACCCTTGAGTCCTTTTTTTCCTAATGGGCTACAAAGGGGTGTCGAAGGGGGAAGAGCTTTGCACTAGAACCCCTGCCTTAACATACTCTCTAATATCTCTGCTGGGGCCATTGATTTGGCTAGGCTCAAGGGGTATTGCTTTAAAGAAGCAGTGTTTCCTTCTTTCAATTTAATCATAACAGTAAATTCATAGAGGTATTGTCACTAACAATAAGTTTTGTAAGTACCACAATTCCAGCACCTCACTGTTTCTAGGTCCCTTGGTACCTTACTACGTCTCCACTGTTTTCCTTGTGCTCCAGCATACATGACAGGTCGTCTTACCATCCTTGTTTGCTCAACATTTTTAGCTACCTTAAGGAGGTCTTTCGGATCTACATATCTCCATTCAGGTCTGGTTGTCTGTACTGCATCTTGTAAGTCTTTGTTCATACCGTCAATGAGTGCATTCGCCAGTATTCTAACATCAAGTGGGTTTATGCAAATGTACCCCATGTCTGCCCATTTCAGCTGTAACCATCCAAAGTACATCTCTACCCTCTCTCCTTTTTGCTGTGTCACATTAGTCATGAGTATGGACTGCTCTGATTGTTACACTGTAGCCCATTGTCTTAGTGACTCACAGCAAAAAGGAGAGAGGGTAGAGATGTACTTTGGACGGTTACAGCTGAAATAGGCAGACATGGGGTACATTTGCATAAACCCACTTAATGTTAGAATACTGGCGAATGCATTCATTGACTGAATGAACAGATTCTGGTGGTGGTGGTGGTGATCTTGGTGGTGGGGATGTGGCTCTGGGAAGTTCTGCAGATGGGCCTGACCATGCAGCAACATCCGACACTGGATCAATCACCACCTCAGAGTTGGAAGCCGTCTCCCTCTCTGTAAGGTTTGACTCGGTGCTACAATGTAAAAAAAAACAAAAAAAATTAATACTTTGCATTGAAAAAATAAAAATTGCAAAATTAAACCCTGCACTTATGGTCTCTGATCCATCACAGGAGCAATGAAATGTAGGCGGTCGAAGTAGAGGTATTTCCTCTTGGTGGTTCCGGCCGCTCCACTACAGGCCCTCAGCTGTCTCTTCCTCCTATATGTGTCCCTACAGCTGCGCCAACGCCTCATAACATCAGTCACTACAATGTAAAACAAAACACAGGATTTAAGACCACACATACGGCTATGATATCAACGGTTTAAATATGCTTAGGCAACCATATTTAAATTTACATGAATTCGATTTCTGATGGCTCTACACCAATACTCTAAAAACGAGTAACGGGTTCAGGCCTACTAGAAAAGTCTTTCTAACCAACCTACTTTAAACCAAAATGTAGTAAAACATGTGGTAATGATGTATGGATGCGAACATCTATTATTTTTTGAATAAAAAAAACCAAAATATATACTGGCTAAGATATGGACCAAAAAACAAGGAGAGCACTGTATTTGGTGGAAGAACAATTAGCTAAGGCTAGTTTCACACTAGCATTTTCTGCCAGCAGCGCACGCCGCCACTAAGCCCCGCCCCCTGCCTGCCCCCTCCAGTCATAGCTGCCTAGTATCGCACACTGCTACATGCGATCTGCACACCCTATCTTTAGCATAGGTTGCGCAGACCGCGCTCTTACCATGCGCTAGTAGAATTTAGCGTGTGCTGCGCCCTTTTGACGGTGCTCCGAACGTGCCAAAATGCAACATGGTGAGTTCGGCACGCACCGGCGCACCATCAAATGGGTGCAGCACACGCAAAATTCTACTAGCGCACGGTCTGTGCACCCTATGCTAAAGATAGGGTGTGCAGATCACATGCAGCCGTGTGCGATACTAGGCGGAGATGACCGGAGGGGGCGGGCAGGGGGCGGGGCTTAGTGGTGGCATGCGCTACTGGCAAAAAGCGCTAGTGTGAAACTAGCCTAAGGATTGCAATATTTGTCCGAAAATATTAATGGGGCCACCAGTCAGGGATGTGTAATTTAGATTGGGATAATATGCAGACATTAATGGCGTAGTAATTTCTGAAAGATATTTGGCCAAGGAGGCCACATATTGTAACTTACATTGAGCATATAACATTTGCCTTTTTAATTATGTGTGTTTTTACAGTGCAATTTAATTTTGGGGCGAATATTTAACTTACTAATTTGCTCCTGCTCCTCCCGAGGTCTGGCTGCATAACCAGTGAACATCTGGGAACAGATTCTTCTCCACGCTGCCTCCTTGCCTGCCCGGTCAGCATAGTGGGGATCTCTCTGGTCCCATAGTTCTGGTCTCTCCTGGACCAGAACTATCAGCATTTGTACATTCACTTGCGTGGACATGATGGAGGAATCTGTGGAGGTGTTCTTCCTGGTTTTTTTTTATGGAGCAAGTAAAATTTGCATGCCAAAGCTTCCTGCCAATGTCTGATGCTTTTTCCTGTTGACCTGGAGAAGTCTTGGGATTTTCTCGCAAGTCATACTTGTGGTCCGTTTGTAATCCGATTTTTTATCGTACCCATAGACTTGCATTGGAGAGTTTGATCCGAAAATCGGTGACAATCACAGCATGCTGTGATTGTCTCGGTCCGAGGAAAAGATCAGACAAAAAATCGGATGATGGGAGCTACACCATAAAATAACATTGGGACGAATACAATGCAATTTTTTATCCCATTACATTCATCCGATTTATTCGCTAGTGTGACGTCGGCCTCATAGTGATAGATGAGGGTTAAATAGAGGCAGGAGAATTGCCATGGCATGGGTGCCCAAACCAATTCATTATACATATTTGCTTTTCCCCTCAATTCATTCTGTCTTTTCGTCTCTCCCACCCTCCTCAGTTCATTAAACTATAATGTCCTCTCTCCCACTCCCATCCTCAATTTAGTATAAATTCCTCTCTCCCACCCGCCACCCTCAATTCATTATAATTTCCTCTTTCCCTTCCCCATTTTATTCACTTTATTTAAAATGAAAGTTTTCAATACTTACTTCTCTCTACGATCTCCTACTTCTCCAGTGTGTACATACTAGTGTGGTGATGTTATATGTAATCATCCACCTTGGTCATCTGTTGGTGTTAGCCTTTTACAAAGCTAACATGCTCCCCGAAGTCATCCAAAGGACGGCTAAGTGTCGAGCTTAGACTCACCAAACACATTTGATGGCTGATGGTCAGACGATGGTCTCAGCCAAGTGCTCTTGTGTTCTCTTTGAGATATTCACCTCCAGGAAACAATATGATTGTCAGTCTGAAATTGAATATGCTGGATCAATATTTTTCCGGAACTGCAGTACACATTACATTGTCAGACGAACCTGACGATATTGGCTGGTTTGTCTTACATTAGTCTAATGTGTGTTTGGGGGCTTTACTAACAATAATGTACTATCTGTTGTCATATATATGAGATAATGTGACAAAGGCTTGAAACTTATGTTGCCTTTTTTGGGCATTTTCTGCTGTTGATATTGATACTACCTGATTGTCTAATCCAGACTAATGTGTCGGGCTCTAGCTGTGAAAATACATGCAAGATGAACTTTGAGGCATGTCACTTGTCTTTCTTTTTCATAGGGCTTTTCTTACCATAAACATTTATAGATAATACGTGACAAACTGTATGTCATATACGCCTGATATACTGTATGTGATATACATCATGAACCAAAAACTTTCCTTGTCCTGCTAGGTTTGACAGTAAAAAGGTGGACCCCCATCGATCACATATGCTAACATATCTATTTGTAGACTGTAGTAGTTATAGATGAAGTTATATACTTCATACTTTTGGATTTTTGGTCATAAAAATATCTGTAGGGTATGCTCATACAGTTTCTGTAGGGCATGTCCACACATTTTTTTGAGGTGGAAAATTCACTATGATTTTCAAGTATATTGACTTCAGAAACACGTGCATGTTTTGTGAGGTTTGTAGATCTTTTGCATTTTTTGGTTTAGGTTTTGCTGCAGCTTTTTATTACATTTTTCACGCATTTATTTAAGTTTCTTGACTTAACAATATGCAGTTTAGCAAGGATTTTACAATTAATCCACATGAAAGGCAAAATATATTTCTTATTTTCTTTTTCTGCGATGAAAAATCATTAGGAAGTATGTTTAAAGAATATTTTAAATAGATTATGATCTGGACTTTGAAGCTGATCAATTTTAAAATCCATGTCTCCGTGAGAACATTTCCTCTAATGTCCTTACAAGTTTAAGCTAGTGTCACGGTGTTACCGCAATGGTGCGGACCCAGAAAACTGCAGTGTCTGGTGGCTCCCACTCTGCCGCTGAGAAGAAGCACTTCTCCAGTGTATTAAACCAGTTTATTTCTTTTAGCAGACCAGGGGTTAATCAGTCTGTTGGAAATTCCTGCATACAGATGTGCTTGGTTGGCAACTCCTCTCCCCTATAAAATCTGCGCTCGATTACAAGGTCCTTATCCGAGTTAGCATTAGCTACATTGATCTGGAGTGGGAGAAGCTGGTGTTGTGAAGGAGAGCTAGAGGAGTTTATTAGCGACTGTTACTAGGCTAGTATGTTTGGAAATCCCTTATCCTTTCCTGTTTTATTTTCTTCCCCCTCCCTACACACCCTGGTTATTACCTCTGTTATAAGTGAGTGCATATTTTGTGTGTGTGGAGTTTTCATTTTACCCTTGTCTTTGACACCCTGTCTGTCGGGTTGGTGTACTGCGATACACAGTAGCACCTCTCTTCCCCGGAAGGGGGAAGGGGACAGATGAAGGGCTGTTGTAGGAGATAAGGCAAGGGCGAGGAACAGGGCGAACTAGGGTGCCCCCTAGTGTTAGGGTCAGGAAAAGTGCCCCCTGGTCCCAGGTCACTCGCCAGTCGAATTGTGACAGCTAGGTTCACAAACATACAGCGGTTTCCTTTGTAATTCCTGAAAACAGAATTCTGATGAAAATTCTACTAGATCTCTAATGGAGCCATTCACTTTAACGAAGACGATTCAGTAATTTTGGACACTGTCTTGCCTCCAGTGTATGTCTTTTTCACGCTTGCAAAAAATGTGGTCTGCCACATTTTTGTGCACGTCTGAAAGTGATGGATACTGCCAAGATGGAAACTAGATAGTGTCCAAAGTGATTCAATCAGGTTCATTGACGTGAATGGCTTTGAAGGGGTTTTCCATCAGCATCTCTATTTTTCTGGAATTCCACTCCTATAGAGTGCTCATCGAAGAACACTATATGTGTTTAAAACTAACCTGAGCCTGTTATTGCAAAAGTTTGTAGTGTCATTTAAACATTTTATTATGCCAATAATTTCTCATGATCTGTTAATACTATTACACTGTGACAAAGATAACACCGAGTTTACACTTATATAACACCATCTATAAATACTTACATTTTTGTAGCAGTGAGCAGAAAAAAAAAATATTGCATTGATGTGTTTAGAGAAGGGTGGGGAACTTTAGGCCCGAGGGCCATAGGCTCGCGATAACCTTTTTTTACGTACTCCCTGGGGACCAGAGTGCTCTGTTTTGATTGTTTCTGGCCTTTTAATTTCTTCTTGCACTGTGAGCACATAAACAGTGTTCATTACTGAATGTTATGGGGCATGCAATGAAAGATTATGTCCTGACACCAGTGCCAGCGTCAAGACTTACTTTGTGGGTGAAGTTAGCACACAATTTGTACGGCCCCCGAAGGATGGCTTAAATATCCAAATGGCTCTCGGCAGAAAGAAGGTTCCCCACCCCTGCTTTAGAACCATAAAGAGAGTTCAATTACGGCTAAGCATTTGCAGTATGTTAGTCACAGTGTTGTCCATAGTACTCAATTGTCAAAGCAAATAGGAGCTACATCCTAATTGGCCGTACCCAACTACAATTCATTTCTACAAGTTTTTGTGTTTTACTTGCTTTTATTGAAGTATCAGATGATAATCAACAAGAGAAAATCAAACTTGCAAATGTACTTAGACCATTGAAAACTATTGTAAATGGCATTTTTGAAAATATAAACAGATGAGTAACCAAAAAATTAAGAAGGAGAAAATAAAAACGCAACAGAGATATAGGGGAGAAGGAAGAGGGGGTTTGGTCTGTGGCTCCTTGCATGCCCCAATATTTCAAGGCACTTTAGATAGATTATATGTGTAGTCTACAAGTAGTGCCCTTTCTAGGGACCAGGTTGTTTTGCAGGAAGGTGTCCTTAATTTTATTCTGGATGTTAGAGGACAGCAATGAAACTTTCATATGTATTACATTTGTATCAGTTTTGAAAAATGATTGACCAGAATGCTATGGGTGATTGAAAATAAAGTTTAAAACAAATGTTGTAATTATTTACAGGAAGTAGACACTAAAGAATATGATGATACCACATAAAGTTGCACATGAAGTATATTGATGTCATTTTATTGAAAGGTAATAGAAAAAAAACTTAACATACGAACAATATTTTCTATGCATCAAGTTTCCAAAATAATGTAAAACCTGATCTGTAAATCTGTTTTTAGCTATGTTTAGAGAAATATGCTTTGCATGGTTTGGTGGATTTCCAGTAAGTAAGTAAATAAGAGCATTAGTGAAGCTTAGGGACTGGGGCAGGGAGGATTTTGAACATCCAAGAATTATCACCGGAACAGACATCTATCAGACATCTGCATACTTACATGATGGTTCTAAAATCTCAAAAAAGTAATATCAAAGACACATTTCTGGGTGTTTATACTAGACATTACAAAGTTGAGTGCTTATAAGTAGAGATGAGCGACTTTGCCTTTTTTATGGTCGAGTCGGGTTTCATGAAACCAGACTTTCTCAAAAGGCAGGTCGAACGAAATCGGCCGACTATAGGGAAAAGTCGGAGGCCGACTGAAACACGAAACCCAATGCAAGTCAATGGGGAAGCAAAGTCGGCAGGGAGTGGAGGACAGTAAGCACACCTACAGTGCCCATTTCAATGCCAAAAACATCAATTTTTATTACTGAAGCCTGTCAACCTTAATTTACTTCATAATAATAGTTATGCATTGAAAACTGGGGGTTATTTGGCTAAAGTTGTGGGGGGTAGGGCTGACTCCAGGTTTTCGTGTGCCCTGGGCCAAAGAGTGTCAGTGCGCCCCTTTAACACATACCACAACTCATGATGCTCCGATACGGCACAGAAATATAGGTATAGTATAATGACAAATACTTCACTGCTTACATGATGTGACTAATCTATTTTAAATTGTACAATAGCTCAAATAAAGGACAGTATATTACTCCATACAGTATTATGGCCACCACTTTGTGCGCCATACAGAATAATGAGCCCCATATATTTCTCCATACAGAATAATTGGCCACATATAATGTTCCATACAGTATATGATGAGCTCCACATAATGCTACAGTATATGGTGATCCCCATGGACGATGCTCCAGTGTGTTATGGGCCCAAATAATGCTTCACATATAATGGGCTCCATTTCTAATGCTGCAGTGTATAATGGGCCCCATAAATGCTGCTCCAGTGTCTGTTGTCTCCAATCTGGAATGCTCCAGTATATGATGGGCCTCATGGATGATGCTTCAGTGTCTTGTGGGCCCTAATATTGCTCCAAATATAATGGGCCCCATTTCTAATGCTCCAGTGTATCATGTGCCCCATAGATGCTGCTTCAGTGTCTGAGCTGCCCCATTTGGAATGCTCCAGTATATGATGGGCCTCATGGATTATGCTCCAGTGTATGATGGCCCCCATTTTGAATGCTCCAGTATATGATGGGCCCCATTTTTAATTAACCCAGGCATGGTATGTGAAAAGAGATCCATGGAGTAATCTGAAGTGTGTGCTGCCGCATCCTTCACTTTTGGTTTGGTTGAAGGACACAAGAAAAGTGGTTGCTCCTGACCAGAAGCCCACACTTACGACTCAGTGCTTGCATTTTTTAAACTTCAGAAGAGGAGGCGATAGAGCTGGAGGCTGTTTCAGCAATGAAAGCCAAAAACAGTTCCTGATGCTCCGGCTTTAAAAGCAGTCTACCTACTCCCAGAAAACGGAGCCTTACAGGCCTTCCATAGCTACACCATGACGCAGGCTCAACACCTCCTGCCTTCGCTGCTATTGTGTTTTTGGCACTACCAGCAGATGTACCACTATCAGTACCAGGTGGCCCCTCACGCCCACGTCCGCATCCTCTTCCACCATACTTCCTCATGTTTTAGAAAATTGACCCAAAATACCAGCAAATATATGGTACTGTATCAGAAGCATACAGCTCTATACAGTCTAGGGATAACAGTAAATCTCCGTATATATTTCATGAGTCATACACAGATGCTCACAGGCTCAGTATGAATTACCCAATAAAATAAAAAGGTGAAAAAGGGTACAGTATCACCAGATGCAAGGTATATATAGTATAGTGTAAACATTCTGCATCTCCATATACATTTCAGGAGGCAGACACCAACGCTTTCAGGCCCAGTATGGATTACACAAGAATATGAAAAGCTGTAAATGGGTAATGTAACACAAGCGTACAGCTGTATACAGTGTGGGCCAAATTTGAAATCTCTGTATACATTTCCGGAGTCACCCTCAGACGCTCACTCAGTCTGGGATTGACCATAATAAAAAATGTTGTAAAAAAGGTACTGGATAACAAGATAGCAAGTATATATATTATAGGGTACAATTGAAATCTCAGTATACATAGTCCCGTAGTCAGTCTCAGATGCTTACTCGGTATGGATTTGAGCGTAATACTAAATGTCGAGCAAAGGTACTGTATAACAAGATACAAGCTGTATCGAGTATAGGGTAAAAATTGGTATCTCCGATTCACCGTATATATAGAAGGTGTAAACCACACACGCTCACTCACAATGGATGATACCGTAATACAAAATTTTGAACAAAGGTACTGTATCAGCACATACCAGATGTATCCAGTCTAGGGGTAATTTTAAAATTTCCGTCTATACTTCCGGAGTCAGACACAGACGCTCACAGGCTCAGTATGTATTACACCAGAATTTAACAAGTAGAAAAAGGGAAAAGTAGTCAAAGCGTACAACAGTATACAGTGTTGTGGTACTTTTAAATCTTTGTATATATTTCAATCTCAATAAGCCAGTCCAGACTCTCTGCTACTGGAAACTACATGGATACAAGTACAGACGGAAAGTCGAGTGTTAGCAGAAATTTGGGAATTACTCATCACGGGAAAACCTCCCGGTATACAGTATGTTGCAGAGGCGATGCAGACCCTCAATTACTGTGTCTGTGGAGACTGCGAAAACGGTTCTTTGTGAAGAAAGGATTGCTTTATCGCAGTAGCATGGATCACATCACCGTTACTCGTCTCCATCAAACTGTGATCACAGTGAGAGATGTAGACATGGTCCTCACTGCCTATCATGATGTGTCTGGTCATTTTGGAGTGCAAAAGACAGAAGCCACAGACCGTAGGCGATTCTATTGGATTGGCATGAGAGGAGACATTGAAAAATGGTGGCAGGAATGTCACACATCTGTGACTATCACAACTGTGAAAGCTGATCATAAAGCACCACTGCATCCGCTTGTAAGTTGATGTCCATTACAAATAGTAGCCATTGATCATCTGAAGGTAGAGGCCAGCAGGAAAGGCCATAGCTACATCTTACCCATCATCGATCAATAAACTAAATTTCTAGTGGCCGTCCCTGTAAAGGATTTAACTGCCCAGACTACACAGCGGTGTAGCAGGGAGAGGTAACTATTGCAACTTGCAAGTGCTGTGGCCATGACCAAGCAGGGGGGCACACACGTGGTCGACGGTACTGGCACAGGGCCCCTCATAGTACGCTGGTGTGTCTGACGACGAGTGGGCCCCCACGTCAGAGACACTGTATTGTACGATGAGAGGCCCTGTGCCAGTGCCGTCAGCCATCTGTGGGCCCAACCACCTGTTCAGAGCAACGGCACTTGCCCGGGTGCACCAGGTGTTGACCCGAGCTTTTGGGGGGGTGGGCAGCCCACTTAGGGAGGTTTAAAAAATAGCATATGTTGAAGTGTTGGCTGGATATTCAGCTGCTGCAAAGGGTGGAATTGGGCAAGTCCAAGGAAGAGGAGGACAAAAGCGAGGTAGTTTTCTGGCAACCTATGTGTCATCAGGGGAAGGTGGGACAAAATCCTTTGAAACCCATGCATGGTTCATTTTAATGAAGGTTAGATCATGAACATTTTGGATAGACAGATGGGTCCTTTTTTCTGTCAGGATTGATCCAGCAGCACTGACGACTCTTTCAGATAACATACTAGCAGCAGGGCAAGCGCGCTCCTGTAAGGCATATTGTGCCAATTCAGGCAAGGCGTCCACTTTAGAGGCCCAATAGTCAAAGAGGAATGACCTGTGAGGGAGAACATCGATACGGAAGGAGAAGTAGTTTGTAACCATAGTTGACAACTGCTGTCTCCTGTCACTTGCAATCGATGCAGTATTACCAGTCGTGTGAGCGGTACTTGAGAAATCAGTCCACAACATGGCCATTAAACCCCTGTCTCCAACGTCACTTCGGCTGTGTGCAACACGAACACCTCTTCCATTGTGCCCACTACGGCTCGTGGGAGAACCAGCACCACTGCTGTGTGCTGGGAAAGCCTCAAACAAACGGTTTACCAGAGTTGCTTGTTTGTTAGTCAATATTATCTCTAGGTTCTCCTGTGGCATGATGTTGTGTAATTTGCCTTTGTAGCGTGGATCAAGGATGCTGGCCAGCCAGTAGTCGTCATCGCTCTTCATTTTGGCAATGCGGGGGTCCCTTTTTAGGATCCGCAAGGCATAATCGCACATGTGGGCCAATGTTCCAGGTGTCAAAGATGCACAGGCAGTGGTGGGTGGAGGAGCACTTTCTGGCAAATCCACATCCCTACAGTCACGCACAAACACTGTACCTGACCTTGGAACGCCAACATTTTCTCTTGCCTCCTGAGAACCATCCTCCTGCCCAAAATAATCATCCCCCTCATCTTCCTCCTCTTCCTCTTCTTCCTCCACCTCGTCTAGGACAGTTCCCTGACCAGACAATGGCTGACTGTCATCAAGGCTTCCCTCCTACTCCTCCGCTGCAGATGCCTGATCCTTAATGTGTGTCAAACTTTGCATGAGCAGATGCATAAGTGGGATGCTCATGCTTATGATGGTGTCATCTGCGCTTACCAGCCGTGTGCATTCCTCAAAACACTGAAGGACTTTACAGAGGTCTTTCAGCTTTGACCACTGCACACCCGACAATTACATGTCTTCCCTCAAACTGCCTGCCCATGTATCCTCCCACAAATGCATTACAGCCTGCCTCTGTTCGCACAGCCTCTCAACCATGTGCAGGGTGGAGGTCCACCTTGTTGCAACGTCTATGATTAGGTGGTGCTTGGGGAGGTGGAGCAATCGCTGCAGCTTCTGCATACGAGTGGAGTGGACGTTTGAGCGATGGATGTGCGAGCACAGTCTTCGCTACTCATGGAGCAGGGATGTTAACTACGGATAATTATTAAGGAAGCACTGCACCACCAGGTTCAAAGTGTGAGCCAGGCAAGGTATGTGTGTGAGTTTTGCACGGGCTATGGCTGCCACAAAATTACAGCCATTATCACTGACTACCTTGCTTGCCTCAAGATGTAGACTGCCCAGCCATGACTCAGTTTGTCTCTGCAAGTACCTCTGCGGTGTGTCTGTTGTCGCCCAAAGACATTATCTTTAACACAGCCTACTGATGCTTACCTCTAGCTGTTCGATAGTGGGACACCTCGTGTGCAACACTGCCAGCTGCGGATGGAGTGCTCGTGCGACTGCACTCTGTGAGTGAGCTTTCGCTGATAGAGGAGGAGGATCGAAAGCCTACAGCTGTTTCCTATACCGTGGGCTAGGCAGCACTGTTCCACCACCGCTGTCCCCAGTGGAGCCTGCATCCACCACATTAATCCAGTGCGCAGTGATTGACACGTAATGGCGCTGACCATGCCTACTGGTCCATGCATTTGTTGTGAGGTGCACCTTTCCACTCACTGACTGTTTTAGTGCATGGACAATGCGGTCTTTCACATGTTGGTGGAGGGCAGGGATGGCCTTTCGAGAAAAGAAGTGCCAATTGGGTAGGTCATAGCGTGGGACAGCATAGGCCATGAGGTCGCGGAAAGCTTCACTTTCAACCAAACAGTAGGGCATCATCTCTAATGAGATTAGTTTGGTAATGTTGGCATTCAAACAAAGTGTACGTGGATGAGAGGATGAGTACTTTCTTGTCCTACTCAGAGTGTCTGGTAGGGTGAGCTGGACTGGAGAGCTGCATATGGGGGAAGTAGCGGTGGACCGGACGGAGTGAGAGAGGGTTGGTGATGGTATTGGTGGTGATGGCCTAGATTCAGTGTTGTGTTGCAAAACCATTTTGATTCCCTGAGTGCTTTGGCCTTGCGACGACACCTCCACATTTAGTGCTGATGGTGTGCTTAACAGTGGCGGTGGTCTCACAGTGGGGGAAGCGATGGTGCATTGCTGGCTACCTTCAGTCATAGCAGGTGCACATGTGCTACCTGAGGTTTTGTAGTCCGTCCACGCTTGCAAGTGCATGTTGATTAAATGTCTAAGCATGCAACTGGTATTCAAATTTCTGAGTTGTTTACCTCGGCTAAAGGTCCTTCCGCACTTCTTACAGGTAACCTTTGCCTCATCAGTAGGATTTTGGACAAAGAAGTGCCACACTGCACTTTTCCTAATATGGTATACATTTTCTGGCCTTGCACGCGGTGCTAAGTTGACCGTCTGGCCAAGCTGTCCTGCAACTCTTTTAGTTTTTGCTCCATGTTTTTGGACAGCTACGGGCCTGGCAGATAATCGCTGCTGCGATGTCAATGCCTGCTGCGGATCCGTCTCCTTATCTGAACTATTGCCAGCGCTACCCTCCTCCCCCAATGGATGCCAATCCGGGTCAAGAACTGGGTCATCCATCACCTCCTCTTCAAAGACATCTGCACCTTCCTCTTTACCTTCCTATGTGTCACCATGTAAGGCGGTATAGTATGTGGGAAGGGGTACCTGAGTTTCCTCAGGGTCAGATTCTGGCTCAATAGTCTGCAAGGGCAATGTAGTGCTCTTGGTCGATGTACCAGCAGAATCATCTAACAGTGGCTGTGCATCAGTGCACTCCATGTCAGATTCTTCTTGGACTGGGGAATTCTGGATTTGACTGGATAATCCAGGCATGGTATGTGAAAAGAGCTCCATAGAATAATCTGAAGTGTGGGCTGCCGCATCCTTAACTTTTGGTGTGGGTGAAGGACACAAGGAAAGGTGTTTTTCCTGACCAGAACCCTGCACTGATGACTCCGTGCTTGCAGGTTTCGAACGTTCAGAAGGGGAGGCAATAGAGCTGGTGGCTGTTTCACCAATGTAAGCCAAAAACTGTTCCTGATGCTCCGGCTTTAAAAGCGGTTTTCCTACTCCAAGAAAAGACAACCTTACAGGCCTTCTTGGGCCAGATGATGATGCAGACTCAACATCTCCTGCCTTAGCAGCTATTGTGCTTTTGCCAGAACCAGCCGATGCAGCACCACCATCAGTACCAGCTGCGCCCCCCTGCCGACGTCCGTGGACTCTTCCACCATACTTCCTCATGTTTGGGGAAATGTACCAAAAATACCAGCAGAGAGATGGTACTGTATGAGCGTCCAGCTGTGTAAGGTGTATTAAAAAAATTAAATCTATGTATATATTTTGTTAGCCACAGACACTCTCACAGTATGTATTGGACTGTAATCCAACAAGCAGATATACGGAACTGTATCAGAAGTGTACAGCTGTATACGTATTTTGTGTAAATAACAATCTCCATATATGTATTTACCGAGTGTCACACACACACGCTGACTCTGTATAGATGTGACTGTAATGCGAATGGCAGATATACAATACTGTTTGAGAATTGGACAGCTCTATACGGTGTCTGTGTCATGATCCATGCTGGATTAGGACTGATAAAAAGCACAGGTAACCTTTTTTTTTCTTAAGCTGTGCTTTAGTTTGGTTTTTGCCCCCAGGGGCCATTAGGATTATTGCACTGTGGTGTCTTTTGTTCTAAATTTGCCCCCAGTGGTGGTGAGTGTCATTGCACTCTGGTTTCTTTAGTTAGTGCTCATGATTATAATGCAGGTGTGATTGCTCTGCCTCTGCTATAAAAGAGTCACAGGTGTTGTAATCAGTGTTGGTGATAGTGTTCATTTCAACCATCCTTGGTGAAGGAAGGACCTGGAGAGCGTTCCTTGCAGCACTGTCTTAGCCCTGGTGAGGAAGGAGTCAGAGGGGATTTCCTTGTAGCTCTGACAGAGCTTGGTTGCAGCTATTCAGGAGGAGAGCTGTATTCTGGTGGTGGACTCTGTTGCCAGGAGCAAGAGCAACAGAGTAAAGCTAAGTGGTGTTTCCCTGTTTGTGTTTTTCCTTAGTGTGTATTAGTACAGTGGTGGGGCCAGTGCCTGCGCCACCCAGCTCCCTAGCAAGGGATAGGTGTAAGGTGTGCTAGGGCGACAGGTTCCAGATCGGCGCCTGGTGCGGAACCGGCATAGGGAACGTTAGGAGCGTTAGGGACACTGACTCAGGGGAGTGCAGGAGGTCTCCACGTCCCCTCTCCCTATCGCAGGGCTCACCTTTGTAACTGTTTCCCCTTTCCCTGTGTCTTGTTGTTTTAGTTACCGGCCTGCGGGCCATGTCACACAGGACAGTATCACATGCCGCATCTTGTAGTTTCAGTTACCGGCCTGCGGGTCGTGTCACACAGGACTGGTCATCGTGACAGTCTGTATGGAAAATTGTCAATCTCCATCTATTTGTATAGGGACTGACACTCGCTGTCTAGTTTTGATCGTAATCAAACAGCAGATATACGAAACTGTTTGAAAAGTGGACAGCACTCTAAGGTGTAGGTCTGGAAAAACAGAAAACTCCTCGGCTTTTTTTCCAGAGTCAGACACAGATAGCTTCTATTTGTCCTTGATACCAGCCGGTACACCAGGGGTCCTCAAACTTTTTAAACAGGGGGCCAGTTCACGGTCCCTCAGACCATTGGAGGGCCGGAATATAGTTTTAAAAAAAAACTATGAACAAATTCCTATGGCCTGCCCTATGCACACTGCACATATCTTATTCAGAAGAAAAAAGAAACAAAACAAGAACAAATACAATTTTTAAAGTGAAGAACAAGTGTTAAATCAACAAACTTACCAATATTTCAATGGGAACTGTGGGCCTGCTTCTGGCTAATGAGATGGTCAATGTCCGGTTCCATATTTGTCACTGCTAGTCGTAACAAGTGATGCAAGTGTTCATCAGTTAGTCTAGATCTGGTAGGAGATTTCAGGTGTTTCATTCTGGAAAAAGTCTGTTCACAGACATAAGTGCTGCCAAAGATGGTTGCCATTTTGAGTGCATGCTTCCTGAGATTAGGATATGTCTCAGAGGGGAGAGATGCATAGAAATTAGGAAGGCTGCTTGACTTGAATGCGTCTTTCAGAGAGTCACAATTCTGTAGTTCAGCCAGTTCCATTTGGTAAACTGTATCCACATTTTCAATGTCAATAGAAAATGGGTTACGGAAAAGCTGTATGTCCTGTCCATGGAGATGAAGCTCTTTAAATCTAAATTCGAATTGCTTTAGTAAGATTTCCAGTGAATCCACACATGTTTTGTTTGGGAATGCAACCAGTGGTTTTTGCGCTAACAGATTTTGAGTTGTGGGGAGATGGCAGAAATTTTCCTCCTTCACTTGTTTGATGAGGAGGCCTAATTTTACTTCAAATGCTTTCACATGTGATTGCATATCACAGATGAGCTTCCCCTTTCCTTGAAGTTGCACATTGAAACTGTTAAGTAACTCTGTTACATCTGTCAGAAAGGCAAGGTGCCATTTCCATTCTGCATCATTGAGCTCTGGTATTTCTTTGTTTTTTGAAAGCAGAAATTCTGTAATCTGTGGAAGCAAGTCATAGAAACGTTTCAAAACTCTCCCTCGACTCAGCCAACGGACTTCTGTGTGGTACAGAACATCTTCATAGCCAACATTTAGCTCAGACAGAAATTCCTGAAATTGTCTGTGGTTTAATGCATTAGCTCTAATGAAGTTAACACAAGATACCACAATTTTCATAACAGAGTCCCACTTCAGTGATTTACTACACAGCGCCTGTTGGTGGATTAATCAGTGTATGGCTATTGGATGAGAATGGTTATACTTGTCCATCTCTTGGTTAATGCGAGCAATTACTCCTTTCTTAGACCCCACCATGCTAGGAGCACCATCAGTTGTCACACTGGCTAGTTTAGCCCAGTCCAGCTCCAAACCATTCACAGTTTGGCAAACCTTTTCATAGATGTCCTCTCCTGTAGTTGTTCCTTTGATGCTTTGCAGTGCAGCAAGCTCTTCTGTGACTTCAAAATAATCATTCGTCCCATGAATAAAAATTAGAAGTTGTGCAGAATCACGAATATCATTACTTTCGTCGAGTGCCAAGGAAAAATAGGAAAGTTTTTTTGCGGAGTTTTGCAAATGCTGATGCAAATTGTCTCCCGTTTCTTCAATCCTTCGTGTAATTGTAGGTCCTGAAAGACTCACTGTACTAAATAAATCGACCTTCTCTGGACACATCTCTTTGGCTACAGAAAGAAGGCATTCTTTAACAAATTCTCCCTCCACGAATGGTCTGCCAGTGCACGCTATTAGCTTGGCAACTTGAAAACTTGCTCGCAGTGATGAAATATTTAGCTGCTTCTGCTTCACAAACGTATTTTGCTGAGTTGTCAATGTATTTTTTAGTTTTAATATTTGATCTTTTCTCACTTCTCCAACCAAACAATCATATTTATCTTTATGTTGAGTTTGATAGTGTCGACGCAAATTGTATTCTTTGAACACAGACACTATATTCTGGCATATCAAACACACAGCTCTTTCCTTGTACTGCATGAAAAAGTAATCATAAGTCCACTGTTCCTTGAATATCCTACACTCCGAGTCAATTTTTCTCTTTCTCGATGTCATTGTTTCCTAGAGATTCAAAATCGCTATTAGTAAAATACCAATATATATACAGCTCTACAAAAACTACACCAGAAATAAAATTACCCACACAGAGACATACAGACTGCACTGCCCATCATTGCAATGTCATCAGTGCCTATCAATGCAGCCTTGCCAGTCCCCAATAGACAGGTAAATGTCCCCAATAGGCAGCATAATCCCCCATAGGCAGCATAGTAGTCCCCCATAGGCAGAATAATCCCCCATAAGCAGCATAGTAGTCCCCCATAGGCAGCATAATCCCCCATAAGCAGCATAGTAGTCCCCCATAGGCAGCATAATCCCCCATAAGCAGCATAGTAGTCCCCCATAGGCAGCATAATCCCCCATAAGCAGCATAGTAGTCCCCCATAGGCAGCATAATCCCCCATAAGCAGCATAGTAGTCCCCCATAGGCAGCATAATCCCCCATAAGCAGCATAGTAGTCCCCCATAGGCAGCATAATCCCCCATAGGCAGCATAATCCCCCATAGGCAGCATAGTAGTCCCCCATAGGCAGCATAGTAGTCCCCAATAGGCAGCACAGGTCCCCAATAGGCAGGTAAATGTCCCCAATAGGTAGCACAGGTCCCCATTAGGCAGAACAATGTCCCCACTAGGCAGGAAAATATCCCCAATAGGTAGCACAGGTCCCCATTAGGCAGAACAATGTCCCCACTAGGCAGAAAAATGTCCCCAATAGGTAGCACAGGTCCCCATTAGGCAGAACAATGTCCCCACTAGGCAGAAAAATGTCCCCAATAGGTAGCACAGGTCCCCATTAGGCAGAACAATGTCCCCACTAGGCAGGAAAATATCCCCAATAGGTAGCACAGGTCCCCATTAGGCAGAACAATGTCCCCACTAGGCAGAAAAATGTCCCCAATAGGTAGCACAGGTCCCCATTAGGCAGAACAATGTCCCCACTAGGCAGGAAAATATCCCCAATAGGTAGCACAGGTCCCCATTAGGCAGAACAATGTCCCCACTAGGCAGAAAAATGTCCCCAATAGGTAGCACAGGTCCCCATTAGGCAGAACAATGTCCCCACTAGGCAGAAAAATGTCCCCAATAGGTAGCACAGGTCCCCATTAGGCAGAACAATGTCCCCACTAGGCAGGAAAATATCCCCAATAGGTAGCACAGGTCCCCATTAGGCAGAACAATGTCCCCACTAGGCAGAAAAATGTCCCCAATAGGTAGCACAGGTCCCCATTAGGCAGAACAATGTCCCCACTAGGCAGAAAAATATCCCCAATAGGTAGCACAGGTCCCCATTAGGCAGAACAATGTCCCCACTAGGCAGGAAAATATCCCCAATAGGTAGCACAGGTCCCCATTAGGCAGAACAATGTCCCCACTAGGCAGAAAAATGTCCCCAATAGGTAGCATAGGTCCCCATTAGGCAGAACAATGTCCCCACTAGGCAGAAAAATGTCCCCAATAGGTAGCACAGGTCCCCATTAGGCAGAACAATGTCCCCACTAGGCAGGAAAATATCCCCAATAGGTAGCACAGGTCCCCATTAGGCAGAACAATGTCCCCATTAGGCAGGAAAATGTCCCCACTAGGTAGCACAGGTCCCCACTAGGCAGAACAATGTCCCCAATAGGACCCGGCATTAAAAAAAAAAAAAAAAAAGTACTCACCTATGTCCCCGCACTGCTCTGAAGAGGCGCCCGCTCGTCTCCGTCTTCTTCCGGCACAGGCCCAGGCGGCGTGACATCATCAGACCGCGCAGGCGGCGTGATGACAATCACGTCGTCTCTGTGCACTGTGCTGCGGGAGGGCTGCGCAACTCCTTTCCTCGGCGCCTCGTCCCGCCTGCAATTACACGGCCCGCCGGCACTGAACTGCAGTGCAGTTCATGAGCTCAAAGTCGGCCTGGCGGGGGGCCGGATAAAAGTCTTTGGAGGGCCGCATGCGGCCAGCGGGCCGTAGTTTGAGGACCCCTGCGGTACACGGTAGTGTGTGAGGAGCGTACACCGCTATACCATGTGTGAAAAAATGAATGCTCAGTAACTCACCCGGACAAAATAATAAAAGTTGGAGTGCTTTGAAAAAAGCAGCTTGAACAACAGTGTGCACTAGGGTGACCGCAAAAAATCAATGTCGGACTTTTGTCCGTCTGGACCCCACAAAACGATTCCCCTTTCCAGATATTGAGATAGCCAAAATTTGAGCTCGATCAAACGACGTTAACCCGTGCCGCTCGTCGCTCAAAGTTTGAAAAAATCCAAATTGATCCAATGAACCATCAGAGCACGCTAGGGTTGTAAATCCAAAAGTTAGGAAAGAAAAATTAAAAGAGGTACTGATAAAAAGCACAGGTAACCTTTTTTTTTTTCTTAAGCTGTGCTTTAGTTTGGTTTTTGCCCCCAGGGGCCATTAGGATTATTGCACTGTGGTGTCTTTTGTTCTAAATTTGCCCCCAGTGGTGGTGAGTGTCATTGCACTCTGGTTTCTTTAGTTAGTGCTCATGATTATAATGCAGGTGTGATTGCTCTGCCTCTGCTATAAAAGAGTCACAGGTGTTGTAATCAGTGTTGGTGATAGTGTTCATTTCAACCATCCTTGGTGAAGGAAGGACCTGGAGAGCGTTCCTTGCAGCACTGTCTTAGCCCTGGTGAGGAAGGAGTCAGAGGGGATTTCCTTGTAGCTCTGACAGAGCTTGGTTGCAGCTATTCAGGAGGAGAGCTGTATTCTGGTGGTGGACTCTGTTGCCAGGAGCAAGAGCAACAGAGTAAAGCTAAGTGGTGTTTCCCTGTTTGTGTTTTTCCTTAGTGTGTATTAGTACAGTGGTGGGGCCAGTGCCTGCGCCACCCAGCTCCCTAGCAAGGGATAGGTGTAAGGTGTGCTAGGGCGACAGGTTCCAGATCGGCGCCTGGTGCGGAACCGGCATAGGGAACGTTAGGAGCGTTAGGGACACTGACTCAGGGGAGTGCAGGAGGTCTCCACGTCCCCTCTCCCTATCGCAGGGCTCACCTTTGTAACTGTTTCCCCTTTCCCTGTGTCTTGTTGTTTTAGTTACCGGCCTGCGGGCCATGTCACACAGGACAGTATCACATGCCGCATCTTGTAGTTTCAGTTACCGGCCTGCGGGTCGTGTCACACAGGACTGGTCATCGTGACAGTCTGTATGGAAAATTGTCAATCTCCATCTATTTGTATAGGGACTGACACTCGCTGTCTAGTTTTGATCGTAATCAAACAGCAGATATACGAAACTGTTTGAAAAGTGGACAGCACTCTAAGGTGTAGGTCTGGAAAAACAGAAAACTCCTCGGCTTTTTTTCCAGAGTCAGACACAGATAGCTTCTATTTGTCCTTGATACCAGCCGGTACACCAGGGGTCCTCAAACTTTTTAAACAGGGGGCCAGTTCACGGTCCCTCAGACCATTGGAGGGCCGGAATATAGTTTTAAAAAAAAACTATGAACAAATTCCTATGGCCTGCCCTATGCACACTGCACATATCTTATTCAGAAGAAAAAAGAAACAAAACAAGAACAAATACAATTTTTAAAGTGAAGAACAAGTGTTAAATCAACAAACTTACCAATATTTCAATGGGAACTGTGGGCCTGCTTCTGGCTAATGAGATGGTCAATGTCCGGTTCCATATTTGTCACTGCTAGTCGTAACAAGTGATGCAAGTGTTCATCAGTTAGTCTAGATCTGGTAGGAGATTTCAGGTGTTTCATTCTGGAAAAAGTCTGTTCACAGACATAAGTGCTGCCAAAGATGGTTGCCATTTTGAGTGCATGCTTCCTGAGATTAGGATATGTCTCAGAGGGGAGAGATGCATAGAAATTAGGAAGGCTGCTTGACTTGAATGCGTCTTTCAGAGAGTCACAATTCTGTAGTTCAGCCAGTTCCATTTGGTAAACTGTATCCACATTTTCAATGTCAATAGAAAATGGGTTACGGAAAAGCTGTATGTCCTGTCCATGGAGATGAAGCTCTTTAAATCTAAATTCGAATTGCTTTAGTAAGATTTCCAGTGAATCCACACATGTTTTGTTTGGGAATGCAACCAGTGGTTTTTGCGCTAACAGATTTTGAGTTGTGGGGAGATGGCAGAAATTTTCCTCCTTCACTTGTTTGATGAGGAGGCCTAATTTTACTTCAAATGCTTTCACATGTGATTGCATATCACAGATGAGCTTCCCCTTTCCTTGAAGTTGCACATTGAAACTGTTAAGTAACTCTGTTACATCTGTCAGAAAGGCAAGGTGCCATTTCCATTCTGCATCATTGAGCTCTGGTATTTCTTTGTTTTTTGAAAGCAGAAATTCTGTAATCTGTGGAAGCAAGTCATAGAAACGTTTCAAAACTCTCCCTCGACTCAGCCAACGGACTTCTGTGTGGTACAGAACATCTTCATAGCCAACATTTAGCTCAGACAGAAATTCCTGAAATTGTCTGTGGTTTAATGCATTAGCTCTAATGAAGTTAACACAAGATACCACAATTTTCATAACAGAGTCCCACTTCAGTGATTTACTACACAGCGCCTGTTGGTGGATTAAGCAGTGTATGGCTATTGGATGAGAATGGTTATACTTGTCCATCTCTTGGTTAATGCGAGCAATTACTCCTTTCTTAGACCCCACCATGCTAGGAGCACCATCAGTTGTCACACTGGCTAGTTTAGCCCAGTCCAGCTCCAAACCATTCACAGTTTGGCAAACCTTTTCATAGATATCCTCTCCTGTAGTTGTTCCTTTGATGCTTTGCAGTGCAGCAAGCTCTTCTGTGACTTCAAAATAATCATTCGTCCCATGAATAAAAATTAGAAGTTGTGCAGAATCACGAATATCATTACTTTCGTCGAGTGCCAAGGAAAAATAGGAAAGTTTTTTTGCGGAGTTTTGCAAATGCTGATGCAAATTGTCTCCCGTTTCTTCAATCCTTCGTGTAATTGTAGGTCCTGAAAGACTCACTGTACTAAATAAATCGACCTTCTCTGGACACATCTCTTTGGCTACAGAAAGAAGGCATTCTTTAACAAATTCTCCCTCCACGAATGGTCTGCCAGTGCACGCTATTAGCTTGGCAACTTGAAAACTTGCTCGCAGTGATGAAATATTTAGCTGCTTCTGCTTCACAAACGTATTTTGCTGAGTTGTCAATGTATTTTTTAGTTTTAATATTTGATCTTTTCTCACTTCTCCAACCAAACAATCATATTTATCTTTATGTTGAGTTTGATAGTGTCGACGCAAATTGTATTCTTTGAACACAGACACTATATTCTGGCATATCAAACACACAGCTCTTTCCTTGTACTGCATGAAAAAGTAATCATAAGTCCACTGTTCCTTGAATATCCTACACTCCGAGTCAATTTTTCTCTTTCTCGATGTCATTGTTTCCTAGAGATTCAAAATCGCTATTAGTAAAATACCAATATATATACAGCTCTACAAAAACTACACCAGAAATAAAATTACCCACACAGAGACATACAGACTGCACTGCCCATCATTGCAATGTCATCAGTGCCTATCAATGCAGCCTTGCCAGTCCCCAATAGACAGGTAAATGTCCCCAATAGGCAGCATAATCCCCCATAGGCAGCATAGTAGTCCCCCATAGGCAGAATAATCCCCCATAAGCAGCATAGTAGTCCCCCATAGGCAGCATAATCCCCCATAAGCAGCATAGTAGTCCCCCATAGGCAGCATAATCCCCCATAAGCAGCATAGTAGTCCCCCATAGGCAGCATAATCCCCCATAAGCAGCATAGTAGTCCCCCATAGGCAGCATAATCCCCCATAAGCAGCATAGTAGTCCCCCATAGGCAGCATAATCCCCCATAAGCAGCATAGTAGTCCCCCATAGGCAGCATAATCCCCCATAGGCAGCATAATCCCCCATAGGCAGCATAGTAGTCCCCCATAGGCAGCATAGTAGTCCCCAATAGGCAGCACAGGTCCCCAATAGGCAGGTAAATGTCCCCAATAGGTAGCACAGGTCCCCATTAGACAGAACAATGTCCCCACTAGGCAGGAAAATATCCCCAATAGGTAGCACAGGTCCCCATTAGGCAGAACAATGTCCCCACTAGGCAGAAAAATGTCCCCAATAGGTAGCACAGGTCCCCATTAGGCAGAACAATGTCCCCACTAGGCAGAAAAATGTCCCCAATAGGTAGCACAGGTCCCCATTAGGCAGAACAATGTCCCCACTAGGCAGGAAAATATCCCCAATAGGTAGCACAGGTCCCCATTAGGCAGAACAATGTCCCCACTAGGCAGAAAAATGTCCCCAATAGGTAGCACAGGTCCCCATTAGGCAGAACAATGTCCCCACTAGGCAGGAAAATATCCCCAATAGGTAGCACAGGTCCCCATTAGGCAGAACAATGTCCCCACTAGGCAGAAAAATGTCCCCAATAGGTAGCACAGGTCCCCATTAGGCAGAACAATGCCCCCACTAGGCAGAAAAATGTCCCCAATAGGTAGCACAGGTCCCCATTAGGCAGAACAATGTCCCCACTAGGCAGGAAAATATCCCCAATAGGTAGCACAGGTCCCCATTAGGCAGAACAATGTCCCCACTAGGCAGAAAAATGTCCCCAATAGGTAGCACAGGTCCCCATTAGGCAGAACAATGTCCCCACTAGGCAGAAAAATGTCCCCAATAGGTAGCACAGGTCCCCATTAGGCAGAACAATGTCCCCACTAGGCAGGAAAATATCCCCAATAGGTAGCACAGGTCCCCATTAGGCAGAACAATGTCCCCACTAGGCAGAAAAATGTCCCCAATAGGTAGCATAGGTCCCCATTAGGCAGAACAATGTCCCCACTAGGCAGAAAAATGTCCCCAATAGGTAGCACAGGTCCCCATTAGGCAGAACAATGTCCCCACTAGGCAGGAAAATATCCCCAATAGGTAGCACAGGTCCCCATTAGGCAGAACAATGTCCCCATTAGGCAGGAAAATGTCCCCACTGGGTAGCACAGGTCCCCACTAGGCAGAACAATGTCCCCAATAGGACCCGGCATTAAAAAAAAAAAAAAAAAAGTACTCACCTATGTCCCCGCACTGCTCTGAAGAGGCGCCCGCTCGTCTCCGTCTTCTTCCGGCACAGGCCCAGGCGGCGTGACATCATCAGACCACGCAGGCGGCGTGATGACAATCACGTCGTCTCTGTGCACTGTGCTGCGGGAGGGCTGCGCAACGCCTTTCCTCGGCGCCTCGTCCCGCCTGCAATTACACGGCCCGCCGGCACTGAACTGCAGTGCAGTTCATGAGCTCAAAGTCGGCCTGGCGGGGGGCCGGATAAAAGTCTTTGGAGGGCCGCATGCGGCCAGCGGGCCGTAGTTTGAGGACCCCTGCGGTACACGGTAGTGTGTGAGGAGCGTACACCGCTATACCATGTGTGAAAAAATGAATGCTCAGTAACTCACCCGGACAAAATAATAAAAGTTGGAGTGCTTTGAAAAAAGCAGCTTGAACAACAGTGTGCACTAGGGTGACCGCAAAAAATCAATGTCGGACTTTTGTCCGTCTGGACCCCACAAAACGATTCCCCTTTCCAGATATTGAGATAGCCAAAATTTGAGCTCGATCAAACGACGTTAACCCGTGCCGCTCGTCGCTCAAAGTTTGAAAAAATCCAAATTGATCCAATGAACCATCAGAGCACGCTAGGGTTGTAAATCCAAAAGTTAGGAAAGAAAAATTAAAAGAGGTAGGAAGTAACCGACTTTAACGACCTTCTGACAAAAGATGAAGAACAAAAGCAATATGTCCTGCAAGTTGTAAGCAAATGCCGAGCATTATATTCTGACGTTTCAAAAACTACTTTAACAAAAGCTCTAGAATAGATTAGATAACTATGTAAAATTATCAACTCATGTAGGTTAGCGTGCTTTGATGGTTCATCTGTGCTACTGAGCAATTTATTAGCCATTAACCCCTTCACTACCAAGGGTGGTTTGCACGTTAACTACCGGGCCAATTTTTACAATTCTGACCACTGTCCCTTTATGAGGTCATAACTCTGGAACGCTTCCATGGATCCCGGTGATTCTGACATTGTTTTCTCGTGACATATTGTACTTCATGTTAATGGTAAAATTGCATTCAAATAACTTGCGTTTATTTGTGAAAAAAACGGAAATTTGGCGAAAATTTTGAAAATTTCGCAATTTTCCAACTTTGAATTTTTATGCCCTTAAATCACAGCGATACGGCACATAAAAAACTTAATACATAACATTTCCCACATGTTTACTTTACATGAGCACAATTTTGGAACCAAAATTTTTTTTTGTTAGGAAGTTATAAGGGTTAAAAATTGACCAGCGATTTCTCATTTTTGCAACACCATTTTATTTTTAGGGACCACTTCACATTTGAAGCCACTTTGAGGGGTCTATATGATAGAAAATACCCAAAAGTGACACCATTCTAAAAAATGCACCCCTTAAGGTGCTTAAAACCACATTCAAGAAGTTTATTAACCCTTTAGGTGCGTCACAGGAATTTTTTGAATATTAAAAAAAAATGAACATTTAACTTTTTTTCACAAAAAAAATACTTCAGGTTCAATTTTCTTTATTTTACCAAGGGTAACAGGAGAAATTGGACTGCAAAAGTTATTGTGCAATTTGTCCTGAGTACGCTGATACCTGATATGTGGGGGGGAACCACTGTTTCGGCGCATGGCAGACCTCAGTAGGGAAGGAGCGCCGTTTGACTTTTTCAATGCAAAATTGGCTGGAATTCAGATCGGACGCCATGCCGGGTTTGGAGAGCCCCTGATGTACCTAAACAGTGGAAACCCCCCAAGTGACCCCATTTTGGAAACTAGACCCCCCAAGGAACTTATCTAGATATGTGGTGAGAACTTTGAACCCACAAGGGCTTCACAGAAGTTTATAACGTACAGCGGTACAATTAAAAAATCATATTTTTTCCACAAAAATGATCTTTTCACCCCCAATTTTTATTTTTCCAAGGGTAACAGGACCCTAAAAGTTATTGTGCAATTTGTCCTGAGTACACTAATACTCCATATGTGGGTGTAAATGAATATTTGGGCGCATAGCAGAGCTCGGAAGGGAAACAGCGCCATTTGACGTTTTTGGCTAGAATTGAGATCGGACACCATGTCGCGATTGGAAAACCCCTGATGTACCAAAACACTAGAAACCCCCCACAAATGACACCATTTTGGAAACTAGACCCCCCAAGGAACTTATCTAGATGTGTGGTGAGCACTTTGAACCCCCCAGTGCTTCACTGAAGTTTATAACGTACAGCAGTACAATTAAAAAATCATATTTTTTCCACAAAAATGATCTTTTCACCCTCAATTCTTATTTTTCCAAAAGTAACAGGACCCTAAAAGATATTGTGCAATTTATCCTGAGTACGCTGATACCCCACATGTGGGGGTAAACCACTATTTGGGCGCATGGCAGAGCTCGGAAGGGAAGCAGCGCCATTTGACGTTTTTGGCTGGAATTGAGATCGGACACCATGTCGCGTTAGGAAAGTCCCTGATGTACCAAAACAGTAGAAACCCCCCACAAATGACACCATTTTGGAAACTAGACCCCCCAAGGAACTTATCTAGATGTGTGGTGAGCACTTTGAACCCCCCAGTGCTTCACTGAAGATTATAACGTCCGGGCGTGAAAATAAAAAAATCGTATTTTTTCCACAAACATCATCTTTTAGTCCTCATTTTTTTATTTTCCCAAGGGTAACAGGAAAAATTGGACCCCAAAAGTTGTTGTCCAATTTGTCCTGAGTACGCTGACACCCCATATGTGGGAGAAAACTACTGTATGGACACACGTCAGGGCTCGGAAGGGAAGTAGTGACGTTTTGGAATGCAGACTTTGATGGAATGGTCTGTGGGTGTCATGTTGCCTTTGGAGAGCCCCTAATGTACCTAAACAGTAAAAAAACCCCACAAATGATCCCATTTTGGAAACTAGACCCCCTGAGGAACTTATCTAGATGTGTGGTGAGCACTTTGAACCCCCAAGGGCTTCACAGAAGTTTATAATGCCCAGGCATGAAAATAAAAAAATCGTATTTTTTCCACAAACATGATCAATTAGTCCCCAATTTTTTTATTTTCCCAAGGGTAACAGGAGAAATTGGACCCCAAAAGTTGTTGTCCAATTTGTCCTAGTACGCTGATACCTCATATGTGGGAGAAAACTACTGTATGGGCACACATCCGGGCTCGGAAGGGAAGTAGTGACGTTTTGGAATGCAGACTTTGATGGCATGGTCTGCGGGTGTCATGTTGCTTTTGGAGAGCCCCTGATGTACCTAAACAGTGGAAACTCCCCACAAGTGACCCCATTTTGGAAACTAGACCCCCTAATGAACTTATCTAGATGTGTGGTGAGCACTTTGAACCCCCCAGTGCTTCACAGAAGTTTATAACGACCGGGCGTGAAAATAAAAATATCGTATTTTTTCAACAAACATCATCTTTTAGTCCCCAATTTTTTTATTTTCCCAAGGGTAACAGGAGAAATTGGACCCCAAAAGTTGTTGTCCAATTTGGCCTGAGTACGCTGATACCTCATATGTGGGAGAAAACTACTGTATGGGCACACGTCGGGGCTCGGAAGGGAAGTAGTGACGTTTTGGAATGCAGACTTTGATGGATTGGTCTGCGGGTGTCATGTGCATTTGGAGAGCCCCTGATGTACCTAAACTATTGAAACTCCCCACAAGTGACCCCATTTTGGAAACTAGACCCCCCACGGAGCTTATCTAGATGTGTGGAGAGCACTTTGAACCCCCAAGTGCTTCACAGAAGTTTATAACGCCTGGGCGTGAAAATAAAAAAAACATTTTTTTCCGCAAAATTATATTTTTGCCCCCAATTTTTTATTTTCCTAAGGGTAACAGGAGAAATTGGACCCCAAAAGTTGTTTTGTAATTTGTTCTGAGTAGGCTGATACCCTACATGTGGGGGTAAAACACTGTTTGGGTGCATGGCAGAGCTTGGAAGGGAAGGAGCACCATTTGACTTTTTCAACGCAGAATTGGCTGGAATTGAGATCAGACGCCATGTTGCCTTTGGAGCGCACCTGATGTGCCCAAACAGTGGAAACCCCCCAATTATAACTCCAACCCTAACCTCAACACACCCCTAACCCTAATCTGAGCCCTAGCCCTAACCCTAGCCCTAACCCTAGCCCTAACCCTAACCCTAACCCTAGCCCTAGCCCTAACCCTAACCCTAACCCTAACCCTAGCGGGAAAATGGAAATAAATACATTTTCTTTTAGTTTTATTATTTTTCCCTAACTAAGGGGGTGATAATGGGGGGTTTGATTTACTATTTATGGCGGTTTTTTTGTTTGGCGTCTGTCGCACGCTAAAAGACGCTTTTTATTGTAAAAATAGTTTTTGCATCACCACATATTGAGAGCTATAATTTTTCCGTATTTTGACCCACCGAGTCATGTGAGGTCTTATTTTTTGCGGGACGAGTTGAAGTTTTTATTGGTACCATTTTCGGGCACGTGACATTTTTTGATCGCTTTTTATTCCGATTTTTGGGACGCAGAATGAACAAAAACCAGCATTTCATGAATTTCTTTTGGGGGGGTGCGTTTACACCGTTCCGTGTGTGGTAAAATTGATAAAGCGGTTTTATTCTTCGGGTCAGTACGCTTACAGCGATACCTCATTTAGGTCGTTTTTTTATGTTTTGTCGGTTTTTTGCAATGAAAACAATTTTATATAAAAAATAATTATTTTTGTATCGCTTTATTCTGCGAGCTATAACTTTTTTATTTTTTTGCAGATGACGCTGTATTGTGGCTCGTTTTTTGCGGGACAAGATGACGTTTTCAGCGGTACCATAGATATTTATATGTGTCTTTTTGATCGCGCGTTATTGCACTTTTTGTTCGGTGGTATGATAATAAATCATTATTATTTTTTGCTTCGTTTTTTATTTTTATTTTTTAAGGGGTTCGCTAAAGGGGTTAACTAATGGGACAGTTTTATAGGGCAGGTCATTACGGACGCGGCGATACCAAATATGTGTACTTTTATTGTTTTTGTTTTTTTTTATTTTGAAAAAATGGATTTATTGGGGAATATTTTTTTTTTTTTACTAATTTATTTAGCGATTTTTTTTTTAATTATTTTTAACACTTTTTTTTTTTTTTTTTTACTTTATTACCTTGTCCCAGGTGGGACATCACTGTCCTGTGACAGATCGCTGATCTGTCACATCACAGATCACTGTGACAGATCAGCAATCTGTCACAGGCATTGCTGCAGACTTCCTCATGCCTGCGCTTTGCAGGCACTGAGGAAGCCAGCTTCCTCAGACCCCCGAAGGCCCCCGTCGCCATCTTGGATTCGGGGGCCTGGAGGAAAGGAGCCCCCCGCAGCAGCGCTGCACATTGCGCTGCTGTGGGGGGCTCAGGGAAGCACGGAGGGAGCCCCCTCCCTGCCGATGCTTCCCTTTAACCCCCGGTACACCGCGATCGCGTTTGATCGCGGTGTGCAAGGGGTTAACGTGTCGGGGGCGGTCCGTGACCGCCCCTGACACATTGTGCCGGGTGTCAGCTATGATAATTAGCTGACACCCGGCCGCGATCAGCGGCGCTCACCACGTGGGCGCCGCTGATCATGGTGACGTAATATTCCGTCCATGGTAATTAGGTCCATGGTCACATGGACGGAATATTACGTCAATTGTAGGTAAGGGGTTAACAACTTTTCATTGTCTGTAATGGTGGGATCAAAAAACGATAATCCCACCAACTCTGCATTCAAATACCACAAATGGTTCGAAAATTTGGTCAGGGCTATTTCTGCAATGTTGTTGTCACATTCTTTATAGTCTAACAGACTATGCAAAATACCTAAATCTTAAAATACCTCAATTTGGATTTTTTTCAAACTTTGAGCGACGAGCGGCACGGGTTAACGTCGTTTGATCGAGCTCAAATTTTGGCTCTCTCAATATCTGGAAAGGGGAATCGTTTTGTGGGGTCCAGATGAACAAGATTCTTGACATTTTTTCCCCCCTATATGAGATCCGGTCACCCTAGTGTGCACACAGCAATGCAGCTAGCAGGTAGCCTTAAAAGGCAGCCTAATCACCACCAGCGCTGCTGCACACAACAAAAATCCTCCCCTTTCACTGCACACTAACTGTACAGTGAAAAGCGCTATCAGCAGAAGCAGGTTTTTTTTCTTCTTCCCTGCCTAACGCTCTCCCTGTTAAGAATCAGCAGCAGCACCTCTCCCTATTCTAAGATCGGCAGAAGTAAGATGGCGGTCAGCGGTCACAGCCTTTTATACCCACTGTGACACCACACAAAGCCAGCCAATCACTTCAATGCCCTTCTCTAAGATGGTGGTGGCCGCTGCCCATGTCATCGCGTTGCCCACAGTGCGCGTCCATCTTCATTGGCTGAGAAAAGGCGCTGGAAGCATTATTTGAAACGCTACTTTGGTGCGCTGATGGGCGACCTCACGGCCGACTTCACGCTATGGTCGGGTTTCGATCGGCGAAACCTGACTTTAGCTAAAGTCGGCTATTTTTTAATTTAACCGACCCGTTTTAGCTCAACTCTACTTATAAGTCTAAAATGATAAAATTTGTCATGTAATGGTTTCTTCAAATCATTTCAGCTCACAGCTCATAATTCTATATTTCCAAGTTATTCTATTCATCCGTACAGTAGTAGTAGATAAGCTACCTTTGACTTATGGCAAATATTCAGTTTGCTGTCTTTGCACTGTAGCTAAAAATTCTGTCTTGGGCAGAGTGGCTTGTTGGTGCCTCTTTGGCACGTAGTATCCAAGGCATGTGTCCATTCAGCCCTCCCTGTATCCACATTTCTCAACTGACTTCAGTGGAGTTGTTCTGTGAAGCTGACAATTATCTCTATTTGTTGCATATTGTATCGTAATAATATGTATAATTTACTCAAAGGCTACCGAATAGCATGTGACCGGCAGCTTACAGGCTGATACAGTATTACTAAAAGCAAACCATCCACTGTCACACTCTATTCCAATGATCAACAGATGCATTTGTTAGAATGTTCACATTTCTCTTAACCCCTCGATCACCGAAGGTATTTTCGTTTTTACATTTGTTTTTGTTCTCCTTCTTCCCAGAGCCATAACTTTTTTATTTTTCGGTCAATATGGCCATGTGATGGCTTTTTTTTTGCTTTTGTGGGACAAGTTGTACTTTTGAATGACACCATTAGTTTTACCATATCATGTAATGGAAAACGGGAAAAAAATGTAAGTGCGGTGAAATTGCAAAAAAAAGGTGATTCAACTATTTTTTTGTTTTGCTTTTTTACTAGGTTCACTAAATGATAAAACTGACCTGCCATTATGATTCTCCAGGTCATTATGAGTTTATAGACACCAAACATCTTTAGGTTCTTTTTTATTTAAGTGGTGCAAAATTCCAAAGTTTTAAAAAAGAAAAAATTGTGCCATTTTCCGATACCTGTAGTGTCCCCATTTTTTGTGATTTCGGGTTGGGTGAGGGCTTATTTTTTGCGTGCTGACCTGACGTTTTTAATGATGCCATTTTAGTGCAGACATGATCTTTTGATTGCCCGTTATTGCATTTTATTACAATGTTGCGGAAACAAAAAAAAATTAATTCTGGCTTTTTGATTTTTTTCTCGTTATGCCATTTAGAGATCGGGTTAATTATTTTTTATATTGATAGATCGGGTGATTCTGAATGGGGCAATACCAAATATGTGTATGTATGTTTTTTTATTGTTTTATTTTGAATAGGGCGAAAGGGAGTGTTATTTGAAATTTTATTTCCTTTTTTTATATTTTTAAAAACTTTTTTTTTCTTTTGGCATGCTTTAATAGTCTATATGAGGGTCTAGAAGCTGCCACAATCCAATTGGCTCTGCTACATAGAGGCGATGATCAGATCACCTGTATGTAGCAGAATTGCTGACTTGCTATGAGCACCGACCATCGGGCAGTAAAGAGGTCTGCAAGAGACCTCTTGTTGTTATGCCGACCCATCGGTGACCCGCATTCACCAATGGGCAGATTTCCGGCATGCTTGCTGGAAGCACGTGTTAAATGCCGCTGTCAGAGCTGAACAGAGCTTCAATGACTTGTTGCTACGTGTCCGAGGATCCATCAACAGGCAGGACACACAACTACATCAAGCAATTCCTGCTGAGGAACATCTGTTGTTGACCCTGAGTTACGTAATTTTTACAAAGAAACACAAGTCATTAGTATTATTGTTATAAAAGCCATGCACTGAATATTGTTTTTTTTCCATTTTTCTGTTATGCAGATTCCTGGCTACTGGAGAGACCTTAAAATCCTCTACATTTTCAATTCCGGATTGGAGTGTCCACCCTTTCTGGGATTGTTGTAGACACCTGCTGTGCTTTATGTGATGTTCTGTGTGAAGAATTCCTCCCCAACCCACAAGTGAACTCTGGCTGGAAAATGCTGCAAAATTTCAGGACCTTTTTAATTTTCCAAAATGTTTGGGGCTGTGGACGGCAAACACATTAGGATTCTGAAACCTACTGGAAGTGGATCCGAGCATTTTAATTACAAAAAAATACTTTTTGATAGTTCTCATGGCAATTGCAGATGCTGACTATCGCTTTGTCGTAGTGGACGTTGGCTCATTTGAACGGCAAATGACTCTCAGACTTTCAAAGACTCCGACATGGGCCAACGTTTGTATGGGAATAATTTAAATTTTCCAATGCCACGACCTCTTCCGAACACTGAAGGACCGCCAATGCTGTTTGTAGTGGTTGGGGATGAGGCGTTTCAAATGTGTGCCAACCTCATAAAGCCATACTCAAGTCGGGACTGGAATCACACAAAAAGGATTTACAACTACCGATTGACAAGGGCACGAAGAACTGTGGAGTGTGCCTTTGGATTGCTGGCATCTAAATGGTGCATTTTGGGAACAGACATCAATCTAAAAGCTGAGACAATTGAAGAGGTAGTGAAAGTGTGGCGCCCCCAGGGGTATGGTCGCCACACTGGCTTTGCCTTCCTCCAGGGGAGGGTAATGCCAGGCTTGGAAGCAGTGATGGGTCTCTCCAGCAGTTAACCTAATGCATGCAACACAGTTCCACTCCGGGCCACCAGGGGGAACTCTGAACCAGGATTCTGGAGAGGAGTGTCCTCTGAGGGACAGGAGGAAGAAGGATCAGATAGTCTGTGGAGGGTAAAGTGTGCAGATGGGAGGTGCGAAGCTGAGAGGTTGAGCTGCAGAAGGTGAGCTCCCTTAGCTTGAGAGCGCACAGAACTGGAGCCTGGTCTCCACGGTGGTACGGATACTGACGGTCCTACCACAGATACCAGAGGAGTAGGAGGCTGTAAATGCCCTGCTCCCAGCAAAGACTTGGGACACAACAGCAATTGACTAGTGAGCCAGGACTCAGGAGAGGAGTCCCCGAGAGAGGCTACAGTTGTCTGTCATACAAGTAAAGTTCTAGGAACACCGGAGGAGAGGCATTTCAGAGTAGCTAAGTACTGGAGTGCTTCACACTACAAAGCGCTAGGAAGGAGACTGCACAGCCCTTCTGCTGAGAGAGAATCCTGATCTGCTTCCAGGCTAACCTGCTCCAATACCATCTGTAATCAGGACTCTGGACTGCATATACTCAGTAAAGGTACAGAAACTACAACCGCTGTGTCTTGCCTGTTCCCTACGCTTTCAGCATTGCTACATCCCCGTGCCAGCTAGATCTACACTGCCCAGGGACTACAGCTCCATATGTGGGGAGCTTTACCATCTAAGCTGCACATACCATCAGTCCCAGCGGATCTGTATGCAGCGTTGGCCTAACACCATATTTGCCAAACACCACGGGTGGCGTCACAAACTATCCTACCATAACTACATCTCCCCATTGCTTGGGCGCCCATGGCCACGGACCAGGTCACCGCTGCTGTGGCACATCCCCCTGACACCGGTCTGGTACCGAGTACCCCACAGCCCTGGGAGGGCGACCCAAAAGCATGTGTTGTTCTGCACAATTACATCCTGGTGAATGAGCGACACCACTTAGAACTTGATGAACCTGAAGTAAGCACATTGCATGATTACCAAGATCACCCTCTGAGGAATACATTGGAAGTTATCCAAATGAGGAATCAATTTGCTGCTTACTTGTTTCTGGTATTGGACATGTGGCATGGCAAGACAAAATGGTTTTATCCGCTTGCAAATATACCTGTACTGTTTGCTAACTTTAATAATAATAACACCTCCACTGTAACACCCTTTATACAATACACACATGTATGCGTTTTCAAATTAAGAGATAAACACAGTGATTGTGAAAACAAAACATTTTTTATAAACAAAAATAAATTAAAAATAGTTTTTAACATAAATAATTTAATAAACTGTTTCGATATGGGGTTTAGGATCGGCATTGGTTGGAAGGTGTGACATTGTGGACCAGGGGGGTGTTGGGCTGGGATGATTGGGTAGGAGTGGGTGAGGGAGTGGTTACAGAGGAAGTGGCAGCAAAATGGAGGATTGGGTCACTTGGAGAAGACACATTAGGAGTGGAATACAAATTTTAAGGGATAGACATAGAAGGGATAGACACATTGGAAGGGAGAGACACAAGGAAAGGTGTACTGTAGACAAATTGGATAACAGTGACACATTTGGAGGGGAGGGTGTAGGTAGAGGGTTTTTTTTCTGGAAAAATTCTTTTTCCATGGGTTTTGTTTTGCGTGTTGAGTGTGTCTCTTTTTTGATGTTCCCTTGGCGTTTCTTACTTTCTATAGGTGCTGCACTCAGCAGCGTGATGAGTGCTGCTAGCTGGAGGAGTGCAGCAATCAGCTGCGCGGTGGGTGCTGCAAGCTGGAGAGGTGCTGCACTCATCAGCGTGGTATAGCTGGGAACTGTAGGAACTGACGTAATGTCCAGCGATGGTGGAGCATAATTCAGTTGTTGGTATCCAAGTCCTTGTGGTACTGGCGTATCATGCCACTGGTGCTGTGCTGGACCTTCTTGCCATGTAGGAAAAGAACTGCGTGGCAGCTGTTGATATCTTGACTGCTGCATGGCCTTGGTGTAAGCAGCCTGACAGGCCTTCATTACATACAGCTGGAGGTCAGGCGGCAGGTTTTCCGACACGCCCCACTCGATTGCCGACAAAAAATGTCTCTCCGGTCTCTGAAGGTCAGCTTCCAGGAGGTCAAGGTGTCTGTGGACTTCCTGGAAAAGTGTGTTCACATGAGTGAACCCACTTTCCACTCTTTCCACAAGTTTCCTCATCCTATCCTGGAAAATCGACCTTAAATGAATAAACTCGGGCATGATTGTCCTCTCTCAGTCCTTCTGCCGCTGGTGAGAAGGCCCAACAAAACCAGTGGCAGAGGGCTGAGAAAGAGGAAAACCTGATGTACCGGCTTCCTGTTCCCCAGCCTGTGAAGCCTGCCTGGTGTTCTATCGCTGGTGGATGATTGGGACTGTTTGGTGGCTGTTCGATTAGGGGCCGCTCTAACTGAGGACGATCTAGGTTGTGTGGTGCTGCTCCAAGTTCACAAATCTCCTCTCATATATCCTCGTTGAAGCAATCCTTCTTCGAATGCCAACAGGCTTTGACTCTCTTCACTGTGAAGGGGGAAGAAAAAAATAAATAAATCAATTGTAAAAAAAAGGCATCCACATTTACAGGAAAACAGATGCATCAAACCACATTGCAATACTTACGAAAATCCTTTCTGGGGTGGTATGGTCCCAATCATCCATCAGCAATCAGGCCACTTCTTCCCAGAGTTGTTGAATCAATCGTGAGTCGGAATGGTTATGATCACGGGTGTTCCACAATGCTACTCGCACTTGCAGGAATGAGCTTGTCATTGTCAATCTCTGGTTTGCCTTCCTCACGTTGTGGAACCTATAGATGAAATAAAAAGAAAAAAAATTACAAGTCATATAGTTTAAAAGATACAAAACTGAAACCAAATTCAATTACAACTCTGATAATGAAAAGATTACTTAAACACTGTCTTTCCTCCTCAGGAACTTGAGACCGACGACTCTGCGAAGCTTCTTTTCCACTCAGCTGCTCCTGCTCTGGAAGGTTCCTGTAGAGAAAATAAATGATTTACCACATGTCTATTGTCAGTCAATACATACCAATCAGTATATCAAATGTGATTGCATAATCACTGTCATGACCACTCTGGGAAGCATTTTGGTCTTCATTGGAGGACATGTTGGAATAGCAGGCAGCAGTCAAGTGAAACACTAGAAAAGAACAGATAAGAACAATTTAACTAGATACAACAACAATGAAGACAAAGAAAAAAAATGGACGCTTTCAATATAGGCAGTAGTCCAACAGCACAGCAGTCATGCAGCACAGAACCAGGACAACAGTACAACACTGGAACAGGAGCACAACACCTGGAAGGCAGCACAACCCTGAGACGGCAGCATAACACCGGGACAGCAGAACTGGGGAAATCCGGAACAGGCCTCCATCCAGGACACTAGCACAGCAATGTCTACAAGGAACAGAAAGAAAAACATAAGTGACGAACTTTCAGACTGGCCACAGCAAAAGTACAGGCACTCATACTTACATTAGATTGAAGGTGAGAAGGCCTGGACCGCACCACTGGACAATATCTTGGAACAGGAGGATTCCGGGACAGGATCCAGGTGGGCCATTTATATGGATACACCTAAATAAAATGGGATTGGTGACAGTTTTCTTGCATAGGGTGTCTTGCTTTGAAATCTGCTGCAATGACCCGGGTACTACGTTCACCAGACATCTACATAATATCTATCCGCTCCTCACGTGTTAACCTCTGCGACATGTCAATGGCTGTAAACAAAGAGAAACTTGTAAATAACTCATGAAAGTAGAGTTGAGCAAAACGGGTCGGTCAAATTCATAAGTCGCTGACTTTCGTTAAAGTCGGGTTTCGACGATCGAAACCCGACCATAGCGTGAGGTCGGCCATGAGGTTGCCGACCCGCGCACCAAAGTCGCGTTTCCCATGATGCTTTCAGCGCCTTTTCTCAGCCAATCATCAAGAACGCACACTGTGAGCAACGCGATGACATCGGCAGCGGCCACCACCATCTTAGAGAAGGGCATTCGTGTGATTGGCTTGCTTTGTGTGGTGTCACAGTGGGTATAAAAGGCTGTGACCGCCGACCGCCATTTTACATCTGCCAATCTTAGCATAGGGAGAGGTTGCTGCGGCTGATTCTCAATAGGGAGAGCGTTAGGCAACAAAGAAAAAAAACTGTGCTTGTTCAGATAGCGATTTCAACTGCACAGTTAGTGTGCAGTGACAGGGGAGGATTTTTGTGTGTGCAGAAGCGCTGGTGGTTATTAGGCTGCCTTAAAAGGCTGCCTGATAGCTGCATTGCTGTGTGCACACTGCTGTGCAGACTGCTTTTTTAAAAGCAAAAAAAACTTTTATTCTGATTTTCTGCACAGTTACAGAGCGTTCATTTTTTCACACACCGTATAGAGGTGTACACTCCTCACACACTACCGTATACCGGCTGGTATCACGAACATATACATGCTATCTGTGTGTGACTCCGTAAAAAAATAGACGGAGATTTTAAATTTTCCATACATACACCGTGTACAGCTGTCCGCTTCTCAAACAGTATCGTATATCTGCTGTTTGTATTTCGGTCAAATCTATACAGAGATAGCGTGTGTGTGTGACTCCATAAAAAAATAGACAGAGATTTAAAATTTTCCATACATACACGGTATAGAGCTGTCCGCTTGTCAAACAGTATCGTATATCTGCTGTTTCATAACGGTCAAAACTATACAGAGACAGTGTGTGTATGTGACTCCGTAAAAAATAGATGGAGACTTAAAAATTTCCATACATACACCGTATAGAGCTGTACACTCCTCACACACTACCGTGTACCTGCTGGTATTACGGACAAATACATGCTATCTTTGTGTGACTCCGTAAAAAGATAGACGGAGATTTCCATTTTTCCATACATACACCGTATAGAGCTGTCCGCTTGTCAAACAGTGTCGTATATCTGCTGTTTGATAACGGTCAAATCTATACAGAGACAGCGTGTGTGTGACTCCGTAAAAAAATAGATGGAGATTTAAACATTTCCATACATACCCCATATAGAGCTTTACACTCCTCACACACTACCATGTACCAGCTGGTATCGCGGACAAATACATGCTATCTGTGTGTGACTCTGTAAAAAGATAGATGGAGATTTTCATTTTTCCATACATACACCGTATAGAGCCGTCCGCTTCTGATACAGTACCGTATATCTGCTGTTTAGATTATGGTAAAATCCACACTAAGACAGCGTCTGTGTGTGACTACGGAAAAAAATAGACATAGATTTTCATTTTTCCATACATACACCGTATAGAGCTGTACGCTCCTCACACACTACCGTGTACCGGCTGGTACCACAGACAAATACATGCTATCTGTGTTTGACACCGTAAAAAAACAGACAGAGATTTAAAATTTTCCATACATACACCATATACAGGTGTCCGCTTCTCAAACAGTATCGTATATCTGCTGTTTGGATTACGGTCCAATCTATACAGAGACAGCGCATGTGTGTGTCTGAGTCCGTAAATACATAGACAGACATTTCCATTTTTCCATACACCATATAGAGCTGTCCGCTTCTCTAACAGTATCGCATATCTGCTGTTGACTCAAATATAGACGGAGATTTTAAATTTTCCACACATACATCGTATAGAGCTGTCCGCTTCTCAAACAGTATCGCATATCTGGTGTTTGTCTTACGGTCAAATCTATGCAAAGACAGCGTGTGTGTGTGTGACTCCGTAAAAAAAAGATGGAGATTTAAAATTTTCCATACATACACCGTATAGCGGTGTACGCTCCTCACACACTACCGTGTACCGGCTGGTATCACGGACAAATACATGCTATCTGGGTGTGACTCCGTAAAAAAATAGACAGAGATTTTCATTTTCCATACATACACCGTATAGAGCTGTCCGCTTCTGATACAGTACCGTATATCTGCTGGTTGGATTACGGTCAAATGCATACTGGGAGAGTGTCTGTGACTAAGGAAATATATATGGAGATTTAAATTTTTACCTACACCTTATACAGCTGTACGCTCCTCATACAGTACCATATACCTGCTGGTATTTTTATTACATTTTCACAAACATGAGGAAGTATGGTGGAAGAGGCCGCGAACATGGGCAGGGGGGGCAGCTGGTACTGATGGTGGTGGTGGTGCATCTGCTGGTTATGCCAAAAGCACAATATCAGCTAAGGCAGGAGGTGTTGAGACTGCGTCATCGTCTGGCATAAGAAGGCCTGTAAGGTTCCCTTTTCTAGGAGTAGGAAAACCACTTTTAAAGCCGGAGCATCAGGAACAGGTTTTGGCTTACATTGCCGAAACAGCCACCAGCTCTATTGCCTCCTCTTCTGAACTTTCAAAACCTGCAATCACTCGTCAGTGCAGGGTTCTGGTCAGGAAAAACACCTTTCCTTGTGTCCTTCACCCCCACCAAAAGTGAAGGATGCAGCGGCCCACATTTCAGATTACTCCATGGAGCTCTTTTCACATACCATGCCTGGGTTATCCAGTCAAATCCTGAATTCCCCAGTCTAAGATGAATCTGACATGGAGTGCACTGATGCACAGCCACTCCTAGATGATTCTGCTGGAACATTGATCCACAGCACTACATTGCTCTGGCAGTCTACTGAGCCAGAACCTGGCCCTGATGAAACTCAGGTGCACCTTCCCGCATATTATACCTGTCACGTCGCCGTGAGACTCGGGGCCTGCTGTTCCGCCCTCAGCCACTAGGAGGCGACGGACAGTCACGCCGCCCTCGGGCTCGGGGCCTGCTGTCCAGGCCTCGGCCACCATTAGGCGCCGGACTGACACATCGCCGTCGAACTCGGGGCCTGCTGTTCCTGCCTCGGCCACTGGGAGGCGCCAACAGTGAAAGGGCTTCTGCGCAGGCATCTAGTGGACGCAGACTCCGCTCCTCTGTCAGTCATGAAGGGGTTGGTGCATCATCATCAGGTCTGGTCCTTGGGGCGGTCCTGATGACATCATCATCCCGGGAGCCTGTGAGGGATGACCTGATCCCTCAAATACTTTGGGACTGGGCTTGCAAGCCGCCGGATATATTCTTGGTTCCCCTGTGTGCTGCTTTGTGATTTACTATAGTTTACTCTGATCTCAGCCTGGATTTCTGACTATTCTATTGCCTACCGTTTTTGTACCATTACCTTTCTCCCGACTACTGACGCTGACCTTGGCTTGGATCCCTGACCTCTCTTCTGCCTACTGATTCTGTACTTCTGCTATTCTCCTGGTTTGTGACCTTGGCCTGGATATTCGACTCTGCTACCGCCTGCCGTTTTTGCACCTCTACCGCCCTCCTGTTTTGTGACCTTGGCCTGGACTCTCGACTCTGCCTCTGCCTGCCATCTCTGTATCTCCACTGCTTGCCTGGCTCTGACCATGTTTTTGGCTCCTTCCTGCTTTTCTATTGGTGACCGTTCTGCTCTGGCGCACTGCCCCTATTTTGACAGCACCTCCTGGGCTCTGCTGTAAATCCAGATCACTGTATAGGGGTAAAGGGTATCGGGGTTACTCGGGGTGCTGTCTTTCTGCAGCCCAGACTTGCAGAAGGATGTTACAATACCACCTTACACGGTGACACAGAGGAAGGTGCAGATGAAATTGCAGAGGACGTGATGGATGACCCAGTTGTTGACCCAGAGTAGCATCCATTGGGGGAAGAGGGTGCCGCTGGCAATAGCTCAGATGAGGAGAAGGATCCGCAGCAGGCATCGACATCGACATCAGAAGCCCGTAGCTCTCCAAAAACATGGAACAAAAACCAAAAGAGGTGCAGGACAGCTTTGCCACACGGTCAAATTAGCACAGCGTTCAAGCCCTGAAAATTTATACCATAGTAGGAAGAGTGGAGTGTGGCACTTCTTTGTCCAAAATCCTACTGATGAGGCAAAGGTTATTTGTAAGAAGTGTGAAAGGACCTTTAGCCGAGAGAAAATCTCAGAAATTTGAATACCAGTTGCATGCTTAGACATTTAACCACCATGCACTTGCAAGCGTGGATGGACTACAAAACCTCAGGTACCACATGTGTACCTGCTCCAACTGAAGATAGCCAGCAACGCTCCATCGCTTCCCCCACTGTAAGACCACCGCCACTGGTAAGCACACCACCAGCAATAAATATGGAGGTGTCGCCGCAAGGCCAAAGCAGTCAGGGAATCACAATGGTTTTGCAACGAAACACTGAATCTAGGCCATCACCATCAACACCATCACCATCACCAACCCCCTCTCAGTCCGTCTAGTCCACCGCTAGTTCCCCCATATGCAGCTCTCAAGTCCAGCTTACCCTAGCAGACACTCTGAATAGGACAAGAAAGTACTCATCCTCTCATCCGCGTACACTGGCATTGAACGCCTACATTGCCAAACTGATCTCATTAGAGATGATGCCCTTCCATTTGGTTGAAAGCGAAGCTTTCCGAGAGCTCATGGCCTACGCTGTCCCACGCTATGACCTACCCTGTTGGCACATCTTTTCTCAAAAAGCCATCCCTGCCCTCCACCTGCATGTGAAAAACCTCATTGTCCATACAGTCAAACAATCAGTGAGTGGAAAGGTGCACCTCACAACAGATGCATGGTCCAGTAGGCATGGCCAGGGCCATTACGTGTCCATCATTGTGAACTGGGTTAATGTGGTGCATGCAGGCTCCACAGGGGACAGCGGCGGTGGAACAGTGCTGCCTAGCCCACTATAGGAAACAGTTGGCTGTAGGCGTTCGACCCTCCTCCAGAAGCGAAAGCTCGTCGACAGAGCGCAGTCGCACGAGCACTCCATCCGCAGCTGCCAGTGTTGCACACGAGGTGTCCCACTATCGAACAGCTAGATGATGTCTTTGGGTGACAACAGACACACCGCGGAGTTACTGGCCGACTACTTGCAGTGACAAACTGAATCATGGCTGGGCAGTCTACATCTTGAGCCAGGCAAGGTAGTCAGTGATAACAGCCGGAATTTTGTGGCAGCCATAGCCCTTGCAAAACTCAGACACATACCTTGCCTGGCTCACACTTTGAACCTGGTGGTGCAGTGCTTCCTAAATAATTATCCGGAGTTAAAAGCCCTGCTCCAAAAGGTGCGAAGACTGTGCTCGCACATCCGTCGCTCGCCCGTACACGCCAGTCGTATGCAGAAGCTGCAGCGATTGCTCCACCTCCCCAAGCACCGCCTAATCATAGATGTTGCAACAAGGTGAAACTCCACCCTGCAAATGGTTGAGAGGCTGTACGAACAGAGGCAGGCTGTAATGCATTTGTGGGAGGATACACGGGCAGACAGTTTGAGGGCAGACATGAGTTGTCGGGTGTGCAGTGGTCAAACCTGAAACCTCTGTAAAGTCCTTCAGTGTTTTGAGGAATGCACATGGCTGGTAAGCGCAGACGATGCCATCATAAGCATGAGCATCCCACTTATGCGTCTGCTCATGCAAAGTTTGACGCACATTAAGGATCAGGCGTCTGCAGCGGAGGAGGAACAGGAGGAGGAGGATGAGGGAAGCCTTGATGACAGTCAGCCATTGTCTGGTCAGGGAACTATCCTGGACGAGGTGGAGGAAGAAGAGGAAGAGGAGGAGGATGAGGGGGATGATGATTTTGGGGAGGAGGATGCTTCTCTGGGGGCAAGAGAAAATGTTGGTGTGGCAAAGTCAGGTACAGGGTTTGTGCGTGACAGGAGGGATGTGGATTTGCCAGAAAGTGCTCCTCCACCAACCAGTGCCAGTGCATCATTGACACCTGGAACATTGGCCCAAATGTGTGATTATGCCTTGCGGATCCTAAAAAGGGACCCCCCCGCATTGCCAAAATGATGAAGGATGACGACTACTGATTGGCCAGCATCCTCGATCCACGCTCTAAAGGCAAATTACACAACATCATGCCACAGGAGAACCTAGAAATAATATTGGCTAACATACAAGCAACTATGGTAAACCATTTGTTTGAGGCATTCCCATTACACAGCAGCGGTGCTGGTTCTCCCATGAGTCGAAGTGGGCAAAATAGAAGAGGTGTTCATGGTACACACAGCCAAAGTGGCATTGGAGCCGGTGTCTTTATGACCATGTTGTGGACTGATTTCTCAAGTACCGCTCACACGACTGGTAATACTGTATCGATTGCAAGTGACAGGAGACAGCAGTTGTCAACTATGGTTACAAACTACTTCTCCTCCAATATCGATGTTCTCCCTCACAGGTCATTCCCCTTTGACTATTGGGCCTGTAAACTGGACACCTGGCCTGAGTTGGCACAATATGCCTTACAGGAGCTCGCTTGCTAGTGTGATATCTGAAAGAGTCTTCAGTGCTGCTGGATCATTCCTGACAGAAAAAAGGACCCATCTGTCGACCCAAAATGTTGATGATCTAACCTTCATTAAAATGCACCATGCGTGGATTTCAAAGGATTTTGTCCCACCTTCCCCTGATGACACATAGGTTGCCAGAAATTTGGCTCGCTTTTGTCCTCCTCTTCCTCGGACTTGTCAAATTGCTCCATTTGCAGCTGCTGAATGTACAGCCTACACATCATCATATGCCATTTTTTAAACCTCCCTAACTGGGATGCCCCCCCAAGGGCTGGGGTCACCACCTGGTGCAGCCGGGCAAGTGCCGTTGCTCTGAACAGGTGGGTGGGTCCACTCTTGGCCGACGGCACTGGCACAGGGACCCTCATAGTACAATACAGTGTCTCTGATGGTTGGGGGCCCACCCGCCATCAGACACACCGCCGTACTATGAGGGGACCTGTGCCAGTGCCATCGCCAATGAATGGGCCCCCCCTGCTTGCTCAGGATCACAGCACTTGCAAAGTTGAAATACCTACCTCTCCCTGCTCCACCGCCGTGACGTCTTCCGCGTTTCCTGACAGTGACATTCTGATTAGAGAGCACGATGATATCACGTCTGTACGCCCTCTGCCTAAACAGTCCAAGTGCAGAGATATGGAAGATGGGGACGACGAGGAGTCCTGACTAGTACAGGGATTCCCTAGCGAGGAGACTTATTTAATTGCTTTAAAGGTTGGGAGCAATTTTTGGGGAGCACTATACTCTGGAGAATGATATATGGGGCCCACCATACACTGGAGCATTCCAAAGGTGGACATCAGACACAGGAGCAGCATTTACAGGGCCCATTATACACTGGTGCATTAGAAATTGGGCCCATTATATATGGAGCATTATTTGGGCCCATAAGACAGTGGAGCTTCATCCATGGGGACCAACATATACTGTAGCATTATGTGGAGCTCATCATATACTGTATGGAACATTATATGGGACCAATGATTCTGTATGGAGAAATATATGGGCCTCATTACTCTGTATAGCGCACTATGCGGTGGCCATAATACTGTATGGAGTAATATACTGTCCATTTTTGGAGCTATTGGAGAATTTAAAATGGATATCAGTCATGTGATGTAAGAAGTGAAGAATTTTTCATTGTACTATACCGCTATTTCTCTGCCGTATCAGAGGATCACGAATTTTGGCATGTGTTAAAGGAGCCCATTGACACTCTTTGGCCCTGAGCCCACCAAAATCTGGAGCCAGCCCTACTCCCCCCGACAACTTTAGCCAATTAACCCCCAGTTTTCAATGCCTAACTATTATTATAAAGTAAATTGAGGTTGACAAGCTAAGTAATAAGATTTGATGTTTTTGGCATTAAAATGGGCACTGTAGGTGTGTTTCCTGTCCTCCACTCACTGCCGACTTTTCTTCCCCATTGACTTGCATTGGGTTTCATGTTTCAGTCGGCCTTCGACTTTTCACGATAATCGGCCGATTACGTTCGACCCGACTTTTGTGAAAGTCGGGTTTCGTGAAACCCGACTCGACCCGAAAAAAGGCAAAGTCGCTCATCTCTAGTCCCCACGCATTGTAACTCTACACTGCATAAGTTGGAAAGAATTGATGAGCAGAAGGGGGCAGTTATTGAATACCAGCATCAACAATGCCATCATTATTCCGGTTTGACTCCACACATAAGACCTCAGGAGTGGACATGGATGTTAGACATACAGTATGTAACATCCTCCAAAACTTTGAGGAGTCTACCAAGATGGTGAGCGGCGATGACGCCATAATTAGCATCACCATCCCGCTCATCTGCATACTGAAAAGCTCTCTGCTCACAATGAAAGAAGATGCATTGCAGGCGGAGCACGAGGACATAGATCAAGGAATCTTACAGGGTGATTACACACAGCCCAGCCTCATGTCATACCAACGTGGATCGGTTGACAATGAGGAAGAGGAGGAGGAAAATCAGGAGCTATTTTCATGCGCTATAGACGGTACTACAAGCACAACTGTCTTACCATCTGTTCAGCGTGGATGGCCTGAGGATAGGGAGGAAGAGGAGGAGGAGGAGGACACCTTGGTCAGTCATCCTGTTGGTGAGGACATGGAAGGCTTGCCTGTTACCAGTCTGGCAAGCATGTCTGACTTTATGTTGCGCTGCCTTTCCTGTGACCCTCGTATTGTAAAAATATTGGATAACAGTCATAATTGGGTAGTGACACTTTTAGACCCACGCTACAAGGAGAACTTTCAATCTCTTGTTCCAGAGGCAGACAAGTATACTTAAATGGTGCAGTATGAGAGGGCCATTGTTACAGAATTATTAAAAAAATTCCCATCTCAAAACGCTGGCGACAGACATAACAGTTCGTTGGACAAGAAAGGAGGACAGGCGAGAGAGTCACATCTCCAATCCAGCAGAGGCAGGGGAACACTGGCAAAGATCTGGGACAGTTTGCTCAGACCCTCCCATCGCCCTGGCCCTGAGGCGCGGGGTAATGTCTCAAGGAATGCAATGTTTTATAAGTTGCTGATGGAGTCTCTTGCTGACCGTTACAACGTCCTCCGTGATTCCTCTGTGCCTTTTAATTATTGGGTATCCAAGATGGACACATGGCATGAACTGGCTCTCTACGCCTTGGAGGTCCTGGCCTGCCCTGCTGATAGCGTTTTGTCAGAGCGGGTTTTTAGTGCCGCTGGTGGAATTATCACTGATAAGAGCATTCGCCTGCCAATGGAAAATGAAGACAGGCTGACTCTTATAAAAATGAACAAGGGTTGGATTGGGCCAGAATTCTCGATACCACCAAATGATGACAGCGAAACATAACCTCCAATGTAGTGTTTTTTTGGGAGGTGTATTCCCATGCACCTCTTAACATCCACACATGGGTATACGTTTCCTGATTTTGGCTATTTGGTGTCCTCATCCGCCTTCTCCTCATCCACCACCACTCGAGCACCAGGGTGAACATATTCCATCATGCTCCAGCCGCTCTATTTTTTGGCAAGGGTGTTATGATGCCCGTCACCAAATTTTAAAAAATATGTACCCCCCAAGGAGAAATGTTTTTCAGTCCATACACTTAGTGTATGGGCATTACAAGTCAAGGAGACCCGCTCCTTTTAATTGGGCAGATTTTTTAATCAGGCCCTCACCCACATCTCATCATCCACTGCCACTAGATCACCAGGGTTCACGTGTTCTGTGCTGCTACAGCCAATGTTGATTTCTTAACCAGGGTGGGTGGTGATGCTGGGCGAAAAATACTTTTATGGAAAAGGTTGATGTGTACCCCACAGGGGAAAATGTTTGCTAGCCCATACACTTAGTGTATGGGCATTACAAGTCTCGGAGACCTGCTCCTTTAAATTGGGCATATTTTTTAATGAGGCCTTCCTCCACGTCTCATCATCCACCACCACTAGATCACGAGAGTTAATGTGTTCCATGCTGCTACAGCCAGTGTCGAATTCTTAACAAGGGTGGGTGGTTTTGCTGGGCGTAAAATACATTTTCTGAAAAAGGTTGAGGTGTAACCCCACAGGGGAAAATGTTTCCCAGCCATTGCACTTAGTGTATGTGCATTACAAGTCTAGGAGACCCGCTCCTTTGTAATGGGAAATTTTCTTATGAGGCCCTCCTCCATATTTCTTCCAAGAGGGATTGGGGTTATTGGGGTGCATATGACTTGGTAGCAGGGCAGGCCTTGCTGTCAATGCATGAGAAAAGAGTTTGGGAGTCCAAAATGAATAATGTGAAGTGGATTTTCCTGTGCCCTTTCAGTGCGTGGCTTGAAAAGCTTATTGGGGTGCATGTAACTTTGAGGCAGGCCAGGCCTTGCATTCAATGCAACTTTTTTTTAGGAAGCTCTCCTGTACCTTTCGTGAAAGGGGTTTTGGGGTGTGTCGTAATTCTTGTCAGCCCATCCACTCACTGCTTAGGCAATAACAGCATAGGAGATCCACTGTTTAATAATGGCCCTTTAAGAAGATTAACGCTACCTGATGCCCCTGTAAAAATAGGCTCCGTGACTTTAAGAGTCCCTCCTTCAAAAATTAAACAAGATGTGTCTGCTTGTGTGTCACACACCAAATGGCCAGTTAGGGTTTTTAAATGTTACAATGACCTTTCCCAGTGAATGCAATTGTATTGGTTTAAAGCAATGCAAAAGTTGCAAAACGCCTCAAAAACGCTGTGTGTGAACATAGGTGGAGGAACATTTTTGTTTGGGGTTAATTATTTTTGCTTAGATAAAAGTCATTAACCTGGAAAGGTGTTCCTTAACATATTTCCCAGCAAAATCCATTTTTGTTTTGTTTTTGTAGGTTTTTTGGTGCGCCTGTAAAAAGGGCATGAAACTCTGACAACATTGTTTAGAGCTGTGACCTAGGAGTGAGAAATGCTTCCAGGGGCAGCCGCCATGATGTTCCCATGGCATTTTACAGTTGTGGCCAAAAGTATTGACACCCCTGCAATTCTGTCAGATAATACTCAGTTTCTTCCTGAAAATGATTGCAAACACAAATTCTTTGGTATTATTATCTTCATTTAATTTGTCTTCAATGAAAAAACACAAAAGAGAATGAAGAAAAAAGCAAAACATTGATCATTTCACACAAAACTCCAAAAATGGGCCAGACAAAAGTATTGGCACCCTCAGCCTAATACTTGGTTGCACAACCTTTAGCCAAATTAACTGCGACCAACCGCTTTTTAGATCTCTCCACAGGTGTTCTATGGGATTCAGGTCTGGACTCATTGCTGGCCACCTTAGAAGTCTCCAGTGCTTTCTCTCAAACCATTTTCTAGTGCTTTTTGAAGTGTGTTATGGGTCATTGTCCTGCTGGAAGACCCATGACCTCTGAGGGAGACCCAGCTTTCTCACACTGGGCCCTACATTATGCTGCAAAATTTGTTGGTAGTCTTCAGACTTCAAAATGCCATGCACACGGTCAAGCAGTCCAGTGCCAGAGGCAGCAAATCAACCCCAAAACATCAGGGAACCTCGGCCATGTTTGACTGTAGGGACCGTGTTCTTTTCTTTGAATGCCTCCTTTTTTCTCCTGTAAACACTATGTTGATGCCTTTGCCCAAAAAGCTCTACTTTTGTCTCATCTGACCAGAGAACATTCTTCCAAAATGTTTTAGGCTTTTTCAGGTAAGTTTTGGCAAACTCCAGCCTGGCTTTTTTATGTCTCGGGGTAAGAAGTGGGGTCTTCCTGGGTCTCCTACCATACCTTCCCTTTTCATTCAGATGCCGACGGATAGTACGGGTTGACACTGTTGTACCCTTGGACTGCAGGGCAGCTTGAACGTGTTTGGATGTTAGTCGAGGTTCTTTATCCAACAGCCACACAATCTTGCGTTGAAATCTCTTGTCAATTTTTCTTTTCCGCCCACATCTAGGGAGGTTAGCCACAGTGCCATGAGCTTTAAACTTCTTGATGACAATGCGCACTATAGACACAGGGACATTCAGGTCTTTGGAGATGGACTTGAGATTGCTCATGCTTCCTCACAATTTGGTCTCTCAAGTCCTCAGACAGTTCTTTGGTCTTCTTTCTTTTCTCCATGCTCAATGTGGTACACAAGGACACAGGACAGACGTTGAGTCAACTTTAATCCATGTCAACTGGCTGCAAGTGTGATTTAGTTATTGCCAACACCTGTTAGGTGCCACAGGTAAGTTACAGGTGCTGTTAATTACACAAATTAGAGAAGCATCACATGATTTTTCGAACAGTGCCAATACTTTTGTCCACCCTCTTTTTTATGTTTGGTGTGGAATTATATCCAATTTGGCTTTAGGACAATTCTTTTTGTGTTTTTTCATTTAAGACAAATTAAATGAAGATAATAATACCAAAGAATTTGTGTTTGCAATCAGGAAGAAACTGTTACGGTGGCGGAACACGCTTAAAAAAATATAAATAAACGTGTTCGCTGCCCGGGGTCCACCGTGCGGCAGATGGAAGAACCGCAGCTAGAAGACACAGAGCACTGTGGCGGTAATGTGCACGGGGTTCTATATCACCCAGGTGCAATCAAGCAGTCTCCTTTAAGTGCACAGAGCTGCTACAGGAAAAATAGAAAAGTAACGCTGAGCCTGTTAGTAACACAGGGACTCAGCGGCACACATGCGGTAGGCAAAAACCGGAGTAGTTAAAACGTCACTGCATCGCAACCGTGGACGCAGAAATAAGCTGCAACTGCCGCGTGGCGTGAACAGAGCTGCAAGCAAGGCGCTGCAAGGACGCTGGCGCAATGCAGGATGCTTAGCTACTGCACAAGGTATGGCTGGAGCGCGCTGGCGCTAGTGCTGCTACTGGCGGCTGCCCAATCACTCACACAATCGTAATATCAGAGGGAAGGGGTTTCATAGTAAGTCATCCACCAGTCCAAGCATCCATTACCATACACACAGCAGCAGTATGAAAATACTAGCGCATGGCGGAACAGCCATGCACACTTTTTATAGTGTACGGGACCTTCCGGAAGTCTCCATAACCCTGAGCTGGACTAATGGAATCAGGAGCAGGACCTGAGCACCTGACTCCTGAGCTCCAATGGGAGGTTGTCCCAGGAGCATGATCAGAGTATGGGGTGAAGGACTTAGGCTCCGGAGAGAGTTGCTGAAAAGCAAACTCTTCTGCAATCTCTCCTGCAGTGGATGGATAGCAGGAGACTGCAGGATGTAAGGGTCTAGATCTCTGCATAGCCAGGGCAGAAATCTGACTCCTAACAGAAACTGAGTATTATCTGACAGAATTGCAGGGGTGTCAATACTTTTGGCCACAACTGTAGCAGTTTTCATCATTTTCTGACATTTTTAGACCTTGAAAGGACCCCTGGGGGGATTGTGGTAAAAATGCTCGGGTCTCCCATAGACTTACATTGGGCTCGTTGTTCTGTCTGAGTACCTGAGTATTCCAATTTGCTCGACTCGATCAATGAGCACCCGAGCATTTTTGTGCTCGCTCATCAATATTCTTTTCTCATCTCTTCAACCCATTGGGGTTCAGCTACCGACTGCACTGCTGCTTCACCACTCTGGACCTTCCCTACTGGGTCTATCCTCCCCTGCTCATGTTCACGTGAGCGGGCCTCTCTCCCTATGTCAGCAAAAGTGATGCGAGGGTCTGTTTGCACCTGCTCTCTCAGGTTCTGCTTGGTCAGGGCGTCCCACAGGCCAATCACCAACAAGTCACGCAACACAACAACTGTCAGCCCTATCCCCATTCCATCTTTTCTGACAATGGCGGTGTGTAATTCCTGTAGGGCATTCATGAATTGCGTAACCGTCTCCCCTTATCTAGGCATAAGGCAAATCCTAAGTTCCTCTACATCAGTGGGGTCCCCATGGAGCACTTTAACAAATGTATCAAGGTCTCGGGGGGTACGCAGCATCATGGAGTCTTGAGCCTCCCCATCCAAAGCCATAATGGCCACCTCGGCCTCTAGTGCGGGGGTCATAAGGTGCATTCTCATCATACCCCTCATACATTCCATCCAACTCCACAACATAGTATTAGACCCCGTAAATTTTGGCAAGTTACTCAGCATTGCCCCCAGAGAGATACTGGTTCTGTTCTGTGCCCAGCTGCCTGTTCTGACGCCTTTGTGCAATCAGAATGCATCCTGCTGACTACGCCAAAATGTAAGAGGAGTAGTTCGTTGAATGCAGTGGAGAGCTGGAGACAGAGAAGTGGCTAACAGAATTTACTGTACAGGAAGTTAAACAAGGAATACTTCACGCAGAGAGGCTAGACTAATAACAGCAACTATGGAAATTAAGCACAATCACCATGCACAGGAGAAAGATATGCAAAAACAGGGTAACTTATTGCTTGCAGTTCTTGCAGAGGAAAGGCTGGAAAATCTCCCGATGGCGTCGCGAATCGTGAACAACGTCTCTGGCTCTATTACGGAGGATCGAGAAGCACTGTTTTCCAACGATGCTGATGGATCCGGTCCTGACTAGCTTGGGTGCGCTGGGATGTAGAAATAAACCATTATGTGGATTCCTCGGCGATGGGGCCGAATACGAGCTGTGTGCATGCTCATAGACCGCGGCAGTGGACAGTCCTCTGGAATAGTCTTTAGAAACAAAGCAAGTCAGCTTATCTGTCACCACAGGCAGGACTGGACTGCCCAAAAGAACAGGGTCAGGTGATAACTTAATACCGTCAAAGTCAATCTTAGGGTCAGCGCTCTGAGGGATGAGCAGCTTGGAGCTGTCAGCTGGAGCAGTGGAGAGGGAGTCAACATTCTCTAGTCGCTTTCCTCCCAAGTCTGACACTTTCCCATGCTCAGTCCTTTTTATATTCCCCATGCCCCCTGCTGTCCAGCGTGAAGGTCCTTCCCTCCCAGAAGAAACCTCCCCCGGCAACGGTGGTGACAGTCCCGATAGTTCCGTCCTCAAAGGGCACCCGAAACCACTAACTCTGTCTCAGCTTTGTGTCTGGATATAAAGATGAATAGGGTCCAGAATTTCATATTTTAGACTTTGTTTGCCTCATTTGGAGGAACCTCTGAGTACCGTTTTCAGCTATTCATAAGGAGTTCTCAGTCGGCAACAGGATGTGCTGTGAACACTACCTAATCTTTCTGTAGCAGCAGAGACACCAAGACAGTTGATAGGGAGTAGGGATGGGTCTTTCTCCCTTTGTACCTGCTCTCCTGTCTGTCATACTGCATTCAGGCATAAAATAGAGGCAGGGTTTCAGTTTGGTGCAGGCTGTCTGCTACACAATTGCAGGAACAATGCATGCTAGTAAATTAAATTAAAAAGGTTTCAGCACCTAGAGTGCTGGCTGAATTCTGATTAAGAGGGACTACTCACTAAAAAAAATGGGTGGCAAATTATAGAGCATGAATCCTTGAGCAGTTCATATACATATTAGACTGGTAACTGTGCCACAAACAGATTTAGGTCAAAAGGATCATGCTTTTCTACAGGTTTGTGAAATTGTGAAAAGAACAGATATGCTAAAAATATATATTCAAAAGATGTTATCAGTTGATCGTACATCTCCCTTAGGCAGCCCTATTTATAAAAATATATTGTGGTGTGGCTAAGGGTCATATAGTCGATGGGAGATATGTGTCACAGAGATGGCTTGTCTCTGGGATGTAGCCCAGAGTGTTTTCTTTAGTGCATGTAAGCACTAAGGGACGTTACCATACCTCTATATGTGTTTCAGGACCTGCGGTGATGTCACAGTCACGTGACTAGTCAGGTGATGGGTTCCTGGGTGTGGTTATACCTATATAATGTGGGCTACTGCTTAACACAGGGGTGTATGTGGGGAGGGATAAGCCTTCTGTGTGTGTTGAGGCTCCAGGACCGAGCCTGAAGTACTGGACACTTGAAACAATTGCCATGGACTTGGTCGGTCCCCTAATTAAATCAGTCCGGGGCCATCGGAATATATTAGCCATCCTGGACTATGCCACATGCTATCCTGTGGCAATTCCCCTGAGAAATTCCTCTGCAAAGAGTATAGCCCGCGAGTTGGTCCATGTGTTTTCCTGGACAGGTTTGCTGAAGGAGATGATGACTGACCTGGGGACACCTTTATGAGCAAGGTGATAAGGGAGTTATGCAAGGTTCTACAAATCTCCCAGTTGAGAACTTCAGTGTACCATCCTCAGTCAGATTGCCTTGTTGAGAGATTTAACAAGACACTGAAGAGCATGCTAAGAAAAGCCATAGAGAAAGACGGTAGAGACTGGGATTGTCTCTTACCGTGTCTTCTGTTTTCCATCCGTGAAATTCCACAGGCCTCCACGGGGTTCTCGCCCTTCAAGCTTCTGCATGGCCAACATCCGTGAGGTATCCTAGATATAGCCAAGGAAACCTGGGAAGCCGAAGTCACGCCCCACAGAAGCGTCATTGAGCATGTGGCACTGATGCAGCAGAGGATTGCGAAGGTGATGCCCATCATGAAAGAACACCTCCGTCAGGCACAAGAAGCTCAGGCCAGGGTCTACAACCGATCTGCAAGAGTGAGACAGTTCAGTCCAGGAGACCGAGTTCTCGTGCTACAGTAGTTCCGACGGTAGAGAGCAAGTTCTTGGCCAAAAGGCAAGGGCCCTATGAGGTGGTGTAGAAGCTTGGTGAGTAGTGTTGAGCAATACCATCCGATATTGAGAAATATCGGATTCGATTGGATCGGCCGATACCCAAAAAGTATCGAGTTTCGCCGATTTCGGTACCGGAAGTCCCATTCAAGTCAGTGGGACAGAAATATCGGAATTAAAAAAACTTGTTTCTGTACTTGCACATCCTGTTCGGGAGGGTGAAAGAGTGTGGGCGGACACTGTACGTATCTGTATGTGGGGGCGGGGTCTGTGCGGGCCTGCCGGGAGTCTGTGCGGGCCTGCCGGGAGTCTGTGCGGGCCTGCCGGGGGTCTGTACGGGCCTGCCGGGGGACTGTGCAGACTGCCGGGGGTCTGTGCGGGCCTGTCGGGGTCTGTGCCGGCTCCCGGGGGTCTGTGCGGACTGCCGGGGGTCTGTGCGGACTGCCAGGGGTCTGTACGGGCCTGCCGGGGGTCTGTGCCAACTGCCGGGGGTCTGTATGGGCCTGCCGGGAGTCTGTGCCAGCTGCCGGGGGTCTGTGCTGACTGCCAGGGGTCTGTACGGGGCTGCCGGGGGGTCTGTACGGGCCTGCCGGGGGTCTGTGCCGGCTGCTGGCGGTCTGTGCAGACTGCCGGGGGTCTGTATGGGCCTGCCGGGGGTCTGTACGGGCCTGCCGGGGGTCTGTGCGGGCCTGCCGGGGTCTGTGCGGACTGCCGTGGATCTGTATGGGCCTGCTGGGGATCTGTGCCGGCTGCCGGGGGTCTGTACGGGCCTGCCGGGGGTCTGTGCCGACTGCCAGGGGTCTGTGCGGGCCTGCTGGGGGTCTGTATGGGCCTGCCGGGGGTCTGTGCTGGCTGCCGGGGGTCTGTGCAGCCTGCTGGGGGTCTGTACGGGCCTGCTGGGGGTCTGTGTGGGCCTGCCGGGGGTCTGTGCCAGCTGCCGGGGGTCTGTGCGGACCTGCCGGGGGTCTGTACGGGCCTGCCGGGGGTCTGTGCCAGCTGCCGGGGGTCTGTGCACAGACCGCGCATCATGATAACATCATTTCAGCAGCCAATCACAGCCACAACAGTGGCTCATTGCATTATGGTAACTTCCGATTCCGGTATCCGATATTGTAAAAATATCGGTACACGGTATCGGACTTCCGATACAGTGAATATCGGCCGATACCCGATATTTGCAGTATTGGAATGCTCAACACTATTGGTGAGGTAAACTATAAGATTCACCAACCATAAAGATGGAAACCAAACCATGTTTACCATGTCAACCTCATCAAGCCATGGCAAGATAGAGAGCCAGCGGTAACTCTGTGCTTGTTGGGCAATCCAGAAGGTGAGGTTGAAGGGGTTACTATAGCTGAGATGCTATCTATGGCCCAGAAACAGCAGCGCTGGGATTTGCTCCAGAAAAAGAGGGACCTGTTTTCAGAGTTGCCGGGGGCACAAAGGTCGTTGAGCACAAAGTTCTGACAGAGCCACATATGCGGGTGAACGTGAAGTGTTATTGAATTCCTGAGGCCCGCCAAGAAGTAATCTTCAACTAGGTGCAGCGAATGTTGAAGCTCGGGGTCATTGAGGAATCCAAGAGCGGTTGGTCGAGCCCGATTGTCCTGGTCCCAAAACCGGATGGTGAATGGAGGCTCTGTAATGACTATCAGAATCTGAATGAGGTCTCCAAATTCGACGCATATCCCATGCCACGCGTTGATGAGCTCATCGAAAGACTAGGGCCCGCCACATACATAACCACCTTAGATTTGACAAAAAGATATTGGCAGATCCCCATGTCACAGGAAGCCAAGGAGAAGACTGCATTTTCTACACCAGACAGATGCTTCTAATATGTCTGGATGCCGTTTTGGCCTGCAGGGAGCTCCGGGGACCTTCCAGAGGGCTATGGATAGAAACCTTGAACCTCAAAGCGATACGCTGCTGCGTACCTGGATGATATTGTCATCTTTAGCCCGGATTGGGAGAGTCATCTGGAAAAGGTCCAAGCAGTATTTGATGTGCTAAGGGAGGCGGGGTTTACAATAAACCTGAAGAAGTGTGCCTTGGGTAAAGAAGAAGCCAAGTATCTGGGATATGTAGTGGGACGAGGCGAAATAAAGCCCCAAATCTGTAAAGTGTAGGCAATTCAAACATGGCCGAGACCTTTGTCCAAAAAGCAGGTTAGAGCCTTCCTGGGGAGCATGGGATATTACAGGAGGTCCATCCCAAACTTCGCCATGGTGGCTGTGCCTCTGACCGATCTTCTTAAGGGGATAAAATCAGTAATGATCAGATGGTCCGAAGAAGCAGAGTCAGCCTTCCAAGAAATTAAAGGGGCTCTGTGTAAGCAACCCGTTCCGATGACGCCTCAGGTTTCGGGTAGGAGCAGTCCTTTCCCAGGAGATACATAGGGAGGAGCATCCTTTTCTCTACCGGAGTAGAAAGCTATCTTCATGTGAAAGGAATTACTCAGTCGTAGAGAAGGAGTGCTTGGCTATAAAGTGGGTGTTGGACACGTTACGGTACTATCTGGGGGGACGTAACTTTAGATGGATATCTGACCATGCCCCACTCAAATGGATGAGGGAAACAAAGGGTAAAAATGCTAGGGTCACCTTCTGGTTCTTAGCCCTGCAGGACTTCAGCTTCCATGTAGAACATAGGGCAGGAAAGCTACATGGTAATGCCGATGCCCTCTCAAGAATCCCTTGTCTAATGGGGGAAAGTGCCAAGCACTAAGGGATGTCACCGTACCTCTATATGTGTTTCAGGACCTGCAGTGATGTCACAGTCATGTGACTAGTCAGGTGATGGGTTCTTGGGTGTGGTTATACCTATATAATGTGGGCAACTGCTTATCAAAGTGCTGTATGTGGGGAGGGATAAGCCTTCTGTGTGTGTTGAGGCTCCAGAACCGAGCCTGAAGTACTGGACATTTGTACTTTGTTTTGCCTGAGCTAAAGGCTATTTCCTTTGTTCTGTTCTGTTTTATAGGTTTGTGAAGCAATAAACCCCATGAACTTTAAAAGGAACGTGCCTCCTGATTGCCACTCGTTGCCACTCGTTGCACCTGAGCAAGTACAATCCCTACAATATATTTAAAAAATACTTTACTTTGTTTCATTCGAGAAAATTCTAAAAGGTTGTTTCATCTTCTTAAACGGGCAAAACTACATAAGTTTTGTAAAAATAAACTACTTTGCAATTTAATACTCAAAATCCTGTCCATTCTCAAGAACAGAGAGATTTTTCATTTTATTCTTTACTGCTCTTTGCTTAGGTTACCGGCCACCATTGCAGTCAGTGCTGGCTGATCTCCTTGACAAGGATCTCAGTGTTTATTGCTGTAAGGCCATGTTCACAAATTCAGTATTCGTTCAGTATTTTACATCGGTATTTGGAAGCCAAATTCAGGTGTGGAACAGTCAGAGGAAATGTATACTAGCAACTCGTCACCACTTTTGCATTTTTCACCCACTCCTGATTTTGGTTTCTAAATACTGACTAAATACTGAATGTGTGAATGTGGCCTAAAGCTTGAAAGCACTGCTGTGAAGCTGGCTGGAACTCTAGATCCCCTATGCTCCTTTGGAGAGATAGCAGTTTATGTCGCTTGTTCGAACAGTGAAACATTAGGGCTGTGTGCCCACGTTGCGTTTTTAAGTGTTTCAGCAGTGGCAAGGCCACCGCAGAAACGCTTAAAAAACGCTAGTTAAAATTCATCCCATACAATCCTATGTGATTCCCCAGTTGCTGTGCTAATGCTGTGGATTTTTCCGCTGCGGAGTCCCAAGCATACTCATTAATTTTGCGGAAAAGTATGCGTTTTTAGCTATTTTCTAGAAGACTGGGGACGCGCGGAAAAAAATGCATAAAAAATGCGCGTAAAACACGCAAAAAATGCAAGGAAAAAAACGCGCGTTTTCTGGGAAGGAGTCCGGTTTTCATGCAGAAATTTTCTGCATACGTGGGCACATAGCCTTAGAAGCGCACCGCCTCCCAGTAGGCAGGAAGTTGGGAGGAGGACAGCAGCGTGCTCCTGAAGAATGATCTTGGGACAACTCCTTTACTGATAGACACCTCTGTACGGTTTGACAAAATTGCACATGGATTGGTACATTGTAAAGGGCATGTACTGTAAAAACTGTACAGGTCAATTAATAACTTATTAAAGACTTTTATTTTGTTTCACAGATGCTCAAAAGGCAGTATCTTTTTAATTCAAATATTTATTTTTCAAAATGATTAGCTCAAAAATCATTCAGGTCCGGATAGATAAAGTTGTTCTTGTACAGGAAATAAGCCAGAATTTGTCCTCCACAAATCATTGCAGTCAAACCAATGCCTAAATATTGTAAAAGAAAAAGAGCAGTTATTTAAGCAATTCCCTAATTAATTTACAAGACTGTGTTTGTATGTATGTTATATTTGAAGGAAAGCAATTGCTATTTTACAATTAAGTATCATGCATTATAGATGGTCAATGATTAACAGTAGATGGTGCTGTGTTGCATAAAATAAAAGATGTGCGTTATAAAATTATTTGAAACACGGAAGAGTCCTAACAAACCGACATGTATATCTACAATGAGCTCTATTATTTGATTCTGTGTGTCCTACTCTAACATAGAAATTAATGAGATCTTTTTCCAGTGTTTAAAGAAAATTGATGTATCCATAATACTTTTTTAAAGTGACCCTGACAGCTGATGTATGATCTCAGCCAAGTATGCATGACTCTGTAATACTGTGGTGTTCAGGGAAAATTAACTTAATAAGTTGCTGGGAGACTAGTGGGACATGTATCCCCCGGTGTTTCCTTCTCGCCCATTGCCATGGAGTGACAGGTATCTCCCAATAAACGCAAGGAGGTAGAAACCTATCAATCCAGGGTAGCTGGCAGGGAGAAATCATTTGGGACCCACTTATCTGACTACTCTTCAAAAGGAGTAAGTTCCCAGTTGCATTTCATCCCTATTTTCTGTGGGATGATGCTTTGTTTGAGAATCTCAATGCATGCTGGGATATTCAAAGCAAGCCTCATTAGAGCAAGGGACAGAGGCTGTTGCCACTCTCAGAGCCTCTGCCCTCTCCCTGAAATGAAGCATCATTAGTAGTGTTGAGCATTCCGATACTGCAAATATCGGGTATCGGCCGATATTCGCTGTATCGGAGTTCTGATACCGAGTTCCGATATTTTTACAATATTAAATACCGGAATCGGAAGTTCCCATAATGCAATGAGCCAGTTGTGTTAGCTATGTTAACTAATGGCATGGCTGTGATTGGCTGCTGAAATGATATCATCATGATGCGCGATCTGTGCGGGCCTGTAGTATATATGTAGTATGTATGTATGTTGTATGAATGTAGTATATATGAAGTATGTATATAGTATGTAGTATGTATGTATGTTGTATGAATGTAGTATGTAGTATGTATGTATGTATGTTGTATGAATGTAGTATGTATGTAGTATGTATGTATGTATGTTGTATGAATGTAGTATATATGTAGTATGTAGTGCACTCTCCTGTATTACGGCTCATTACTACTGATCTGAGCTGGAAATACAGAGCGCGCTGTGATTGTGCACATTGCACAGCATGCAGTGACACAGCATGTACTAGCCCTGGCCCTGAAACGAGCTTCACTGTTGATGCTTTGTTTCAGAGAGACGGCAAGGGCTAAGGGCTGTGACCGCAGCCTCTGTCTCCTACTTTGATGACGTTTTGTTTGAGTATCCCACCATGAACTGGGATTCTCAAGTGAAGCGCCATCACACAGGAAGTAGGAAAAAAGACAATAACAGTTAGTGTAGTTAGGGAACAGTAGAGAATGTTGAATGCAAGCTTTTTAGAAAATAGTTTAGATTACGGCATCAAATAGATAGGGATTTGGATTTAAATTTTTTTAGACCTCTGGACCACCCTTTAAACATACCTGGCTTAGATCATTAAGTCAATATCTGATACATGCTGTCCAGGATCACTTTAAGTACAGGGTAATTGTGATTGTCATTACTGTCATTTTACTGCTAATATTAAATGCTGATAATGAGTTCATATTATTTTATTGCGTTATAGACATATGTAACTCATAATTACTTATGGTTTTCCGATTTATGAACATAAATGTTGGCTGTTAGGAACTTTTAGTAACTTTTAAATAAGTTCTCAAGCAAATCTAATAATATAATAAAATATAATAATTTTTAATCCTACATAGTATATACAGTGGCTGGCAAAAGTATTCACAGCCTTGGCATTTTTCATGTTTTATCTCACAACCTGGAATTTCACTGTTTTTTTAGAGGATTTGGATCAGTTCATGTAAAGAACATGGATTCAACTGTGAACATTTGGTTGTCTTTTTTTCTGTGTAGCGAACACATTTACCTAGTCCAGTTTTTCCATCACCTAGCATGAGCCTTGCCACTTGGCTAGGATCTTGCTCTCCACTGTGAGGATAAGCAGCACTAGCACGCGGTTCCCAGGCTGCAACTGCCTCAGCCTCACTGAGAAGATGTTCCTTCATAATAAGCATCACTTTCACCAGCCTCTCCTGTAATTGGGCGACATATTTTATGCCGCTCTGGTGTGGTGTGACCTTGGCTTCACAGGTTTCCTTGCCGATATCCAGGAGCCCTCGCGGATGTCGACCATACAGGGGCTCAAATGGTGAGAACTCAGTAGAGGCTTGAGGGACTTCTCTAACTGTGAATAGCAGAAACAGAAGCAGATAGTCCCAGTTTTGCTGGTCCTTATCAATAACTTTCTTAAGCATCGCCTTTAAGGTCTTATTGAAGCCATCTGTCTGCAGATAGTAGACTGGGGATTGCAGCTGGTCAATCGGAAGGACCTTACACAACTCCCTCATTACATTGCTCATAAAAGGGGTTCCCTGGTCTGTCAAAATCTCCTTCAGCAGACCCATCCTAGCAAAAATATGGACAAGTTCCCGGGCGATTCTCTTAACCAAAGAGTTTCTTAGTGTCACTGCCTCAGTGTACTGGGTCGCATAATCCATGACCACTAGGAGGTATTGATGTCCTTGTGCAGACCGTGAGGGGTAAGCTAATTTATATAATGGGCTGACTTTTATGTGGACATCCATAGAGTGGGTGAGAGGATGTACACCTTATCTCCACCCCTGGGTGTGGTCTGGGGCTTAAATAGCTGGGATCCAAAGACAGTGTTGGTTCAGCAGGGATAAAGAGAGGATCTCTGGTGGTTTGTGTCCTGAACAGGAAAGACTGAACCTGTGTTGCTCCAAAGCAGGCAGCTCCTCGCAAATGTATGGACTGTGTTACAGCATTTTGTTTTCTTTGATGTTTTCCTATTTTTGCCTGGAGAGCTGTGTTTACTTTTCCTTTCTTGTTGGTTTATGTCACCATATAATAAACCAAATGAAGATTTAAAGAGACAATGTTCCTGTTTTCTTCCTCTGTGGACTGCTGAGTGAGTTGAACTATCACATCTGACAGACCATGTGACACTTAGATTGCACATAGGTGGACTTCCTTTGACTAAGATTGTGATTAATGAAGGTAATTGCATGCAACAGAAATTTTTAGGGGCTTTATTGCAAAAGTGGTGAATACATATGCCAACACCAATTTTGAGTAATTAAAGTTAGTAAATTTAATTTATGCCTATTTTTTCCTTCCTTTCATCAACTTAAGACTATTTAGTGCTGATGCATCACACACAAATCAGATTACAAAAATATTTAAACATATTATATTTAAAATTAGAGATGGGTGAACCCGAACAGTAAAGTTCGGCATCCTCACTGAACACCTACTGTTCAGGCACGTACACCAAACATGGACTTCACCAGGAAGTCCATGTTACTGTTCAGGTTTGGCTGCCCGAATACCGGGTGTTTGTCACACTGTTATGTGCATGACAGGCCAGCAAACTATGCTTCTGATCGGCGGTGAAATCATTCCCGCCGGTCAGAGAGCAGCAGTTCCCATGCTGTCAGAAGACAGCGTGAGCACTCAGCTGTAATCAGAGATATACATTTCACACTGGTGTCAGCTGATGGGACTACTGCTCCTATCATCCAACACCTGCTGCCGCTAATAATCATGAAAGCAGGAGAGGCTAACTGGAGTATTCATCAGTTGTCTACTGCGCTGTAAATAAATAATTTAAAAAACAAGCGTGGGTTCCCCTGTATTTTCATCCCCTGTATTTTTGATAACCAGACAAGGAAAATTCCCACCTGAGGGCTGCAACCCTGAGCTGTCAGCTTCAGCAAGGCTGGTTATCAAGAATAGAGGGGTCACCACTCCGCATTTTTTAACTATTTAAAATAATTGAAAAAAATGGCGTGAGGTCCCCCCCATTTTTTTCAACCAGCCTTGATAAAGCAGACAGCTGGGGGCTGGTATTCTCACATTGGTAAGAGGCCAAATATATTGCCCCCCAGCCTAAAAATAGCAGCCCACAGCTACCCAGAAAAGTTGCATCTGTCAGATGCGACAATTCAGATGCTTTGCCCGGTTCTTCCCACTTGCCCTATAACAGTGTCAATTGAGATTAATATTTGTGAGGTTGATGTCACTTTTGTATTGTCCGGTAACATCAAGCCCACAGATTACTAATGGAGAGGCGTCTATAAGACACTGATACATTACTAATCCTATAGATGTTTGATAAATAAAAACAAGGCCAGAATAAAGTGTTTTATTTGAATAAAACAAAACACACCTTTGCTTTTTTATTTAAAAATAACAAACATAGTTATACTCACCTAACGCCTAATTTCACTGAATCCGTTGTCTTCTGTAGGAAAATAAAAATAAAAAACAATATCCCTCACCAATTCGTCGTTCTATCCCATGCCATGTTCCATGTCTGGGGTTCATAAAATCATAGAATTGTAGAGTTGGAAGGGACCTCCTGGGCCATCTGGTCCAACCCCCTGCTCAAAGCAGGATTCGCTAAATCATCCCAGACATATATCTGTCCAGCCTCTGTTTGAAGACTTCTATTGAAGGAGAACTCACCACCTCTCGTGGCAGCCTGTTCCACTCATTGACCACTCTAACTGTCAAAAGTTTTTCCTAATATCAAATCTGTCTCCTCCCATTCAGTTTCATCCCATTGCTTCTAGTCTTTCCTTGTGCAAATGAGAATAAAGATGATCCTTCTACAACGTGACAGCCCTTGAGATATTTGTAGACAGCTATTAAGTCTCCTCTCAGTCTTCTCTTCTGCAAGCTAAACATTCCCAAATCCTGCAACCTTTCCTCATAAGACAGGGTTTGCAGACCGGTCACCATTCTGGACGCTCTTTTCTGAACTTGCTCCAGTTTGTTGATGTTTTTTTTTAAATGTGGTGCCCAAAACTGGACACAGTATTCCAGATGAGCTCTGACCAAAGAGGACTAGAGGGCAATAATGACTTCACGTGATCTAGACTGTATGCTTCTGTTAATACATCCTAGAATTGCATTTGCCTTTTTTGCTGCTGAATCACACTGTTGACTCATATTCAGTTTGTGATCTATTAGTATACCCAAGTCTTTTTCACATGTGCTGTTGCTTAGCCCTATTCCTCCCATTCTTTATATGCTTTTTTTCATTTTTATTACCCAGATGTAGTACTTTGCATTTTTCCCTGTTAAAAACCATTCTGTTAGTTGCTGCCCACTGCTCCAGTTTATTTATATCTTTTTGAATCTTCTCTCTCTCTTTTCTAGTATTAGCTGTCCCTCCTAGCTTTGTGTCATCAGCAAATTTTATCCGTTTACCCTCAATTCCTTCATCTAAATCATGAATAAAGATGTTGAACAATACAGGGCCCAGGACAAAGCCGTGTGGTAACCCACTTGAGACATTCTTCCAACTGGATGTGCAGCCATTTACGACCACTCTTTGGGTCCGATCACTAAGCCAGTTATGAATCCACCTAACAGTTGCCTTGTCCATTCCACACTTAGCCATTTTTTCAATAAGGATTGTGTGAGATACTTTGTCAAATGCTTTGCTGAAGTCAAGATATACTATATCTACAGCATTTCCCTGATCCACACAATCAGTGATTCTGTCATAGAAGGAAATTAAGTTAGTCTGACATGACTTATTAGTTACAAACCCATGCTGACTCTGTTTAATCACTTCATTCTTATCCAGGTACTTACATACATGTTGTTTAATAATTTGCTCAAAGATCTTTCCTGGTATAGAAGTCAGACTCACCAGCCTATAGTTGCCTGGGTCCACCTTCTTCCCCTTTTTGAAGATAGGAACAACATTTGCTCTTCTCCAGCCTTCTGGCACTTCTCCTGTTCTCCAAGAATTTTCAAAGATTATGGAGAGGGGTTCAGAAATTTCTTCTGCTATCTCCTTCAGTGCTTTATTTGGACCTGGAGACTTGAATTCATTTAGGTTAGCTAAGTGTTTCCTCACTATCTTTCTGTTTATAGATATCCTGGATTCTTCTATTCACAGTTGATGTTACATTTCCTTTCGGAGAGAAAACAGATGCAAAATAGGAATTTAAAAGTTCGGCCTTCTCTTCATCCTGTCTTACTATTTCATCATTTCCATCCTGTAAAAATCCTATAGCATCTTTGACTTTTCTTTTACTTTTGACATATCCCCAAAATCCTTTATTATTGCTTTGATGTCTCTTGCAAGCCTCAGTTCATTGTCAGCTTTAGATAATGATAAATAGTTTTTAACCTGGATGGTGCCAAGATGCGACCGTCCAGGCTGAGAACCACTGGTGACAACTGCTGCAAGCGCATACTCAGTGACGAGCAGAGACATCATCGAGGTTAACTTTGGTCACTGAGGCTGCATTTCAACAAGGTCTGGACTGCAGTGATCACAGTGAGATCTCGGCTAGCACCATGAGAAAAACTCCAAGATTCTGTATGGGGTTAAGGACAGGTTAGTTAGCCGGCCAAACAAGCACAGTGATACTGTTGTTTTTTAAACCAGGTATTGATAATTTTGACAGTGTTGACAGGTGCCAAGTCCCGCCAGAGAATGAAATTTCAATCTCCAAAAAGCTTCTCGGCAGAGGTAAATATGAACTGCTCTAAAATTTCCTGGTAGATGGCTGCGCTGACTTTGGTCTTGATAAAACACAGTGGACCTACATCAGCCTATGACATGGCTCCTCAAACCATCACTGATTGTGTAAACTTCACGCTAGACCTCAAGCAGCTTGGATTGTGTGCCTCCCCACTCTTCCTCCAGACTCTGGGACCTTGATTTCCAAATAAAATGCAAAATTTACTTTCGTCTGGAAACAACACCTTCTACCACTGAGCAACAGTCCAGTTCTTTTTTTCCTTGGCCCAGGTAAGACGTTTCTAGCATTGTCTTTTGGTCATGAGTGGCTTGACACAAGGAATTCCACACTTGTAGCCCATGTCCTGGATACATCTGTGTGTGGTAGCTCTTTGAGGCAATTTCTGTCCATCTGGCTCTGCTTGATTTAATTAGTTTTTAAGAACACAAATACAATAAACTAAACAATGATCACATCAGAAAGTAAAAATATTAGCAGAAACATATTTACCAATGGAGGTCCACCAGTGTGCCATAACAGGGAATTTGAGATTCACTACAAACAAAAATAGAAAATAAATTGTTAAATTTGGGTTCCATAGTTTCCCGTTCAGGGTTTAATTAACAATTGCATTCAAGTGTAACACCAGCTGTAAGGTGAGAATTGGAGTTTTAACTTGTGTTAGGCTCTGATGGCTTATTGTTAAAATTATTAACTAGAGCATGAAATGTGTTCACTAGGAACATCTCTCCAGTAATACTCAAAGAACTGCTGAATTTTGACAGATATCATTGCAATATATGTTAACTTTTCTCTATAGTAATATGTCATTTTGTAACAGTCTTCTATAAAATTACAGTACATGTCAGCATTGATCACACATGCAGCAGAAATTTTGCAACCGAAAATTCACCTATGTGATTATGGCTATTTCTTCAGCAAGTGTACAGATTTGTAAACAACACATTCAGACTCATATGTGAACCCTTACTAGTAATTGTATTGACTCATGTGGGTCTACATGCTTCATTGATTTAAAGAGACTATATTCTACAAGTGTGATCAAAATGATGTACCTGCATTAAAGAGGTTGTCTTCTACTTTAAAAGGTAATATTAAAGGGCCCACAATGGGGTATTAAATGAAAAGAAAACCTTATACTCACTTCACAGACAAATGCCGCTCCACTTCACATGGTTCGGTGCATCTCTCGGATCTCCTGGTATCAACATGAATCCAGGAGGGAATTAAATAAGGCTGGTTCAGAAGGTGAGTATCATTTTTTTATTACCCCAGCTTAGCCCTATTAACATTCACTTTAGAGTATGGGACAATCCATTTAATCAGCATTTACTGGGTACGATAAGGTTATTGTTCTAAACATTCAGATGTTTGGCAATTGGTATTAGAGTGATTGCTTTAGTTGTTTTTGATTCAGACGGCGCTAGCGCTATAAACGTGTCGCAATTTTCAGTGGCCTCTGTTCACACGGGATGCATTCTAGTTAGCACTGGGCAGCTCCCCTATATGGTGTTACTAAGAGGTTGTGAACCAGAAGCCCTGCATTCCCTGTGTGAACACTGCCACATGCGGATTATTTTTCTGCACTGGTGTACCACACGGCCAATCCCTGATTGTAGGCTGGCTATTTCATTTGGAATTATTGCACCTGTGCAGTTGCCATTTTACTTGGGTCTGCTGCACCCTGGTGAGTGCAGATGTATTTAAGGCCCTGTCACACTTAGCGATGTACCAGCGATCCCGACCAGCGATATGACGCGGTCAGGATCGCTGGTACATCGCTAAGTGGTCGCTAGTGAGCTGCCACACAGGCAGATCTCACAGCGACATAGCAGCGGTCGGGGGTCGCTACTTACCTGTCACACCAGGCGATCCTGCATCCTCCCGCCCGGCTCCACGCTCGTCGCTCGACGTCACAGCAGGAAGCGCCGCAGGAAGCTGACGACGAGAAACAGTCCTGGACGTTCTCGCGCGATCAGCGTTAACCTGCGGGGGAGCCGGTCGTAGGTAAGTATCACACACAGCGATATCGCTAGCAATATCGCTATAACGTCACAAGTTATAGCGATATTGCTAGCGATATCGCTTAGTGTGACATGCCCTTAAGGCCTGTCTGGTTTCACCACCAATTGGAAGCAGCAATCCTAAAAGTCAATAGAGGCAATTTACATATTTAATTTCCCAGAGAAGCATTACATGGCCTGTAAGCCTCCTTACACTGACATGCCAGGTATGTCACTCTCCATGAAGGGAAACATTACCCCTTCGATCTCGACCTGCTTAAACAAAACAGTCAACACTATTAGCCCAGAATATATTTGTTAGACAAAAGTGGTAGAATAAGTTCTTTAGGAGTGAAAAAAAAATTCTGAGGTGCTAAGTAGATGTTTGCTATTTCTCCTTGCTACTGGGGAGCTCAAGCAAATCTTGATATTTTCTGTCATACTCATAACCCCATCCATATCGCTAACTGGATTTCTGAGCCTTCTGGCAAGGTCATCTTGCTACATGTCATTACTGCCACCAACCGTTGGCAGCAGTGTGATGTGTTGTTTACTGCTGCGGCCACATTGACTGTGATGTTTTTGCTGATAGAGACTATGGAAACTGGCAGGTGACATGGGGAGCCGCAAAAAGGAGAAGCAGCCCACAAGGGGTTTACTAAAAAGCAACTGCTTTAAATTCGGTATAATTTTAAAGTCCTAGGAGCTGCATGTCACAGGGGCTCTATGATAGCTTTGCAGCTATTAACAGGGCTTTCATTACAGTCTACGGCCCTGTTTGAGGTATGCACTGACAGGGCCATAGACTATAATAGTACACGCAGAGAGAATGTGCAATCGCCGTGCACCATATTCGGACATATGCACCTACTGGAGGTGGACACTCAGACGCAGTCTACTATGATTAAATGTCAGCCTCCAGTAGTCGTACACTCTTGAAAATGATGTACAGCGAACGCACGTCCGCTCTGCTGGCACCATTATAGTCTATTGGTACATATGTCCGAATGTCATTTGGGGAAGGGGGGTTTGGCATAAAACCTAAGAGGCCACTGAACGCATGCCTGAATGCAGTGTGAAAAAACTCTTAAACATTACAACATTACAAAGCATTACACTCCTTACTATAGTCTGCAGATAAATGAGGAAAAGGCATGGAATTGTGGAAATTACAGGGTCGATAGACATTTTAATGGCATGCAAGTAAAGAGAAAATGAAAATAACATTTTCATAATATCTCAATATACTCCGTATCGAGCAGTGCTGGTGTCATCACTTGGCACATTCTGGCAAGTGCCGGGACCTTAGACAAATGGGAGAGTCCACTCGCCATCAGGGACACTGGCACGCTATGGGGCACGTAAATCAGGGGAGCCTGCTGCCAGCGCTTGCACCGGCCCTCCTCAAATACTCACCTCTTCCTATTCTCCACAGCTCCAGTCTCTTCAGCATCTTCTGACTCCTTGCGATGTCTCAGGGCACAGAGCACAATGATGTCACTACAGCGCACCCTCTGCAAAGCATTGCAGAGAGCTATAAGATACTGAAGATACTGGAAATGCGAGGAACGAGGAGAGGTGAGTATTTGATTATTTTTTTATGTATGGAGCACTATGTGGGGTCATTATACTGCATAGAACACTATGTGGGGCCATTATACTGTATGGCACAATATATGGTGACCATTATACTGTATGTATAATTATATGGGGTCATTATATACTGTATGGAGCATTATATTGGACCGTTATACTGTATGGAGCATTATATGGGGCCATTATATACTAAAAGGAGCAATATATGGGGCCGTCTGCATGGCCTACATGTACTACTATATACTATATATAGAGTTGTGTTAGCACCACGCTGGCTTTCCAGCGGGTCAGTCCACTTACCCGCGCTGCAGTTGGTCCCTCTCCCCTTCATGCTCCGCATGCTTCCAGCAGCACTTCCAGCCGGGCTCCTGGCCATGTTCTAAGGGCACGCGCACTCCCACCCTCTTAAAGGGCCAGCACGTGCACTTGCTGTTTTCTCCTCAGCCAATGGGTTTGAGGCATTATGTATATATTGCTTCCTATCCACACGGGAGGTGCCTGAGCTACCTTCCTGCTATAGTCGATGTTGTGTAAGGTCACACACCAGTGCAAGTCCTGCCTGCTGTACTCTAAGTACAAATCCTACATGCTGCATTCTGAAGCAAATCCTGCTTGCTGCACTCTGAAGCAAATCTTGCTTGCTGCACTCTGAAGTCAATTCTGCCCACTGCACTCTGAAGCATATCCTGCTAGCTGCACTCTGATGCAAACCCTGTCTCTGACAAAAACTCTGCCTGCTGCACTCTGACACAAGATCTTCCTGCTGCTCCATCCAGCCTGTTCTTCGGGTCCAGCTGCTGCATGACCTTTGGTCTGCCCTGGAGTGGTACCTGATGTTCATCAGGAGCCAAGTCTAACCTCACCTTCAGAGACTCTTGTGAGGTGATCGCTTAGTCATGCCCCTCCAGGCTCTCCACAGTCCGTGGCACAGTGGTTCCACAAACCACGAACATGACAAGTTATATGGTGCCCGTTATTCTGTATGGAGCGCTCTATGGGGCCCATTGTACAGTATGGAGCATTTTATGGGGCCATTATACTGTGTGGAACATTATATTTGGCCCATTATACTGTATGGAGGACTATATAATGCCCATTATACTGTATGGAGGACTATGTGGTGCCCATAATGCTGTATGAAAGACTATATTGTGCCCATAATACTGTATGGAGGACTATTTGATGTCCATAATACTGTATGAAGGACTATGTGGTGCCCATAATACTGTATGAAGGGCTATACTGTCCAGTCTAATATGAAAAGTGTGCAGTCACTATGTGTGACTGCAGACTTTTGAATCCCCCCAGCGCATGCACTGAGCACTGCTAGGATTCACCGTTTTCTAAGCTATTATAGAATTTACAAGTCATGTAAGAAGTAAGTGAAATCTTTGGAATTGTACTATACCTATATTTCTTATCTGTGCATAATGAATTGTTTTATGTGATAAATGGGCTCACTGAAACTCTTTCGCATGGGGCACACGAAACCTGGAACCTGACCTGGTATAGAGTATGAAAACTTCACAAAGAAATATATTTACCTGCACTCCTTGGCCATCAAGAAGTTATTTATGATTACCTGACGAATGTTCTGCCCTGCTGAATGCCCTTGGGCATGCAAATCATCAAGGTCCACTGCTAGCAGCTCCCTTTGCAATTGCCGAGCAATGACATCAATTAGAAACAAGTACTGAGACATTGTAGGCCATGGTGGCACATTTAGGCCACACAAGCGGATCACAGTAGCATGAGCAACATGCAGTCTGGTGTTGTCATGTTGCAGCTCCTGAAATACTTTGAAGAAATGATAGTACCATTGGTTCCACGACCAAATCAATATAACGATAAGCGATAAACTTTGTGTGTATCTGGAATGAAGACAAGAGGGGTCCAGCTACTTTACATTATGTTACAGTACACCATAATCATGGGAGTGGGACTGGTGAGATGCTCCTTCATAAAGGCTTCTTCATGCAATACCCACATGATCTCCAGACCTATCATCAGCTATCAATGCATCCAAGAGAAAAGCGAGGAAGATAGACCTTCATTTAAGTCTCCATTGCCGTATTTCTTTGAGCCATGAGAACCTTTAAGAGCTGGAATCATGACTCTTAGCTCAATGTCATTCAAACACTTTCTGATGGTTTTTGTAGAAAATGTTTGATGCCATAGGCTTTGTATGTGACATCCAATTTCACTTGTAAAACAGGCTGTATCAATCGTGGAACTAGTGGTATGGCCATTTTTCAAAAGTGTCTCAGGAACCGTTTTTCAACACACCAGGCCCCATGTTGCTTGTGCTACTGTGAGCCGTCTGCATGGCCTACATGTACTACCATGGCCTGTAGTGTCTCCTGACTTCTCCCAGCAACATATCTTGATGCATTCTGAGTAACAGAATATGGCAGAACATTCCTGAGACAACCATTAATAACCTCTTTGATAGCATGTTAAGACGTGTGAGTACATGTATGTATACATGTGATGCTCATACTCAATACTGAATAAATCAAGAATTTTGAAAATGTTGTTTTCTTTTGTTTTCAACATTTGCATTTCATTAACAAGTCTATCAATCCTGTGAATTTCATAGTTCCACAAATTTTCCTTCTTGGTGTTTCAATGTCAATGTTTCGGAGTGTATTTATTGATCATTCTAAATTATTTCTAATTTTTTGCTGTAGTTATGATCTTATTTAATAAATCCTAGTATGACTTACCCAGTGATGTCACTGTGACGTGAATCACAGTTACCGTGCAACCGTAGTCCCAAATCCATTCCTCCACAAGTAAAACAAATAGGATGCTGCTAACCAGAAATGTGGTTTCCAGGGAAATCAAATTTGCTACAGTCATAGAGATATAAAAATATAATTAAAGTTTTGAGCTATAAGTCCTCAAATTAATAATAGTGTTCACTGAAATGATATAACTATATCACAGCAGCAAATTTAGGTAAATGGTCCCCAACAACAGTTTACCAATATTGATAGTCAGAAATCTTTGATATATTAATTATTATTATTATTATTATTATGCATTTATATAGCGCCATTTATTCCATGGCGCTTTACATGTGAAAAGGGGAAATATAGACAAGTATAATAAACATGTGTAAGACAAGGGACACACAAGTACATAAGGAGAGGGGACCCTACCCGCGAGGGCTCATAGTCTATTAATAAATATTATCACTTAGCAAATTAAAGTAAACTGTCACTTTTTTATTGGCAGAATGAAATTTAGGTCACATTCACACGTTCAGTATTTGGTGAGTATTTTACATCGGCATCTGTAAGCCAATACCAGAAGTGGGTGATCACTGCAGAAGTGGTGACGTGATACTATTATACTTTTCCTCTGATTGTTCAACTCCTGATTTTGGCTTACACATACTGATGTAAAATACCGAATATGTGAAAATGGCTTTATACAGTTTCTGGGGCGCTAATTTAAAAATGAAAAAGAACGTTAAATATGACTCTGCCATTTTTCCAAACAGGGCTGTTCCCACTTAGCATGTTATTGTAACCTATCCACAGGTTAGTTGCGCTGTACTTGACTAGCTCCTGCTATCCCACAGACTAGAGTTGTTCTAACCTGTAGTTCAAATACCGATGGGGCTATGCTTCACGGTGTCAAGGGGTACATAACGGGACAGAAAAAAAGAGGTCCTATTGTGACTTTGAACCAGCAATGTTCTGTCACTAGTTGAAAAAGATACTAATGACCAAGCAACACAACATGGGGTTAATTGCAAATGTTTTGGAAATATTATTATTCTGGTGAATGAGTCCCAAAGGAACAAGTCTGTTGTATTAACTGTGCTGTCCTTCTATCTGCCCACATGATCCCTATTGGACTGTCTCTACAAAGGAGCCTATTACTAAGGATACGTTCATACTGGCAAGTAGTATCCAACGTTTCTATCATGCGAGAGAATTGGATGCTATATGCAAATGACCATAAGCTCAAACGCTGCTGGTGCAGAAAGGATGAAGAACTTAATTTCTCCATCTTCTCCATTGTTTGAGTCTGCGTATATTGAACTGCCATTGGAGGACATACGAATGCAGTCCGATGTTTTGCACACACTCATAGACTTGTATCAGTGTGCCACGCCTGATATATGCTACCGATAGCAGCATGCAGCGATTTTTTTTCTCCTTCTGACTTGGCACGAGGAAAAAAAATTCTAGTCGGCACTGCTTCATAGTGCAGTATAGCATTGCATAGAGTGCTTATAGATCGAACATCAGATAGTGCTTGCCCGAGTTATACGCTGGCTATTTGCTAGTGTGAGCGAACCCTAAGGCTATGTGCACACGTACCGGAACTCTCGCGGAAATTACCGCGAGAATTCCAGAGTTCCATTCCGCGGGAAAATCGCATTTTAAATTCCCGCGATTTTCCCACGGAAAAAATAGCATTTTGCAAGCGTATTTAGCTTGCAAAATGCTAGCGTTTTCCAAGCGATCTGTAGCATCGCTTGGAGAACTGATTGACAGGTTGGTCACACTCGTCAAACATAGTGTTTGACAAGTGTGACCAACTTTTTACTACTGAGGCCGCCTATGCAGCATCAATAGTAAAAGATAAAATGTAAAAAAAATAAAAAATGGTGTTATTCTTACCTTCCGGCGTCCCGCGCAGCCGTTCCCAGTAATCCTTTGCGAAAATGCCCACGATGACGTCCGTTCTCGCGGGATCGTGATGTCTCGCGGTAATTCGCGATGACGTCGCGCGAATGACCGCGAGACTTCGCGATCCCGCGAGAACGGACGTCATCGCGGGCATTTTCGCAAAGGATTACTGGGAACGAGAGCGTGGAGAGAAGCGGAAAGGCTGCGCGGGACGCCGGAAGGTAAGAATAACAATATTTTTTATTTTAAATTCTATTTTTTACAGGGATATGGTACCCAAAGCCCGGAGGACAGTCTCCTCTCCTCCGGATCGTGGGTACCATCCGCAAATGTTCTGCTTACTTTCCGCATGGTGTGCACAGCCACATGCGGGAAGTAAGCGGAACAATGCATTCCTATGGGTGCGGGATCGCCGCAATTCCGCAAAATTAATGAGCATGCTGCGGTTTTTACCGTGAAGCGATTCCGCCGCGGTAAAAACCGCAGCATTAGCACAGCATTGTGGAATCAAATAGGAATGCACGGGATGCTTATTTTTCACGTTTTCGCGGCAAAATCGCGTGGTTAAAACCGCCGCGGAAACGTGAAAAAAACGCCTCCTAACTAGACACCGTACTACCTGGTGATTGTTTGTGCCGATATCACCAGGGCTAAATTGCCTTTCTTGAGAGACAGAGGAAACTTGGTGCCATCTTGAATCCCAGCCATAAGTTTATTTGTTACTAAGCATACATGCAATTTTTGCACTAGAAATGTTGTACCATTGCTCTTTTCCTGCTGCAGAATGGAGATTATGATAAAATGTATTATTCCATAACATGACAGACATCAACTGCACACTCCCAACTGTGCCTATTGGCCGACTCTTTGGCATATATATAAAATAATGGGATCTCTTTTATTGACGTGAAAAATAAATGTGCATGTTATGCTGTTGTCATTGTCAAATCTGTCAGATTGCCAACCGAAGCTCCAATTGCTTTCTTAAAAGGCACACTGTTTCCATTTTTTTACAATCGGTGATACTTGGCCTGAAGAGGCTGAAGAACACAGCGATCGAGAATAAACAGAGTAGTGGTGGCCTTCACTTCATTTATATGGAGCACTGTAGAGCTTTGGGTTCAGAATTTGTAGCATTCTAATCACTGTGGAAAGGTTATAACTTGCTAAGGTCGGACAAGCCTTTCAACTTCCATATCTACCTGAGTCAGAAGTTAAGAAGTACACTGCTATTTTCATGTTTGCATATTAATAAGTTCATTCACTAGCTTCAATACAGTTTAATATATACATATGCTTCATTACAAAAAAGTCTTTAATTTCTTTAGCCCCTGAAGGCACCATGAGATGTAGTTAGATCATGGTATACCTTTAGTTAGGTCAGCAAGATGTACCTCCATGTTGTAGTGATAAACCTGTGTATTGTAGAGAAGCAAATCCATCCATCTAGCCCTTTAATTACCATGGTCAAGAGTGCCCGTGACATCTAAGCGGTTAGATGGTGGGAGCCCGGAGTGTCAATTCATTGTTTTAGCAACCTGAGATTTAAAAATGTCCTCTAAATCTAAAGTAATAATCCACTGTACTACATTAGTAGTGCAATATATTATACTGCAAAAGAAATAAATGTAACTTTAAGTCTCCTTATGGTTTAAGAGCTATCTCAGAAAAAATGTGTTAAATACTTAAAGGTATTAAAAGTAAAAAATAATTAAAAAATCATTGAAACAACTTTTTTAGATGAAAACAAGCTCTTAAAGGGAACCTGTCACCAGTTTGTTTTGTGACATAGCAGTTAAAAATATCACTTTATTCAGTGTATCCACTGCATTGCCTAAATTCTTATATAACCCCCTGACTCCCCTTGTATAGTCCTGAAAACATTTTTAATTTCTCCCGCACTGTATGGTAATCTTCTAAGTCAGGTTCGATGGGCATTGTTTCGGGTTTCTGCATCCCTGCCACCAGATTCTGCTCGCCATGCTCCTGACATGATAGCAATCCACATTACCATGCATCATATCGCACCTGTGCAGAAATATCGTGTTTTGTGCCTGCACGGTATGCTTTGCCCAACTGCGGGCAAAGCCTAGAAACAGAAATGCGCATGCGCTGGTAAACGTAGTTCCGATACATGAGCTGGAAGTATGTGTGCACATGACACCTCTGTTTTTCGGCTTTGCCCGCAGTTGGGCAAAGCATACTGCACAGGTGTGAAACGCAATATTTTTGAGCAGGCACAAGAAGTCACATCGTGATGTGAATGATGCAGGAGGCGCCATCCACGAAGTAGGATGGCAAGCAACAGCCAAATTGGAAGGATTAAGAGGCCCGAAACCACGCCCATCGTACCAGACTGAGATTACCATACAGCGCAAGAGAAATTAAAAAGCTTTTTTGAGAGTATACAAGGGGAGTCAGGGGGTTATACAAGGATTTAGGGAATGCAGCGCAGATGCTGAATAAGGTGATATTTTTAGCTGACATGTCACAAATCTGGTGACATGTTCCCTTTAATATTATTTAAACATAAATGGTATCTCCACTGCTATAAAGACCCTATGTCATGATCCAAGAAGGGGTTTCGCTTTGGCCCGTCCTGGTCAGACAGGGGGTTAATTGTTTCTGCCTCTCTCTGGCAGAGGGTGGCTATTTAATGCTCACTGGACCTAGGTCTGGTGTCAGTTATACTCCTGCCCTCGGCTGAGTTAGTTAACCTCTTGTGTACGTGTGCCTTGTGCCTGATAACTTGTTGCTTGTTTGATTTTGATCCGGTTGTGTCCCTGTTACGAGTTCTGCCTGTCCCTCTTGAACTGCACCACCCTCTCGTGTATGACTCTCTGCTTGTGACTTGACTATTCTTTGCTCGTCCCTTTGGTACCGCACCACCCTCTCGTGTATGACCTCTGCTTGTCTGACCTGCGTTTTCCTCTCCTCTACTACAGTATTCCTGCAGTAGGTACATTACATCATCTGCAGTAGTAGGACGCTAAGTCCCACCCCTGCAGTCACATGATCGTATGTCCTGGCACTCCTTACTATTTTCCGTGCCTCAGGTCCTGTCTGCTTAAACCTTCACTACAGTATTGGGCCCCGTGCTCTCCCGCAGTGTGGGTAAGTCACCCTGCTCAGCCGTGGCAGTTGCCGACACTGACAGGATCCTGACACCCTAATAAAATAAATATCATATTTTTTACATTACAAGGTAAAAGATGCAAAAATAGCAAAAGCAAAGAAAAACAATGTCAAAATTACTGCTTATGTGAATTGTACCTCCTATAAAAACAGAATAAAGCCAAACATTCCACAAAAAAAGCCAGTTCTAATATGGTGAAATCAGCAATAAAGAAGAATAATGGCTGTACAAAAAAAATCAAAGGATTTATGCTAAAAAATGCTTTTTTGAATAAGATAGAAAAACATAATATGATTGTAATGAGGTGCAGAATAAAGATAACAAGTCCATTATGCCGCATGGTGAATTACGTAAAATAATTTAAAAATTACATTTTTTAACCCCTTCACTCACAAGCCTGTTTTCACCTTCGTAACCAGGCCACATTTTACAACTCATACCTATGCAACATTATGAGGTAATAACTCTTCAACATATGAGAATGTTTTTTGTGACATGTTGTACTTCATGCTAGTGGTAAATTTTGTTTGTTATGATTTGTTATAGAAATATCACAAATTTTAAAAATAAAATCTGAAAAGTTAGCCATTTTAAAACTTTTAATTTTTATGTCTTTAAACCAAATAGTTATGCCTCACAAAATATAAATAAATATAGCATTTACCACATGTCTACTTCTCATCAGTGCCATATTTTAAACAAAAGTTTTTTTTGTTACAAAGTTAAAAGGTTTACAGTTAATCAGCAATTTTTCAGTTTTCCAGCAAAATTTATATAAACAATGTTGCTTTAACCTCAAATTTTTCACAAGGGTAATATGAGAAAATGGATCATACAATTTGTTGCGCAATTTCTCCTGACTACAATGATATCCCATATGTGATGGAAAACTACTGTTTGGGCACATGGCAAGGCTAAGAATTGAAGGAGTACCATTTGACTTTTGGAGCACAAAATTCGATTGAATAGGTAGCGGACTCAATATCACATTTGCAGAGCCCATGATGTGCCAAAACAGTGAAAAACCCCAACATTTGCAGCCCTCAAGAGATTTACAGAATTGTATAAAATTGGGCAGAATAAATGGAAAATTGCCATTTTTTCAACAAGAAAAAGTTGCTTTGGCCCAATGTTTTTAATTTTTAAAAGGTATAATAGGATAAAATTTATTGCACAATTTCTCTTAAGTATGCCAAAACTCTGTATGGGGTCGAAAACTCTTTTTGATGCACAGTTCAAGCTCATAAGGGAAGAAGAGCCATATTGAAGTTGATTTTGCTGAGCCCCTGAGGTGCCAGAACAGCAGAATCCCTCCACATGTGAATTGATTTTACAGACTACACCCACAAATGAATTAATCTAGTGGTGCACTAAGCATGTTTACACCACATGTGCTTCACAGAATCTTATACCATTGGGCGGTGAGGAAAGAATAATTACATTTTTACCTAAAATATTGTTTTAGACCCTAGTTTTTACTTTTTATAAAGGATAATAGGAAAAAATGGACCTCACAGTTTTTTGTGAAAATTCTCCTGAGTACGCCAATACCCTACATGTAATGGAGAAATACTTTTCAGGCACACTGGAAAACTCAGAAGGGTTAGAGCACCCCATTATAGTGCAGATTTCGCTGTTGTGGTTTACCATGACCCACTGGAAGACCCCTTGTGGTGCCAGAACAGCAAAATCCCCCCATAAGTGACCTCATTATACAAACTACACTTCTCAATGAGTTAACTAAGGGTATAGTGATTATATTGTCACCACAAGTGTGTTACAAAAACTTATACCATTGACAGTGAAGAAAAAATAATTTCCTTTTTACCACACACATTTTGTTTTAACCCGAGACTTTACATTTTCACACAAGAAATGGGTAACTATGGCACTAAAATCCATCATACAATTTCTGCTGAAGGTGGCAATACTCCATATACAGTAAGTACTGCTTAGCCACACAGCAAGACTCAGGAGGGCAGGAGTGCAATTTGATTTTTGGAGAACAAATTTCCATAGAATAGTCTGCAGACTCCATTTTCAGAGTCAATAAGTGCCAGAATAGCTAAAAAAAAAGAAGTGACTGCATTTTGGAAATTACACTCCTGTAGCAATTTATCTACAGGTATAATGACAATTTTGACTCCATGGGGTTTTTTTCAGAAAAAACGGCAGTGGATGTTGCTGAGTGAAAATTGCAAATCATCCATTGTAGTGCATGTACATTGTAGTGTCCAGGACATTGTAGTGACCGCACATTATGCCCAGCTTGTGTTTCTGGGGACATGCACCCATAATCTAGGTGGGCTCTCATTGCTACAGAAATGCCAAATATGTGGACCTATAATATGGTTTAGGCACACCAGGGAGCTCAGAAGGGGGGGCATTTGAATTTTGGAATGCAGAATTAGCTGGATTTCTTTTGGGGGATGAGGAGTCATTGTGCATTTCTAGAGCCTTTGTGCTACCAGTAATGTGGAATACCTCTATTGACAGATGATGGACTTGAGTGGAGACTTGCTTTTATGTGGATTTTGTTGAAGCTTTTATTGGGAACATTTTGAAAAACATTTGCTTCTCATTTATCCTGCACTCTATGCTGAGCACCTACTTTGAGGTTTCCAATTAAATCTCCAAGTGACATGATTCAGATGAAACCCCCAAGTGATCCATTCACTATAAGGAGGCAGCTGAGTTTCTCTAGTTTCCGTCTGGCCTCTGTTCAGTGGTGTCCTTCTTTTCAGAGGTGCACAAAACTATGGTTGAATGCACTTTTATGCACACTTAAAAATACTGACACCACCGTATCATAGAACAGATGGCATCCACAGTGTCACCATGTGCCTCATCATAGGGAATCTTACATTGGGGTTTCAGTCTGAATAACGTATTAATAAGATTTACATAGAAACTTAAGCACGGAGCCAGGATAAATGTGAAAAACTGCAATCTTTGGGAGGCAGAATGAACAAATCAACAGCAGGTCAACAATTTGTTCTGTTTATTTTTTATGCCATTTTTCATGTGGTATCAGTGATAAGACAACTTTATTCTTTGGGATTACAGCAACACCAGATCTATATATTTTTTTCTGTTTGGCTTCTATCACACACTATAAAAAGACTTTTTTTTCCAAAGAAAAGTTTTTGTATCGCTATATTTTTAAAGCTATAATTTTTCTATACTTCTGCCTCCAGAATCATGTGGGGGCTTGTTTTTTATGGGACGAGTTGAGATTTTGCCAGAGAATATGGGAAGCAAGGTGTGCCACAGTCCGCGCTGCTGAGTCCACAAAATCTCCAGTAAAATGATATGAAGACCTTCATAAAAATTGCAGTGGAAACATTGCCAAAGTATCCAGACATAGTAATAACTTTTCGATTAGAATTCTCTGTAGTTTCAATGCTTCATCTTTCAGAGAAATGTTCTGCTTGTCCCCTTATGTTGTGAGGTCAAGAAACTTTTCAAAGTGCTTTTGAAAAGTTTCTTGACCTCACAACATAAGGGGACAAGCAGAACATTTCTCTGAAAGATGAAGCATTGAAACTACAGAGAATTCTAATCGAAAAGTTATTACTATGTCTGGATACTTTGGCAATGTTTCCACTGCAATTTTTATGAAGGTCTTCATATCATTTTACTGGTGATTTTGTGGACTCAGCAGCGCGGACTGTGGCACACCTGGCTTCCCATATTCTCTGCCAGTTTTTCCACGTTGGAGTGGTCGGTGGAGGTCCTGCAGCAGCTGATACTGTGTTATGTCTTCAAGCCAGTTGTGGGTCACACAACTGGAATAGGTGAGTGGTACTGCATTACACCACTCACATCGTAGTGTCACTAGTGATAGGGCACTATTGCGCCTCTTGTTCCCTCACCCTTTTTGTATTGAGTTGAGATTTTGATTTGTAGCATTTTTGGACACCTAGCAGTTTTTGATCGCTTTCTATTCTGATTTTTGGGAGGCAGAAAGAACAAAAACATCAACTCAAGGTTTGTTTTATGGGGTTCTTTATGCCATTGACTGTGTAATAAAAATTATTTTTTTGTGTGTTGCCGCTTTTACACAATAAAAACTATTTTTTAGAAATAATAGCTGTTTTTGCATTGTTGTATTTTGAGAGCTATAATTATTTCGTTTTTTAACTGATGGAGCTGTATGGCAGCATGTTTTTTGTGAGGGATGATAGTGTTTTCAGCTATATCATTTTTATCAATATTCATCTTTTTGATTGTGTTTTATTTCACTTTTCGTTTGGCGGTAGGTATGATGAAAAAACAGGTTTTTTGCCAGTTTTTTTTTTTTATTTTTTTTTGCGTTGTTTACTGAATGAGATATCTAGTGTGACAGTTTTACAGGTCAGGTCGTTCAAGATGTGGCAATGCCAAATATGTATACTTTTTTTTTTAAATAAATATGCGTATTTATCGGTATAATATTTTTTTTTCTTTTTTGTTGTTCTTAATTTGGTGAGTTTTAAAAATATATTTTTACACATTTTTTCAACTTTTTAACTTAATGTTTCTATGGGACTTTATCTTTTATGACACTGATTACTGGTATTACGCATTGCAATGCATCAACACTGCAATGCATTATACCAGTTAGTATACACTGACCGAACATTTTTTAGACCATGTTCCTGGCAGGTCATCATTTGACGTTGGGTTGATATGGCAACGATTGGCAGCTTGTCATGGGGGTGCCCATTGAACGAGAGATAGAGCCTCTTCCCTCTCCCAGCTTTCTAAATGCTGCGATTGCTATTGATTGCAGCATTTAGAAGTTTAAACAGCCAAGGTTGGTGCGGACACCCCCACTGCCTGTGATAGCCGGGGCTCAGCTATCACTTAAGCTGAGCTCCCGGCGGCAACCATGTACGTCCATTTGTGGGAATATACTGCAAAATAGGATGCACTGGTATGTCCAATATTGGGAAGGGGTTAATTTACAGTTCCCCAAAAGAATGGAATAAAAAGTGATTAAAAAGTCATATGTACCTCAATATATCTATATAATGCAAAACTACAACTCATACTCCAAAATTAAGGCCTCATATTGCTCTGTCAAATGAAAATGGATAATTATAGCTTTTAGAACATGGCCACACAAATATTTTTTTAATAGTAATTTATTATGAAAAAATAGTAAATCATAAAAAAATTACTTAAGTATGGTATTGTCTAAGTCATGCTGACCCACAGGATGTTTTTGTTGTACAGTGTGTTCTTCAAAATGCAAAAAGAGTGAATATAATGGCTGAATTGGTGGAAAAATAAAACTTATAGAAAATCAAGAAAAAAACTTGAAACCCAAGCACTACAGTCATTAAGAGGTTAATATCATACAGATTAGAATGGCTGACTTATTTCCCTGCTATGGCAGGAAACATACAGACTTCAAGCTTAACATTTATACTTCTGTAAATGCATATCATTGCAGATATGATTAAAACTATAAATATATAAAATGATAAAAAATACTACCCAAGTACTTTTTATTTGCCCAGGAAGGAGATGTGTTAAAATCAAAAGGTCCAAGTTCATCAAAGCTATCCAATCTGTAAATCAGAAGAGAAAAAATAAATAATTTACAGGAACATACAGATTTAAGTACATTTCATTTTATATGCTAGTTTCAAATCGATTGTTTCTTGAAAATGATTACATTTTAAAAAGACTGGAATTATGCACTAACATTCAATTGATATTACAGGGTTTTAAAAGACTGAGGGGCATAAGTTCCAAAGAATATCCCTCCCAACATTCACACACACAAAAAAAAAATGATATACCGTACAGTATATAAAACAACTACTATATACTGGGACCAAATATAACTACTCTACAATGGTTAAATATTACTTCCATACTGTTCTTTACCAAAGTGCATTATACAAAAACCAAGGTGGCCAAATATTACATTGTACAGAGCCCATACAATGCCATAGAACCATGAACTCTATCATTGCTACTGCATTGTAACTAAATGATATTCCCATTCAACTATTAAATAAAGCTGAGCAAACTTGTTCGGAAAACATTTGCCAATTTCAAATTCTGCACGAACATATCATATTCTGGTTCGTGTTCGCTTTCACTCGCATTCGGCAAATGTTGGTCACAGTTTGGTAAATCATCGCGTTTCCACTAATGCTTTTGTATAACTTTGGCCAGGATAGTGGTGCTGTATGATGAGCAGCGGGGAGGGGGTGTCGAAAGATTAAAGGAGCGTTTGAAGAGATTACAGGCACGCATGCTTTTTTTCAGTTAACTTTATGTGTTAATTCCAGAAACCAATCAGGGCGCTGAAACCATCCACAACATCATGATATGGTTGCCTAAGTCACATGTCTCTGACCATATAAAAAGCGGACATCTTGTTTTGCTGACACAATTTGGTCAGTGTCACAGTGCAGAGAAGTCTCTCCTGGTGCTGCTAAAAGTGAACTTATCCTGTGTAAAATCAATCTTACAGCATAGAAGTACACTGTGCAAGAACTGTGTGGCAGTCTCTTGAAGCCCCGTTTGCTACTCCAAATCGTTTGTGCTAAAACTGTGTTTCAGTGGCAAATCAGAATCCCAGATTTCCACTTAAAAATCGTTAGGCCTAATATAGTGGTGCAGCCAAGAGACCCAATAAGCTACTCCAAATCGTTCGTGCTAAAACTGTGTTTCAGTGGCAAATCAGAAGGACAGATTTCCACGTTGAAATGTTTAGGCTTAATATAGCGGTGCAGCAACGAGGCCCAATTAGCTACTCCACATTGTTTGTGCTAAAATTGTTTTTCAGTGGCAAATCAGAAGGCCAGATTTCCACTTAAAAATTTCTAGGCCTAATATAGTGATGCAGCTGTAAGGGTCGGTCAGAACCGTAGTCGTGGCAGAGGACTCCAGAGCAACGGTGTCCTGGCCTCCCCTCACATAGACATGGCAGCTTCCTGTCAGCATACCTGCAGCTCCATTCTTCTCAGGGCTTTCTGTAATGCGCTGCACGTTCTCCTCAGATGATGTGGAACAAACAGAGTCACAGCCCCGTTCAACTTTAACAATAACAGCTTTACTCATTTTTTTACACAGCTCATCCATTTTCTTTACAGTGGTTACCTCAGATTCCACAGTGCACAATTCTGTCACTTTCCCTATGCTCTCTCTGTCTTCCTTCAGCATATCTCTGGGACGTCCCGTTCAGCATCACCGCATCCTCTCTGTCCAGCTTCACCACTTTTGGGAATTCCCCTGTCTGTTTCACCTCAGACAAAAAGGCGTCTGCCCATGTAGCAAGCTGCGTCATAGTGAGTGATCTGTGCTGCCGTACCTGTTATGAACTGGTCACTGAGGAGGATGGCAGGAATAGGCTAGGCCACCAGGAAACCAGAAAGGTTGGTAACTTAGTGGATTGCAGACCCTAATCCTTACAGCACAACTAGCTTTAGCCGTGGGGCGTAAATATGATGCCCTAGATGCCTCGGCACAGCCGGAGAGCTAACTAAGCCTGAAGCAAGAAAGGTGAAATCTAAACTGCCCCGGAGTAGAACCCCAAAGGAATAGAAAGTCCTCAAAATTATATTGTCAGTGAGACAAGAAGAGACACAAACCCAGGCAGAAAATAGACTGAGCAAATGATGGGGCCCAAACTGACTAGATAGGAAAGGAAAGACACTGCAATCACGCAAAAAACCCTAAAAAATCCAACACGTCTAATGTACAAAAAACACTGAGGTCTCATGACCTCTCCTCCACTATATCAGCATTCTGATGAGAGCTGGCAGCAAAGCAAAAGAGACTAATATAACAGGGGACTGAACAAACTGACACAAGCTGTAACATATGGAGTGGGGTCTAGCACAGCCCCAGCAGGGAGCTCGTTGAACCCTCACAGCAAAGAAGAAAGAGGCAAAACCAGATAAGATGCAAAGGATTAGCAAATGAACAGCTTAACTGAAAAATGCAGGATCAGGCAGGAGACAACAGACCTCAGAATGCACAGGGAGAAACTAATCACCAGCAGCCACTGAAGGAAGCCTGCTCCCTTAAATACTCCAGTCAGTAACCCCAGATTTCCAATCATCGTCGTCAGGTGGCGGACTTCGGCCATCTCCACTACCCACAGTAACCACCAGAGGGGGCCCCGACTCAGAAGTCAAATCGAGAGAGTTCACAACACGTACCGCTGCCAACTGTCTCACTACCATCTGTAGTACAGTCATTATGCACTGCCATGTACTGCGCTGCTGTGACCTGTGTGGCTGTGATCTGCATTGCTATGTTCTGCAGTGTTGTCATCTGTTGCCATCAGGCCCTGGATGGCTGGGTCCATGTCTTTAATGTTACAGAGCTGACTGCCCTGTCAGGGAGCTCCCTCCCAACTGATTCAAATCTCAGCTGTTACCCAGCATAACGACATTTAGCTCCTCCTACTTTAACTATTTACAACCTGAGTATGCGCTCCACCCCCATCTAGTGGCCTAACTGGAGTACTACGCTTTCCCTACAACTACAACAGTAGTTATACATAGCATTAACTTAAATATACATTACTCTTTTATCCTTTAAGGTAATACACATAATAGTGTAGCAGTACCTATGTGACACACACATAATGGTAATACACATGTAGCAGTACCAGTAAAATACGAGAAAGAGATAAAAGATAGATCCATAACATTTTCCATTCCCTTACACAGCCACAAGGCCCAATTAGCTAATCCAAATAGTTTGTGCTGAAACTGTGTTTCAGTGGCAAATCAGAAGGCCGCATATGAAAATTCAAATTTCTTGTGCTAATACCGTTGTCGTGAAAAAAATCCACATTTTGGCAGAATAATATGTTGTGCTGTTAATATTTTGGCCTACTCAGGAGTCCACATTTCAAAATATAAATTCTTTGTGGTAATACTGTTGTCCAGATGTAAGGCCACATTTCTCCAGAAAAATATTTTGTACTGGTAATATTTTGGCCATGCGTGAATCCACATTTGAAAATAAAAATTGCTAGTGCTAATAGCATGTTCCTGAAACATAGAGCCACATTTAGGTATATAAATATTTAGTGCTACTAGTTGTTCTCTAGCCAGGGGTACACATTTCTGAATCTAAATTGTTTTGAGTAATAGTGTGCTACAGAAAGCAGGCTACATTTCAGTATAGAAGTGCTACTTGCGTGCTCCAGCCAACAGGCCACATTTCACATTTCAACTTGGGACAGGACAGAGCTTGGAGCAGCATTTGTAGCTTATAGGGAACCTGTCACCTGTTTTGGTTGCTATAAGATGCAGCCACTGCCTTTCAAGGCTTATCTACAGCATTCTATAATGCTGTAGAAAACCCCCTTTTCCAACCTGCAAGATAAGAAAAATAAATTTTATTATACTCACCCAGGAGGGCAGTCCGATGTGGTCTGGTCCGATGGGTGTTGCAGGTCCGGGTCCATCTCCTCCCATCTTCTTGCAGCGTCATCCTCCTGCTTGCTTCATCGCTCTCCGATATCGCATCCATTTTGAACTGTTCTAAAATCTATCCTCCTGCTCCTTATTTGATCACTTATAATTTGGCTTCTAACAGCACCATTTCATTGAAACTGCTCTGTCAAAAATCAACAACGACCCACTAACTGCCAAATCCAAGTGACACTACTTGTCCTCCTCCTCCTGGACGTGTCATCTGCCTTCAACACAGTGGACCATTCCCTCCTACTACAGACTGTCTCATCTCTGGTCATCACAGACTTGGCCCTAGCTTGGTTCTTTTCATACCAAACAGACAAGACATTCAATGTCTCCCACTCACACCTCCTCATCTCGCTCCCTATGTGTCAGTACCCCCTAAGATTCAGTTTTAGGACCCCTGCTCCACTCCATCTAATCCTTCAGCCTGGGACAGCTCATAGAGTCTCACGGCTTTTATTATCACCACTATGATGATGACACAGATCTACCTCTCTGGATATGATATCACCTCCTTACTTACCGGAATCCCACAATGTCATTCTTCTACTTCATCTTTCTTCTCTGCACAGTTTCTAAAACTTAACATGGATAAAACCGAATTCTTCATCTTTCCACCATCTCATTCAACCCCCTCAACTTACAATGTAAAAAAAAAGTATTTAGTCAGCCACCAATTGTGCAAGTTTGCCCACTTAAAAAGATGTGAGAGGCCTGTAATTAACATCATAGGTAGACCATAACTATGAGAGTCAAAATAAAGCAAATCCAGAAAATCACCTTGTCTGATTTGGCAAGATTTATTTTTCAAATTATGGCGGAAAATAAGTATTTGGTCACCTAATAAACATGCAAGATTTCTGGCTCACACAGACCTGTAACTAACTTCTTCTTTAAGAGACTCATAAACCCTCTACTCATTACCTGTAGTAATAGCACCTGTTTGAACTTGTTGTTATCAGTATAAAAGACATCTATCCACAACCTCAAACAGTCACACTCTAAACTCTACTATGGTGAAGACCAAAGAGCTATCGAAGGACACCAGAAACAAAATTGTAGCCCTGCACCAGGCTGGGAAGAATGAATCTGCAATAGCCAAGCAGCTTGGTGTGATGAAATCAACTGTTGGAGCAATAATAAGAAAATGTAAGACATACAAGACTAGTGATATCTCCTTCAATCTGGGGCTCCATGCAAGATCTCACCCCATGGAGTCAAAATGATCACAGGAACAGTGAGCAAAAATTCCAGAACCACACTGGTGACCTAGTGAATGACTTGCATAGAGCTAAGACCACCCTAACAAAGGCTACCGTCAGTAACACACTATGCCACCAGGGATTCAGATCCTGCAGTGCCACACATGTCCACCTGCTTAAGCCATTACATGATAGACACAAAATTAGTCCCAAAATTATATTCAACATATGGCACTTCAAGAAACATGAGCACATAAAAAGGGTCGCTGATGTCATGAAACAATAAACCCAAAGAATAGATCAAAGAAAAAACGCATAGAATAAATTATAAATTGTATTAATATTGAATTAAAATATGCATAAAAGTATGGAACAGAATATATGCAAAAACAGTGCAACCAGAAGGGGGCACCAAAGTATCACTGCATAGATAATTTTAAATACCAAAATATATCAAAAATAATATAAGATCACATATTGCACCAGGTCCATATTTACCAATGATAATAAAGGCAGGCTGATTGTGTTGCATAGAATGGCACTAAAATTTCTCAAAGAGAGATTAACTTAGCCCAGAAACACATATAAAGAATCAGACTCCCATTAAGGTAACCGCTAATAAGACCGCCATAAATTATACCTGGAAAGGTTGCCAAGAGTCCTGGAAAGTGATCCATGTGTCCCCCCTCGCCCCGACGCGCGTTTTGCCCACAGCTTCTTCCGGGGACGATGTTTCATGACATCAGCGACCCTTTTTGTGTGCTTAAGCCATTACATTTTAAGGCCCGTCTGAAGATTGACCGTCTGAAGTTTGCTAGAGAGCATTTGGATTATCCAGAAGAGTATTGGGAGAATGTCATATGGTCTGATGAAACCAAACTAGAACAGTTTGGTAGAAACAAAATTCATCATTTTTGGAGGAAACAGAATGCTAAGTTGCATCCAAAGAACATCATACCTACTGTGAAGCATGGGGGTGAAAACATCATGCTTTGGGGATGTTTCTCTGCAAAGGGACCAGGACGACTGATCCGTGTACATCAAAGAATGAATGGGGTCATGTATTGTGAGATTTTGAGTGTAAACCTCATTCCATCAGCAAGGGCATTGAAGATGAAACGTGGATGGGAATTTTAGCATGATAATGATCCCAAGCACACTGCCAGGGCAGCGAAGGAGTGGCTTCGTAAGAAGCAAATGAAGGTCCTGGAGTGGCTTAGCCTGTCTCCAGATCTCAACCCCATAGAAAACCTTTGGAGGGATTTGAAAATCCATGCTGCCCAGCGACAGGCCAAAGACATCACTGCTCTAAAGGAGATCTGCATGGAGGAATGGGCCAACATAACACCAACACTATGTGCCAAACTTGTGAAGACTTACAGAAAACATTTGACCTCTGTCATTGCCAACAAAGGATATATTACAAAATATTGAGATGAACTTTTCTTAATGATCAAATACTTATTTTCCACCATAATTTGCAAAATAAATCTTGTCAAATCAGACAAGGTGATTTTCTGGATTTGTTTTCTCATTTTGACTCTCATAGTTGAGGTCTACCTATGATGTCAATTATAGGCCTGTCTCTTTTTTTTAAGTGGGAGAACCTGCACACTTGGTGGCTGACTAAATACTTTTTTCCTCACTGTACTTATCCTTGAAAATCAATGTCTTGACTGTGATCTATTCTTCAAATCAAAGATCTAAGCCCTTTGCCCTTTACCCTTCCTGCTGACTCCAACTCACAAATATCATTCGGATAAGCAGATTCCTCAACCATGAAACTGCAAAAACACTAGTGCAGGTCCTCATCATCTCCCGCTTTGACTCACTGCAACACCCTGCTCTGTGGCCTCCCTTCTAACACTATCACATCCATCCAATCTATCTTAAACTCTAGTGCCCGCCTAATCCACCTGACTCCCCACTATTTCTCAGCTCCTCCCCTCTGTCAATACCTGCACTGGCTCTCCAATGCACAGAGACTTTGGTTCTGAACCCTAAGTTTGGCATTTAAAGTGATCTAAAACCTGTCTCCTCCATACATCTATGACCTAGACTCCTGATACTTACCTGCACGCAACTTCCGATCCTCACAAGCTCTCCTTCTCTACTCTGCTTTTACCTCCTGTTCCCACAATGGCATACTAGATTTCTCCCTTACATCTCTTCTACTCTGGAACTGTGTCCCTCGACATATCATAATCTCACCTACCATAGGAACCTTCAAAACGAGCCAGAAGAAATACCTCTTCTGACAAGCCAACAACCTACAATAACCATCGCTCCACCATACCGCTGCGGAAGCACCTACTGCATCCTCACTCATCCTTTGTAGACTGTGATCCCTCACGGGCAGGGTCCTCTCTCCTCCAGTAGCAGTCTACTTCTATTGTTTAAGATTATTGTACTTGTTTTTATTCTGTATACCCTTTTCACATAAATGGCACTATATCAATAAATAATAATACCGCTATGCAGCTGCCAAAGAAAGGGAGTCGAGTAGACCGTACAGTAACTGAAGTTTTAAAAAAACTATGCAATCATAATATTTTTACTCTTTGATATTGATAACACTTTAATGGTGTGTGTCAATAATTTTGAGAAATGTTTGTACTCCAAATTTGGTCTCGTTCATGTGTGTTGCCTGGAGCAGTAGGGTTCCCAGATCCCCAGACCTGCAATTACTTTCTGTCAACTACCTGTGTTACTATCCTTAAATTTTTATAACCTTTGTAGTATACCAAGCTGATATTTGTACTATCTGAATGTGGTTGATCAAAAATCACATTTAATATGTTGCATGTTGCACAGCAGACTTACACCAATTACTCACCCACCTCGTCTTAATTGAAACTTCAATTCAAAGCTGTTAATACTTGGCCAGATGCTGATACCTCATGCATGGCCCATAGCTTACTGCTTGTGTGCCATTATAACAGATTCTACTGTTGGTCAATTGATCAGTCAACTACCTGTGTTACTAATGTTTTTATTTTTCTATCAATAGTAGTCTATAAAACTGATGTTTGTGCCATCTGAGTATGGCAGGAATAAAAAAAAAGTTGGAGGTGTTGCATGAGGTGGGAGGTCTCCCAGCTAAGAAGGCTTACACCACTCCTTTAACCACCAGGTCCTCATTGAAACTTCAATTCCAATCTGTAAATTATGGGCCAGGCCCTGACACCTCATACATGGCCCATGGCAGATTGCTGCTGCGTCATTTGCAAATTTCTACTGTGGGTCAATTGATGCCACTTTTGTTGGTGTCTGCCCCTAATTTTAGCTGTTTGGGAAGCATTTTGTCACCCTTAAGGTGTTGTCTATGTGTTAGGTTTTGCCTCCCGTTGCATCTAATGGGGTACATTCGTCAAACCATTTGGCAAACCCGAGATCCGCAGGTCAAATTTTAACTTTTATAACTCCCTAACAAAAAAAAATGTTGGATCAAAAATTGTGCTGATGTAAAGTAGACATGTGGGAAATGTTACTTATTAACTATTTTCTGTGAATTATCTCTGTGATTTAAGGGTATGAAACTTCAGTCCTATAAAAAATATTTTTTGCCACTATCATGAAGTGCAATATATCATTAAAAAATATTCTCAGAATCAATGGGATCCATTGAAGCATTCCAGAGTTGAAGCGTACCAGAGTTATTACCTCATAAAGTCAGTAGTCAGAAGTGTAAAAATTGGCCCTGTCATTAACGTGCAAACCATCTTCGGGGTAAAATCTATGGCAAAGGTTATTCACTGAATACAGATTTTATTTTCACTCATCTTTTTTTAATAAAGGAAGGCAAAGGCATTCACATACCCTTAAACAATCCTTTTAATTAGTCTAATTATGTTTGCTTTTTTCCAAGTTGACAGATTTACACATTTTTGCCAATTAGGCTTTGTACCAATATTACTCTATAAACCAAATATCTTCTTTAAGAAATATTAAGGGTAGATTTGAAAATAATGATAATTAACATATGCTTTTATAATCTCAACTCTGACAATATTTAGCAATGGATATAGTAGATAGTAGCTTAGATATACATGATGTTCAGTGGTTAGAACTGCAGCCTTGCAGCGCTGGGGTCCTGGGTTCAAATACTACCAAGGACAACATCTGCAAGGTGTTTGAATGCTCTCCCCGTGTTTGCGTGGTTTTCCCCCCAGATACTCCGGTTTCCTCCCACATTCCAGAGACATACTGATAGAGAATTTAGATTGTCAGTCCCATCGGGGACAGTGATGATAATATCTGTAAAGTGCTGCGGAATATGTTGGAGCTATATAAATAAAATGATTATTATCATTATGAACTCTTGAGAGCATACTGACCCCAAGACAATCACTATTGCTACATAGAACGTTAGAGTAAGACCAAAATAAGGCTCCTTGAGAAAGATGATATAGTTTCATAGCTTTTAAGGATGGAGGTAGACTAAAATTTTAATACAGAAGAAGGCAATAATCCCATGAAGTTTCTGAACCAAGCTAGACTGTAACTGTTATACCTTTTCTATACAAGAAAGAGATCTAAACCTTAAAAATGTTGTCCCATGTCATAGGGTAAATAAGTGGTAAAATAAAAAAGTAAGGTTTTCTTTACCCTTCCTGATTACAGCACTATATCTCCTTAGCTCTGTTGTTTGGCTACAGCAGTGACATCATGTAGACATAGATGTAGCGAATCATTAGCTCAAAGGATGTACAGTTGTGTAAAAAAGTGTTTTCCCTTTTCTGAATTCCTATTCTTTCCCATATTTGTCACACTTAAATGTTTCAGATCACCAAACAAATTCAAATCCTAGACAAAACATAACACAATTAAACACAAAATGCAGTTTTTAAATGAAGGTCTTTATTATTAATGAAAAAGGAAATCCAAACCTACATGGCCCTGTTGATGACATGAACTGCCGAGCTCAGTAATTGGTTTCAGCACTGCCAACATGAAGTCACAGCTGTAGCCAAACAACAGACACCTGAAAAGCCATGGAGACACAGCACTGGACAGGGGGGAGGGTAAGTAAAGTAATTGGCATTTAGCCAATAGTTTCTTGAAAAGGGACAACCCCTTTAAGTACTGAAAACGTGCTACAGCGTGCAACTTTGATGTCATGCTTGTAAAAGGTACTGTCACACTTAGCGATGTACCAGCTATCCCGACCAGCGATATGACGCGGTCAGGATCGCTGGTACATCGCTAAGTGGTCGCTAGTGAGCTGCCACACAGGCAGATCTCAGCAGCGACATCGCTGGGGACGGGGGTCGCTACTTACCTGTCACACTAGGCGATCCTGCGTCCTCCCGCCCGCGTCCACGCTCGTCGCTCGTCTCTCCACAGGAAGCGCCGCAGGAAGCTGACGACGAGAAGCGGTCCTGAATGTTCTCGCGCGATCAGCGATAACCAGCGGGGGAGCGGGTCGTAGGTAAGTATCAGACACAGCGATATCGCTAGCAATATCACTACAACATCACAAGTTATAGCGATATTGCTAGCAATATCGCTTAGTGTGACAGGCCCTTTAGTCTTCCAAAACATAATAGGTTTATCTGGCACTGCAAACTGATAGCCAATCCTTAAGGTGCTGTCACACTTAGCGATGTACCAGCGATCCCGACCAGCGATATGACGCGGTCAGGATCGCTGGTACATCGCTAAGTGGTCGCTAGTGAGCTGCCACACAGGCAGATCTCACCAGCGACATCGCTGGGGACAGGGGTCGCTACTTACCTGTCACACAAGGCGATCCTGCGTCCTCCCGCCCGGCTCCACGCTCGTCGCTCGTCTCTCCACAGGAAGCGCCGCAGGAAGTTGATGACGAGAAACAGTCCTGGACGTTCTCGCGCGATCAGCGATAACCAGCGGAGGAGCGGGTCGTAGGTAAGTATCACACACAGCGATGTCGCTAGCAATATCGCTATAACGTCACAAGTTATAGCGATATTGCTAGCGATATCGCTTAGTGTGACAGTACCTTTAGGATATGCTACTAAGATCAGATCAGTGGTGGCCAAATCTCCTCAGCTCACAAGGATGGTTAGCTCACTAAACAGACAATGTTGCTTCATTGAATGCAGCATGTTGTGTAGTGTTTACTGTAGATTATCAAATAGGCTCCACTGAGTTGCAAATTTGGTGGAACCAAATGTAAAATATGGCTCTCATTCAACTACAAAAAATTTCTTATCATTTGTATTCTATATTCATATCCAGGTCTCCTCAAATATTTTCATATTAATAGACTTTAGACACAGATCAATAGACATTAGATGCATAATTTTGTACTTATTTAGGATATACAGTACTGTATATGGTACATTATATAGCTTGGTAATTATGATGGAGTGAGATTGTGGAGGTCATAAACAGTTTATGTCATGATCTACAATTTTCAGAAGGGAAACCATTTAATTAACCAAACCCATTATGTTAATTAATCAAAGATTATCAGCATAATGTCACACATGAATGAATAATTTATTATCTGTGAACTCAGACCACATTTACTAATTACATTTCATAACCTAGTGTGTGTGTGGTATTTGGAAAAAAGATTTGTGTGCAAAAGGCCATTTCAATAAAATTCATGCTTCTAATAGGATTACCAGCCAGACTGATTTTAAAAGGTGTTCTCAGGGCCTGAATTTGGTTTAATGTTTTGACTTCACTTGGCTTTGTTTCTTTCTTTTTCCTTCCTCTTTTTTGAATTCTTTTTCTAAAGGATCAATCTGCAGAGGATTGAGATTGTGTAGAATTTCCTGAAATTAGCAGTTTCATGCAAATTAAATCATTTTTATTTTCAGTTCCAGTTCTCAAAAAAAAAACCTTACCTAGCACTATTTCCTACACTGCTGAAGCATCAGAGGGCAGGCAGATGTCATTTTATGTTTCCGCATGGACTTCCCTATAATGCATTCCAGCTATGACATCTTACAGATTATCATACTTTGCACAGTGGTTGTCAGTATCTGAGTTATCACAGATCACTGGTTCCCATTGCAGCACAGTTTGCACGGTAGATTCATTTTCCATCTCCAGTACCACTAGGTAAGTCTCTATGTTCTGTAGAGAGTTAGCTCTTATGGTCACTGGGGTGTTCTCTCTCTTTTGGTCAGTAGGGTCCACTCTTTTTCATCTGTAAAGTGTAGGCAATTATGATCAGTGTGGTCCTCTCTTTCACACCTGTAAAGTGTTACCCCTTAAGGCCCCGTCTCACATAGCGAGATCGCTAGTGAGATCGCTCATGCGTCACCGATTTTGTGACGCAACAGCGATCTCGCTACATGTGACACATAGCGGTGACCGGGCCCCCCGCTGGATATCGCTGATCATGGTCGAATGTCCTGAGCCATTTTTTCATTGTCATGCTATAGGGAGGTGGACCTGATGGAGAGATCTGCCTTTAGTGGTAGGCAGAGGGATAGCTCAGCGTAGGAATGGAAGCGCTGAGATGAAGAGGAAATGGGTGCCGTACTGTAGAGTGACCATTAGAGGGCAGTGGGGAGCGGAGAAGAAAGTGAAGTGAAAGGCAGCGGATGGCCCTCAGAGAGTATCTGACAGGAGAGACAGTCACGGGGGTGACCCAAAGGACAGTAACGACAGACAGAGACAGTCTGAAAGTAACAAGTAGCAGTGTACATTGAATGGCGAAGCGCTGTGGTGGAAGTGCTTAGGGCAGCCACAGCGAGGAGAGCCACAGAGGACACCACGATGGTGAAACTAGGAATGTGAAGGTATCCGGGTCTGTGAACAAATGGTCTGTGAATGTCCTGTGATGCATGACAGAGGTCGCCATCAAGGTGGTGAATAAAAATGGACCTGTTGAACCCAATTTCTGTCTCAGTCTCCAGTCTGTCGACGCTAAGAAGCGGGTCACCCCCCATCCCTGCTGGTCTCCCTATCTCTTTCATCATCTCCTCTACCCCAGTCCGGCCAGAACCCTACATTTGGCATAGTCGGCTGGATCACCGCCACCAATACTACAACTTCAGTGGCAAGCCTGCGACAGAGGAAGATAAAAAGACTTGAGTTGCCTGGTTGTGGGTTACAAATTTGGGACTCAGTTCAGGCCATCAGAGGAACCGGAGCGGTATTGGAACTGAAAATGTCTGTGGTGATTTGCCAGCTAAAGAAACAGACACAGGCCTTTACAACTAAACTGGATGACCCGAGGCTATATCAAATCCACCCCTGGGGGGAGAGATGTTCATCTGGAGAGAACTGCCCCCTCATGTTGGACCCTGGATGATGGGTGGAGAAACCCACCTCCACACCACCCAAGAATGGGAGTGGCCCGGGTGGAGAGACCTGCTGCGGCTGTTTGGCGCCATTCAGCCACTGGAACCCGGACGGAATGAGACGTTGCAGCTGTCGGGGTATCGGGCACCTGGAATGGCGGTGGCGCCAGGAACTGGAGACTCATCGGGAGACCTGCCTACGGGGCCTCCCCGTGGAACTGTCGGGCCTGGAGGCTGGCCCTGCCGGATGGCGGGGTGAAAATCAATGGCCGGGAAAGGAGCAATGGGAAAACCTGCTGGGAGCCGCCGCGGCTGGGAAGGTGAGCGTGTCCCCGGCCCCGCCGGCAGCACCCCAGGCAAACCCCGGCCCCAAGCTCCATGTCGCAGATAGATCTCAGGGCCCTGACATCAGCCCTCGGCCTCCGCGCCGTGGTCTGTTATGAATGAGTCACCGAAGGAGGAAAAAACAAAAATACAAGCTAAGTCCAGAAAACCGGAGAGGTTGGTAGTTATCGGATTGCAGACCCCTGATCCTATCCACAACAACTAACAGTAGCCGTCGGGGGTTCCTACGATGCCCTAGACCCCACGATCACAGCCGGAGAACTAAATAGGCCTAAAGAAAGGGGAAATCTAAACTGCCCCAGAGCAGACCCCAAAGCAATAGGCAGCCCCCAACATATAATGACGGTGAAGCAAGATGAAAACACTAACACAGATAGAAAGATAGGTTGAGAAAACGATGGGGCCCAAGCTAACTAAAAAGGACAGGATAGAAAAGCTGCTGACTGCAATCCATAAAAAACCCTACCAAAAAATGTCCCAACCGTCTGATAGGAAAAACAGGCCCTGAAGTCGCTAGGACTTCAAAAAGACTATATCAGCACTCAGGTAAATTCTGAAGTCAGAGCAAAGAGAAAAACTGATCAGAGACAAAAATGGAACTCAGCACACCCCCGACCGGGGATGGCTGAACTCCAAAAAGCAAGGTAAACAAAACAAAACTAATAAGTTCAATAGCAGAGCAAAAACTTATCTTTGGGAAGCAGGAATCAGACTGGTCTCCAAGAATCCAGCAGAGAAATCACCAGCGACTCAGAAGGGCATCGGCTGCCTTATATCCAGTCAGAATTTCCTGTTACCCAGTCATCATCTACCAGATCAGGTGTTTGGTAATCAGCCTCACTACCTTCCTTCACCAGAAGAGGGAGTTCATCAGATATCAACGGTGAAGGGGAAAATGAACTCACAACAGCGGTCGTTGCTTCATCTGCGGCCCTGCCTGCGGTTGGTTTGCCGGAACCTGTGGCCACCTTGAGTCCAGCTGCAGCCTCCCCTGTGGCCATGCCAACTTCACTGCTAAAGACTGCTACGGCCAATTCACCACCAGAGCCTGCGGCCACTTCTGCCCGCCCTCGACCTCGACCGAAGCCCGCCCACCAGACTCTGCGGCCTATACCAGACCCTTCGCTTGGGTTGCGGAGGTCATCCATAAAAAGAAGGCAGGGAGCAGGAGATCTGGGGGCTGCTGCATGAAAAATGAGAGGCTGGCATGGCGGTTCCACGTTCCATCGGGAGGCTGGTGCACGCGAACCAGGAAAAAGGGTATGGATTCATCCGGGACCTTGTCACTGGTGAAAAGGTATATTTGAATGTGGTGTCTATCCGTCATGGCTGGGTTCTACAGGAGGGAGACTTAGTCTCTTATTATAAGGAGTACTGCCCCCGCGGCTACTACGCCATTGCGGTGATTGCCTGTCCTGAGGACTACATGCCCCTGTAAAAGGGACTCACAGAGACACCCCAAGAATCCCGGTACTTCACGGCCGTGGAGTCCCTGGCTGAGTTGGTGGAACACCGGCCTCAGGAGATGGTCCGGACTACTGGGGATTCGATGCACCATTGTGCAATTCATAGGACAGTTCTGCGTCCAAGTTAACAGAAATGTTTTTCTTCTCTCTCCTGACACAGCGGGGACACATACAGGGAGGTGCTCATGGCAAAGGAAGGGGGAGTATCCCTATCTGGTTGACATTACATTTTAGTGTGTTGAAAAAGAAAGAGAGGTAAAAGAAAAAATAAAATCTGTTTTGATAAAAACGTGTTTCAGCAAATATGGAAAAGTGTGCAGTGAATTTGACGTATGACGAACACGACTTAGTCAAGAGGACAGGACGTCAAGACAGGAAGAGTGTAGACAGACTGGGGTACAGGAGTCAGGTCCCTAGTATCATGCCCCAAGGAGAAAAGGATGAGATTGTCGAGGACGACAATGGACAAAGGAAGGAGTAATGTAGGGAGGTGGACCTGATGGAGAGATCTGCCTTTAGTGGTAGGCAGAGGGATAGCTCAGCATAGGAATGGAAGCGCTGAAATGAAGAGGAAATGGGTGCCGTGCTGTAGAGTGACCATTAGAGGGCAGTGGGGAGCAGAGAAGAAAGTGGTTATGTAACTGCCATGGGTCAAGGTCATTGTCATTGGTCAGAGGTCTCTGTCAGGTGATAGTGGGCGGAGCTACCAGGGCAGGTAATATAAAGGCTGAGGGAAGGTTCCAGAAGGTCCAGTTAGCCAGGGGAGCTCACTAGATAGGAGGGTCTGCTGTGAAGTGAAAGGTAGCGGAGGGCCCTCAGAGAGTATCTGACAGGAGAGACTTTCACTGGGGGTGACCCAAAGGACAGTAACGGCAGACGGAGACAGTCTGAGAGTAACAAGTAACGGTGTACTTTGAATGGCGAAGCACTGTGGTGGAAGTGCTTAGGGCAGCCACCGCGAGGAGAGGCACAGAGGATGCCACGATGGTGAAACTAGGAAAGTGAAGGTATCCAGGTCTGCGATGCAGAACTCAGGGACACAGGCTGAAATCATTCAGAATAGCTGCTGTGTGACAATGCACCAGCGATCCTTTCCAGGTCATATCGTTGTCGGGATCGCTGGTGCGTCATTGAAGAGTTCTGCCTGTTTGGCAGCTTACTAGCGACCATGTAGCGACGCACTAGCGATCCCTACCAGGTCGTAGCATTGTCTGGATCGCTGGTGCATCGCTATGTGAAACAGGACTCTTATGGTCAGAGTAGTTCTCTCTCACCTGTGAATTATAAACTCTGTGGTCAATGGGGTCCTCTCCTTCTCTCCCTTTAAGTATAAGTTCTTATGGTCAATGAGGTTTTCTCTGTCTCTCTTCTTTTCCCATATAATATACTGACAAATGGAGAAAAATTTCCAAGTGTGTCAAAATTTGGAAACAAAACTAATACTTCCAATATTTTTTAGATTTTGTTTTTACAGCATTCATTGTACAGTAAAAATATCCTGCAAGATGACTCTTCAGGTCAGTATGATTAATGCAATACTAAACTTGTCCAGCTTTTTTCTATTTTAATAATAAAAAAGTCTTTAGTTTAAAAAAAAAAAAAGTTTTGTTTGCAATGCCTTTTTCTGAGACCCATAACTTTTATTTTTCTATTCATGAAGCTTGTCTTTTGCACACAGAGCTGACTTTTTTTAATTGATATCACTTTGGAACATATATGATTTTTGATCTGATTTTATTGTATTTTTGAAGGGAAGTGCAGTGACTGGAAATTCTGGATAACTGATTTTTTTTTCATTTTGGAGTTCAACGCATTGTTTCAATAATTTTAATTTTTTTTTGTAAACTTTTTTTAATTGAAGAATAAAGTCCAGTACATTTAATATATTTTATAAAACATATATCACAAAAGTTAATGAGCTATATTTTTGCTAGAACAAAATTCAAGTGATGTATCTGAAGACATATAAAAAAAGAAGATAAGTAGGGATTGCTTGTGGGCCGCAAAATGAAGCTAAATGGGTGTAAGAGCAGGACAATTGCCCTGCAAAAAAGCTTATTTGGAATTGACTTAAAGGGGTTCTGTCACTATAGCAATCAATGGAAATATAGGAAGTAAATGAATAACATATTTTTTTTTATAATGCCCTCACAAAGACTGAGACTAGCTACGTCCAGTGCAGCTAAACTTTTCACCCACTGAGCATGGGGAAAAGTACCCTTACATTACCAGCTTACAAATTTCAGCCTCACACCATGGGGAAGAGTACCCCCTAAGAATCATCTTACACATTTTACTCACAGGCCATGGGGTAAAGTACCCCCTCAGAACCAGCTTACGAATTTCACCCACAGACCATTGGGCAGAGTACCTCCTAAGATGCAGCTTACAAATTTCACCCACCCCCTCAGAAGCAACATACAAATTTCACCCACAGACCATGAGGCAGAGTGCCCGTACATTAGCAGTTTACAAATTTCACCCACAGACCATGAGGCAGAGTACCCCCTTCAGAAGCAGCTTACAAATTTAACTCAAAGAGCATGGGCAGAATACATCCACAGTTCCAAAATTTCTGCTCCAGTAGGGTATGTTCCAAATGCCACCGATGAAAAGCTGGTAGTATGATCATGAATCGATCTTGGAGCAAAGCTTGCTACCTGCAGCCTAGATAAAATTGCACCCACAGAGCATGTTTCCAAATTTTCCCACAGATGCTGATAACAAATTTCACATCCAGACAACAGCCCACAGTACCTTCGCAGGCATGGTTGCAGAGTACACATAGCGGCTTTTGGCAAACTACTCCCACAGATATGTGTTCAAGAATACACCTCGCCTTTTGCCACAGTACTATAACAAACATGGTTGCTTAAGAGTAGAACAAAATTTTGACACACACATGACTCACACCAGCTCAAGTGAAGATTCAAAAAAGTTTTGGGTATGCACGGTACTATCATAGAGATGGGGGCAGAGTACACAGAGAGTGTTTTTGTAAAACTGTGCACACGCAAAGCCTAATACTGTCCCTCACTACAGCTGCATGCTGACTCTATGTTAAGCAAAGTAGAAATCTAAAGCAATAATCTTGAACTAGGAGAAACAGGTCAAAGTGGAAGAGGAGGCAGATATGGCAGTATAGGTGGAAGAGGCAGAGAAGGAGGAAGCCAACACAGTTTTTTGGCCCCCAAATTCAGCAAATGGCAAATAGAAATGGGTGTGGCTGTTGCAGTTGTCTAGTAATCCAAAGGTATGGACAAGTTGTGTGGAATCCAAGACTGGTTCATTTTCAGGAATGTTAGGTTAGCCACAGTGGATGTGGACAGGCGGATGTGCCTGTCTGTGATACCCCCCGCCATGCTAAACACACATTCTGGCAATACAGAGGCAGGCCAGAACCTCCAAAGCATAAATGGCAAGATAAGGCCATATGTCAAATTTAGAGACCAAGAAGTTAAATGGGACAGACCCATCTTTTGGTACGTGAAGACGTGTGAACAGCTAGTCTTGTAACGCTGCTTCCTGCTAATATGGACCGTATCAAATGGTGGTGCTGGTTGTTGTGGTATGCGTATAAGGTTTTTCCACATTTTGGCTATGCTAACCCTGCCTTATGAGGTGCTGGCGGTATACCAGGTGCATTGGCGACTTCCTCTTCCACTTTGTTGTTCTACTGAGCCCCCGCTGTCAGGTGAGAAAGCCATTAGTAGGTTTTCTATCAGGGTGTGCTTGTATTCATGCATTGTTGCACTACACTGATAACAATACAGGCAACTCGGCGGTCATTCCACAGAAACTGCAGTATGTATTTGCCAGGTTGTACAGAGACAATGACAAGCTGTCCTCGGTGGGATGAATACTCTGTATTCCCCCCACCTCGCTCCAGTGATGACTGTGAGCTGATCTGAGTGCCACCCTGCTGTGAAAATAGTTTTTCCTCCTTCCTGCCTCCTCCTCATCATAAAGATTACTTGGCACACTAAAGTGGTTGAAGTGAAGAAAATTTAATGTAATCCAAAATACACACAGTAGTCACATACATTTGACAAACAGTGGATACCGGGTCCAGGACACCCCTCACTTAATTTTTTCTGATAAGCCAGCTCTATGATTACTGGCAAACTATTATACCTGATATACCTCTCTATCTGATAGAGCATTTTTCTCAGGGATGTGAGTTTCTCACGATTATCTACTATGCTATATAGTACACTGATGAAGGTCTTGATTACCGAAACGCTTGTGATTACTGTATGTATTTTGGATTACATTAAATTTTCTTCACTTCAACCACTTTAATGTGCCAAGTAATCTTTAGAATTTCTAAGGGTTTGGGAACCTTCTTGTGCGCCTTCCCTACCAACTGTGCTAACGGTCTTTTTGCCACTGGTCCTCCTCATCATAATCATCCAAAATTATCCCCTGAATGTATAGTTAGGTACCTGGCTGATATGGGGACAGTAACCCTAGCTCCGAGCCATGTGTGGAAGACAGTCCTGATAGTGATGTAAATGGACTCTGTTCCTCCTCCTGCTCCTCTTCTTCCACCACCACATAAATCATGGCCTGAATTGTTTTTTCCAGCAGGCATATAAGAGGTATAGTGACAATCATGGCTGTGTCAACAGTGCTGGCCATATTGATGGAATATTCAAAACAGCGCAAACATGTCACACATGGAGGCTTAGTCATTGTGAAAAAAATGAGAAAAGTTGCAAAAAACTTTTTGCACAATTGCTTGTTGTGCAAAACTTTTGTTATTTTTCCAAGTTTTTACATAGTTTTCTGGCATAAAATGTTTGATCAATCAACATCTAGAAGTTTGAAAAAAATCACACCTCTAAGTAAATCAGCGAGCTTCATAATGGCCACTTTGTGCACCCCACCAAAAACCTTACTCCAGCAGGGGTAATCTGCAGGAGTAAGATTCGTGGTGTAGTGAATGCCGCCACTCGTCATGAATTTGACCTCACTTTTAAACAACTAAAATGTGAATTTTCAAAACTTTTGTGCCAAAAAATTTGGTGAAAACACTTGCTTCCCCCAAGAAGCTCTCTCTCAATCTACTTTTTCTTGTGAGACTTTATTAACAAGCTGCATTGTTTTGTTGGGTCCCAATTGAAGAAATGTTCTCAGTGAATTAAACATAATAATTATTCTTTTAGTTATGGTGCTTACCTTAATATTATGAAGCAAATTATGTGGGCTAAGTATAGCACTGTGTAAAATACAAGAGTGCAAATAACCAAATTCTGTAAGACAACCTGAGGAAATAAATTATTTGTATTAAAAACACATACAGATATTGGACTTCATTTGCATTTGATCATATATTAACTAATCATCCATATTTAAGTTGTTCAGCTTATTAAGAAAAAGTAAATCTATCTTTCTGATTGGTTGATATAATTAAAAAATATACTCTGTAATAGAACTTTTGCTGTGAAAACCTCAGTTATAGACAAGCAGGATATAAACTATACAATTGCTTTTTTTCATTTGAGGACTGTACTATATTTAAGAAGATTTAGATTCCTAAACTCTTGGTGTATCAGGGTGGGACTGTGGGTAGGGTTTTTGACTCTAACATTGCCTCTCCGCTGCCTCTGGTATCTTTATCTTTTTTCTCATGTAAATTTTGCACTGCCTAGCAGCACTTGTGCAAATTGCTCTGGTGGCAAGCTTCATGAAAATGATGCCGAAGGAGTAGATTTAGATCTCTGCTTAGTGACGAGCTGAGATATCATTCTGTGCATGCTGCGCCATGGCGGCGTTTTACTCAAAACTGATGGGCGTTGATCAGTACATGCGTCGCCACAGTTGCCGTTTTCCTAAACCCGCCACCAGATCAATCTTCGCAAGCGCTGCCCTCAGCTAGGATAACACCAGCACAAAATTTAAATGAGGAAAAAGATAAAGACACCATAGGCAGCGGAGGGGCCATGCCAAACCCAAATACTCTACCTGCAGTCCTGCCTCACAATCCCGTCTCAATTTCTAATGATGCTTTAACAAACTAACTGAAGGTATCTATTAAGTCAGTATAACAGCGCCTTTATGCCCATACCTTTAGTTAAACATAGATAATCCTGATGACAATTCCTCTTTAATAGAGCCAAACAGAACCATGTAGTGTTGAAATAGTTCATAACAATATTTGTTAGGAGCACTATGTCCTTGATATTGCTAGGCTTATTACAAAGTACTGATAATTTGTGAGCAGCAACAATCCTCTCTGCTTTGGCGAGAGGACATTTTTATCAGGCACACAGTACTAGAGATCTGGGACCTACCCTAATGCATTTCGGAAACTTGGTAGTTTTGCATTTGGGATGACAATCAGTAAGTAAACATTGGAGAATTATAGCTGAGTAACATATGTAACATAAAAGAAAAGAAATATGAAAGCCTAAAATTAAAAATGTGAACTTTTTTTAAAGGGCTAGATTGTAACTGAAAATTGCACCATAAATAAGCACAAAAGTTGAACAGCCATACTTAGATAACCTTAAAATGTTAATAAAAATCGACATGAGCAACAAAAAGGAATAGCACAGAGTGGATGCTTTCATCACGAAAGAAAAATAATAAAGAGGGTCAAGAACTTTTGCAAAGAATTTTCAGATTAATGTAGAAGAAACATAATATGAACCGCAGTTTAAGAAACTAATGCGACAAAATACAGAAACTGTAGAGAAAAACGTACATTTCGAACAATTATAAAACCTTAACTATTAGTTATGAGTGCTCTAAAAACAACAATAAAATCATCAGGATCATAAATATTCATCAGCCTTTAGTTTACATGCTGTATGCAGAGTCAACTTCATAATCACAAAGTCCAAATTCTCAATGCTAGTAGCTGTGTATTCTACATTAATGTACATAATGATGCAAATTGTTGTAGCATAAACCTTGGATTTATTTTACCTTTGTCTCCGATAATTTGATCTTGAGTGCCATCAGGACTTACTACATTGTAAAGGATAGCTTTGGAAGCAGGTACAGAAAGTCGTGAACATCATGTTAGTTGATGTAACACAGAATAATATGTATCTTGGCAGCTTAGTAGGATTGAAGTCAGCAAAGACTTAGACCATCTGGAAGGATAATCTGTAAAGGAATGGCCTGTGAGTTTTACAAGTTACTCTGTGTGGAGAAATATTATCCGCAAAGAGTAGAATGAGAATAAATGATTACTTAGTTTTAAGAATATATTTCAGATAATCATTATTAGAATACATCCCAATATTAAGCATAATTAAAGCTATGACTTGCAAGGGCTACATTATTTCAATCTGACACCAAAAGCATCCAATATTATCATCATTTTCTGTTGGCTGGTTTCTCCATTGAGTCCAACCTACCATAAGTCTATTCCTTGGATCTAAAGACACCTGTTACACTGGGGCACTGGAGGAAATGGAGATAATATTTACCAAACTAAAGTGACATAAAAAAGGCATATATATATACAGTTAGGCCCATATATGTTTGGACAGAGACAACATTTTTCTAATTTTGGTTCTAGACAATACCACAATGAATTTTAAACAAAACAATTCAGATGCAGTTGAAGATCAGACTTTCAGCTTTCATTTGAGGGTATCCACATTAAAATTGGATGAAGGGTTTAGGTGTTTCAGCTCCTTAACCCCTTCACTACCAAGGGTGGTTTGAACGTTTACTACCGGGCCAATTTTTACAATTTTGACCACTGTCCTTTTATGAGGCCATAACTCTAAAACGCTTCCATGGATCCCGGTGATTCTGACATTGTTTTCTCGTGACATATTGTACTTCATGTTAGTGGTAAAATTTCATTCATATAACTTGCATTTATTTGTGAAAAAAATGGAAATTTGGCGAAAATTTTGAAAATTTCGCAATTTTCCACCTTTGAATTTTTATGCCCTTAAATCACAGAGATACGGCACACAAAAAACTTAATAAGTAACATTTCCCACATGTTTACTTTACATCAGCACAATTTTGGAACCAAAATTTTTTTTTGTTAGGAAGTTATAAGGGTTAAAAGTTGACCAGCGATTTCTCATTTTTGCAACACCATTTTATTTTTACGGACCACATCACATCTGAAGCCACTTTGAGGGGTCTATATAATAGAAAATACCCAAAAGTGACAACATTCTAAAAACTGCACCCCTTAAGGTGCTCAAAACCACATTCAAGGAGTTTATTAACCCTTCAAGTGCTTCACAGGAATTATTTGAATATTTAAAAAAAAATGAACATTTAACTTTTTTTCACAAAAAAATACTTCAGGTTCAATTTTTTTATTTTACCAAGTGGATACCCCACTTATGTCATTTTTTTATGTTTTGGCGCTTTTATGCAATGAAAACAATTTTATATAAAAAATAATTATTTTTGCATCGCTTTATTCTGCGAGCTATAACTTTTTTATTTTTTCGCTGATGATGCTGTGTCATCGCTCGTTTTTTGCGGGACAAGATGACATTTTCAGCGGTACTATGGATATTTATATGCGTCTTTTTGATCACGCGTTATTGCACTTTTTGCTTGGCGGTATGGTAATAAATAGTGTTGAGCATTCCGATACCGCAAGTATCGGGTATCGGCCGATACTTGCTGTATCGGAATTCCGATACCGACTTCCGATATTTTTTCAATATCGGAATTCGGCATCGGAATCGGAAGTTCAGTTGATTGACGGCCTGACGTCATCATGATGCGCGGTGTGTGCGCATCATGATGCGCCGTCATTTCGGGCCTTCCGGGGGTCTCTGCCGGCCTGCCGGGGGGCTGTGCCGGCCTGCCGGGGGGCTGTGTGGACTGCCCGGGGTCTCTGCCGGCCTGCCGGGGGGCTGTGCCGGCCTGCCGGTGGTCTGTGCACCCTGTGGGGGTCTGTACCGGCCTGCCGGGGGGCTGTGCCGGCCTGCCGGGGGGCTGTGCTGATGTCCGGGGGTCTGTGCAAGCATCGTCCGATGGGACTACAAGTCCCATCGGGCGATGCCTGCTACCATGACAGTGATTGACACATTAGCCAATGATGGGACAGTAGTAGTCCCATCATCCGGCTAATGTGTTAAATGTTAAAAAAAAAAAAAAAAAAAAAAAAAAATACTACATACATACTACATGCATGCTACATACATACTACATGCTACATACATACTACATATATACTACATACATACTACATACATACTGCATGCTACATGCATGCTACATACATACTACATGCTACATACATACTACATGCATGCTACATACATACTACATATATACTACATACATACTACATACATGCTACATACATACTGCATGCTACATACATACTACATACATACTACATACATACTACATGCATGCTACATGCATACTACATATATACTACATGCTACATATATACTACATGCTACATACATACTACATGCATGCTACATACATACTACATATATACTACATACATGCTACATACATACTGCATGCTACATACATACTACATGCATGCTACATATATACTACATACATACTACATACATGCTACATACATACTGCATGCTACATACATACTACATACATACTACATACATACTACATGCATGCTACATACATACTACATACATACTACATGCATGCTACATGCATGCTACATACATACTACATGCTACATACATACCACATACATACTACATACATGCTACATATATACTACATGCATGCTACATACATACTACATATATACTACATGCATGCTACATACATACTACATACATACCACATATATACTACATACATACAATACATACATAGACATACAGTACATATAACATAGAGTAACATACTTACCAATACTTGTCACATTGTTCCCCGAAGCCATTGTCTTTCCGGAATAAATATTAACATAACAAACCACAAAAATACTCACCCACGATCCGAAGCAGTCCACGAGTGTGTCCCACGACGATCTTGGGTAGAGAACTGCAGCATCAGATGATGCTGCCGTTCTCTACGGGCTGCAGGAATCCAATGACGGAAGGTAGGTATCCTTCCGCACTGTATTCCTCCGCCACTTAAAAAAAAAAAAAGTCCCTAGTCTCACTTTATGCCATTGCTGCGTGGGAAATTCCCACACAGCAATGGCATAAAGTGAGACTAGGGACTTTTTTTTTTTTAAGTGGCGGAGGAATACAGTGCGGAAGGATACCTACCTTCCGTCATTGGATTCCTGCAGCCCGTAGAGAACGGCAGCATCATCTGATGCTGCAGTTCTCTACCCAAGATCGTCGTGGGACACACTCGTGGACTGCTTCGGATCGTGGGTGAGTATTTTTGTGGTTTGTTATGTTAATATTTATTCCGGAAAGACAATGGCTTCGGGGAACAATGTGACAAGTATTGGTAAGTATGTTACTCTATGTTATATGTACTGTATGTCTATGTATGTATTGTATGAATGTATTGTATGTATGTAGTATATATGTGGTATGTATGTAGCATGTAGTATGTATGTAGTATGTATGTAGCATGCATGTAGCATGCAGTATGTATGTAGCATGCATGTAGTATATATGTAGTATGTATGTAGCATGTAGTATGTATGTAGCATGTAGTATATATGTAGTATGTATGTAGCATGTAGTATGTATGTAGCATGCATGTAGTATATATGTAGCATGCATGTAGTATGTACGTAGCATGCATGTAGTATGTATATGGTATGTATGTAGCATGTAGTATGTATGTAGCATGCATGTAGTATATATGTGTTATGTATGTGGTATGTATGTAGCATGCATGTAGCATGTAGTATGTATGTAGTATGTATGTAGCATGCATGTAGCATGCAGTATGTATGTAGCATGCATGTAGTATATATGTAGTATGTATGTAGCATGTAGTATGTAGCATGCATGTAGTATATATGTAGTATGTAGCATGTAGTATGTATGTAGCATGCATGTAGTATATATGTGTTATGTATGTAGCATGTAGCATGCATGTAGCATGCATGTAGTATGTATGTAGTATATATGTGGTATGTATGTAGCATGCAGTATGTATGTAGCATGCATGTAGTATATATGTAGTATGTATGTTGCATGTAGTATGAATGTAGCATGTATGTAGTATGTAGTATGAATGTAGCATGTATGTAGTATGCATGTTGTATGTATGTAGCATGTAATTTTTTTTTTTTTTTTTTTACATTTAACACATTAGCCGGATGATGGGACTACTACTGTCCCATCATTGGCTAATGTGTCAATCACTGTCATGGTAGCAGGCATCGCCCGATGGGACTTGTAGTCCCATCGGACGATGCCTGCACAGACCCCCGGAGCCTGCACAGACCACCGGCAGGCCGGCACAGCCCCCCGGCAGGCCGGCACAGCCCCCCGGAGCCTGCACAGCCCCCCGGCAGGCCGGCACAGCCCCCCGGCAGGCCGGCACAGCCCCCCGGCAGGCCGGCACAGCCCCCCGGAGCCTGCACAGACCACCGGCAGGCCGGCACAGACCACCGGAGCCTGCACAGACCCCCTGGCAGGCCGGCACAGCCCCCCGAAAGGCCCGTACAGACCCCAGAGAGGCTGTACAAGGGCAGGAAAGGGTTTTTCTTATTCCGATACCGGAAGTCCCATAGACTTGAATGGGACTTCCGGTATCGGAATCGGCGATACCGATACTTTTTTTAAAGATCGGCCGATACCATCCGATACGATACTTTGAAGTATCGGACGGTATCGCTCAACTCTAGTAATAAATCATTATTTTTTGCATCGTTTTTTATTTTTATTTTTTAAGGGGTTCGCTTAAGGGGTTAACTAATGGGACAGTTTTATAGGGCGGGTCATTACGGACGCAGCGATACCAAATATGTGTACTTTTATTGTTTTTTTTTTTATTTCCAAAAAATGATTTTATTGGGGAATATTTTTTTTTCTTGAATTTATTTAGTGATTTTTTTTAAAATTATTTTTACACTTTTTTTTTTTTTACTTTATTACAATGTCCCAGAGGGGACATAACTGTCCTGTGACAGATTGCTGATCTGTCACATCACAGATCACTGTGACAGATCAGCAATCTGTCACAGGCAGTGTGCAGGTTTCCTCCTTGCCTGCGCTTTGCAGGCACCGAGGAAGCCAGCTTCCTGCAGGCCCCTGGAGGTCCCCGCCGCCATATTGGATCCGGAGACCTGCAGGAAAGGAGACCCCCACAGCAGCGCTGCACATTGCGCTGCTGTGGGGGGCTCAGGGAAGCACGGAGGAGCCCCCTCCCTGCCGATGCTTCCCTTTAACCCCCGGTGCACCGCGATCGTGTTTGATCGCAGTGTACAAGGGGTTAACGTGTCGGGGGCAGTCCGTGACCGCCCCTGACACATTGTGCCGGGTGTCAGCTATGATAATCAGCTGACACCCGGCCGCGATAAGCGGCGCTCACCACGTGGGCGCCGCTTATCGCTATGACGTAATATTCCGTCCATGGTAATTAGGGCCCAGGGCACATGGACGGAATATTACGTCCAATGAAGGAAAGGGGTTAACATGTGCCACCCTGTTTTTAAAGGGACCAAAAGTAATTGGACAATTGACTCCAAGGCTATTTCATGGACAGGTGTGGGCAATCCCTTCATTATGTCATTCTCAATTAAGCAGATAAAAGACCTGGAGTTGATTTGAGGTGTGGTGCTTGCATTTGGAAGGTTTTGCTGTGAAGGAAACAAGCGGTCAAAGGAGCTCTCCATGCAGGTGAAACAAGCATTCAAGAAGTTTATTAACCCTTCAGGTGCTTCACAGGAGTTTTTTAAATATTAAAAAAAAATGAACATTTACTTTTTTCACAAAAAAAATACTTCAGGTTCAATTTTTTTTTATTTTACCAAGGGTAACAGGAGAAATTGGACTGCAAAAGTTATTGTGCAATTTGTCCTGAGTATGCTGATACCTGATATGTGGGGGAAAACCACTGTTTCGGTGCATGGCAGAGCTCAGAAGGGAAAGAGCGCCGTTTGACTTTTTCAATGCAAAAGTGGCTGGAATTCTTATCGTACGCCATGTCACGTTTGGAGAGCCCTTGATGTACCTAAACAGTGGAAACCCCCCACACATGTCCCCATTTTGGAAAATAGACCCCCCAAAGAACTTATCTAGATATGTGGTGAGAACTTTGAACCCATAAGGGCTTCTCAGAAGTTTATAACGTACAGCAGTACAATTAAAAAATCATATTTTTTCCACAAAATGATCTTTTCATCCCCAATTTTTATTTTCCCAGAGGTAACAGGACCCTAAAAGTTATTGTGCAATTTGTCCTGAGTTCGCTGATACCCCATATGTGGGTGTAAATGACTATTTTGGTGCATGGCAGAGCTCGGAAGGGAAGTAGCGCCATTTGACTTTTTTGGCTGGACTTGAGATCGGACACCATGTCGCGTTTGGAAAGCCCCTGATGTACCAAAACAGTGGAAACCCCCCACAAATGACACCATTTTGGAAACTAGACCCCACATGGATCTTATCTAGATGTGTGTTGAGAACTTTGAACCCCCAAGGGCTTCACAGAAGTTTATAACGTACAGCCATACAATAAAAAATCATATTTTTTCCAAAAAATGATCTTTTCACCCTCAATTCTTATTTTTCCAAAGGTAACATGACCCTAAAAGTTATTGTGCAATTTGTCCTGAGTACGCTGTTACCCCATATGTAGGTGTAAACAACTATTTGGGCGCATGGCAGAGCTCGGAAGGGAAGCAGTGCCATTTTACGTTTTTGGCTGGAATTGAGATCGGACACCATGTCGCGTTTGGAAAGCCCCTGATGTACCAAAACAGCGGAAACTCCCCACAAATGACACCATTTTGGAAACTAGACCCCCCAAGGAACTTATCTAGATGTGTGGTAAGCACTTTGAACCCCCCCCAGTGCTTCACAGAAGTTTATAATGCCCGGCCATGAAAATAAAAAAATCGTATTTTTTCCACAAACATGATCATTTAGTCCCCGATTTTTTTTATTTTCCCAAGGGTACCAGGAGAAATTGGACCCCAAAAGTTGTTGTCCAATTTGTCCTAAGTAAGCTGATACCTCATATGTGGGAGAAAACTACTGTATGGGCACACATCAGGGCTCGGAAGGGAAGTAGTGACGTTTTGGAATGCAGACTTTGATGAAATGGTTTGCGGGTGTCATGTTGCCTTTGGAGAGCCCTTGATGTACCTAAACAGTGGAAACCCCCCGAAATGACACCATTTTGGAAACTAGACTCCCTAAGGAACTTATCTAGATATGTGGTGAGCACTTTGAACCCCCAAGTGCTTCACAGAAATTTATAATGCCCGGGCGTGAAAATAAAAAAATCATATTTTTTTCCGCAAAAATGATATTTTTGCCCCCAATTTTTTATTTTCCTAAGGGTAAAAGGAGAAATTGGACACCAAAAGTTGTTTTGCAATTTGTCCTGAGTAGACTGATACCCCATATGTGGGGGTAAAACACTGCTTGGGCGCATGGCAGAGCTTGGAAGGGAAAGAGCACCATTTGACTTTTTCAACGCAGAATTGGCTGGAATTGAGATCAGATGCCATGTTGCGTTTGGAGAGCACCTGATGTGCCCAAACAGTGGAAACCCCCCAATTCTAACTCCAACCCTAACCCCAACACACCCCTAACCCTAATCTCAGCCCTAAACCTAGCCTTAGCCCTAGCCCTAGCCGTAACCCTAACCCTAACCCTAATGGGAAAATGGAAATAAATACTTTTTTTTATTTTATCATTTTTCCCTAACTAAGGGGGTGATAACGTGGGGTTTTACTATTTATGGCGGTTTTTATATTTGGCAGCTGTCACACGCTAAAAGACGCTTTTTATTGTAAAAATAGTTTTTGCATCACCACATATTGAGAGCTATAATTTTTCCATATTTTGACCCACTGAGTCATGTGAGGTCTTATTTTTTGCGGGACGAGTTGACGTTTTTATTGGAATCATTTACGGGCACGTGGCACCTTTTGATCACTTTTTATTCTGATTTTTGTGATGCAGAATGAACGAAAACCAGCTTTTCATGAATTTCTTTTGGGGTTGCGTTTACACCGTTCCGCGTGCGGTAAAATTTATAAAGCGGTTTTATTCTTCGGGTCAGTACAGTTTCAGCGATACCTCATTTATGGCTTTTTTTATGTTTTAACGCTTTTATGCAATGAAAACAATTTTATATAAAAAATACGGTAATTATTTTTGCATCACTTTATTCTGCGAGCTATATCTTTTTTAATTTTTTGCTGATGACACTGTGTGGCACCTCGTTTTTTGCGGGACAAGATGATGTTTTTAGTGGTACTATGGATATTTATATGCGTCTTTTTGATAGCGCGTTATTGCACTTTTTGTTCAGCAGTATGATAATAAATCATTATTTTTTGCTTCGTTTTTTATTTTTATTTTTTAAGTGGTTTGCTAAAGAGGTTAACTAATGGCATAGTTTTATAGGGTGGGTCGTTACGGACGCGGCGATACCAAATATGTGCACTTTTATTGTTTTTTTTTTTATTTCCAAAAAATGAATTTATTAGGGAATATTTTTTTTTTATTTATTTAGCGATTTTTTAAAAATTATTTTTACACTTTTTTTTAACTTTATTAGGCTAGTTTCACACTTGCTTCTTTTTGCAGCGCGTTTTTCCCGCAAAAAAACGCATTAAAAAAACGCATACAAATGCATACAAACGCTGCGTTTTTTTCAAGCATTTTTATGCACATGCTGGAAAAAAACGCAGCGTTTTTGTGCGTTTGTATGCGTTTTTTGTGCGTTTGCGTTTTTTTACAGATTTTGGAAAAACCCCACAAAAAAGAAAAAACAACCATTCAACAACACACAAGACCAATGGGACTTCATTGTGGGTGTGGTATGTTAATATATAGACCCTGTCTACAGTATTCTTCACATTTGCTTGATTCTTCTCGTGACCATGGATCTGCGCTGGAAGAGTTTTCACTTCAACTTGGATTTGGACATCGCGATGGCTCAGGCGTATGCAGTTGCTTGCCATGAACAAAGGAAGAGAGAGAGGCAGCGAAGACGGCGGCGTATGTGGATACATCCGATTGTTGAACTCCGGGAGAGCCGTGGGGCATACCACACCCTCTACAGCGAGCTCCAGTCAAACCCGGAGAAATTTACAGATTATATCCGGATGTCCCACGAAAGTTTCATGGATTTGCTTGCTCGTGTCCAACAATCCATCCGGAGACAGGACACACAGCTCCGTCGTGCGATTCCTCCTGAGGAACGGCTACTGGTGACATTACGGTATGTTTTAAAAACCAAGGGGTGCGGTCTGATGTTTTTTTTTTAAATTTAGTATTCAAAACCTTGGTTATTAGTTTTCGTGAATGTACTAATATTTTATTTTATAGTTTTTTAAAATAATATACATAAATATTAATTTTACTTCTTTGTCTGTTCACAGATTCCTGGCGACTGGAGAAACCCTATCTTCACTACACTTCCAGTACCGTATTGGAATCTCTACCTTGTCTGGAATTGTTGCTGACACCTGCCGGGCTCTCTGGAATGTTCTTTGTCCAGAATTTATGCCCCTGCCCACCGCTGAAAAGTGGATGGAAATTGCTGATAAATTCTGGACAGTATGCAATTTTCCCAACTGTTTGGGAGCTGTTGATGGTAAACACATACGGATCATCAAACCCCAAAGAATGGGATCTGAGTACTATAATTACAAAAAGTACTTTTCAATAGTACTCATGGCGATTGCGGATGCCGGATGTATGTTTGTAGCAGTGGACATTGGAGCATTTGGCCGTGGTAATGACTCACAGGCTTTTAAAAACTCAGACATGGGCCGGAGGTTGTATGGCAACCAATTTAATTTCCCTATGCCACGGCCTCTTCCTCACACCGAAGCTCCGCCACTGCCCTTTGTAATGGTTGGCGATGAGGCTTTTCAAATGTGCGGAAACTTACTGAAACCCTACTCCAGCCGGGACTTGGACCACACCAAAACAATATTTAATTACAGGCTGACCAGGGCCAGAAGAACTGTCGAGTGTGCTTTTGGGATTCTTGTCTCCAGATGGCGAATTCTGGACACGGCCATTAATCTTAAACTTGAAACAGTCGATGAGGTGGTGAAGGCCTGTGTGGTTCTACATAACTTTGTGATGGCTAAAGAGCACCCGACCTTTGAACTGGACGATGATGCTCCTAACCCATTGCCTGAATTCACTCAGCACACTCTCAGGTCATCCGTTGAAGTTGGCCAAATGAGGGACCAATTTGCGGCCTACTTTATTTCTGATGTAGGACGGGTGCACTGGCAAGATGAAATGGTGTAATGTTTTTGTTTGTTTATGGTAATAAAAAACCTTATTTGATACCATTACTGAGTGCACTATATTTTTTAAACTCCAATTAAATAAAAAACTTCCCATGTATAACTGAATTTTTTGATGTTCACACACCTGGGCAGGTAAATACACATATGAGTTAAAATGCAGCATTGCTAGTCTGCGTGAAATATATTGGAACGAGCAAAGCTGCAGGCCATGAATCAGGAAACCAATTTTTTTCAAGAGAAAATTGTGCAACTAGTTGAAAAAAAAGTATGTGATTTTCTCAAAACACAACCCTCAAAACCCAACCCCAATGAATGTCAATGGGGAATACAAGTCAGCATTGAGTGGATGAATGTAATCTGCTCCATTCCAACTTACAAGTTATTACACTAGGCCTTGGAATGACTATACTAGGCCGTGGTATTTCAAATATGAGTATAGTAGGCCTTGGGCCTACTAGTATAGTCATATGTGAAATACCACGGCCTAGTATAGTCATACCAAGGCCTACTCGATTTTTACCAACTAGGATCTTGTTTCACGAAAAACAAACTGGTGAAACTTGACAAGTTTCAACAGTTTGTTTTTCATGAAACCAGATTCTAGTTGGTAAAACTAGAGTTATTACACTAGGCCTTGTAATGACTACACTAGGCCGTGGTATTTCAAATATGAGTATAGTAGGCCTTGGGGCTAGTAGTATAGTAATATGTGAAATACCACGGCCTAGTATAGTCATACCAAGGCCTACTGTAATAACTCGATTTTTAACAACTAGCATCTTGTTTCACAAAAAACAAACTGGTGAAACTAGAAAGAAACTTATTTTTTAGACAAGTTTCAACAGTTTGTTTTTCATGAAACCAGATTCTAGTTGGTAAAACTAGAGTTATTACACTAGGCCTTGGAATGACTACACTAGGCCGTGGTATTTCAAATATGAGTATAGTAGGCCTTGGGGCTAGTAGTATAGTAATATGTGAAATACCACGGCCTAGTATAGTCATACCAAGGCCTACTGTAATAACTCGATTTTTAACAACTAGCATCTTGTTTCACAAAAAACAAACTGGTGAAACTAGAAAGAAACTTATTTTTTAGACAAGTTTCAACAGTTTGTTTTTCATGAAACCAGATCCAAGTTGGTAAAACTCGAGTTATTACACTAGGCCTTGGTATGACTATACTAGTCCGTGTTATTTCACATATGACTATACTAGGCCTTGGGTTGGTTTTTAACATGTATTTACCCATCAGTGTGTGTGAGCGGCGCAAACAACATTAATGAAACTTTGTAATGGTGAACCACAAATGTAAATTTATTTTTAATCACAAAAATAAACCAAAAAATTATTTTTTACGGCGTTTGGGGGCAGATGGTTTCAATTTGGGGGTGTGCAGGGAATATGCAACACTTGCAGTTGAAGACGGTGTTTGAGGGGAAGGGGCAACAAAACTTGTGGGGGAAGGTAGTCCAGTTAAGGGAATTAAACTAGGAACACTTGGAGGAGAGGAAATCTGTTCAGGTACATTAGTTGTAATGGCATGTCGCCGTAGGCTTGTGTGCCTGGACCGACTTTGGCCCAATGCCCGCCTTGATAGATTTCGCCTTGAACTAGGGGCAAATATTGAGTGTAGGTCCCCTGTCTGCTGGTGTGGCTGCTGCTGCTGCTGAGGTGGCTGCTGCTGCTGCTGAGGTGGCGGCTGCTGCTGAGGTGGCTGCTGCTGCTGCTGAGGTGGCTGCTGCTGCTGCTGAGGTGGTTGCTGCTGCTGCTGAGGTGGCTGCTGCTGCTGCTGAGGTGGCTGCTGCTGCTGCTGCTGCTGAGGTGGCTGCTGCTGCTGCTCTTCGTTGGCAGTGCTCGTCCTTGCAGGAGGACTGGTGGCGGCAGTGATGGTCCAGGTTTGCAGAGTGGTGGTGGCAGGGCTACTACATGTTGTTGTAGCGGCAGGGCTGTTCCATGTTTGCCTAGTGGTGGCTGAGCTCCACGCATGCATGGGAGTGGCGGTGGTGCTCCAGACAGGAGCAGCGCTTGCCATGGTGGTGTCGGTGAAGTGACCAGCTGCACTCAGACTTGTGGTGGTGTAACAGTGGGTGTCCTGGCTTTGAATAGAGGTGTCCGTGCAGTGGTATGCAGCACAAGTCGGTAGTGAGGTGAAGCGAGTCAATGGTGGCACAGGTGGAAATGACACCACTGACTGCTGACCATACCGATTATGCTGCATAGCCTGCAAGAAAGCATTGTTGCAGGCCTGCAGCACATTCAGCTGTTGCTCAGGACTAAGGTGTTCCGCCATGCCCTTTTCAATCTTACTAAAAAAATGGTGTGCTGGTCTGTTGAGGTCGGCCTCCAGACGGTCAAGGCGCTGTTCTACAGAATTGAAGCGGTGTTCAAAGTGGTTAAAACCACGTTCCATGAGTGCAAAACCGCTTTCAACTCTGTCGGACAGTGACTTGAGGCTGGAATTAAAGGCCTCGCTCAAATGCATAAACTCGGTCAAGACATTCCTGTCCAAGGCCCTCTGCCGCTGGCGGGTAGTGCCCGCATAACCAGTGGCAGAGACCTGGGACAGGGGAACACCTGATGGCCCAGCTTCCTGGTCACCAGCTGTGTGTGTGTCTGACCTGCAAGGTGCTTCCTGGCTGTCGGATGGCTGGGACGGGTCAGAGGACGTCCGAGGAAGGACCGCTCCAGGGCCAGGTTGCAGGGTGCTGCTCCAGGTGCTGTGGAAGAAAGGAAAATCATTACTACCATGCCTTTACAAGAAGCATCAGCTGTGGATTAGAAAAACACAGATTAATAAAAATAAAAACCCAAAATTTATAATACTTACGATCTCGTGGCAAGGACCGGTCTTAGGAACTGCAACGCGTGATAGTGACGGTATTTAGTTCTGGTCCTTGACGCAGATCCACTGCGAACCTGGCCCTCAGCACGAACATCACTGTTGAAGCGGTCCTTGATCGAACGCCAACGTGTTCGGACTTTGTCCACTGTTTTTAAAAAAAAAACAGTGCCGTCAAGGACAACAGTCACTGCGGCACAATATAGCAATACAATACTCAAAGCAGTCACTGTAGACCCCGATGACACTGTTGGGTTTCCTGCTAGAATACACCTAGCACGAAACCCAACAGTGCCATCAAGGACAACAGTCACTGCGGCACAATGTAGCAATACAATACTCAAAGCAGTCACTGTAGACCCCGATGACACTGTTGGGTTTCCAGCTAGAATACACCTAGCACGAAACCCAACAGTGCCGTCAAGGACAACAGTCACTGCGGCACAATGTAGCAATACAATACTCAAAGCAGTCACTGTAGACCCCGATGACACTGTTGGGTTTCCTGCTAGAATACACCTAGCACGAAACCCAACAGTGCCGTCAAGGACAACAGTCACTGAGGCACAATGTAGCAATACAATACTCAAAGCAGTCACTGTAGACCCCGATGACACTGTTGGGTTTCCTGCTAGAATACACCTAGCACGAAACCCAACAGTGCCGTCAAGGACAACAGTCACTGCAGCACAATGTAGCAATACAATACTCAAAGCAGTCACTGTAGACCCCAATGACACTGTTGGGTTTCCTGCTAGAATATGCCTAGCACGAAACCCAACAGTGCCGTCAAGGACAACAGTCACTGCGGCACAATACAGAGCAGGGAAATACTCACTAAACGCCTTTTTGGAGGATGCTGTGGCGCTGTCCCAGCCATCCATCAACGCTGCGGCCACCTCATTCCATAGCCGCCGGGTCACCACAATGTCCTTGTGCAGCCGGTCACGGCTGTCCCACAACGGCGAATGCTCCTGGACCAGGCTGATGAGCTGCTCATTATCCAGGTAGACGTCTTCATCCCGTTGTGGAACCTAGACAAAACACATTCATTAGAATAATCAAATTTAAATTGAATAAAAAGTTACAAAAAAAGAAACATAAAAAAGAGTAAAAATAGAAGATAAAAAATAAAGAACATTACAAATCATTTGATACATACATTCCGTATCACCACCGGGACTTGGCTTCGCTGCTCCTGCTCTTCGCCCTCACTAGTCCCGTCCGCAGAAGATGATGATGACGATGTCTTAAAAAAGTTGAAAAAAACGTAAGAGATTTGGAGAAGCAGCAGATATACTTACCAGATGCACGAAAATAATCACCTCACGGTCTGCTTGCGCCAATTCCTGCCGCGATGGGGAATACTCGGATTCTGAAGACATACTGCATGTAAAAATAATAAAAATCATTAGCACATACATAATTTAAAAGGACAGGCATATAATGTAATATACTCACATTCTTCGCTGATAGAAGATGGGTTCCTTGTTGACTGTCTGCTCTCCAATCTGTCAGTGTAGTAGTGGCAGAGTTTTGGCAGGCACCTCCTTTATATAGACTTTTTTTTTTTTACTTTAGAAGATTATAACTAGTACAACAAGTGGACACCACCAAAAAAACGCAGCGCTAAAAAAACGCTTACATGCGCATGCCAGTGCGCACGTATGCGCATCCATAGGCTATAATGGCCATTTTTAGCGCAAAACGTGCGCATACGTGCGCATGCGCTTTTTTGCAGGGCCAAAAAATGCAACATGCTGCGTCTGTAAAATACAAACGCACACCCCAAAAAAAACGCAGCGCATGAAAATCGCATACGTGCGCATGCCAGCGCGCAGGTATGCGCACCCATGTTAAATATAGGGGAAAAAACGCATGCGCACGTATGCGTTTTTTTACAGCGCAAAAAAACGCAAATGTGAAACCAGCCTTACATTGTCCCAGGTGGGACATCACTGTCCTGTGACAGATCGCTAATCTGTCACATCACAGATCACTGTGACAGATCAGCAATCTGTCACAGGCAGTGCTGCAGGCTTCCTCCTTGCCTGCGCTTTGCAGGAATGAGAAAGCCAGGTCCCTGCAGGCCCCCCCGAAGGTCCCCGTCGCCATATTGGATCCGGGGACCTGCAGGGAAGGAGCCCCCCACAGCAGCGCTGCACATTACGCTTCTGTGGGGGGCTCGGGGAATCATGGAGGGAGCCCCCTCCCTGCCGATGCTTCCCTTTAAGCCCCAGTACACCGCGATCATGTTTGATCGCGGTGTGCCAGGGGTTAACGTGTCGGGGGCAGTCCGTGACCGCCCTTGACACATTGTGTCTGCTGTCAGCTGTGATAATCAGTGGGCGCCGCTGATCGCTATGATGTAATATTCCGTCCATGGGAATTAGGTCCCAGGTCACATGGATGGAATATTACGTCCATTGTAGGAAAGGGGTTAAGCACAGCAGATCTTCCACAACAGGTTCATGGTCTCTCTCTGTTACTTCCCTTGCAACTGTGGATTTATCAGGCAGCAAGTTTCCAGTGTCCACAAGTGTTCAAAAGTTCCTCAGCAGGAGATGGCTGGAGTACCAAGTCCAAGACTTCCAGGAGCAGGTCACAGGCTAACTGCAGACTTGATTCTGAAGCCCTGATTGCTCAGCTGAGGCTGCTTAAGAGGCAAGAGGGAGAGAATCAGGGCGGGAACATGAAAGCTGGAAACTCCATATTAACTGAGGGCAAGATAGCTGCAGCAGGACAGAAAGCAAAATGGCCAACGGAAAAAACTGAATTTCAAAAACATGTCAAAAAAGACTGAGAACCTTACATTACTCCCTCCTTAGGGACAGCCTCTGGATGACTTCAGACTAGGCTTGTCTGGGTACCTCTGATGAAACTGGCGGAGTAAGCGAGGAGCATTAATGTTATTGACTGGTTCCCATGAGTTGTCCTCCACTGGGTAGCCCTGCCATTTAAACAAGTATTGTAACTGATTTCTATACAACCTGGAATCTAGAATTCTTTCCACCACAAATTCTTCCTGACCATCGACCAGCACTGAGTCAGGGTGAGGAGGAGAACGTCCAGGAAACGTATTGGGGGTTGCAGCCTTTAGTAGGGAAACATGAAAGACAGGGTGGATTCTCATAGTTCTGGGCAGTTGAAGACGACAAGCAACGGCACTTATAATTTTACTGATCTTATAGGGTCCAATGTACTTAAGGTCCCAATTTAGATGAAGGAATCTTTAAGTTAAGATTTCTGGTTGACAGCCAGACCAAGTCTCCTACCTTGAAAGCTGGTGCAGGTTTACGAAATTTAACTGCTGCTTTCTTATACCTTCCCTGAGCCAATTCCATATTTTCCTTTAGAAGATCAATATTCTTTTGTAAAGATGTGATTCTTTCAGCCACTGCCTGCAAAGGCGTATCTATGGGAAATCGAGGAAGAATGTTAGGATGATAACTTAGATTGGCGTAAAAAGAAGACTGCTTAGTGGAGGCGCTCTGAGAGTTGTTATAGGAGAACTCAGCCAGTGGAAGTAGATCCACCCAGTCATCCTGTAGGTGGCAGATAAAGCAGCGGAGATATTGCTCCAAGGTCTGATTGGTCCATTCTGTCTGTCCATTAGTCTGGGGATGAAAAGCAGAAGAAAGGTTTACTTTAATGTCCAATGCAGCACAGAAATTCTGCCAAAACCTTGAAGTGAATTGCACCCCTCCATCCGAAATGACCTCATCCGGTACTCCATGCAAGCGAAACACATTCTGAATCATCAAATCGGATGTCTGTTTTGCAGTGGGTAAGCCGACACAGGGAATAAAATGAGCTGCCTTTGTTAACCGATCCACCACCACTTTTATGGCTTGGGTCTTGCTTCCATCCATACTAATTCTTTGCGCAGACATTACATACCCCAGAAATTGAATTTCGGCCCTATGGAATTCACACTTCAAGTTTGATGTAAAGATGGTTCTGTCTTAGGCGTTCTAAGACCATTCTCACATGTCCATGATGTTCCTCTATGGAGTTAGAAAAAATTAAAATATCATCCAGATAAATCACCACAAATGTATCTAGGAGATCCCTGAAGATGTCATTCACCAAGTGTTGGAAAATGGCTGGGGGGTTACACAGACCAAATAGCATGACTAGATATTCAAAGTGTCCGTAGCGTGACCTGAACGCAGTCTTCCATTCATCTCCAGGTCTAATACGGACCAAGTTATAGGCCCCACGGAGATCTAGTTTAGAGAAAATTTAGGCATTCCTCACTCTCTCCAATAACTCCAGGATCAAAGGTAATGGATAACGGTTTCTAACAGTAACCTTATTGAGTTCCCGATAGTCTATGCAGGGTCTCAGAGAACCATCCTTCTTCTTCACAAAGAAGATGGGTGCACCTGCAGGAGATGACCGAAGAAGGTGAAGGAAGGAGAAAATACTGAATTTCAAAAACATGTCAAAAAAGACTGAGAACCTTACAATATATTTTCTAACTTTGATGCTTATTGCACTGTATGTCTATACTATTACAGGAAATATATATATCTTTGTACCGCGTTAGCCAGTAGATAGAAGAATATTTAGAATTGAGAGTCCTCAGTGGCTGATACCTTTTAATGGCTAACTGAAAAGATGGTAACTTGCTGTCTATACTGTGGCATATGGCAGAACCCTACATATATATACAGTTGAAGCTGGAAGTTTACATACACTTTATAAAAATACACATATGCATGTTTTTCTTAATTTTTGACATGAAATCAGGCTAAACCTTTCCTGTTTTAGGTCAATTAGGATTGCCATAATTATTAATACTTGCCAAATGCCAGAATAATGAGATAGAGAATGTTTTAAGGCCTTTTTTGTTACTTACTGCAAAGTCAAAAGTTTACATTTATTTCAGTAGTATTTGGTACCATTGCCCTTAAACTGAATGAGTTGGGTCAGATGTTTGGGATATCCTTCCATAAGCTTCTCACAATAGTTGGTCGGGAATTTGGGCCCATTCCTCCTGACAAAACTGGTGTAACTGATTCAGGATTGTAGGTCGCCTTGCTCACATCTGTTCTTTTGCATACTTCTGATGCTAAATTTTATGGTGAGGAAGCAGGAGTGAGTTTCTTCTGATGACTCGTCCATGAAGGCCATATTTGTGTAGGAGTCTCTGAACAGTAGAACAATGTACCACAACTTCAGAGTCTGCTAAATGTTTCTGAATGACTTTTACAATCAAGCGGGGTTTTTATTTGTCTCTCTAGCAATCCTATGAGCAGCTCTCTCTGAAATTTTGTTTGGTCTTCCAGACCTTAACTTGACCTCCACTGTTCCTGTTAACTGCCATTTCTTAATTACATTTCAACTGAGGAAACGGTAACTTGAAAACACTTTGATATCTTCTAATAGCCTCCTTCTGCTTTGTGCGCTTCCACCATTTTTATTTTCAGATTGTTAGGCAGCTGCTTAGAAGAAACCACGTTTGCTGTTTTATGGTACAAAGTTAAAGGAGGTTGGGTTTTTATAAAGCTGGGAGATTTGCATTACTTGGTCTTTCCTAACGATGAGAGTCAACAAGCCATAACCCTAGGTTAAATAACCCCTTTCCGACATTGGGCATTTTAGTACACCCACGATGGATACCCTCCCTTTGATGTGGGCTCCAACGGTGAGCCCATATCTTTCCCAGGACATGTCAGCTGTTTTGAACAGCTGACATGTGCCCAGAATAGCCGCATGTGAATTGCGATCCACCAGCGGCTATTAACCCATTAAATACCACTGTGAAAAGCTGACAGCAGCATTTAACTCATGCTTCCAGCCATCGGGACGGAAATCCCCCACCGGTGACCCCCGTCATGTGATTGTGGGTCACATGTCCTGGAGACATCTATGGTTGTCACCGCCGGCTTGCTGTGAGCGCCACCCAGCGGTTGGCACTCATAGCAAGTAATTCTACTACATAGAGGGGATGTTCACATCGTCTGTATGTAGCAGAGCTGATTAGGTTATGGCAGCTCCTAGTCGCCTATGGAGACCATTGATGCATGCCAAAAATAAAAAAAAATGTTTTTAAAAATATAAAAAATAAAAAAAGTAAAAGTTTAAATCACCCCCTTCGCCCCATTCAAAATAAAACAATAAAAAAAATCAAACATACACATATTTGGTATCATCTCGTTCAGAATCTCCCGATCTATCAGTTAAAAAAAGGATTAACGTGATCACTACCGAGAAAAAAGTCAAAACGACAGAATTACTTTTATTGGTCGCCGTGACATTGCATTAAAATGCAAAAAAGGGTCTCCCAACCCGAGATTAGAAAAGATGGAGACGCTACAGGTATTGGAAAATGGCACATTTTTTTTAACAAACTTTGAAATTTTTTTCACCACTTAGACACAAAAACATGTCTAAGTCCTTTTTTATCTATAAACTCATAATGACCTGGAAAATCATAATGGCAGGTCAGTTTTAGCATTTAGTAAACCTAATAAAAAAGCCAAGCAAAAGACAAGTGTGGGATTGCACTGGTACTGTATTCATGTATTTATGGTGGTTCTACTGTTTTATACATATACTGATGTTGGTGCTGGTGATGTATGCATATACAGTGGCATGTGAAAGTTTTGGCACCCCTGGTAAAAGTTACTGTTATTGTGAACAGTTAAGTAAATTGAAGATAAAATTTTCTATAAAAATAATGATGACACATTTCCCTTGCACTTTAAGCAAAGCAAATATATTGTCATTTTTCAAAATTTTTTAACCCTTTTACGACCTATTACGTATAGGTACATCATAGGTCGCCTCCCCTTGTTTAATACAGGCTTCGGCGATGAGTGCGCAACTTTCCGGCACATTGTATACTAATAGTATCGCTGTAAAACACACATCAAGGTAGATTATTGCACAAATGAACTCTTGAGGCATGCCTACTCCAGATAACTATCTGTTAAAATTGCTGGAGATAATGACAAAAATCTATAAAGCTGCCATCAAAGTACATGTTGGGTAATTCAAAGTTTAACACATATAATGGTTTATTACACACGTGTTTCTTTACTTCTTGTTTCCATATGTATTCCTCATGGTTTTGTTGCCTTCAGTCTGAATCTGCATTGTGCATATTCAAATAAGAACAAGGAAAACCAGGTGTGTACAGACTTTAGAATGGTACTGTAGATTATGCGACTTTGTTTGGTTTTGCATGTGTTTGAATATAGACTAATGGCAATCAAAGTGGTAGTGTATTTTTTTTTTTTTTATAGAAATGATTACTCAGGAGTTAAGCAAAGAAATTATGTGCTTCTTAAGTATATAGGTTAAGTTAAATATTTAATATAAATTAAAGAGGTTATCTAAGTTCTTTGACATTATTCTAGAGAACGGGAAAAGCAACATTACCAGGCAAAGCTGCGTGAACCTATAAGCTAATGTGCCAGTGCAAATAAATGAGGCCTGGAGTATGGATCCCCTCTTATCAAACAAAGAGGGTCTGCCATAAGACTAATATATTAGAGAACCTGAAAGCTACAAAATGTGTAATCTAGAATGTAATGAAATATAAAATAACTTAATAACGCCTGAAGAAACATCAGTACAGCAGTTACATTACTTAAAATATATGAAAATAATACGAATGCGCAAATACTTGCAGCCGATACGTAAAATACATGCATTAGGCTAATTTAAAGATAACAGCTCCACATATATTGACATTTACTAGTTGCAAACGTCATCATTACTATAGCAACATGATGTCAGCAAGCTGTCAATATTAGGATGTCGGCACAATTTCCCAGTTACCTTAGGAACATGTAAACAATAACAATAATGCAATTACATAGTACATTCCAACATATGAAGAATAGAAAATTAATGATCTAATATATCTTAATTGATCAAGACTTGAATCTGCAAAACACACTGAAATGGAAAAGGTACAAAGCGGTGGCCTCAAAATTCTGCAAATTTTGCCCCCATGACAATTCCACTGCCAGGATCATTCTGTTGATGTCTGGATCGACCTATCAAATGTTAGAAAAAAATGCATTGCAGAGTTGTTGAATAATTAAATATAGTCACATTAAAATACATAAAATAAAATAGCATTTTATAGCATAAAATTAATAGTTGATACAAAATCATCAAAAAGATGTGGGTTAGAGTACAATCATTGGAATAAAACAACAGTTACTCTTTACATTTTTTTTCAGAACTCAATAATGGGGTTGAGCGAACTCAAACGGTAAAGTGTGAGTTCTTTACCTTACACCTAGGGTTCTGCAATAATAACCTAACACAGAATTTTACTGTATGTCTGGTTTCCTGTTCAGGTCCACATCGATGTGATGGTCTGGGACACCACATGACCAGGCCTGTATAAAGGTTGGATCATGAGTGTCTCTACCATTCTGCTCTTATTAGTGTAGGGATAGGATGCAGCTAGAGTGAGGGACAGATTCTGACTACACACTCTGCAAAAAAGATGTTGTGTACTGTGCAACCCATAGCTGTAGGAGTACTGTGCCATAAGCTGCTGTGTGTACTCTGCACCCTCGGCCTGTAGGAGTACTGTGACCTTAAGCCACTGTGTGTACTCTGCCCTCTTGCCTGTAGGAGTCCTGTGCCTTTGAACTGCTGGGTGTACTCTTCACTTCCTGCCTGTGGGAGTACTGTGCTTTTAAGCCGCTGTGCGTACTCTGCACCTCCCGCCTGTGGGAGTACTGTGTCTTTAAGCTGCTGTGTGTGCTCTGCATTCCCCACTTGTTGAAGTACTGTGCATCTAAGCTGCTCTATGTACTCTGAACCCTCTGCCTATCAGAGTACTGTGCCATTCAGCTGCTGTGTGTACTCTTCCCCTCACCTGGCGGAGGAGTGAGACCTTAAGCAGTTGTGTGTTTACTAGTTGTCTGGGTCTGGGAAACAAATAATTAGCATCAGCCATCTTGTTGCAATTTGAAGGTCAAAAAAATAATTTTTCAGGACTGGTGTATATTTTTTAGCAGTCTGGGAAATATTTAATTGCAATCAGCTGTCTTGTTGCCATTTCTAGATCAAAAGAAAAAAATCTGGACTGATGTGTGTTATCTAGTACTGTTGCAAATAAATTAGTTGTAGCCATTTATAGACCAAAAAAAAATTCTGGACTGGTGTGTATTTTCTAGTACTTTTGCAAATAAATAATCATCAACAGGCATCTCGTTAACATTTCTAGGCCAAAGAAATATATTTTCTGGACTCGTGTGTGTTTTCTAAAAGTCTGGGAAATATATATTTGGCAGTCATCGTGTTGCCGTTAGAAGGTCAAAGAAACAATTTCTCTGGAATGGTGTGTGGTTTCTAGTACTGTTTTGCAAATAAATAATTGGCATCAGGAATCTCTGCAATTTATAGGGCAAAGAAATTATTTTTCTGGACCGTCTCATTGCCATTTCTAGGTCACGCAAATAATATATTTTTTGTACTATAAGACGCACCGGACCAATAGACGCACCGCAAATTTTGGGGTGCAAAATAGCAAAAAAAAAGATTTTTATAAGATGCGGGTCTGTCTTATCGCCCGAATTTAAGGTATCTTACCTGAGGGCTGGCGGTGGTAGAGCGGGGCCACAGGAGGCATGGTCCCTTCCTCAGGAAGCCGACGGCAGCAGAAGTGGGGCAATGCTGCAGTCCCAGGTTATCCCAGTGGTGCGATGCTGCGAGTCCGGTGTCAGTGGTGAGGCAGAGCAGAGTGTGTTAAATGGAGCAAGGACCCTTCCTCTGGGAGTCGGTAGCAGAAATGTGGCGATGCTGCAGCCCGGAGTCCACAGTCAGCAGAGCCGAGTGCATCATTGGCTTCTCGGCTGCCATTTTCCTGAAGTTGAGGGCCGCCGAGATTTAAATCTGCACAAGCACAGCATCCGGCAGCCATTTTACTGAAGCTGAGGGTTACCGAGCTCTCAATCTGTGCACGCGTGGCCTCAGCCAGCCACTTTCTTGAAGCCCACAGCCTCAGGAAAATGGAGCGCGAGAGGCCTAGCCAAGATCTCAGTCCGTACATGTGCCGCCTCCGGTAGCCCACGGCTTCAGGAAGATAATCTAACTTACCCAAGACAACTCCAAACTCCCTGGAGTAGCATTTCTTCATGAAATGTGCTGACGACAAGCAACAGATGGCCTTTGAATTATTGGCCTTTGAAATTCTGCCATTCCGGATGTTGGAGACTTATAGTTCCAAAAAACTGATGGCAGTGGATGTTTCTCAGTACGTTGTTCCCAGCCGACACTACTTTTCCAAGTGGGCCAACCCTGCCCTGCACACACATATTGTGAATAAAATAAGGTGTGCACTGCACAATGCTATCAGTGGCAAGGTCCACATAACTACCGATGTGTAGACAAGTAAGCACGGCCAGGGACGTTATATCTCTCTAACTGCCCACTGAGTAAATGTAGTGATGACTGGGACAGAGGCGTAAGGCGTTCTAACTCATGTTTTACCACCACCTAGTATTGCTGGATATTTATCTGTCAAGGTTGCCTCCTCCTTCTACTCCACTTCCTTCACTACCTCCTCATTTGGTCACAGGAAGATCTGCACCACCAACTTTAGCACAGCTTAGGGAAAATGACAACGGGCTGTTCTTATACTCCTCTGTTTGGGGGACAAATCACACAATTCGGAGGAGCTGTGGACCTGGATCAAACAATATACAGAAAACTGGTTGGTGCAAGAGAACCTCAAGCCCTGCCTTGTGCGATAACGGATTAAATCTCGTAGCAGCTCTGGGCCTAGCCAGATTGATGGACATCCCTTGACTGGCACATATGATTAGTCTAGAGCTGAGCGACTTTGGTCGGATCGGGTTTCATGAAACAAAATTTGTTTCAGATGAAACTTGTCCGACTAGGGCAAAAAAAGTCGGAGTTTTGTCTGAAACCTGACCCAAATGCAATTCAATGGGAAATAAAAGTCGGCATTGAGCAGATGACATTGACATGCATTGGGGTCGGGTTTCGGACGAAACTCCGATTTTTTTGCCCTATTCGGACCAGTTTCATCTGAAACAAATTTTGTTTCATGAAACCCGATCCGACCAAAGTCGCTCAACTCTAATGATGACATTTGTGGTACAGAGCTTTCTAAAAAGCAGTTTCATTGTTCTCACCCTGCTGCTTGCCTGTCTGTGCTTCAGCGTCACTTCTGCCTTCCCACTCACTGGCTAATAATTCCATAGAATATGGTAAGCATCAACTGCCATCTCCTCTCTCAGTAATGGAAAAATCTATCTTCACAGAAGCTGATTTCATACCCATGAACTGAGAGTTAAAAATCAATCCATGAACAGAAAAAAGCAGATTTCTCTGATAAGATATATTACAAAGTTATGCTTATATTTATGTGTACTATTGATATATGAAATAAAAATTAAATTAATAGTTATTTTTTCAGTTTTCTGATCTCTATTATATCTGCTAAATTAGTATATTGTCACATAAAAATAAAACTAGCAGAGAAGTAACCGAATATAGGTCAAGGAGGAGTAAATAAAGGATAAGTGAAGAAGATTGAAAATAAAACAACTTATTTAAGACACTTGTAGGCGTGGCGGCACAACTAATAGGAGTGCCTGCACATTCAAACAGCAAAGGACCATGATCAACATGTACAATATAAAAAAAAATTGTAAAAAATTATGTTCTAATTACCTAGAGAATGTGAATAAATTCATAAACTTTGAACTTCACCCTCTGGTAGAATCTCTTCCTCCCTTTACCAAAGATACCAGTGAGTTTTAGAAAAAATTGATGACCTACACATAGAATCCAATACCTTAATTTTCAACTCGGATGTGGATTCACTCTGTACCAACATCCATGTTGGATGAATTACATGCAACCCAATTTTTCTACAGTCTTCTTCTGTGTCACCAACATTGTGCAACTTTACTTTACAATCCCTGCAATTTACTCTATCTCGCAATTACTTTCTGTATAAGGGGTCCTTCTGCCTACAGCTCCAGGGTACTTTTATGGAAGCAACATTTGCACCAGCATATGCTAACCTATTCCTGAGCCTGTGGGAGAGTGACCTCTTACTGTCGGATCGGCATGCATAAATGAACCGCGTCACCTTCTGGACGCGGTACATTGATGACATTTTCCTGATCTGGCAGGATTCTGTTGAATCATTATATCAATTCATGTCTCATCTTCACAATAATAATTTAAATATTAACCCTCCGTCAGGCGCAATATAGATTCTCCTCAGTTCATGCGCAATGTGCCTGACAAGCACAGGTCAGAAAACCACCTATAGTAGCTACATATTTCAATTTCAGGACTATAGAAGTAGTCAGTGACCTTCATAGGAATGTATTAAAAGAGATTACACCAAATCAGATGCAAAAAAAACATTTATTAACCATAAACTTATTAAAACTAAAAGTACCACTTTTCGGTAGTACCGCCAAATAGGCTCCAGTTATCTTTACTTAACTATTGCTTAAATATAAAATTATGGAAAAAAACTTAAAGGATATTGCACTTAGATGTTACTTAATTATTTTCTACTCATCTTCAGTGGTTTCAATTGCAGCAGAAGCAGCACAGGTACACTTAGAAAAGCAAGGCTGGCAGACGAAAGTTGCATGGGAAAGGCAGATTGATTCTTTACATATTTTGCAGTCATATTTAGAAAGCCTTCTGAAACCAGATACAAATGAGCAGGTAGTACAACTGCATCTTTTAGAAGGTGGTAGAGTCGGTGTTTGTTCTGGAACGTCCTTGGGACGATATCTCTTCAACCGGTGTTGCAGGGCAAGGGGCATTCCAACCGTCTTTGTACTTCTTAGGCTTAGCTCTCCACTCACCAGTTCATTAGCCAATTGTTTTAGGTACATTCTTCTGCGCATTTGTTTAAGTTCATTACCGAGGTAAATTACTTGTGAGTTGATGCCACTCACATTCAGCATTGTAAAGAAGATTACCATCGGCCAGCGTTTGGTATTTCGACTTACATTGAAATTGCCACACATTTGGTCAGCAGTGTCAATGCCGCTTTTGGTCAAATTATAAAAAGTTATGATTTCTGGTTTCCTTAGCTCCCCAGACTCTGGGTCAATGGTGTAATCATTATGTAATGAAGAGACCAAAATCACATTTTTCCTCTCGCATGGGATGTAAGAAACTAAAATCTTTCCATTACTGAACCCAAACATAGTGCTATACTGTTGTTTGCCTTTTGTATATAGAAAATCTGGCGGCAACTGCCTTTTGTTTTTTCTAACAGTTCCCACATATGACAGCTTTTTCGTTTTTAAAAAATCATTCAGATCAAAGTCAGTAAACCAGTTGTCAGCAGTGATATTTCGACCAGATCCAAACATTGGCTCAGCAATTCTCTTTACCACATCACTAGGCTTGTTGCTCACATTGAAAGGACCTGGTGGCTGTCTTCCACAATAAACTTCCATGTTCATAGTGTACATCATCCTTGCATCAACCATGGCAAAAATTTTAATTCCATATTTGTTTGGCTTTGATGGTATATATTGCCGAAAACCACATCTTCCACGGAAACCTGGAAGCATCTCATCAATAGTGAGGTTTTGCCCCGGGCAATAGCTTTTTTGACAATTCATAATAAATTGTTGAAATATGTCCCGAATTGGTGCAAGCCGGTCATAACCTTTTCGTTCTGTCCGGGTACTTCGATCATCGAAACGGAGGCAACGGATCAGGACTTTGAATCATTTCAGATTCATCACAAGGCTGAATTTTTCGATGCCATCACCGTCTGTCCCCCACAGCTCCTCCAAACTTTGCCTATTTGCTCTGAAAGCACCAGCTAGGTATAACAAGCCAATAAATGCCTTGAGTTCAATCACATCAGTGTTTTTGATGTCCCTCTCTCTGGAGAATTGCTCTTTGTGTCAATATACTGGTTAGTGAACTGAACAATAGTTTCCAACATGCTATCTGTAATTAGATTACTCCAACATTCCACTGCAGTTTTAGCTTTTCTAGCACTTCCAATAACTCCAGGAAGGTGTGTAATAATATTGTGGGATTCTCTGCGCTGTTTGTTCTTGGGTGCCTTTTTGTTCCACTTTGTATTTTTATCTTTGCCCAAATAATAAGCTAGATCTGTGTCTGTTTCCTCTGTATCAGTGTCATCACCATCCTGCTCTGTTCCAGAATCAGTGTTACATTCTGCTACCTCATCTTCAGATGAAATGTCACTAGATTCCTCTAAATCCTCAGTTACTGCTGGTTCTTCCTCATCATCTTCTAACAAAAAAATCTTCATTTCTTCTAAATGAAGGGGTTTAGATGAATCATACTGTTTTCTGGCCATTGCAGCAGAAAATCTGAAGCAAGAGAGAAAGAGTATGTGTTAGGGCGCAATGTGCCTTAGAAGCCACCCTCCTTTTGTCTAAGAAAACAGTACTTATGTACACTAACTTAGCATTAATCCTTCATAAAACAAGCTAAATACACAATCGTGATGAATAAAAAAAGAAAATACTAACCTTTCAATTTGTGTTGAAATCAGGCGCAATGTGCCTGAGAAGCCAAAGTGTTGATATCTGCTCACTAGAAGGTCTGCTGAGTCACTGTGATATCAGGTTTCACAGAGCCTGTAGAGTCAGGAGATAACTAGGAGGGGTGGGGTTTTCTGATAAGTGGGCAAGGAGAGAGAAGTGAAACTAATTACTGTGTGCCTGTCAGATCTATTGCGCCTGACGGAGGGTTAATCTCAGTTATCACTTTGACAGACAAACGATTGATTTCCTTGGCATGAAAATCATCAGAGATAACAAGGATTGCCTACAGACAGACCTCTTTTGTAAACCGACAGCTGTTAATGCCGTCTTACATGCCTCCTCCTCCGATCCCCTGGTCATGATTCAAGCTATTCCAATGGGCCAACTTTTAAGATAACGTTTAATTTGCTTTGATAACAGTGATTTTGAGAGAGAAGCAGAGGACCTTAAATTAAGATTCCTGAATAGGGGCTACAGCAAACTTCGGTTGAAAGAGCATTGAATAGGGCTAAACATACTACTAGGCACCAGGCACTCACTTTACTCATGTAGATCTACCAATTCATGTGCACAGCTCAAGCCATGGCTTTCCACGGCTCTCACAAGACTAGAGACCAGAAGGATCTGGACCGTTAAAACTGTAACTCCCTATAGGCTTAATGAGAAGTTGAGTTTTGTCTCCCTCTTGCAGACCTTGTTTGCCCTCCTGAAACTTTTGGATATGGTTTATTTTAATTCTTGAATTTTTTGTATTTAACCGTTTTTATTTATCTTTTTTAGTCATCTTCCACTTACATTTTAATCTTACCGTATCCACATCGATATCTCTTCACTTGTGTGCCCCTTGGATCCCGGCAGTCTATGCAGTGTATCTACATTCCTTCTGTGACAGGATGATAGAAAGACCTTATGTGATTGATATTTATCTCTGGATATATCAATCACTGGTCACTACCCCCTCCGCTTTCCTCTATATCCCATCCTATATACCCCCTGTAATCTCACTGCTGGTTACCTATGCTCACCTGCGGCTGTCTAGCCACCCTTGTCTGTCCAGGGATACACAGATATATATGTTTGTGTGTATGTGGGTTGGTCCCTGAAAATATGAGGGTTGGCTTGCTCCCCATGGCCGATCTTAAACTCACCTTGCTTTTTAATAATATTAGATATTTACTTATATATATACTGCTTATTATCTATGTGTTTATTTTAGTATATGCATGTATACACATATCTTAGTAATACCTTCTTTTCTTGCCCCTCATACCTTTCCCTAATCCAGCACTCATTCTTCCCTCCCCTCTCACAAACACTCATATAATATTGCAATATGTTCTTTTTTGCTCACTTCACCTCACTATTGTTTCTCATACCTCCGCAACCCTCCAGGGTTCCATGTACACACACTTCTCTCACTTCCGGCCAGACACTACTTCAATCTACTACATTTGCAGCTATATTGATTTATCTGTCTTTCCAATTTATTTTTCCACTTTATTTAACTAATCACAACTTCTCTCCTCCCCCTTTTACTTAACCACCCATCTTCACCATTATCTCATATAAATACATCTCCTCACTTTCATTTTCATTGCATATCTTACCTGACTTACCAAACTCCTTATTCCCCCCACTCCTCATCACACCCCCCTTGCTGCTGTCCTTATGTATCTCTGTGTATGACTTCTGTCCCTCTCCTGTGCATCATTGCGAGATCACTGATACCATTGATACATATGACACTCTTCGTGCTTGCCCATATCCAATATCTACCTCCATGAGCCCCTCCTCCTACACCAATGTCATACCACCGGTTGCGCATGCATGTGCCCGCTCGTGTTCCAGCTGTTGACCGCCCCCTGCATCTCTATGTCACTGAGGCATTGGATCACATGACTGTGCTCCGACGTCATCGGTCACATGACTTGTGGGCCGGCAACTTCCGGGTCCTCCACGAGGCGAATGCGGCGCCCATTTCCGGTGCTATCGTATCGGTTTTCTAACTTTTAAAGCCCCCATTTCTGTCTGGACTCTACCCCCTGATGAAGGATGTTGACTGAAACGTGCAACGGGGCACATGCCGTGCCTACACAGCTCACCAGGTAATCTTACCTACCCATTTCATGATATGGGTTTACTATCACTGCTCTCACGTTTTGTATTACGCCATATGTGACATGCTGCTATTGCAACATCTGCATTTAGTTTCCTCCATGAACATTTAATCCTTAGTGTACATCCTTTGGCTCTGATGTATAATTACCTAAATGTTCCTATCATCCTCTGTATACTTTAGCACCTTAGCACAGTTATTGATATACATTTTCATATGTTATTTACTTGTCTTACACCTGGCAAGACTTGTCCACTTAGGCACCATTACATTATACTATTTTTTACTTATGTATTGCCAGTTTTTACCTTGATGTAATTTTTTACAAACTTATTTATATTGTGTGTGTTGTTCATGGCCCTTTGCTGTTTGTATTTGCAGGCGCTCCTGTTAGTTGTGCCACCACTCCACTAAGCGTCTTAAATAAAAGTGTTCTATTTTCTCTCTTCTTTATTTGACTGCTCCTTGACCTATATTTGGTCTCTTCTCTGTTGGTTATACTATTTACTCCAAATGGTCGTGTGCACATATATATCACTATCAATATTGACATGGTTATACAAAAATATTAGATTGATATTGTGACAGAGCCACTGGATATGTAGAGGAAGGGAGGTACGTGTCACTGGTCAGTGACGTGAAATCAGAGTGTTTTGTGTTTCCAGCACACTAGATGCTGATAGACCATGTACAAAGTTTAATGGGCTGGTTTAATGTGAGCATCCGCAGTGTGGGAGGGAAGGTGCTCACAGTACCCCTTTCCCTGCAGGACCAGTAGGTGTTTGAGGACCTGCAGTGATGTCATAAGCACATGACTAGTACATGTGATATATACCTGGACCTGTGGTTCAGGAGGTGTGGAGTATTGGGAGAGAGGTAGAACTCCCATTGTGGGTCCCATAGGAACTAAGGACACAGTATGCGTTACATTCAGTGAAGCCTGCAGGACAAGGACTTTGATAGACTTTATCTTTGATTCACCCTTATGCCAGAAAGGCTCTGTGTATTTTCATGAACTCGGCTAAGGTTTATGCAGTCTACAATAAACCAGCAGGTGAACTACTACCAGAACTGTTCCTGTGTCTACCTTGTGAAGCAGCAGAATGAGTCTGTTGACACGGTAGCTTCAACAATCTCAACAGCAGCAGCGGCAGCAGCAGCATGAGGTGCTAACGCAACAAATGGTAAGGCCGGCGGTCTCCTCCTCATCTCCGGAAGGTGATGCATACGCCCGGAAAACGGTAAGGTGAGCTATATAATAAATGGCGGTGGGGATGATGTGGAAGCCTTCTTGACAGTCTTTGAGTGGATAGCTGAATGGGAGAGACTTCCGCTAGAGCAGTGAGCAGAGGCACTGGCACCATATCTGACAAGGGAAGCCCCAGAAGGCATATTATAACTTAGCCCTCCAGGATGCCAAGGAGTCTGAGAAGTTGAAAACTGAGATACTGGCACGCCTGGCGGTGACAATGTCTGTAAGGGCTCAGCGAGTTCACTGTTGGTCATATGCTGGCGATAAACCACCTCGCTCACAGATGTTTGACTTGTTACACCTTGTCCAAAAGTGGCTGGAGCAAGAGTCGTCCACTCCGACCCAGATAGTCGAGCAGGTGGTGATGGATCAATTCATTAATTCTTTTCCCAGGCCAATACAGACCTGGGTTTCCCAGGGCGACCCCCAGAATGCAGGCGATTTGGTTGGACTGGTTGAGTAGTAACAGGTGGTGGAGAAATCCCTGGGGAGACCAGACATTACTATGTCCCTGTACTGGGATACCAAAAAGGGGGCTGGATCACCAAAGAAGGTGGCTAGACCCACAACTGGGGGACAACCCAATCATGCTGAGGGGACCTCAAAGACTGGGATGAAATACGTGGTCTGTTGGCGGTGTCATAATCCCGGGCGTGTAGCCGCCCAGTACTATATGCCCCCTGAACCTATGGACTGCAGTCTCGGTAGACGTGCTCATATTATGCTTACCCAGTCAGCTGTGTGTACTGTAAACCCAGCGATGGTCCCCAGTCATGTGCTGCCTCCGTCAAAGGTGTGAGGGTCCTCGGGTTGTTGGACTCTGGAAGTCTGGTGACACTGAACAGCGTGGCACTACCCCACCAGTTAATCCCCAATAAGTTGGAGGGTGTCCGCTGTATACATGGAGATGTCAAGCACTACCCTGTTGCCAGAGTAACCATGGGGACAGACTGTGGTGATAAGGCCCATGAGGTTGGGGTAGTGAGAGACTTGATCCATCCCATCATACTGGGTAGTTACTTTTCTCTATTCTGGGACTTGTAGCAGAAGAAGGCTGTACCGAGTGTCCCGGTTCAAAGCCATGCCCCTCTGAAGGTAACTGTCAGGAGCGGAGTGGATGGAGTTTTGCCTTTGTGTCCTCACTGGAGAGGAGAACGAGACTGTACAGGAGGAGCCCTGTTTCCCTGACTTAAAGGTTCTCGGAGAGAACTTTGGGACAGCTCAGCTTCAAGACCTCATGTTGAAATATGCTTTTGAAAATGTTACTGTATGTAATGGGGTTGCTCAAGAGTCGGGGCCAGCACCAGGTTCCCTCATTTTGCTTTGACTAGCGAGCTACTGTATCAGGTGACTTAATTGAGGGGTGGAGAAATTGTGCAACAGCTGTTAGTTCTGACTTTGTACTGGCGGAGGGTTCTAGATATGGCCTATGCACACATTCTAGGGGGTCCTCTAGGGGTAGAGAAAACCCAGGAGAGAGTACTGCAGAGATTTTATTGACCAGGTTGTTACAGTGTGATTCTAGATTATTGTACTGTAGGTCTTGCCCTACCTGCAAGGTAACTGCCCCTGTGTCTCAAACATTTCTTTTTTACTTTTCACTGTTATTGTTATCCCCTTATGGGACCTGAAGATGCGCTTGTCCGATTGCTTGTGCATAACATAAATATTGCACAGGGCACACATGATTTGGTCCACACCATTACCATGGGGCAGAGTAACCCCACACAAGCTGATTAAAAATATCACCCACAGGCGGGGTTGCAGAGTAAACAAAGAGGCTTTTTGGCATAGTACTCCCACAGATATGGGTGCAGAGTACACACCTAAAATTTTTGGATAGTACTATCATAGACATGTGTTGTGAACACTTTTGATCTGGCTTCTGTGTTTGTGCTCCATCTGGTAGTTGCTGCTGGTAAAGGAGCTGGTCTAGCTGACCAGTTATAGGCTGAACTGGATGGACTAATGTCTTTTTTCGGCCTTACTAGCTAGAGTTGAGCGAAACGGGTCGAACAATTTCAAAAGTCGCCGACTTTTGGCAAAGTCGGGTTTCATGAAACGAAACCCGACCCTAGGATGAGGTCGGCCACGAGGTCGGCGACTTACACGCCAAAGTCGTGTTTCAAAAGTTTGATTAGCGCTCTTTTTCAGCCAATCAGGATCCACGGACACTGTGGGCAACGTGATGACATAGGCAGGGGTCGCCACCATCTTTCAGAAGGGCATGCAAGTGATTGGCTTGCTTTGGTGGGCGTCACAGGGGTTATAAAAGGGCGTGCACGCCGACCGCCATCTTACTTCTGCCGATCTTAGCATAGGGAGAGGTTGCTGATTCTGTAGGGAGAGCGTTAGGCAGGGAAGAAGACAAAAAAACTGCTTCTGCTGCTAGCGATTTTGCCTGTGCAACACACCAGTCACTGTGTGTGCAGTGCAAGGGGAGGCTATATTGTGGTGGATCAGCGGTGTTGGTTGTTAGGCTGCCTTCTAAGGCTTCCTGACAGCTGCATTGCTGTTTCCCCACTGCTCTGCAAACTGCTTTTTTAAAAGCAATCCCAATTTTTTTTTGTCCTGCTAAGGTACTGAGCGTGCATTTATTCACACACCATACAGCGGTGTACGCTCCTCACACAGTACCGTGTAACGGCTGTTATCACAGCCACAGTGAAGCTATCTGTGTGTCACTGTGGAAGGATAAGTGGAGGACTTGTTCCGTTCTTACAGACCTACACTCTAGGGAGATTCCTATTCTGCCCAATTCTACAATTCACTTTTTTCACACCTGTGCCATCGAGCCTGTGACATAGCGCTCTGATATTCAGTGGGCCTCACACAATCCAAAAGTGTCCAGTGTCCACAAGTGTCTGCAGAAAATCTAAATCTCCCCTGTCCTATAGACACCTTGTACCTTGTTTTACATTACTATATAGTTTGTACGATTTTGTCTACATTTCTGCCAAAAATGAGGAAGGCTGGTGGAAGAGGCCGTGGAATTGGGCGGGGGTTGGCAGCTGGTAATGATGGTGTTGGTGGTGGATCTGATGGTAGTGGCAAGAGCAAAATAGGACCGAATGCAGGAGGTGTTGAGCCTGCGTCATCGTCTGGCTCCATAAGGCTTCGAAGGCTTAGTTTTCTAGGAGTTGGCAAACCGCTTTTAACGCCAGAGCGTCAGGAAAAAGTTTTGTCTTACATTGCTGACTCAGCCTCCAGCTCTATTGCCTCCTCTTCTGAAGTTGTAAAAAGTAAAAGCACTGAGTCGTCATTGGAGGCTCATGTTCATGAACCACACCTTTCCTTGTGTCCTTCACCACAACCAAGATTGAAGGATGACGCAGGCCATACTACTGATTACTCCATGGAGCTGTTTTCACATACCATGCCTGGATTATGAAGTCAAATGGTGAATTACCCAGGCCAAGATGAATCTGACATGGAGTGCACTGATGCACAGCCGCTGATAGATGATTCTACTGGTACATTCACTCAGAGCACTACATTGTCCTCGCAGTGTACAGAGCCAGATTCTGACCCTGATGAGACTCAGGTGCCCCTTCCCGCACACTATACCACCATACACGGTGACACAGAGGAAGGTGCACATGACATTGAAGAGGAGGTGATAGATGACCCAGTTGTTGACCCAGATTGGCATCCATTGGGGGAAGAGGGTGCTGCTTCCAATAGCTCAGATGAGGAGCATCCACAGCAGACATCAACATCGCAACAGCTGTTATCTGGCAGGCCCAGAGCACTCCAAAGACAGGTTCCAAAAATCAAAAGAGTTGCTGGATAGCTTGTCCAGAGGGTCAAAACATCACAGCGTGCTAGGCCGCAAAATGTCTGCCAAAGTAGGAAGAGTGCAGTGTGGCACTTTTTTGAACAAAATCCTCATGATCAGGCCAAGGTTATCTGTAAGAAGTGCGCAAAGACCTTTAGCCGAGGGAAAAATCTGAAAAATTTGAATACCAGTTGCATGCTTAGACATTTAACCAGCATGCACTTGCAAGCGTGGACACAACACCAAACCTCAAGTGCCACATGTGCAACTGATCACAAAGAAGGTAGTCAGCAATGCTATATTGTTTCCCCCACTGTAAGCCCACCGGTTAGCACAGCAGCAAATGTTGAGGTGTCGTTGCAAGGCCACAGCAGTCAGGGAATCCCACTGTTATATCAATGAAATACTGAATCTAGGCCATCAGAAAGAACACCAACTCCATCACCATCATCAACCCTCTCTCAGTCCGCCCTGTCCACCGCTACTTCCACCATATGCAGCTCTCAAGTCCAGCTCACCCTCCCAGACACTATGAGTAGGTCAAGAAAGTACTCAGTCTCTCATCCGCGTACACTGGGTTTGAACGCCCACATTGCCAAACTAATCTCGTTTGAGATGATGCCCTATCGGTTGGTGGAAAGCGCAGGCCTATGCAGTACCACGCTATGACCTACCCAGTCGCCACTTCTTCTCTCGCAAAGCCATCCCAGCCCTCCACCATCATGTGAAAGACCGCATTGTCCATGCACTCAAGCAGTCAGTGAGTGGAAAGGTGCACCTCACAACTGATGCATGGTCCAGTCGGCATGGCCAGGGCCATTACGTGTCCATCACTGCGCACTGGGTTAATGTGGTGGATGCAGGGTCCACAGGGGACAGCGGTGGTGGGACAGTGCTGCCTAGCCCACGGTATAGGAAACAGTTGGCTGTAGGCGTTCCACCCTCCTCCTCCTCCAGAAGCGAAAGCTCGTCCACAGAGCGCAGTCGTACGAGCACTCCATCTGCAGCTGCCACTGTTGCACACGAGGTGTCCCCCTATCGAGCAGCTAGTGGAAAGCGTCAGCAGGCTGTGTTGCAGATGATGTGTTTGGACGACAGACACACCGCCGAGGTGCTGGCCGAGTACTTGAAGCGACAAACTGAGTCATGGCTGGGCAGTGTACATCTTGAGGCAGGCAAGGTAGTTAGTGATAACGGCCGTAATTTTGTGGCAGCCATAGCCCTTTCAAAACTCAGCCACATACCTTGCTTGGCTCACACCTTGAACCTGGTGGTGCAGTGCTTCCTCAAAAATTATCCGGAGTTAACAGCCCTGCTCCATAAGGTGCGAAGACTGTGCGCGCACATCCGCCGGTCGCCTGTACACTCCGTTCGTATGCAGAAGCTGCAGCGATTGCTCCACCTTCCCAACCACCGCCTCATTATCGACATTGCAACAAGGTGGAACTCCACCCTGCACATGGTGGAGCGGCTGTGCGAGCAGAGGCTTGCCATAATGCATTTGTGGGAGGATACACGGCCAGGCACTTTGAGAGCAGACATGGAGTTGACAGGTGTGCAGTGGTCGAAGCTGAAAGACCTCTGTAAAGTCCTTCAGTGTTTTGAGGAATGCACACGGCTGGTAAGCGCAGACGACGCCATCCTAAGCATGAGCATCCCACTTATGCGTCTGCTCATGCAAACTTTGACGCACTTTAACGAGCAGGCGTCTGCAGCCAATGTTGACGAGTAGGAAGAGGTGGAGGGAATCGTTGATGACATTCAGCCATTGTCTGCTCAGGGACCTCTCCTGGACGAGTTGGAGGAAGAAGAGGAGGAGGAGGATGATGATGGGGATGATTACTTAGGGGAGGAGGATGCATCTCGTGGGGCAAGTGAAAATGTTGGCGTGGCAAGGTCTGGTACAGGGTTTGTGCATGACTGGAGGGATGTGGATTTGCCAGAAAGTGCTCCTCCAACCAGCACTCGCAGTGCATCATTGACACCGGGAACATTGGCCCACATGTCAGATTATGCCTTGCAACGAATAGCGAGTTTCCGAGTCGGACTCGTTAGAGTCTAGCGATTCCGAGTATTTCAGGATTCGCCCATCCCTAGTAATCAGTTCACACCAGAGTTCTGATTTAGTGGGGGAGAGGTCATGTGGCCTGACTATTTTTGCATATCAGACGTGTTGGATTTTTCTTAGGGCTTTTTGCGTGATTGCAGACAGTATCTTTTTCTGTCCTGTTCTGTCTAGACAGTTTGGGCCCCATCATTTGCTTACTCTATTCTCTGCCTGTGTTTTGTGCTTCATCTTGTCTCATCAGCAATATATGTTCAGGGGCAATCTATTTCTTTGGGGTTCTACTCCGGGGCAATTTAGCTTTCCCATTTCTCTCTTTAGGCTTTTCTGTGGCTGTGCCCAGGCGTCTAGGGCATCATAGGTATGTCCCACGGCTAATTCTAGTTGTGTTGTCAGTTTATGGGTCTGCAATCCGCTAAGCTACCAACCTCTCTGGTTATCTGGTTGCCTAGTCTATTCCCCTGTTATCCTCCTCGGTTACCTAATCATAACAGCCATGGGTGCATAAGATTTGAAAAATGTGTTAGCATGCATAGTACTATTACAGACATGGGTGCATAATAGTACAAAAATTAGTTTTGAGGCACAGTACTATGAAAGACATGGGTCCATAAAAGTAGAACATTTTGTTTTGATGAAGATTAGTCCTACCGATACGGTTGCAGATTAGAACAACTTTTGGGTACACACAGTTCAATCACATACACTGGTGCAGAATACACATAGAGTGTTTTTGGAACACTGTGCACATAAAAATTTTAATACTGTCCCTCACTACAGCTGTGTCCTGTCCCTACGTTAAGCAGAGCAGAAATAGAAAAAAAAACAATCTTGAACCAGGAGGAAGAGGAACTAGGAGGTGGAAGAAGCGAGTGTGAACGTGGTGGGGTAGGTGGAAAAGGCAAGGAAGGAGTAATCCAACACTGTTATATAGTTATATATATAATCAATTAACTAAACTAAAACTAGCAATCTACATCTAGGTCCAAGTGGAGGAAGAGATGGACATGGTATAGGTGGAAGAGGCAAGGGAGTAGTAATGCAACACTGTTTGTATTTCTTGTATTTTTTTTCCTTTGTTATTTTAGGGAAGTCACTTAAAAAATATAGAATGAACCCAAAATCAGCTAAGCTATGAAGCTACAACCTAGGGGCAGAGATCCAACTGGATGAGGAGAATGAGGAGGAGGAGGTGGCAATGTAGGTGGAAGAGGCAGAGGAGGAAAAAGCCAACAAAGTTTTTTTTATTTGGAGAGGAGGTACCAAAGTAAACTAATCATAAACAGAGTTCAATACTGGCTGTGTGTGGCTGGTATAGTTGTCTAGTCATCCAACGGTAGAACAAGTCCTGTGGGATCAACGCCTGGTTCATTTTAAGAAATGTTAGCTTCCCCACTTTTGATGTGGACAGGTAGATGCACCTGCCTGTCAGCACACCCCCTGCTATGCTAAACACATGTTCCGACAGTACACCTGCTGCAGGGCAAGCCAGCACCTCCTTGGCATAAAGAGAGACCCAGATGTTAAATGGGGCGGACCCATAAGTTAGTATGTGGAGACCTGTGGACAGGTACTCTTCCAACATGTTGTTGTAACGCTGGCTACTGCACATACAGACCTTATTACATAGTGGTGCTATATGTTGTGGTGTGTTCATAAAGTTTTACCACATTTTGCCCATGCTAACCCTGCTTTCTGAGGTGCTGGCAGTGCTTCAGCTGTGTTGACGACCTCCTCCACTGCCTCTGCCTTCTTCTTCCACTGAGTCCCGGATGTCAGATGAGAAAGCCATCAGTAGTTTCTCTACCAGCGTGTGCTTGTATTCACGCATTTTGTGCTCCCGTTCCAGTGACGGAAGTGGAAGTAATGATGGTATGCTGTCTTTGTAGTGGTAATCTAGCACTGTGGCCACCCCGAAATCTGCACTGGCGACAATACGGGCTACTTGGCGGTCATTGCACAGACCCAGCAGTGTGATTACAGGACAATGTATCAGTAGTTATGTGGACCTTGCACAGTTCACACCTGATTTGGTACACAACCTGTGTGTGCAGGACAGGGATGGCCCGCCTGGAGAAGTAGTGGCGGCTGGGTACAAAGTAGAATGAGACAGCCTCCTACATCAGGTTTTTAAGACTGTCTGTCTCCACCAGACGGAATTGGAGCATTTCAAAGGCCAGTAATTTGGAAATACTGTCATTCAGGACCATGTTTTGTGGGTGAATAAGGGGTATCTCCTCTTTCTCTTGAGAATTTTAGGGATGGAAAACTGAACACTTCTATAGGATGGTTTAGATGCTCAGTGGTGGTGCTGTCACATCTTCCTTTTGTAGGGATGCAGGTGGCCCTGCTGATCATGAGCGGTTGGATGAGGCTGAGAATGCAGCAGAAGAGTGAGCAATAAAAGGTTCAGATCTGTCACGCTTTTTAAGGTGTGTACTCCACTACACCTTGTGCTTTGAATTCAGATGCCTCATCATACAGGTGGTGTTCAAGTTCAGAAGATTTATGCTTCGCTTCAGGGTCTGATGGCACAGCATGCAAACTACCTGTCGCTTGTCAGCACATTCCCTGAAGAAATTCCACGCCAGGTAGATCTTTGGAGTTGTCTTTGATGTGTTAATTTCAGCGGTGAGCAGTAGAAGCCAACGTACTGGTTCGGGTCGCCAGCTGTGTTTTTGCACCATGCTCCCTTTATTGATGTGCTGCTAGGGCAGCGTGGTTACTTCATCTTCCACCGAACTCCGCATGTCACTAGGATGACTTCAGCTGCATGTGTAGTCTAGCGCCTCATCATCACCAGCATCATCTTTCTCCGACTACTCATCCCTGCCCTCTTTTTTGGTCTGCACACTGCAGAAAGACCCAGCAGTTGGCAACTGAGTTTCATCACTAATTAAGGAACAGTACTACCACAGGCGAGGTTGCAGAGTACACACAGCAATTTAAAGGCAGAGTACTCCCACAGAAGGGGTTGCAGAGTTCACACAGAGGATTAAAGGCACAATACTCACACAAGCGAGGTTGCAGAGTACACATAGCCACTTTTGGCACATTTTTCCCACAGATATAGATTGCAGAGTACACACAGTGTTTTTTGGCAAAGTACATCACTTAGCATGGCTGTGATGGCTCCGGAAGTGCTCACAGTTTAAAGGGAACCTGTCACCTGCACACTACTGCTTTTCAGCTTTGCCCACAGTTGGGCAAAGTATACTGCGCAAGATCTTATTTGAATGCGCATGCTCAAAATCTCTACGCGATCTGTGATATTCACAACAAGGAATGCGTACAGCAAGCTGAGGAGGGGTTGAGTGAGGGAACTGAAGCAACGCCCATCGGACCGGACCGAAAATATTGCCATAAAGAGCGTGAGCAATTAAAAAGGTTTTTATGGGTGATACATGGGGAGTCAGGGGGTTTCAGAAGTAGTTGTGGAATTCATAGCTGACACTCAATTAACTGATATTTTTAGCTGGTAGGCCAAAAAAGAGGTGGCAGGTTCCATTTAAAAGCTTGTTGATTGGCTGCACTGCAGCATTTCAACAAGCTTTGTTAGTCTGGCAAACATATCTGGTTCACTCATCCTTAATACCTTGTATGCAGTATTATTAGGTCTCTATGTAGTGGAATTATGTGGTCTGGTCATGCTGAGGCAGTATTTCTCCTTGGTATATGATATTATTCAGTCACTATGGGATGGTAATATGTGGTCTGATGATGATGTAGTGGATTTTGGAGGTGAAGAGCCATTTTGTTTTTCCAGAGCCTTTGTGCAACCAGTAACATAAACGTGCCCTATATCTCCATTGACAGATGATGGACCTGAGGGGACTTTTTTTGTGGATTGAGGTAAAGCTTTTATTGTGAACATGTTACATAATATTTTGGATCATAATTATCTTATGCTCTACATTGAGCACTTACATGAGGGTTTTATCTGTATCTTTGATTGACTTGGTTTAGTTGTAACCATGTAACCCACAAGGAATCTGTTCACTATAGTGAAGCAGTAGGATTAGGCCACACTTGCATGTGTAATGTGAGAAACCCATGCGAGTCTCTCGCATCAATATGAAGCACAGCCAACGGCACTCGGGACAGAAATATGAGGCTGCATAGAAATACATGCAGCCTCACACTCCAGTCCTGAGTGCCGGCGGCAAAGTCAGGTATTGATGCGCGAGTTTCTCGCATTACACATGCAAGTGTGACCCCGGCCTTACTCTGTACTACATCTGTCCTCTGTTTAGCGGTATACTTCTTTTCAGATGTACACAATACTGTGGGCAACCACACTTTTATGCATGCTTTAAAAGACGGATGTCTCGAGACCATAGGCCTGACGTAGTCCACATTGTCTTCATCTGCCTCATTATAGAGAATCTTTTGTCAGCCTCACTGACATCCCTGGCTGACCTAAGGTGAACCGATAAGCGTGGCAAAAAGTTCAGAAACTTTCCCACGCTCATTAGTTCATCTCCGGTCAGCCGGGGAGGCTGCGCAGAGATGAACTAATTCATTCTGGTAGTGGTTTACAGTGGGATGGTCGCGTTAGTACCAATCCTGTTGTAAATCAGTTAACCCCTTCTGATGGATTGTAGTGGAGGACCTGACGGACCAGCAGAGAGGTAAGTATATTGTTGCTTTTTTTTTATTTTTGTTACAGGACCATGGTTTTTTTATGGATTAGCAGAGGAATAAATTTGGTCAAAAACTTGTCTTTATTTCATTAAAATAATTTTTAATTAATGTCTGTGTGTTTTTTTTAACCCTTTACTAGTCTAGGGTTAATAATGGATAGGTGTCTTATTGACAACTCTCCATTATTTATCCAGCTTAATGTCACCTTCCAATAGCAAGGTGATATTAACCCATTATTAACCCATTAGCCACCGCTACAGCGCAATGGGAATAGAGAGGCTAAGTGACAGAAAAGGCGCATCTTAGAGATCCAGACGTCCTCCACGCCGGCGACATGTTCTTGCGGTGACGCCATTTTGGATCGGCGAAATCCCGTGATAGTCAAGATGGCGTCGCCGGAAGAACATGTCGCCGGCGAGGACAACGTCGGGATCCAAAATGGCGTCGGCGAAAACTCGCGAGATTTCGTCGACGCCATTTTGGATCCCGACGGCATCCACGCCAGCGACATGTTCCTGCGGCGACGCTGTTTTGGATCGGCGAAATCCCGCGATACTCAAGATGGCGTCGCCGCAAGAACATGTCGCCGGCGAGGACGACGTCTGGATCCAGGATGGCGCCGGCGGAAGAAGATGTTAGGGATCGTGGATCAGCAGCGATGACGGCGTAAGTATGAGAGACGGAGTGAGAGAAAGGGTCATATGTGGAGTGAAAGAGTGAGTGGACGTGAGTGGAGATGGTGAAAGGTGAGAGGAGTGTGTGTGTTGAGGAGGAGTGGTGTGTTGAGGGTTAACGAGAATTCGCCGACGCCATTTTGGATCCCAACGTCGTCCACGCTGGCTGATAGGTGATCAAATACTTATTTCATGCAACAAAATTCCATTTAATTATTTAAAAATCCTACAATGTGATTTTCTTAATTTTTTTAAGATTCTGCCTCTCACAGGTGAAGTACACTTAAAAATTACAGAACTCTCCATTTTTTGTAGGTAGGAAAACTGGCAAAATCAGCAGTGCACCAAATACTTTCCGTATTTTCTCCACTGTAGCTTTAAGAAAAGTAATATTATTCACTTCGCCGCTCGTGTGTTCTACCATCCTTGCATAGTACAGTATGGTCCTTTGTGCCTTTTCTTTTCCCATTTAGCTGTTGCGCTGATTCTCTCCACTGTCTTCCCCCCATAGAGGGTCAACAAGAAATCGGAGGACATTGCACGCCGTGTAATTATCCAGGTGACAAATATTATAATGTAAAATAGTGCACTATCCCTTCAGTGCTTTTATGTCATGCGTGTGCCCTAATAATAGTAGTATTTGACTGAATCTGAGGTATGACTGAATTCAGTATAAATTACCATATTTCTGAGTGCACTTTTACTCATTTCAGTCAGTGAAAAAATGGAAGCTAAAGCAACATTTTAGTTGAATTTTTTTTTTCTTATTTCAATTTGTATTTTTTTCCATGAAGCAACTGAAGGGTTAAAAACTTCCTGTATGTGGGTTGAATATTTTGCAGGGTGCAGGTTTTAATATGTTATATCCTTGTTGGGCTGTCTGACATATTGGCCCCTTTAAGTCACGTTCATTTTTTAAATTTTGTTCTGCAAATTTTGTTGAAAAAAATGGGAAGCATAACACACCAACCAGAGATAAAAATGCAACGTTAAAAAAATCGATAGAAATGTATGTAAAATAAAATGAACTTAAAAACGCAATGAAAACAATAAAGTAACCCAATTTACTTAATAGTAGAGGAATTGGTGCAGAAAATCTGCAACATCAAAAACTCACCAAACTAATGATTTAAGTAATGTGGCCTTCAGCTAGCATTTCTGCATTTATTAAGTAAATTGGGTTTCTGGTGTTTTTATTGTGTTTTTATGTTGCATTTCTTGTCTCTTATTTTTATATAAAGCTGCTTTGTTTTTTTTTATATTTCCTTGTATTTGGCTTTGACAACACTTTATTGATACAGTCATGTGAGTATTGCATCTGTTTTTCATGCGTTTCTGCTACGTAAACGCATTAAAAGGGCATGTGCATTTTTTTACTTTCCGATTTTCCGCATTTAAAGCAAGTCTATGGGGAAAATCCGAGCACAAAAATCTGCATACCCGCCAGAGAAATTGACATATTGCCAATTTGAAACATGCTCCAAGTAAAAAAGAAGGCTTGTATAAAAGTCATACATTTTGCTGAAAATGTAAAACGCTGCAGTTTGCAAAAATATGCGGGGTCAAAAACTCATTGTTGAAGCACAGCCTTAGGCCGGGATCACACACAGCAAGATATGGCCGTGTCTCGCAGGTTAAAACCAAGCTCTGGCGCCAGCACTCTGGAGCGGAGCGTGCAGCTGCACAGTAATACATGGAGCTGCACGCTCCGCTCCGGAGTGCCGGTGCCAGAGCTTGGTTTTAACCTGCGAGACTCGGCCGTATCTCGCTGTAGTGTGCCTTATAGTAAAAAATAATAGATTTTAGGACATTGTCATCAATGAAGTGAACGAATCTTGTACTGGATCATTTTATAGCCAGTTTGGTTATCAATAAAAATATAAAAACTGGAATTCACGACTAGACATGTTAACAGGGACTAAGAGAATCACCACAATGTTGTATTAAGGAACTTTTTTGTATTCTCAATGCCATGTGTACTCCTTGCAGAACCAATAAAACACAGAGACAGCTTGTCCTTGGTTATTTGATTCAGCTTGACTGATTTTATTTATTTTAATAAAAGAGTGCAAAAGGCATTGTTCTGTTTGAAATAAACTGAAAAAAATCATCCTTGCTACAGTTAGGGCTCATTCACATGACTGTATTTTCATTCCAAGTGCTATCTGTGAAAAAAAATGGACAGCACTCAAATCAATGTTATTCAATGAGGCAGTGCAGATGAGCAAATTTTTTTGCACTCTCCGTATCTGCATATGACAAAAATTGCAGCATGTACTAGTTTCTTCTATAAATCAGATTAGACTCACCCATTCCAGTTTATGTATGGGTGCACACAAAAAATACAATCGAAAGCCATACGGAGTCAAAGTATAGCATCCAATTTTTACGGGTACATTACAATTCTGTAGTAGAGGAAACGGTAAATCTTCCTGTAAATGATTAATAGCTGCTGTAAAAAAATGGATTGTATACGGAACTGGACATGGATGAATAGTGAGAAAAAAATTCTGGATGAAACTCTAAACAATTTTTTATTCATTCTTATGAATCTACACTAAGGGTGACTTTATGTGTTTGGGTTCTGCAAATCACGGTTTAACCCCTTTACCCCCAAGGGTGGTTTGCACTTTCATGACCGGGCCAATTTTTACAATTCTGACCACTGTACCTTTATGAGGTCATAACTCTGGAACGCTTCCATGGATCCCGGTGATTCTGACATTGTTTTCTCGTGACATATTGTACTTCATGTTAGTGGTAACATTTCATTCAAATAACTTGCGTTTATTTGTGAGAAAAACGGAAATTTGGCGAAAATTTTGAAAATTTCGCGATTTTCCAACTTTGAATTTTTATGTCCTTAAATCACAGAGATACGGCACACAAAAAACTTGATAACTAACATTTCCCACATGTTTACTTTACATCAGCACAATTTTGGAACCAAAATTTTTTTTTGTTAGGAAGTTATAAGGGTTAAAAGTTGACCAGCGATTTCTCATTTTTACAACACCATTTTATTTTTAGGACCACATCACATTTGAAGCCACTTTGAGGGGTCTATATGATAGAAAATACCCAAAAGTGACACCATTCTAAAAACTGCACACCTTAAGGTGCTCAAAACCACATTCAAGAAGTTTATTAACCCTTTAGGTGCGTCACAGGAATTTTTTTGAATATTTAAAAAAAAATGAACATCTAACTTTTTTTCATAAAAAAAATACTTCAGGTTCAATTTTTTTTATTTACCAAGGGTAACAGGAGAAATTGAACTGCAAAAGTTATTGTGCAATTTGTCCTGAGTACGCAGATACCTGATATGTGGGGGGGAACGACTGTTTCGGTGCATGGCAGAGCTCAGAATGGAAGGAGCGCCGTTTGACTTTTTCAATGCAAAATTGGCTGGAATTCAGATTGGACGCCATGTCACGTTTGGAGAGTCCCTGATGTACCTAAACAGTGGAAACCCCCTACAAGTGACCCCATTTTGGAAACTAGACCCCCCAAGGAACTTATCTAGATATGTGGTGAGAACTTTGAACCCACAAGGGCTTTACAGAAGTTTATAACGTACAGCGGTACAATTAAAAAATCATATTTTTTCCACAAAAATGATCTTTTCACCCTAATTTTTATTTTCCCAAGGGTAACAGGACCCAAAAAGTTATTGTGCAATTTGTCCTGAGTACGCTGATACCCCACATGTGGGAGTAAACCACTATTTGGGCGCATGGCAGAGCTCGGAATGGAAGCAGCGCCATTTGACGTTTTTGGCTGGAATTGAGATCGGACACGATGTCGCGTTTGGAAAACCCCTGATGTACCAAAACAGTGGAAACCCCACACAAATGACACCATTTTGGAAACTAGACCCCCTAAGGAACTTATCTAGATGTGTGGTGAGAACTTTGAACCCCCATGGGCTTCACAGAAGTTTATAACATAAAGCCATACAATTAAAAAATCATATTTTTTCCACAAAAATGATCTTTTCACCCTCAATTCTTATTTTTCCAAGGGTAACAGGACCCTAAAAGTTATTGTGCAATTTGTCCTGAGTACGCTGATACCCCACATGTGGGGGTAGCCACTATTTGGGCGCATGGCAGAGCTCGGAAGGGAAGCAGTGCCATTTGACGCTTTGGGCTGGAATTGAGATCGGACACCATGTCGCGTTTGGAAAACTCCTGATGTACCAAAACAGTGGAACCCCCCACAAATGACACCATTTTGGAAACTAGACCCCCTAAGGAACTTATCTAGATGTGTGGTGAGCACTTTGACCCCCCCAGTGCTTCACAGAAGTTTATAACACCCGGGCGTGAAAATAAAAAATTCGTATTTTTTCCACAAACATGATCTTTTAATCACCATTTTTTTATTTTCCCAAGGGTACCAGGAGAAATTGGACCCCAAAAGTTGTTGTCCAATTTGTCCTGAGTATGCTGATACCCCATATGTGGGAGAAAACTACTGTATGGGCACACGTCGGGGCTCGGAAGGGAAGTAGTGATGTTTTGGAATGCAGACTTTGATGGAATGGTCTGCGGGTGTCATGTTGCCTTTGGAGAGCCCCTAATGTACCTAAACAGTGGAAACCCCCACAAACGACACCATTTTGTATACTAGACCCCCCAAGGAACTTATCTAGATGTGAGGTGAGCACTTTGAACCCCCAAGGGCTTCACAGAAGTTTATAATGCCAGGGCATGAAAATAAAAAAATCGTATTTTTTCCACAAACATGATCAATTAGTCCCCAATTTTTTCATTTTCCCAAGGGTAACAGGAGAAATTGGACCCCAAAAGTTGTTGTCCAATTTGTCCTGAGTACGCTGACACCCCATATGTGGGAGAAAACTACTGTATGGACACACGTCGGGGCTCGGAAGGGAAGCAGTGATGTTTTGGAATGCAGACTTTGATGGAATGGTCTGCTGGTGTCATGTGCGTTTGGAGAGCCCCTGATGTACCTAAACTATTGAAACTCCCCACAAGTGACCCCATTTTGGACACTAGACCCCCCACGGAACTTATCTAGATGTGTGGTGAGCACTTTGAACCCCCAAGTGCTTCACAGAAGTTTATAACACTCGGACGTGAAAATAAAAAAATCATTTTTTTCCACAAAAATGATATTTTTGCCCCCAATTTTTTATTTTCCTAAGGGTAACAGGAGAAATTGGACCCCAAAAATTGTTTTGCAATTTGTCCTGAGTAGGCTGATACCCTACATGTGGGGGTAAAACAGTGTTTGGGCGCATAGCAGAGCTTGGAAGGGAAGGAGCACCATTTGACTTTTTCAACTCAGAATTGGCTGGAATTGAGATCAGACGCCATGTTGCATTTGGAGAGCCCCTGATGTGCCCAAACAGTGGAAACCCCCAATTCTAACTCCAACCCGAACCCCAACACGCCCCTAACCCTAACCCTAGCCCTAACCCTAGCCCTAACCCTAACCCTAACCCTAACCCTAGCCCTAACCCTAACCCTATCCCTAGCCCTAACCCTAACCCTACCCCAACACACCCCTAGCCCTAACCCTAGCCCTAACCCTAATGGAAAAATGGAAATAAATACATTTTTTTAATTTTATTATTTTTCCCTAACTAAGGGGGTGATAATGGGGGGTTTGATTTACTATTTATGGCGGTTTTTATGTTTGGCAGCTATCGCACGCTAAAAGACGCTTTTTATTGTAAAAATATTTTTGCATCACCACATATTGAGAGCTATAATTTTTCCGTATTTTGACCCACCGAGTCATGTGAGGTCTTATTTTTTGCGGGACAAGTTGACGTTTTTATTGGTACCATTTTCGGGCACGTGAAATTTTTATTCCGATTTTTGGGACGCAGAATGAACAAAAACCAGCGTTTCATGAATTTCTTTTGAGGGGGTGCGTTTACACCGTTCCGCGTGCGGTAAAATTGATAAAGCGGTTTTATTCTTCGGGTCAGTACGGTTACAGCGATACCTCATTTAGGTCGTTTTTTATGTTTTTGTCGGTTTTATGCAATGAAAACTATTTTATATAAAAAATAATTATTTTTGCATCGCTTTATTCAGCGAGCTATAACTTTTTTATTTTTTCGCTGGTGATGCTGTGTTGCGGCTCGTTTTTTGCGGGACAAGATGACGTTTTCAGCGGTACCATGGATATTTATATGCGTCTTTTTGATCGCGCGTTATTACACTATTTGTTTGGCGGTATGATAATAAATCATTATTTTTTGCTTCGTTTTTTATTTTTATTTTTTAAGGGGTTCGCTAAAGGGGTTAACTAATGGGACAGTTTTATAGGGCGGGTCGTTCCGGACGCGGCGATACCTAATATGTGTACTTTTATTGTTTTTTTTTTTTATTATTTCCAAAAAATGGATTTATTGGGGGAATATTTTTTTTCTAATTTATTTGGCGATTTTTTTTAAATTATTTTTACACTTTTTTTATTTTTTTTTTTACTTTATTAAATAGTCCCAGGTGGGACATCACTGTCCTGTGACAGATCGCTGATCTGTCACATCACAGATCACTGTGACAGATCAGCGATCTGACACAGGCACTGCAGAAGGCTTCCTCATGCCTGCGCTTTGCAGGCACTGAGGAAGCCAGCTTCCGCAGGCCCCCGAAGGCCCCCGTCGCCATCTTGGATTCGGGGGCCTGGAGGAAGGGAGTCCCCCGCAGCAGCGCTGCACATTGCGCTGCCGTGGGGGGCTCAGGGAAGCACGGAGGGAGCCCCCTCCCTGCCGATGCTTCCCTTTAACCCCCGGTACACCGCGATCGTGTTTGATCGCGGTGTGCAAGGGGTTAACGTGTCGGGGGCGGTCCGTGACCGCCCCTGACACATTGTGCCGGGTGTCAGCTGTGATAATCAGCTGACACCCGGCCGCGATCAGCGGCGCTCACCATGTGGGCGCCGCTGATCGCGCCGACGTACTATCCCGTCCCCGGTCATACGGGCCCGGGTACCGTGGACGGGATAGTACGTCTGATGGCAGGAAGGGGTTAATAAATGGACAATGTAACCTGGACATGTGAATCTGGCCTCAAAAGGCAGCAGGACACAATTAAAACTGAATACAAAAAAAAAAAATCTACAGAATAGTAGGTCTAATGGCTTGAAAAGAGGGAAAATTAATAAAAAGTTTTCTTTTGGAGTAATGTGATAATTTGTAAAATCTTAATACTACTGAATATTTCTGCACAGCTGCAAATCATTGATTAAGACCAGATGTGGGGAAACTGCAGCCCATGGGCCAAATCTGGCCCTCTGATTATCCCAGTCCAGCCAGTGGACCGAGACAGCCAAGGGGCTGGAACACTAGCCCATGGGTCATAACAACGTGACCTTTGCCACATGCCCGTCCTCGCCACCCTATGTCACCTTTCTCTGCATGCTCCCTGATGAAGCAGTAGCGACATGGAATTAGAGAGTGGTTTGGTATGTCTGGTCTACACTGTTTTGTAATTAGTATTACTGTCATTCTATTAGGCCCTTTAATTAATTGCCCATAAATTTTATACAATGTACTTGGCTATTTTCCATTATAACATAGTATTTAAGTTTCAAGGAAGACTTTAAGTCCATCTAGTTCAAACCATATCCTACCCTAACATTTTGACCCAGAAGAAGGCAAAATAAAACCATGTGGCAAACACTAAGCTCCACATTGGGGAAAAAAATTCCTTCCCAACTCCACATATGGCAATCAGACTATTTTCCTGGATCAACGCCCTATCAAGGAATGTAGTACTGTATATATAACCTGTAATATTATACTTTTCAAGAAAGGCATCCCGTCCTTTCTTAAATTTTATTAGGGAATCACTCATTACAACATCATATGGCAGAGAGTTCCATAGTCTCACTGCTCTTACAGTAAAGAATCCGCATCTGTGAGTATGCTTAAACCTTCTTTCCTCCAGATGTAGAGGATGCCCCCTTGTCCTCGTCACAGGTCTAAGAGTAAAAAGATCATTAGAAAGGTCTTTGTATTGTCCCCGCATATATTTATACATTGTAATAAGATCACCCCTAAGTCTTTGTTTTTCCAAACTAAATAACCCCAAGCTTAATAACCTGTCTTGGTATTGCAGACCCCCCAGTTCCCTAATAACCTTGGTCACTTTTCTCTGCACCCGCTCCAGTTCAGCTATGTCTTTCTTATACACCAGAGACCAGAACTTTACACAGTATTCTAAGTTTGGTCGCACTAGTGACTTGTATAGAGGTAAAATTATGTTCTCCTCATGAGCATCTATGCCTCTTTTAATGCATCCTATTATTTTATTTGCTTTTGCAGCAGCTGCCTGACACTGGCCACTAAATGTGAGTTTGTCGTCCACCCATACACCCAGGTCTTTTTCAGTGACTGTTTTGCCCAGTGTTTTACAATTAAGCACATAATTATACATCTTGTTCATTCTACCCAAGTGCATGACTGTGACGGACTCAGCTACTGGTGAGCCCATTTTCCTTTTAGAGTGGACCCTCTGGGCCGTGGCACCCACCCACCGAGGGTGAGCTTACCTTGTGAGAACCCACCCCCTATACAGGGAGTGTCAGGGGCAAGACCAAGGGGGTGAGCCACCGCGGCAGCTGGACCAGACGGCCGGCTCAAGGGACACTAGACGAGTGTCTGACGACTAGGACAAGCAGGAAGCAAGATGGGACAAGACGTTGGTGCAAGGTAACTTCATTAGAATAACTCAGGATCACATACAGTGTAAACAAGCAAAATGTGCAAGGTGCGCGTGTGGGCACGCCAAGGTCCATAACATGGTACGTGCCAGGTGGCACGCCTAGGTATAGGTAAAGGCATGATGGCATCGGACTCCGGACTGCTGGCAACGATCGACATCATCAAGGCATCAGGCTGTGGACATCAGCTCCGGACGTCAGGCCACAGTCATCCAGCTCATGATCTCTGGCAGCGATCGGCAGGTTCCGGGCATCCGGCAGGCAAACCAGGTTTCAGGCAAGGAGGCACGAAAGGTATCCAGGCATGGTGCGTGTTACGGAACACGCCGAGGTCCGAGGCTAGGTGCAAGGCAAGGTGTGTGTGTGTAGGGGACACGCCAGGGTTCAAGGCTAGATGCAAGGCAAAGTGCGTGTGTAGGGGACACGCCAGGGTTCAAGGCTAGATGCAAGACAAAGTGCGTGTGTAGGGGACACGCCAGGGTTCAAGACTAGGTGCGTGTGTAGGGGACACGCCAGGGTTCACAAAACAAGACAGGGTGCGTGTAGAGACACGCCAAGGCACAAGGTACGAGACAGAGTCCTGAGCGTGCAAAGGGCACGCCAGGGTCAGGCAAGGCAGAGTCCTGTGCGTGCAGAGAGGCACGCCAGGAACAGGGTTCAAGGACCAGGCAAGACAGGGATCAGAGCAGAGCAAAGTTAACAAAGAGTTGTGCAAGAGTAGCACGAAAAGGCACAGAGCGAGAACCAGCGTGACTGCAAGGGAGCACGGAGACCACGGCTGGGAGCGCCGGCAGGTGGTACTGACGATGGCAGTTGCAGGCGGGCACGACTAGAGGCGGCACCACCGCGGGGCCACACAGCCAGACCACTATAGCACTGGACGGGGCATGGCTGAGGCACACAGGCGAGCACGGCTAGAGGCGGCACGGCTGAGGCACACCAGGCAGGCACAGATGACCAGGCACGTGCACGGAGGTATGGAGCCACAAGGCAGGGCTAGGCAAAGACACAGGACAGAGACACGTACAGACAGTACGGCAAAGCCTAGTGCGAAAAGTGCAAGGGCGCACGAAACATCAGGGACAATACAAAGAACAAGGCAGAGACCTGCGCATGCAAAGAGCATGCCAGGGACAGTCTAGCAGCGGAGCATAGGCCGAAGCCCAGAGCTGACTAGACAAGGTACACAGGCGAGGTAGAGTCCTGCACGTGCAGAGAGGCACGGCAGGGACAGGCAAGGCAGAGTCCTGCGCATGCAGAGAGGCATGCCAGGGACAGGCAAGGCAGAGTCCTGCACGTGCAGAGAGGCACGCCAGGGACAGGCAAGGCAGAGTCCTGCGCGTGCAGAGACACGCCAGGGAGAGGTACAGAGCGGAGGCCTGCATGTGTAGAGACACGCCAGGAACAGAGACAGAGGCAGGGTACCTGAAGCCACAAAGCAAAGCGAGACAAGAAACAAGGACAGAAACACGGAACAGAATCAGAGCAAACAAGGACTACAAGGCAAAGCAAGGCAAAGATAAAAAATGGCACAAGAGACAACACTAGACAAGACACGAGACAAGAGACGGAGTACGAGCACGGAGCGTGTGCAGAGACGCACGACAGAGCAGAGTGCAAGGGCACAGAATAGAGGGAGCACCCCCACAGACCAAGCAGCCATGCAGGGACACCACACAATACTCAGGCCCTGAGCATAGGAAGGGGCGGCCTGATATAGGGCATAGCACCTCCTCTTCCAGGTCAGGACCAGGGGAGCACTTCCGGGTTCAGATCCACAGGATAACAGAGCACAGTCACATGATCAGAGTTCCAGACATGACGAGACGACCGCAGATCCAGTGCTGAAACCTAGACAGGTCACATGATCAGAGTTCTAGACATGATGAGATGATTGCCGAACCAGACAGTGCAGGATCCTAGGAAAGGTCACATGATCAGTGTTTCAGACATGACGAGATGATTGCAGAACCAGACAGTGCAGGATCCAGGCAGGGACACATGATCAGGGACTCTAGACAAGACGAAAAGATCACAGAAGGCAGAGCAGAAATGCAGGCATCCTGCAGCTCAGACATGAGGTGAGTGTGCACACTGCTCTAGCGAACATGCAGGACAGCAGACAAGATATGCACATGCACATCGCTCCAGGAGTTCTTGAGACAAAACAGACATGGCAAACATGACAAACATGGCGGACATGACAATGACCTTACATTTATCCCCATTAAAGCTCATTTGCCATTTATCAGCCCAAGCTTCTAGTTTACATAAATCCTCCTGTAATATAAAATTGTCCTCCTCTGTATAGATTACCCTGCAGAGTTTAGTGTCATCTGCAAATATTGAAATTCTACTCTCTATGCCCCCTACATGGTCATTAATAAATATGTTGAAAAGAATTGTGATATGCTCATTGGTATGTGATACACATAGTTTGTTCCTTTTATGCTTCTGGATATTCTAATACCATGTACTTATCAATTACACTAGTACTTTAAATATATATGGATTTAATTATTATTAAATTTTTTCTACTATTTAAGTGGACATTTTTTGTTTAAATAATAAGAGTCTTGAAATTGAACTATGGAAACATATCTATAGTGACAAACTCTGATAATACAATTACTTTTATTCAACTTGGGCATATTGTTCTTCCTTTTTTTTAACAATAAATTTTTTATTCAAAAAAATCATATAACAACAGAAAAAACTTGTTAACATAATTATATCAGTATAGCAGTCATGTCCAAATTATCACCACTAGTATAAACTAATTCCAAATTGGATATTGTAGGAGAGAGGAGGGAAAGAAGGATCACACAGAAGGAAAGGCCGCTGGGATTGGACACAAAACCAATCTAACCAATCTGATTATGAGAAGACCATAAGAACCAGGAAAAAAATATTAAAAACCATTCTAAGTGTGAGCTATCGCCAATCCAGTAGCCTCCCAAATCTCCCACTGGCGAATCGTTGTTTTTGCTTTATTGAGTAAACTAAACAACGTTCATGTAGATAATGAGAATATATCCTACCAATGAGTTCCTCCTGTGTGGGGGTAGTAGCTTCCCTCCAGTGCCTTGCCAAGCTCTGATGGGCTGCTGTCAAAACATGGGTCATCACTGGAACTAGGTTTGGGGGAAGATGGTCCGACCCAATACTTAAGACTGCCAAGGGCCCCTCTAGGGTTAAAGGGAAACCTATCAAGGTCCCGATTAAGTCTGCCACTCGATTCCAAAATTCTCTTATCTTGGGGCACCTCCACCATACATGACTCAGATCCCCCTTTTTACCACATCCCTTCCAGCATAAATAGGAATATGATTTGTTAAATTTGGAAATTTTATAAGGGGTCAGATACCAGTTCATATGTATCTTCTTTAGTTGTTCAAGATGGTTAATGCAGGAGGAGTACCTTTTAGTAAATGTGGCTGCAATCCACCACTGTTCGGGAGTGGAAGAGAAAGGTAGTGCTTTCTCCCAGACAATCATATAAGGGAGTTTTATCGACTCTGCTGGCGAATTAGGCCTGTTTCACACTTCAGTTTTTCATGTCAGTCAAAATCCGCCAAAATAGCGGAAAACGGATCCGCAGGCGGACTGACAGAAACAGGGGTGAGCGGATTGGCGGATGAACGGATCCGCCGAAGGTAAAAATTTAAAGGAACAGCGCCTGGGGAAGAGAGAGAGAGAGAGATTTTTTCTTCCAGCAGCCAGAAAAGATTTAGGGTTAAAAAGGGAAAATGCGGATCCGCAGGGCAAAAAAAAGTTACAGGCTCCAGTCGATGATCTCAGCGGACGGCAAAAATTTGGCGGATCCGCAAAAAAATGGATCCAACGGACGGCCATCCGTCAAGATCCGCCGGTAATGCAACTCAATGGGGAAAAAAACGGATCCGCCAAACAAAATGGCGGATCCATTTTTTTTGCAAAACGGCAGATTTTGACTGATGGTGACAAATGGAAGTGTGAAACAGGCCTTAAGAGTCCTATAAAACATAAACAATCCATGTTTATTTGGATGTTCTGCTTTAAAGTATTTCTGCATCATGTCTGATGGGTCAGGATTCCACCAAGCTGGAAATGTACACGAATGGATAAAATGATGAATTTGGAGGTACTGGTAAAAGCATGTTTTGGGAATCCTGTAAAGTTGGGACAAATCTGCAAAAGGCCATTTAAGGGTGTGTGCACACGCTGCGGATTTTGCTGCGGTTCCGCAGCATTTCTGGCCCTGCGGGTCCGCAGCAGAATCTGCTGCGTTGTACAGTACCATGTTACTCTATGTAAAATGGAAACCGCAGTGCGCATGCTGCGGAATTTTCCACGCGGTATTGCTGCGGTTTCCAATCCGCAGAAAGAATTGACATGTCACTTCTTTTCTGCAGATTCTGCTGCGGTTTACCATCTCCTCCAATGTAGAGGTGATAAACCGCATGGCAAACCTGGAGCCTAATCGCAGGTAAACCGCAGGTCTTTAACCTAAAATTTACCTGCGGATTTTACAAAATCCGCGGGGAGAAATCCGCAGCACCTAAAAACTACGCGTGCACATACCCTAAGAGTTTGTCAAGGGGTGCTTACATCTGATTTCACCCACAGGTCCAGCAACAACCCAGAGATGTGTGCCTCTATCGCTTTTACAGAAATGCATGTAAATAGGGATTTTGTCAGAGTTCTATCAGGTTATTCCAATAAGAAATCAACGAGAACATGGTATGTAAGGAAAAATTCAAATTCAGGGGCTTCAGTAGTTCGATCTCTAGCAAAAGTCTAGTAGACTTATAGGGAGCAAAGTGTCTTTCTATTTGGAGCCATCTATAATTAAGATCCCCAGCCCACCAATCCTTTGCGGCCTCGAGTTTGGCTGCTTTGTGGTACAAAGATAAATTTGGAACGCCAATGCCACCATGGGAATATTGGAAATGCAGAGCCCCGACCGCCACTCTTGGTTTTTTGTTTTTCCAAATAAACTTACACAATAGAGATTGTAGAAGCCCTATCCATCTAGATGGGAACTTGAGGAGGAGACATCTAAACAAGTAGGTGATCTTAGGCAGCAACATCATTTTTACCACTTGTATTCTGGCAACCCATGACAGTGGGAGAAGGGTCTGCCTCTACAAGTCCCCATGAACCTCCGAAATCAGCGATTCACAGTTCAACTTACTAGATTTCCAAATTTTGTAATTTTAATTCCCAAATATGTAAATCCCGCTTCCTCCCACTTAAAGGGAAAATGTTCTACTATTTTATCCTTTACCAAAGGTGTAATATTTATGGGGAATATAACAGATATTGTGGCATTTAATTTGTAATAAGAGATTCTGGAGAATTCAGTTAAAGTGTCCATGACACCCACCAGGGACCACTCCACGCCAGTGAGAGATAATATCACATCATCTGCACATAATCCCACCACATGGTCCATATCTCCCACATGGACTCCATGTATGTTTGGATTAGTTCTAAGACGCTCTGCCAGCTCCATTAGCATTAGCAAAGCAAAAATAACCTGCGAAAGAGGGCAGCCCTGCCGCGTGCCATTAGATATCACAAACTGGTCTGAGGTGAAGCCAGACGCACACACCACCACATTCGGATTAGAACATATGGCAAATATAGCCCTATATCTCCCACAAATCCAAACTTATCAAGAACCTCTCCCATATAACATTAATGCACTCTGTCAAATGTCTTCTCAGCATCAAGAGACAGCAGTACACCGGGGAGTTAACTAGTCTCCACTATCTCCAACAAATCTATTACTCTTCTAATGCCATCCTTGGCCTGTCTCCCAGGGACCAACCCAACCTGGTCAGGTACTATTAGAGAGGGAAGAACTGACATTATTCTGGCCGCCAGGATTTTAGAGAATATTTTTAGATCACAGTTTATTAAGATCACAGTTTATTAAGGAAAAAGGCCTAAAATTACCAGAAGTGTTCGGGGGTTTCCCTGGTTTAGGAATGGTTGTGATTACTGCCTTTAGGTTTTCATGGCTTATTGAAGAACTACATTTCCAAAAATTAAAAGTTTTTAGGAGGTAAGGAGCTAAAGTTTTGATGAAACAATGATAATAGGTGTTGGAAAATCCTTCCAGGCCCGAAGCAGAGGACTTTTTAGTAGAACGAATTATTTGTTCTATTTCACTTATAGATAGTGTTGAGCATTCCGATACTGCAAATATCGGGTATCGGACAATATTCGCTGTATCGGAATTCCGATACCGAGTACCGATATTTTTACAAAATCGGATACCGGAATCGGAAGTTCCCATAATGCAATGAGCCACTGTTGTGGCTGTGATTGGCTGCTGAAATGATGTCATTATGATGCGTGGTCTGTGCGCATCATGATGCGTGGTCTGTGCCGGCCTGCCGGGGGTCTGTACGGGCCTGCCGGGGGTCTGTACGGGCCTGCCAGGGGTCTGTGTGGCCTGCCGGGGGTCTGTACTACATATATACTACATTCATTCAGCATACATATATACTACATATATACTACATTCATACAACATACATACATACATAGTACATACTACATATATACAACATTCATACAACATACATACATACTACATACATACTACATATATACTACATTCATACAACATACATACATACATACTACATATATACTACATTCGTACAGCATACATACTACATATATACAACATTCATACAACATACATACTACATACATACTACATATATACTACATTCAAACAACATACATACATACTACATATATACTACATTCATACAGCATACATACATACTACATATATACAACATTCATACAACATACATACATACTACATACATACTACATATATACTACATTCATACAACATGCATACATACTACATGTATACTACATTCATACAACATACATACTACATAGATACTTCATATATACTACATTCATACAACATACAAACATACATACTACGTACATGCTATATATATACTACATTCATACAACATACATACATACTACATACATACAACATACATACAACATGCCACAGACATACTACATACATACTACATACAATACATTCATACATTCATACAATACATACATATAGACATACAGTACATATAACATAGAGTACATACTCACCATCACTTGTCACTTTGTTCCCCGAAGCCAGTGTCATTTGTGAGAAAAATTAGAAAATAACAAACAAGCAATATACTCCCTGATCCGCAGAAATCCACGAGTGTCCCACGACGATCTGCTGCACTGCATCATTGAGAGGTTACTATCGTTCACTGGTCTCAATTTATGGCAAAAGCTGCGTGGGAACTTTCTCACACAGCAATGCCAAAAGTGATAATAGGGACTATTTTTTTTTACAGTGGCGGAGGAATACAGTGCGGAAGGATACATACCTCCCATCATTGGATTCCTGGGGCCCCTAGAGAGCGGTCGCATCAGCTGATGCTGCTGTTCTCCACAGGAGATCGTCGTGGGGCACTCGTGGATTTCTGCAGATCAGGGAGTATATCGGTTGTTTGTTATTTTCTAATTTTTCTCACAGATGACACTGGCTTCGGGGATCAAAGTGACAAGTGATGGTGAGTATATACTCTATGTTACATGTACTGTATGTCTATATGTATGTATTGCATGAAAGTATTGTATGTAGTATGTATGTAGTATGTCTGTAGTATGTATGTTGTATGTCTGTAGTATGTATGTTGTATGTCTGTAGCATGTTGTATGTATGTAGTATGTATGTATGTTGTATGAATGTAGTATATATGTAGTATGCATGTAGTATGTATGTATGTTGTATGAATGTTGTATATATGTAGTATGTATGTATGCTGTATGAATGTAATATATATGCAGTATGTGTGTATGTTGTATGAATGTAGCATATATGAAGTATGTATGTAGTATGTATGTATGTTGTATAAATGTTGTATATATGTAGTATGTATGTAGTATGTATTTTGTATGAATGTTGTATATATGTAGTATGTATGAATGTAGTATGGATGTAGTATGGATGTATATTGTATGAATGTTGTATACATGTAGTATGTAGTATGTTGTATGAATGTTGTATACATGTAGTATGTATGTAGTATGTATCTATGCTGTATGAATGTAGTATATATGTAGTATGTATGTAGTATGTATGCTGTATGAATGTAGTATATATGAAGTATGTATGTAGTATGTATGTATGTTGAATGAATGTAGTATGTATGTAGTATTTTTTTTTTTTTACATTCAACACATTAGCCGGATGATGGGACTACTACTGTCCCATCATTGACTAATGTGTCAATCACTGTCATTGTAGCAGGCATAACCCAATGGAACTTGTAGTCCCATCGGACGATGCCTGCACACAGACACAAAGACCCCCAGCAGCCCGCACAGACCCCCGGCAGCCCGCACAGACCCCCGACAGGCCCACACAGACCCCTGGCAGCCGGCACAGACCCCCGGCAGGCCTGCACAGACCCCCGGCAGTCCGCACAGACCCCCGGCAGCCGGCACAGACTCCGGCAGGCCCGCAAAGACCCCTGGCAGGCCTGCACAGACCCCTGGTGTGCGAGACAGGCGCATGGTCAGACCACGAGATGGCACCTATCGTTGCATCAAGTGCACAACCTACAATTCTATCATCCACAAGAATATAGTCTATACTGCTACAGGAATTAAATCGAGAGGAGAAGTGAGAGAAATCTCTCTCAGAGCTGTGGAGATATCTCCAGATATCATGTAAGTTATATTCTGAACCAAGAGATCTCATCTCCCCCCTAGAGGTACGTCTGTTTGACCAATCTAACACGGCAGACATAGGGAGATTGAAATCTCCACAGACAATTTTAAACCCTTTGGAGAACACCTGAACCCTCTTAAGTGTTCGTCTGATAAATGAGAACTGGTGCATATTTGAGGCATATAGAGATACAATTGTGTATTTAGTGTTATTTAACCCTTTCGCGCCTGAGCCTGTTTTTGCCTTCGTGACCAGGCCAATTTTTTCAATTCTGACCAGTGTCACTTTATGAGGCCATGACTCTAGAACGCTTCAACGGATCCTGCTGATTCTGACATTGTTTTCTCATGACATATTGTACTTCAGGATAATGGTAGAATTTCTTAGATATGAACTGCGCTTATATGTTAAAAAAATCGAAATTTGGCAAAAATTTTGAAAATTTTGCAATTTTCAAACTTTTAATTTTTATGCCCTTAAATCAGAGAGTGATATCGCACAAAATAGTTAATAAATAACATTTCCCACATGTCTACTTTACATCTGCACAATTTTGGAAACATAATTTTTTTTTTTTTGGAAGTTATAAGGGTTAAAAGTTGACCAGCGATTTCTCATTTTAACAACAAAATTTACAACACCATTTTTTTAGGGACCACCTCACATTTGAAGTGAGTTTGGGGGGTCAATATGACAGAAAATACCCAAAAGTGACACCATTCTAAAAACTGCACCTCTCAATGTACTCAAAACCACATTCAAGAAGTTTATTAACCCTTCAGGTGCTTTACATGAATGAATGGAATGTGGAAGGAAAAAATAAACATTTAACTTTTTTTCACAAACATTTTACTTCAGAACCATTTTTTTTATTTTCACGTAAGTGTAAAAACAGAAAATGAACCACAAAATTTTTTGTGCAATTTCTCCCAAATACGCCGATACCCCGTATGTGGGGCTAAACCACTGTTTGAGCACACGGCAGAGCTCAGAAAGGAAGGAGTGCTGTTTGACTTTTTCAATGCAGAATTGGCTGGAATTGAGATAGGACGCCATGTCGCATTTGGAGAGCCCCTAATGTGCCTAAACAGTGGAAACCCCCACAAGTGACCCCATTTTGGAAACTAGACCCCTTAAAGAACTTATCTAGATGTGTCGTGAGCACTTTGAACCCCCAAGTGCTTCACAGAAGTTAATAACGTAGAGCCATGAAAATAAAAAATCATTTTTGTTCCACAAACATGATCTTTTAGCCCCCAATTTTTTATTTTCACAAGGGTAACAGGAGAAATTGGACCCCAAAAGTTGTTGTCCAATTTGTCCTGAGTACACTGGTACCCCATATGTGGAAGAAAACTACTGTTTGGGCACACGGTGGGGATCGGAAGGGAAGTAGTGACGTTTTGGAATGCAGACTTTGATGGAATGGTCTGCGGGTGTCATGTCGCGTTTGCAGAGCCCCTGATGTGCCTAAACAGTGGAAATCCTCCACAAGTGACCCCTTTTTGGAAACTAGACCCCCCCAAGGAACTTATCTAGATGTGTGGTGAGCACTTTGAACCCCTAAGTGTTTCACTAAAGTTTATAATGTAGAGCCGTTAAAATAAAAAAATCTTTTTTTTCCACAAAAATGATCTTTTAGCTCCCAATTTTTATTTTCACAAGGGTAACAGGAGAAATTGGACCCTAAGAGTTGTTGTCCAATTTGTCCTGAGTACGCTGGTACCACACATGTGGGGGGGGACCACTGTTTGGGCACACGGTGGGGCTCGGAAGGGAAGTAGTGACGTTCTGGAATGCAGACTTTGATGGAATGGTCTGCGGGCGTCATATTGCATTTACAGAGCCCCTGATGTACCTAAACAGTGGAAACCCCCAATTCGAATTCCAACCCTAACCCCAACACACCCCTAACCCTAGCCCTAACCCTAGCCCTAACCCTAGCCCTAACCCTAGCCCTAACCCTAACCCTAACCCTAGCCCTAACCCTAGCCCTAACCCTAACCCTAACCCTAGCCCTAACCCTAGCCCTAACCCTAACCCTAGCCTGCCTACCTGCTTTTTTTTTCTTTACTTTTTTTTTTATTTTTGTGTTTTTTATTTTTTGTATTTTTGACTCATAGTAACGCCACTTCTCCTCTGATCTCACACTGGCAGATGATCAGAGGAGAAGCAGCGTTACTATGTGACAAGATCGCTGCCCGGCACATAGTAACGCAACTTCTCCTCTGATCTCACACTGACAGATGATCAGAGGAGAAGCAGCGTTACTGTGTGACAAGATCGCTGCCTGACACAGCTGTGCCAGGCAGCGATCAGCTGTGCCAGGCAGCGATCTAGTCACATTGTAACGTGCTTCACCTCTGCTCATCTGTCAGCATGAGCTCAGAGGAGAAGTCGCGTTATAATGAGGGAGATCGCCGGGAAACAAGCAGCTTTCCCAGCGAGCTCTCTCATTGGCTGCTGTGACGCGACGTCATCAGGACCTGAACCAATCAGGTCTCGATGACGTCAGGGGTCCCAGCATGCATTGTGCACCGGGATCCCCGCGTTATAAGGTATGAGGGGGTCCCGGGGGGCACAAAACCGCCGACAGTAGATAAACGTCGGCGCTGCACAAAGCCCAGCAAGCGCCAACGTTTATCTACTGTGGGCGGTCGCGAAGAGGTTAAAGAACAATCAAGGAAAATAAAACTCCCCTCCGGATCGCTAGTAGTATCATACAATTTTAAGGTTAGTGAGTCTCTTATAAAAGTAGCCACTCCAGCTCTTTTAGTCTTGTTGTTTGCAAAGAACTGGTTTGGATATTGTGGGTTATTTAGTCGAGGATTATCCTGCGCCAACAAGTGCGTTTCTTGAACACAAATTACATCAGCAGTTTCTTTGCAAATATTATTCCAAAAGATGGATCTTTTACCTGGCGAGCTCAAACCATTGGCATTTATAGATAAAACCGTAATATGCTTTGTTAATACTATACATTGCTTTATGTGAGACCACTCCTCCTAAATGAGTGACAAACATAGGGAAGATATACAGGGGGAGGACAGACAGGGGAACAAATTTGCTTGTTTAGGCCGGAGTCACACTAGAGAGAAATACGGACGAGTGCTATGTGAGAAAAAAATCGCATTGCACTCGGACCAATGTTAATCTATAGGGCAGCTTCCATCATCCGTTTTTTTTCTCGCCCGTATTATACGAGCGAGCAAAATCGCAGAATGCTGCGATTTCCACCGTATCTCGGCCGAGACTCGCCAATGCAAGTCTATGGGGGCGAGAAAAAAACGGATTACACATGGACCATGCATGTAACTTGCGAGAAATACGCACCGGTCCTTTAGAAAAGCCGGCAATTCAGTGCGCTATACTGTAAAATCACAATGACAGATTAAAATAGAATAGCTAGAATACATGTATACACATAATATAGGTATATATATTTGGAGTGCCCCCACAGGGCCGTGGGTTACTTGGTACCAGGCCGGTCAGGCTCTTGAAAGGGGATGTCAAGGTGGCAGTGACCCGGTCCATGACCCTGGGCGTCCAGTAATTAAATAGAGGAAAGTTATGTGGTGGTTAATCGTGACGCCACCCGTGGTGTTCGGCAATGGCTGGCCGTCGCTGCGGTTTTGGTCCTCTGGGGCTGATGGTGATGCAGCAAAGATGGTTCAGCTTCCCACGGGTAGAATGGGGCCCCAGGGCAAATATATTTGATTGTTCAGATGGTGGTGAATGTTGGGGTGCAGAGAATAAGAGAAGGACACAGAGAGGTGCAGTTTTCTTTACTTTTTACTTGAAAGTAGTTGCAATCTGGGGTACCACATACGATAGATTGAGTCTGGCTCGCTTGGAGGCATTCAGGGGATCCACCCAGTCAGGTGGGGTTGGGGACCTTCCTTCTGCGCTCTGTTTTCGGGTCCCTGCTGCTTGTAGTTAAGCTGCGACCCTCTCCAGCGTGATGGTTTCTAACCTGTATGGCAGACAGCGTGAGCCTATATAAAGGGTACCGTCCTTTTCCTTTTCACTGTCAACTCTGGGGTTTTGGTCTGCTGCTGTGCCTCCTGGTGTTCGGTATCGCCAAGGAACTTGCAGTCCCCTGTACGCCAGATTCGGCTGTCAGGGCGTACAGCTCCTGCCCAGCCAAGGACTCTGGCGTCCCTTTTTATATATACCTTTTTGCTCTGGGGTCAGCTATACGCAATTTTAGTTCCCCAGAGCCTCTTGTCTCTGCTCCAGTCCCTTCCCTCTTCACAGACCAACTCTCACTGTCTCTAACTGGCTTGTCATGAGCTCAACTGCTCCCGTTTCCATGACAACTCTCTTGTTTACACTCTCAGCTGACTTCTTATTGACTCACTAACCCCACCTGCTGGCCAGAATTTATAAGGAAGCTCCCCTTTCTGACCTGCAGCAGGAATTGTCATGTAACCTGTGTTACCTGGCATGGGAGCCACCTCCTGCCTCCAGGCATGACATCACCCCTTAGAGGGAGGCAATGTCACTATGGCAACCAGACTCTGGGGTGTCACATTCCCCCCAGTGAAATTCAGTATTCCCAGACTGAGGTAACATAACAAGAACTGTTAACAACAATAAATGAAAATCTACAGAGTCTGAGTGCCCAACATCCACAGATGGGGGTTGTGCTCACAGCCCAACACCGTGCTGCCCTCCAGAGAAATGCCATCCCACATCATTACTGACCCACTGCCAAACTGGTCATGCTGAAGGATGTTGCAGGCAGCAGATCACTCTCCATGGCGTCTCCAGACTCTGTCACGTCTGTCACAAATACTCAGCATGAACCGGCTTTCTTCTGGGAAGAGCACTGGGTGCCAGTGGCGAATTTGTCAATCCTGGTGTTCTGTGGAAAATTCCAAGCGTCCAGCATGGTGTTGGGCTGTGAGCACAACCCCCATCTGTGGACGTCGGGCCATCAGACCATCCTCATGGAGTCGGTTTCTAACCATTTGTGCAGACACATGCACATTTGTGGCCTGCTGGAGGTCATTTTGCAGGGCTCTGGCAGTGCTCCTCCTGTTCCTCTTTGAGCCAAGGCTGAGGTAGCGGTCCTGCTGCTGGGTAGTTGCCCTCTTACGGCCCCCTCCACGTCTCCTGGTGTACTGACCTGTCTCCTAGTAGTGCCTCCAGCCTCTGGATACTACATTGACAGACACAGCAAACCTTCTTGCCACACCTCGCATTGATGTGCAATCCTGGATGAGCTGCACTACCTGAGCCACTTGTGTGGGTTGTAGAGTTCGCCTCATGCTACCACAAGTGTGCAAGCACAACCAACAGTCAAAAGTGACCAAAACATCAGCCAGAAAGCATTGGTTCTGGGATTTGGCCTGTGGTCCCCACCTGCAGAACCACTCCTTTATTGAGGGTGTATTGATAATTGCCAATAATTTCCATCTCTTTTCCATTCCATTTGCACAACAGCATATGAAATTCATTGTCAATCAGTGTTGCTTCCTAAGTGGAAAATTTGATTTCACAGAAGTTTGATTTACTTGGAGTTATATTCTGTTGTTTAAGTGTTCCCTTTATTTTTTGAGCAGTGTATATTTATATTTCATAGAGATATAGACAGCAGAATAGGTTAAAATTCAATTGTCGGCATCTGTAACATCATTACAGAACCCGACAGGATATGAGACATGGTTTACATATAGTAAACCATTGCCTATCCATTATTTTTTATATGTCCCTCACTAATAATGTTATGTATGTTAAAATTTGGAGCTGTAGGTGTTAAATTAAAGGAATAATTAACGGAAAAAACTGGCGTGGGCTTACGCGCAATTTTCTCCGCCAGAGAGGGCAAGCCAGTGTATAAATCCACACAGTCTCTCTGCTTACCACCCTGCTCTGAAAGCATGGATGGCCTAGCACTGACTCCCTGATTCTTCTAGCTTTCACTCCTGGAATGAGCACATGTCTAAACATGGCCTCCAAGATGTTCTTCCTCCTTTTTCTCCACTGAAACAGCAACTCGGCCCCTCCCCCTCCCAGTTAGGGTATGTGTTATGATTGGGTCACCGAGGAAGAAAGCTAGACCAAGCTAAGCCACAGAAAACCAGAGAGGTTGGTAACTAAGCAGATTGGAGACCCCTGATCCTATCACAACAACTAGCAGTAGCTGTGGAGCGTACCTACGATGATCCTAGACGCCTTGACACAGCCGGAGAACTAAATAAGCCTAAAGCAAGAAAGGGGAAAACTAAACTGCGCCAGAGCAGACCCCAAAGGAATAGATAGCCCCCAAACATATATTGTCGGTGAGACAAGATGAAAACACAAACGCAGGTAGGAAAATAAACTGAGCAAACGATGGGGCCAACACTACTTAGGCTACTTTCACACTTGCATTTTTTTTGCGCTGCACTGCATGCCCAGTGCAAACGCGCATAAAAATGCATTTTTTTGCGCATGCGTTTTTTTGCTCTGACGTGCGCATGACCATGCGCACATCAGCGCATCCATAGACTTTAATGGGTGTTTGGGTGAATTTTGTGCACATTGCGTGCGCATGCATTTTTTTGAGACAGGTTGGACGATCAAAAAATGCAACAGGATGCATTTTGTGCGCCCGGGCGCACACTACAAAAAAACGCATGCGCATACAAACGCATGCCAATGCGCACCCATGTTATTAATAGGGAAAAAAACATATGCGCAAAAACGCAGCGCAAAAAAACTCAAGTGTGAAACCAGCCTAAGGCCGGTTTCACATTAGCGCATTTTCAGCGCGCGCACGGCCGGGGGTAGCTCCGCCCCCGAGCCGGCTCTCTGCCCGGCGTGCCCGCCCCTTGCTTGTAGCGCCGCCTCCTAGTGGACAGCGGCGCCTGCGATCGGCGCACCCTATCTTTAGCATAGGGTGCGCCGATCGTGCGCAGGCCGTGCGCTAGTTGCGCTTTGACCTGCGCTGCGCACTTTTGACGGTGCGCCGTGCGCGCCAAAATCCGAAAAGTCTGATTTTGGCGCGCACGGCGCACCGTCAAAAGTGCGCAGCGCAGGTCAAAGCGCAACTAGCGCACGGCCTGCGCACGATCGACGCACCCTATGCTAAAGATAGGGTGCGCCGATCGCAGGCGCCGCTGTCCGCTAGGAGGCGGCGCTACAAGGAAGGGGCGGGCACGCCGGGCAGAGAGCCGGCTCGGGGGCGGAGCTACCCCCGGCCGTGCGCGCGCTGAAAATGCGCTAATGTGAAACCAGCCTAAGAAAGGACAGGAAAGGAAAGACTGTCTGCAATCACGCAAAAACCCTGCAAAAAATGCCCAACACGTCTGATAGAAAAATACTGAAGTCACTAGACTTCGCCCACTATATCAGCACTCTGGTATATTCTGAAAGCAGGGCAAAAAGAGGCCAATCTAATAAGGGACAAAAACAAACTGGCACAAGCAGTAACATAAGGATAGAAATTCAACACAGCCCCAGCCGGAGCTGGCTGACCACACACAACTGACATAGACAAAACCAGATCAAATGTGAACAATAGCAAAAGAACACGTAGCTGAGCATGCAGGGACTGAGCTGGAAACTAAGACCTCAGGAGGCAGGAAAAATCACCAGCAGGGATAGAGGGAGTCGGCTGTCTTAAATCCAGTCAGAAACTCCAGATCTCCAGTGATCCTCCTCATTATCAGGTGGCAGGCCTCTGTTAATTAGATCAGCTCCATTGCCTCCAGTAACCACCAGAGGGAGCCTGGAAAGAGAACCCGTGACCCCTCTGTCAATACAACCAGCTCCACCACCTTCACTAGTAACCAGAAAGAAAGCGAATTCACAACAGGTATGTCTGCAAAGCTCTAAGCTTCAGACAAGTGAGGGAGGGAGGTGAATTGTGGGTGTGTGTTGTGGTCTCTAGCAGAGAAAGCATAACTCCCATTGCTCACAAAGCACATACAAAACAGTACATATTTAACCCTTTTATGGCGGTAAAGACGCAGGGTGCCACATACCCCTTCCCCCTTATGAACTACTATTTATTTGTTCAAATTTTTTGTATTTTAATATGTCCTTGTCCTGTGTCAATTTTATATAGTTTCAATCAATAAATTTTTGTATACAGATTCATTTTTGTCCTTGTTTGATAACATTTATTTTGGAATCTCATACTATACTGTATATTTAAGGCTACAGTTGTGGCCAAAAGTATTGACACTCCTGCAATTCTGTCAGATAATACTCAGTTTATACCTGAAAATGATTGCAAACACAAATTCTTTGGTATAATTATCTTCATTTAATTTGTCTTAAATGAAAAAACACAAAAAGAATTGTCCTAAAGTCAAATTGGATTTAATTCCACACCAAACATAAAAAAGAGGGTGGACAAAAGTATTGGCACTGTTTGAAAAATCATGTGATGCTTCTCTAATTTGTGTAATTAACAGCACCTGTAACATACCTGTGGCACCTAACAGATGTTGGCAATAACTAAATCACACTTGCAGCCAGATGACATGGATTAAAGTTGACTCAACCTCTGTCCTGTTTCCTTGTGTGTACCACATTGAGCATGGAGAAAAGAAAGAAGGCCAAAGAACTGTCTGAGGACTTGAGAAACCAAATTGTGAGGAAGCATAAGCAATCTCAAGGCTAAAAGTCCATCTCCAAAGACCTGAATGTTCCTGTGTATACCGTGCGCAGTGTCATCAAGAAGTTTAAAGCCCATGGCACTGTGGCTAACCTCCCTAGATGTGGACGGAAAAGAAAAATTGACAAGAGATTTCAATGCAAGATTGTGCGGATGTTGGATAAAGAACCTCAACTAACATCCAAACAAGTTCAAGCTGCCCTGCAGTCCGAGGGTACCACAGTGTCAACCCGTACTATCCGTCGGCATCTGAATGAAAAGGGACTGTATGGTAGGAGACCCAGAAAGACCCCACTTCTTACCCAGAGACATAAAAAAGCAAGGCTGGAGTTTGCCAAAACTTACCTGAAAAAGCCTAAAACGTTTTGGAAGAATGTTCTCTGGTCAGATGAGACAAAAGTAGAGCTTTTTGGGCAAAGGCATCAGCATAGAGTTTACAGGAGAAAAAAAGAGGCATTCAAAGAAAAGAACACGGTCCCTACGGTCAAACATGGCGGAGGTTCCCTGATGTTTTGGGGTTGCTTTGCTGCCTCTGGCACAGGACTGCTTGACCGTGTGCATGGCATTATGAAGTCTGAAGGCTACCAACAAATTTTGCAGCATAATGTAGGGCCCAGTGCGAGAAAGCTGGGTCTCACTCAGAGGTCATGGGTCTTCCAGCAGGACAATGACCCAAAACACACTTCAAAAAGCACTAGAAAATGGTTTGAGAGAAAGCACTGGAGACTTCTAAGGTGGCCAGCAATGAGTCCAGACCTGAATCCCATAGAACACCTGTGGAGAGATCTAAAAATGGCAGTTTGGAGAAGGCACCCTTCAAATATCAGGGACCTGGAGCAGTTTGCTAAAGAAGAATGGTCTAAAATTCCAGCAGAGCATTGTAAGAAACTCATTGATGGTTACCGGAAGCGGTTGGTCGCAGTTATTTTGGCTAAAGGTTGTGCAACCAAGTATTAGGCTGAGGGTGCCAATACTTTTGTCTGGCCCATTTTTTGAATTTTGTGTGAAATGATCAATGTTTTGCTTTTTGCTTCATTCTCTTTTGTGTTTTTTCATTTAAGACAAATTAAATGAAGATAATAATACCAAAGAATTTGTGTTTGCAATCATTTTCAGGAAGAAACTGAGCATTATCTGACAGAATTGCAGGGGTTTCAATACTTTTGGCCACAACTGTATATGGGGCTCATGCTGTTTATTAGAGTCTATTTGGGGCTCATGCTGCATGTAAGAGGCTATGTAGGGCTCATGCTGTATATAGGATGCTATGTGGGGCTCATACTATATATAGTAGGCTATGTGGGGCTCATACTATATATAGTAGGCTATATGGGGCTCATACTGGATATAGAGAGAGGCAAAAAGAGAAAAAAGTGTTGTGAGGAGCTTGCCAGGGACTAAAGACTATTGGACCCATGCAGAGTCCACCGCTCTAAGGGGTGCAGACTTTTTCCAGCATGAAGCACCAGTTACGTCTATATTATTGTTGTTTTTTTTTAGAGATTTGCTTGCTCGTCAGTTCAGCCTCAGGAATCAATGTTTCTATTTAGTGACAGTAAGCAGACGAAGATGTACAAGCTAGATATTATGCATACATAAGGCCAAACCCAAGATTAGTAATCAAGAAACTCAATCATTCCATTGTTCTTCCAGCCAGTAGTCCCATTGTGTAGATGGGGACTGTAAACCCAATGGAGCAGTCACTAGAGGAGGTCTCATATGCAGTCCCAGGTGATGGGCTTTTTGAACATTCTTCATTCTTTTGAGCTAAAAGTAAATGTTTAAGGGGGAGGGAGAAAAAGAAGCTTCAGGTTCAGTCAGGAAGTTGGAAGAGTGAGATTGAATGGAGAGGATCTAGGCTGAGCTCCTGGAGCCATGAATGGATGGCCTTTAGCGTTTTGGAGATCAGCTTCCATCTGGGTTCGATCTGTCATCTGGATTTCATGAACTGTGACTACAGACTATAGTGGTGGGGGGTATAGAATCTGTGGGCTAGCTAAAAGTTGAAAGATAGTGAGTATCACCTGGTATGGGGGCAGTGAGACTACCAGCCCAGGGTGGGGATCTTGTGGACTGGGGGCAATGTATTTTGGACATGTACCTAGATTTAATGTACATCCATGGGCATAAAGAATAAAAAATAGTTACATCATTAACCTGCCTAAGTGATTATTACAACCTGCAACCTCAGATCTTCACAAGTAGTGGCAGCGGGTGGGATCAACTGTCTCTTGACAGCATACCAGGGAAAGTTACTGAGCGATGACTTGGCCGAATAGATCCAGACTTCATCCTCAAGAGGCACAAGAAGGAGGAGCTGAGAGCCCATTGCTTTGAGAGAGAGCTAGAGTGGTTGCCCTAATAAAACTCTTGGATGACTGGGACTGTAAGCACCCACAGGAGGAGGTCAGTGGAGGGACTACAGCCCAGGACTGTCATCCAAATGTCAGAGGATCGACTGACTGAGTTGAGGCAGATGCTGGAAGTGCTAGGAGAGTGGGCACGGAGATAGAGAGGGCAGCAGTGTTAAGTAAATATCTTGGTGTGCATGTGCATTACCCCCACATGCTTCTGTGCAGAGGATAGTAGATAACAGGAGGGAGGGGCCCGCATCTTTAAGGTACAGGGAAATATCACATTTCAATGAGTACACCTCGGATATTGATGAATATCTCCGGTTATTTAAGAACCTCTGACTTCTGCATGAGGTGTCAGTCAGTGACTGACGCATATTTTTTAGCATTGGCCTGTCTGAAAAAGCAAGAGAAGCTTTTAATAACTTGTCTCCTGGGTATCAGAGATGTTACTATGCCATTCACAGTGCATTACTAGAGAGGTATACTGACCCATATTTTTAGCATTGGCCTGTCCGGAAAAGCAAGAGAAGCTTTTAATAACTTGTCTCCTGGGTATCAGAGATGTTACTATACTGTTCGGAGTGCATTACTAGAAAGGTGTACCATCACATCTGAAACCTACCTGAGGAAGTTTCGGGAAACTGACAAGCCCAGTGCATACACGCATTGTGAGATTGCCAACACACTGAGTACAGCAAGCACTAGGTGGACACAAGGTCTGGGGGCTTAGAAAGCAGAACATGTCTTGGATATATTCATGATGGAACAATTTAAATCCAAGCTCCCAGGTAACTTATAAGAATGGGTGGCAGATAGAAAACCACTCAGCTTTGATGAGGCTGCAAGGTTGGAAGATGACTAGTCTGCTAATCGACCAGGACTACGTGAAAGTACAGCCCCAGCGAGTCGTCAGCAGGAGCTTACAGGGAGGCCAGTGAGACCCACGGATCGGTGATAGGAGGAAAAGCAGGGCTTTCTGACTTCACAAAGAGCAAGAGGTTTCCCAAGCCACCGAGTGTGGTTCAAGTCAGGGTGTAAGGGAGGGACAGGACTGTAGTTGTGACCTGAGGTACTGTAACATCGATGTCCAGTCCTTCCCCTACAGAAAACTGTATTCTTCTCTTCAGCATACCTGCATCTCCACATTCAGACTCCACTGGGCACTTCCCAGGCAACGACGGTCCCTCCCTCAGGCAACTCTCTAGACTGCTCCCCAGTTCCTTCCTGGCCTGACCTTGCCAAAATGACAATTCTTTCAGCCTGCTTCGCCCCAGACTCGAAATCATCAGTCATCAGGGTTGCCTCTGTTAAAGCGTCCGGCCCGTCTGTACCGATCTCGTCGAAGTTCCAACTTCCTTCATCTTCTCAGTCCAACTGACTCCTGCCCTAAAAGCATGTGCCCAGGCAATAAGTCGCCACATCTTTTCTTTCCTGTGCTGGCCCGTGGGTAATGTGGGCTGCAGCACTTTAATGTTGCATGGCTGCCAAGCTGTTTGTCCCTATAGCCCATGTGGACACTAGGGCACCCTGGCCCCATCTGACCTAACTTCCTAGAAACTTCTCTCTTGCTACCTAGCAGCCCCTCCTACAATTAACCCTCTATAAACATACCTACAAGGCCCACTATTATGCCCTGATCTAGTGGCCCACAGCAGAACTACACATACCCTATGTATAAGAACTATATACTAAAGTGCCCTCCTGTAATATCCCCAAAAGGATGCACTTACTTACCCTAGACTATACATTAACATCAATATACAATCACTTTATATTATATACAGTGTAGCACTAAGGAACGCAGTCTCTAAAACATGGTAACACATATATAAATGTGGCAGTACCAAAAAGATGAGCGGTAATACATGTTCCAATGTAGCAGTACCGCAAACATTCGTCCTAGACATAATCAACATTAACAATATGTAAACATTAGTAGATCAAAGACAATTAGAGAAAGGGAAGCAAAGCGGTAATTCTATATCTCCCCCTTACAAGGGCGAGAGGCGCTATGCTGCCATAACTGTGGATACATAGGACACTTTTCTAGGGAATGTCGGGATGTTCTAGCCCACATCATCCACGTCCCTAACCGGTGAACATTGTGTTGTAATGGGGCTGGAATGCTGGCTCCCTTGATTATCCAGTGAGTTCTCTTTGGCCAAGTATCTTTTAACCTTCGTCCGGCTGAGTAGGTACAATTGTACCTATTCCGTTTTAAAATTGCAATAACTTTTTTTCGAAAAGCCGTAGAGGGCTGAAATTTCGTGACATCTCTGCAGTTTTGGTCCAGAATATATTGGCCAAATTTCAATAAAATATCTGCACCCCCTTCCGAGATAAGGGGTCGAGATATTTTTGCGTCCATAACAAGCTGCATAGGTACAAATGTACCCTCATATATTTTGAATGAAGATAATGCAAGGAAAAAAGAATAATATTTTTTTTAATGATAATGCTATTTTATTATTATAAACAAGTAAAAAACTGTTCATTTACATTATAAAAGAAAATGTAAGAAACTTTTTTTATTGATTTTCTTCGCAAGTAATGCATGTTGTCTTTGCTACAGAGTGTTCATCGCAAATGGGTTTCACACAAACCACACAAGACTTTCTAGTCTTACGTTGTTTTCGCCTCAGGTCTCGGCAGACATAGCAACTACCAACAACAGGGGACGGTCCACGACTACCATGAGGTATTTGCATTTCTACTGCACCTCGAAGAAAATGGTTTCTCATCATCATTCGGTTTGTACTACGATCTTCAATTGCAGGCATACACAGCTGATTTGCGAGATCTTTCAGGAACTTTCTTCTTTGATCCTTTGTTCTGAAGCTTGGATTGTGTTCTCTGTAGATGATGTAGGATGCAAACCCAGTGACGTCAATCATATTGTAGAAAAATGCCAGAGGCCAAAGTAATGTTTGTCGTTTCACAGTGTACTCTCCCAACATTTTATCCATAACATCAACTCCGCCTTTTGTTTTGTTGTAGTATTTTATTATCTCTGGCTTAGCTGCTAGTGTCTCTTCAACTTCTCCCGTCATGTGCATAGATGATAGAAGCATGACTGATTTGTTCTTCATTGGTACATATGAACAGACTGTTGCATCATGATTGTAGGCAAAATTTGTTGAGTTTACAGGCCTTTCTTTGGCTGGCTGCATGTTGCTAGGTAGGAACCTTTTGTTTTTTCTCACTGTACCAACTAGTGTCATGTTCCAGGAGTTCAATACCTTAGCTAGTTCCATGGTTGTAAAGAAGTTATCGGTGGTGACATTTCTTCCAGAGCCTTTATACAAGCTCACTAGGTCCAATACTGTTCGTTCACCAATGTTTACTTGTCGAGGACCATCAGTTGGTTTCCCAGTGTAGAGCTGACCTTGTAATGGGTAGGCTTTTGACGAGTCACAAGCCCAGAAAATCTTTATGCCATATTTAGCTGGTTTTGAAGGTATATACTGGGTAAATTTAGTATGGCCTCTAAATGGAAATAATTGCTCGTCGACGGTGATACAATTATATGGCTTGTAGGCTCTCTTCAGATTTCTGTTCAGCATTGTCCAGATGTCCCGTATTGGTGCAGCTTTATGGTATTGGTGCAGCTTTATCTGTTTGCACACGTTCTGCACGTGTATTTTCATTGTCAAATCTGATAAATCTGAGTTTCATCTTGAAACGGTCATGAGTAGAGTTGAGCGACTTTTTTTTTTTAGGGTCGAGTTTCGTTTCGTGAAACCCGACTTTTCCAAAAGTCGGGTCGAGCAAGATCGGCCGATTATAGGGAAAAGTCGGGGTCGTCCCGAAACACGAAACCCAATGTAAGTCAATGGGGAATAAAAGGAGGACAGGAAACACACCTACAGTGCTCGTTTGAATGCCAAAAGCATCAATTCTTCTTACTTAAGCTGGTCAACCTTAATTAACTTCATAATATAAGTTACGCACTGAAAAATGGGGGTTATTTGGCTAAAGTTGTGGGGGGGTAGGGCTGGCTCCAGGTTTTCATGTGCCCTGGGCGAAAGAGCGCCCCTTTAACACATACCACAACTCATCATGCTCCAATACGGCAGAGAAATAGCGGTATAGTACAATGAAAAATACTTCACTTTTTACATCTCATGACGAGGCCCATCTATTTCTCCATACAGAATCATTGGTCCCATATAATGTTTGAAACAGTATATGATGAGCTCCACATAATGCTACAGTATATATTGGTCCCCATGGATGAAGCTCCACTGTCTTATGGGCCCAAATAATGCTCCAAACATAATGGGCCCCATTTCTAATGCTCTAGTGTATAATGGGCCCTGTAAATGCTGCTCCAGTGTCTGATGTCCACCTTTGGAATGTTCCAGTGTATGGTGGGCCCCATCTATCATTCTCCAGAGTATAGTGCTCCCCAAAAATTGCTGTCCCAACATTGAAAACAATCAAATAAGTCTCCTCGCTAGGGAATCCCTGTACTAGTCTGGACTCCTCGTCATCCCCATCTTCCATCTCACTGCACAGTATTTCAACCTTGCAAGTGCTGTGATCCTGAGCAAGCAGGGGGGGCCCACTCGTTGGCGACGGCACTGGCACAGGGCCCCTGATAGTACGGTGGTGTGTCTGATGGCGGGTGGGCCGAACCTGCACTTTCATCTGCAGCTTCCTCTTTGTCACCGTGTAAGATGGAACTGTATATGGGAAGGGTAACCTGAGTTTCATCAGGGTCAGATTCAGGCCGTGTAGCGTGCGAGGGGAATGTAGGTGTCTGGGTCAATGTACCAGCAGATTCATCGAGCAGTGGCTGGGCATCAGTGCACTTGTGTTGTCCCCAGGAGTACGGTCGCCACAGTGGCATTACCTTCCTCCTAGGGAGTGTGATGTCATGCTTGGGAGCAACGAAGGATCTCTCTAACAGGTTAACTGGGCGGCGTTATTCCCACGAGTCATGACCCTCCAAACCGCGTTCATGAAGGCAAAGTGTTTGTTTTACGTGGGCAGTATGGTTGCAAAGCTGAACCTTAAAGGAATGTCCAGAAGGGCACCACCAGGAGTGGAGCCTATGGTTAAATTCGACTCCACCTGGGAAACCTCAACCATGCCAGCTACAGAACAGATGCACACATTGCAAGCTTAATTCAGTTAACGAACGAGACTCCGTCATGCCCCGCGGTCCGAGTCCGGCTTACTAGAGGGACACGTGAGGCTCTGGCACATGAGATTGGCCAATAACTGGTGTGTCATGCCCTTACATGTCCGTGGCTGCATGTGCGCTACACTGAAAAGGCCAGCGTTTGTCGCTTACAGGTGCAGATAACCCGCTGATCAACGTTAGTGATGGGGATCACTGATTACAATTATTACCCGCGAACGATGATTTCCCAGTAAGTGCAGGTCAACCGCAGTTCCGGAATAAGGCCTAACCGTCATTCCTGAAAAAAGGAAAAACATACGTGTGCAAACCACAGGTGCTGTAGCTTGCTTAACAGCTCGCCAGCCGTTCTCACGCCCAGTATGGATTACACGTGATTGCACAAAGGTGAGAAAGGGTACCGTATCCCCGGATAACATGTATGGATAGCGTACACATTCAAAAGATATGTCTATACATCAGGAGGCAGGCTCAGACGGTGTCAGGCCCAGTATGGATTGCACGTGATTGCACAAAGGTTAGAAAGGGTACCGTATCCCCGGATAACATGTATGGATAGCGTACACATTCAAAAGATATGTCTATACATCAGGAGGCAGGCTCAGATGGTGTTAGGCCCAGTATGGCTTGCACGTGATTGCACAAAGGTGAGAAAGGGTACCGTATCCCAGGATAACATGTATGGATAGCGTACACATTCAAAAGATATGTCTATACATCAGGAGGCAGGCTCAGACGGTGTTAGGCCCAGTATGGCTTGCACGTGATTGCACAAAGGTGAGAAAGGGTACCGTATCCCCGGATAACATGTATGGATAGCGTACACATTCAAAAGATATGTCTATACATCAGGAGGCAGGCTCAGACGGTGTTAGGCCCAGTATGGCTTGCACGTGATTGCACAAAGGTGAGAAAGGGTACCGTATCCCAGGATAACATGTATGGATAGCGTACACATTCAAAATATATGTCTATACATCAGGAGGCAGGCTCAGACGGTGTCAGGCACAGTATGGATTTGACGGCCCAGACTACACAGCGGAGGAGCAGGGAGAGGTAAAGATTGCAAATGCTGGGGCCCTGCCCAAGCAAGGGGGGCCCACTCGTGGGCGTCGGTACTGGCACTGGGTCCCTCATAGTACGGCGGTGCGTCTGATGGCTGGTGTGCACCACCACCGTCAGAGACACTTGATTGCACTATGAGGGACCCTGTGCCAGTGCCTGCGCCCAAGAGTCGGCCTACCCACCTGTCCAGTGCAACGGCCCTCGCACGGTGTCGTGCGCTAGGTGGTGACCCCGGCCATGGGGGGGGGAGGCAGCACAGTTAGGGAGTTTTAGAAAGTGGCATATGTTGATGTTGGACATTCAGCTGATGCAAAAGGCGAAATAGGTCAAGTCCCAGGAAGAGGTGGACCAAAGCAAGCCATTTTTCTGTCATCCTATGTGTCATCAGGGGAAGGTGGGACAAAATCCTTGGAAACCCATGCATGGTTCATTTTAATGAAGGTTAGATTATCCACATTTTGGGTTGACAGACGGGTCCTTTTTTCTGTCAGGATTGATCCAGCTGCACTGAAGACTCTTTCCGATAGCACACCTGCAGCTGGGCAAGCGAGCTCCTGTAAGGCATATTGTGCCAATTCAGGCCAGGTGTCCAGTTTAGCGGCCCAATAGTCAAAGGGGAATGACCTGTGTGGGAGAACATCGATATGGGAGGAAAAGTAGTTTGTAACCATAGTTGACAACTGCTGTCTCCTGTCACTTTCCATCGATGCTGTATTACCAGTTGTGTGAGCGGTACTTGAAAAATCAGTCCACAACATTGTCATGAAACCCCTGTCTCCAACGCCACTTCTGCTGTGTGCACCATGAACACCTCTGCCAAGCTGCCCCCGGCCCGTACGGCTCGTGTGAGAACCATCACCGCTGCTGTGTGCTGGGAATGCCTCAAGCAACCGATTTACCAGAGTTGCTTGTTTATTAGCCAATATTAGGTCAAGGTTCTCCTGTGGCATGATGTTTTGTAATTTCCCTTTATAGCGTGGATCCAGGATGCTGGCCAACCAGTAGTCGTCATCGTTCATCATTTTGGCAATGCGGGGGTCCCTTTTTAGGATCCGCAAGGCAAAATCTGACATGTGGGCCAATGTTCCCGGTGTCAATGATGCACTGCGAGTGCTGGTTGTAGGAGCACTTTCTGGCAAATCCACATCCCTCCAGTCACGCACAAACCCTGTACCAGACCTTGCCACGCCAACATTTTCACTTGCCCCACGAGATGCATCCTCCTCCCCTAAGTAATCATCCCCATCATCATCCTCTTCCTCCTCTTCTTCCTCCAACTCGTCCAGGAGAGGTCCCTGAGCAGACAATGGCTGAATGTCATCAAGGATTCCCTCCACCTCTTCCTCCTTGTCAACATTGGCTGCAGACGCCTGCTCCTTAAAGTGCGTCAAAGTTTGCATGAGCAGACGCATAAGTGGGATGCTCATGCTTAGGATGGCGTCGTCTGCGCTTACCAGCCGTGTGCATTCCTCAAAACACTGAATGACTTTACAGAGGTCTTTCAGCTTCGACCACTGCACACCTGTCAACTCCATGTCTGCTCTCAAAGTGCCTGGCCGTGTATCCTCCCACAAATGCATTATGGCCTGCCTCTGTTCGCACAGCCGCTCCACCATGTGCAGGGTGGAGTTCCACCTTGTTGCAATGTCGATAATGAGGCGGTGGTTGGGAAGGTGGAGCAATCGCTGCAGCTTCTGCATACGAACGGAGTGTACAGGCGACCAGCGGATGTGCTCGCACAGTCTTCGCACCTTCTGGAGCAGGGCTGTTATCTCCGGATAATTTTTGAGGAAGCACTGCACCACCAGGTTCAAGGTGTGAGCCAAGCAAGGTATGTGGCTGAGTTTTGAAAGGGCTATGGCTGCCACAAAATTACGGCCGTTATCACTAACTACCTTGCCTGCCTCAAGATGTACACTGCCCAGCCATGACTCAGTTTGTCGCTTCAAGTACTCGGCCAGCACCTCGGCGGTGTGTCTGTCGCCCAAACACATCATCTGCAACACAGCCTGCTGACGCTTTCCACTAGCTGCTCGATAGGGGGACACCTCGTGTGCAACAGTGGCAGCTGCAGATGGAGTGCTCGTACGACTGCGCTCTGTGGACGAGCTTTCGCTTCTGGAGGAGGAGGAGGAGGGTGGAACGCCTACAGCCAACTGTTTCCTATACCGTGGGCTAGGCAGCACTGTCCCACCACCGCTGTCCCCTGTGGACCCTGCATCCACCACATTAACCCAGTGCGCAGTGATAGACACGTAACGGCCCTGGCCATGCCGACTGGACCATGCATCAGTTGTGAGGTGCACCTTTCCACTCACTGACTGCTTGAGTGCATGGACAATGCGGTCTTTCACATGATGGTGGAGGGCTTGGATGGCTTTGCGAGAGAAGAAGTGGCGACTGGGTAGGTCATAGCGTGGTACTGCATAGGCCATGAGTTCGCGGAAAGCTGCGCTTTCCACCAACCGATAGGGCATCATCTCAAACGAGATTAGTTTGGCAATGTGGGCGTTCAAACCCAGTGTACGTGGATGTGAGACTGAGTACTTTCTTGACCTACTCATAGTGTCTGTGAGGGTGAGCTGGACTTGAGAGCTGCATATGGTGGAAGTAGCGGTGGACAGGGCGGACTGAGAGAGGGTTGATGATGGTGATGGAGTTGGTGTTCTTTCTGATGGCCTAGATTCAGTATTTCATTGATATAACAGTGGGATTCCCTGACTGCTGTGGCCTTGCAACGACACCTCAACATTTGCTGCTGTGCTAACCGGTGGGCTTACAGTGGGGGAAACAATGTAGCGTTGCTGACTACCTTCTTTGTGATCAGTTGCACATGTGGCACTTGAGGTTTGGTGTTGTGTCCACGCTTGCAAGTGCATGCTGGTTAAATGTCTAAGCATGCAACTGGTATTCACATTTTTCAGATTTTTCCCTTGGCTAAAGGTCTTTGCGCACTTCTTACAGATAACCTTGGCCTGATCATGAGGATTTTGTTCAAAAAAGTGCCACACTGCACTCTTCCTACTTTGGCAGACATTTTGCGGCCTAGCACGCTGTGATGTTTTGACCCTCTGGACAAGCTGTCCAGCAACTCTTTTGATTTTTGGAACCTGTCTTTGGAGTGCTCCGGGCCTGCCAGATAACAGCTGTTGCGATGTCGATGTCTGCTATGGATGCTCCTCATCTGAGCTATTGGAAGCAGCACCCTCTTCCCCCAATGGATGCCAATCTGGGTCAACAACTGGGTCATCCATCACCTCCTCTTCAATGTCATGTGCACCTTCCTCTGTGTCACCATGTATGGTGGTATAGTGTGCGGGAAGGGACACCTGAGTCTCATCAGGGTCAGAATCTGGCTCTGTACACTGCAAGGACAATGTAGTGCTCTGAGTGAATGTACCAGCAGAATCATCTATCAGTGGCTGTGCATCAGTGCACTCCATGTCAGATTCATCTTGGCCAGGGTAATTCACCATTTCACTTGATAATCCAGGCATGGTATGTGAAAACAGCTCCATGGAGTAATCAGTAGTATGGCCTGCGTCATCCTTCAATCTTGGTTGGGGTGAAGGACACAAGGAAAGGTGTGGTTCATGAACATGAGCCTCCAATGACGACTCAGTGCTTTTACTTTTTACAACTTCAGAAGAGGAGGCGATAGAGCTGGAGGCTGAGTCAGCAATGTAAGACAAAACTTTTTCCTGATGCTCTGGCGTTAAAAGCGGTTTGCCAACTCCTAGAAAACTAAGCCTTCGAAGCCTTATGGAGCCAGACGATGACGCAGGCTCAACACCTCCTGCATTCGGTCCTATTTTGCTTTTGCCACTACCATCAGATCCACCACCAACACCATCATTACCAGCTGCCAACCCCCGCCCAATTCCACGGCCTCTTCCACCAGCCTTCCTCATTTTTGGTAGAAATGTAGACAAAATCCAACAAACTATATAGTAATGTAAAACAAGGTACAAGGTGTCTATAGGACAGGGGAGATTTAGATTTTCTGCAGACACTTGTGGACACTGGACACTTGGATTGTGTGAGGCCCACTGAATATCAGAGTGCTATGTCACAGGCTCGATGGCACAGGTGTGAAAAAACTGACTACAGGATAAGGGAGATTTTGAATTTCTGCAGACACTTGTGGACACTGGACACTTTTGGATTGTGTGAGGTCCACTGAATATCAGAGCGCTATGTCACAGGCTCGATGGCACAGGTGTGAAAAAGGTGACTACAGGATAAGGGAGATTTTGAATTTCTGCAGACACTTGTGGACACTGGACACTTTTGGATTGTGTGAGGCCCACTGAATATAAGAGCGCTATGTCACAGGCTCGATGGCACAGGTGTGAAAAAGTGCCTACAGGATAAGGGAGATTTTGAATTTCTGCAGACACTTGTGGACACTGGACACTTTTGGATTGTGTGAGGCCCACTGAATATCAGAGCGCTATGTCACAGGCTCGATGGCACAGGTGTGAAAAAAGTGACTACAGGATAAGGGAGATTTTGAATTTCTGCAGACACTTGTGGACACTGGACACTTTTGGATTGTGTGAGGCCCACTGAATATCAGAGCGCTATGTCACAGGCTCGATGGCACAGGTGTGAAAAAAGTGACTACAGAATAAGGGAGATATTGAATTTCTGCAGACACTTGTGGACACTGGACACTTTTGGATTGTGTGAGGCCCACTGAATATCAGAGCGCTATGTCACAGGCTCGATGGCACAGGTGTGAAAAAAGTGACTACAGGATAAGGGAGATTTTGAATTTCTGCAGACACTTGTGGACACTGGACACTTTTGGATTGTGTGAGGCCCACTGAATATCAGAGCGCTATGTCACAGGCTCGATGGCACAGGTGTGAAAAAAGTGAATTGTAGAATTGGGCAGAATAGGAATCTCCCTAGAGTGTAGGTCTGTAAGAACGGAACAAGTCCTCCACTTATCATTCCACAGTGACACACAGATAGCTTCACTGTGGCTGTGATAACAGCCGTTACACGGTACTGTGTGAGGAGCGTACACCGCTGTATGGTGTGAATAAATGCACGCTCAGTAGCTCAGCAGGACAAAAAAAAAATTGGGATTGCTTTTAAAAAAGCAGTTTGCAGAGCAGTGGGGAAACAGCAATGCAGCTGTCAGGAAGCCTTAGAAGGCAGCCCAACAACCAACACCGCTGATCCACCACAATATAGCCTCCCCTTGCACTGCACACACAGTGACTAGTGTGTTGCACAGGCAAAATCGCTAGCAGCAGGAGCAGTTTTTTTTTCTTCTTCCCTGCCTAATGCTCTCCCTACAGAATCAGCAACCTCTCCCTATGCTAAGATCGGCAGAAGTAAGATGGCGGTCGGCGTGCACGCCCTTTTATAACCCCTGTGACGCCCACCAAAGCAAGCCAATCACTTGCATGCCCTTCTGAAAGATGGTGGTGACCCCTGCCTATGTCATCACGTTGCCCACAGTGTCCGTGGATCCTGATTGGCTGAAAAAGAGCGCAAAACAAACTTTTGAAACGCGACTTTGGCGCGTATGTCGCCGACCTCGTGGCCGACCTCATCCTAGGGTCGGGTTTCGTTTCATGAAACCCAACTTTGCCAAAAGTCGGCGACTTTTGAAATTGTTCGACCCGTTTCGCTCAACTCTAGTCATGAGACATGGCTGCACGTATAAGAGGCAGAGCATCAACATTCCACATTTCCTCCAGATTCTCTTTGTTGTCTCTGTGCACACCAGCAGCAATCAGTATGCCCAAAAATGCATGGAGGTCAGTTTCAGTAAATTGCTTGAATGTTTTTTGTGGTGGCCGTTCAGAAGAATCAGGAAAACGTTGTACCAGTTCGTTGTTGTAAGCATCACAAACTCTTTTGGCCTTTTGATTCGTTTCTCGTAATATGATGTCACACATCTCGGGAGTCATGATTGACTTGAATATCTCTTTTGCTGTATACAGGTTGCTGATTGCTGCAGGGCCACCTCTTTCTCGTAGGACATTACGAGAATTTGTTTGTGCATTTGGCAGTGGATCACTACACCATTGAGTTTTATCCTTAGCAGTCCAAATGTCGCCTGCACTTTGAGGCACAGACTCATCCTCAACACTTTCGTCTGAGTTGTATTCTTTTTCCTGCTCTATGACCATTTCTTGTTCAATGTCTGAATCTTCTTCAGTAACATCCACTTGTGGTACATAGTTTTCATCATCAGATCCAACATATGGTTCTTCCTCATGCTCAGAATAAGATTCTTCTAGCATTCGCATTATTTCGTCAAACGTAAATCTGTAAATATGAAAAAATGAAAAATAAATAATTTTCCGAAATGCTACACAATACTACATTATTGGCTTTTCACAAAATGATACTAACCTGCAAACACGTTTTCTTGGATTATGGTGGAAACTAGATCCAGCATCACTATCGCTCATGATGACTTGGTAGAGGAATTTTGGCTTCGTAATTTAGTTCATTAACACGTGGCAAGTAGAATGAAACTCGATTCTAAAGTGCAGATAAAAAAGTAAATTATTTCTAGTGATAATTTTTTATAAATGTCATTTATATATTATGTAAACCGTATACGGTTTCAGAATTTTCATTCCATCTTCGACTGTTTTTTCGACCAATAGGAAAATTGTAACAGAGCCACCATCTTTATTTTGTGCTGAATATAAGTAAAACATCGTAAAACAATGTGTAGATACTAATTATTATCCATTTTTCGTATAAAAATCATACCTATAGTGATAAGTTTCATACAAAATATATATAAGCCAAGTCCAGGCTCAAAGACAATTTCTGACTGTTCTGTCCCCACATAAGGCGAATGAAAGTATAACTGGCTGTTAGATGCTGTGAGACTTTCCTACCTTCGGATCCAAGAAATTGAAGACTTCACAAGCCTAGAAATGTGTGTGCTCACAGCAATGAGATGAACAGCAAAATGGCTACTGAGAGGAGGGAGGCAGGAAGAGAAGTAGAAGCCACTCCCAGTTTGAATCAACTTAATTGACAGCAACATAAGTGAGCAGTAACAACACTGGCTAATAGATATCAGCATAACATTTGTAGCTGAATGAACTTTAGTTTCTGAAACCAAGTAAAAGAGAAAGTCTTCCCACAGTGGAGGCATATATGAAGGTACAATTGTACTTCTGCAGCCTGTTAACGTTGTAAAATTATGCAGCCTGACGAAGGTTAACGAAACTCACATTCTGGGGATCTCCTTGGGCAACCCAGCATGGATTTCGAAAGTGAGTGGATAAATTTATTTATTCACTAATATAGCACAATTAATTCCACTGCACTTTACAGATATCAGTATGTTTTTGGAGTGAGGGAGATAACTGGAGTACCCGGAGGAACCCCACACAAACACAGGGAGAACATACAAACATCTTTGCAGATATTGTCATTGGTGGGATTTGAACCCAAGAACTCAACACTGCAAGGCTGCAGTGCTAACCAATGAGTAACCGTGCTGTCCTGTGTAAATAAGTCCACTTCCATTCTTTCCGTCATCTGTACTGGGCACCAGGTCTCAGGTTGCTGCCAGTTTTGCACCAGGTGTAACAGGTCGAACATATGGGGTCAGTGAGGTTTGTTCCTTAATTTCTGTGGTTACCCAGGGAAGTATGCAACTAGGACTTCTGCCCATTGCTTTGGGGGGCATTTTCACTCTGCCTGTCACCCTCTCAAATAGTCAGGAAAGCCTGAATATTGACCTCCAGAGCCATGTTCTGTAAGGCCTCATGTTCCTTTTGGTTCACCCGGATACCTTCACTTCGATTGGCGAGTTGTGCCATCTCCCTGGCCCAGACAATTTCTGCCAGGAGAGCCACTGTCTGCTGATGCTGCTGTTGAATTTTCAACAACTGATGCTGCTGCTGTTGTGACTGTTGTGGCAATTCCTGCTGCTGCTGCTGCTGCTGTTGTTTAAACTGCTGGTTCAGAAGTTTGTTGGTTTCTTACTTGACCTGGTGCTGCTATAATTGCTGCTGATGCTACTCAGTCCAATGTGTTGTTCTCATGCACCATTGATAAAATTGTGCTTGATCGGTTGGGCCTATCATCAGATCCAAAGGATGTAGAAATTCAGAGAAATCTGTGGCACCAAAAAGTAATCTTTAAAAAAAAAATACTTTTATTCTAGCATTGAAAAAGTCATCACAAAAGTGAGGAAACAAAAATGAGGCAATGTTTTGGCCACATATACCCTTTCTCAAGCTTAAAATATACAGCAGTGATACAAGACAAACAAACAACTCTTTATATAGCACATGGTTACTCCATCTCTTTCTCCTCCTCAGAGCCCATGTTAGTTGTCATAATGACCCTCTAGAGTATCAAGTAAATTATAGTGTTAAAATCACAATACAGGTAAAACCAAATATAAACATACATTTTTTACTGTATAAATAAGCACACTCAGGGGCATAATATAAAATTCATGCTGTAAAAAAGCAATGCAAAAATAATTATTTTTTCTGTAAAATACTGTATATACTCGTGTATAAGCTGAGATTTTCAGCACATTTTTTGTGCTGAAAATGCCTCCCTCTGCTTATACACGAGTCATTGTGCAGAAAGCAGGCAGGGGAGGGGGAGCGGTAGGAGCCGGAGGCTGTGACATCATACTCACCCTCCTCGTGCCATCACTGAACGTCCCTGCATCTCAGTTGTTCCGGCTCCTTGCAGCTCTCCTGTGCTGAGAGGTCACGTGGTACCGCTCATTTAGGTAATGAATATGCACTCGTCTCCACTTGCATAGGCATGGAGCGCAAATTAATTTCCTTAATGAGCTGTATCATGTGACCGCTCAGCACATGAGAGCTGCAGGAAGCCGGGACAACTGAGAATCAGGGATGCTCAGCGATGGCACGAGAAGGGTGAGTATGACAGGGGAGGATGGGGGAGCATGGAAGAGGACGGGGGAACAAAGAAGAGCAAGGAGCAGGACGGGGGAGCACAGAGGAGCATGAAGCAGGACGGGGGAGCATGGAGCAGGACAGGGAGAACAGAGGAGGATGAGGGAGTACAGAGGAGCACAGAGCAGGATGGGGGAGCATGGAGGAGGACGGAGGAGCACAGAGGAGGACGGGGGGAGCACAGAGGAGCATGGAGCAGGACGGGGGAGCATTGGGGTGCACGGAGGAGGGTGGGGGGAGCACAGAGGAGAATGGGGGAGCCCGGAGCAGGATGGGGGAGCACGGAGGAGGACGGGGGAGCACAGAGGAGCACGGAGCAGGATGGGGGAGCATTGGGAAGCACGGAAGAGGATGGGGGGAGCATGGGGGAGCCCGGAGCAGGATGGGGCGCACAGAAGAGGACGGGGGAGCATGGAGGAGTATGGGGGAACACGAAGGAGGACAGGGGAGCATGGAGGAGGACAGGGGAGCACAACCATACATAGAAGGATGGGACTGGGGGTAGTCGAGCAATGCATAGAAGGATGGAACGGGGGGGAGCCGAGCCATACATAGAAGGATGGATGGTGGGAGCCACACAGAGCAGGACAGGGATGAAAGGACAATGCATACCTGGCTTATATTCGAGTGGATAAGCTAACCCAGTTTTCCGTGGCAAAATTGGGTGCCTCTGCTTATACTCGGGTCGGCTTACACTCGAATATATACGGTAGTTAGTATTGTGTAAAAGCACCAAAACATTAAAAAAATATAAATGAGGTATCAATGTAATTGTACTGACCCAAAGAATAAAACTGCCTTATCAATTTTCCTACACACGGAACTGCATAACCCCCCCAAAAAAAAAAATTCCAGAATTGCTGTTTTGTTTGTTCATTATGCCTCTCAAAAATCAGAATAGAAAGCAATCAAAAAATGTCATGTGCCTGAAATTGGTGCCAATTAAAACGTCAACTTTCCCGCAAAAAAAAAAAGCCCTCACATGAGTTTTTGCAATGAAAAGGCGTCTTTTAGTGTTTGGCAGCAGCCAAACATAAAAACCCGATATAATTCTGAAATCGCACCGACTCGAAGAATAAAGTCATCTATTCACTTATATCACATGAGGATCAACGAAAAAAATAAATAAAACCACTTCTTCACCTGCTGTTGATTTTTTCATTCCACCCAAGGATCGGAGTAAGGCTTGGCGCACATTTATCCTGCACCCTGCGCTGATGCAATGAGCACTTCCACCAGGGTTTCTGTGTAAATATTTGAAATACGTGATTCAGGGAGAACCCCCAGCAGCAGATTCTCTAGGAGGAAGATGGAGGCACTGTGGACACCGTCTGACCTGTGATCCAGCAGTGTCCGTCTTTTCAGGACTGCATAAAAGTGCCATCGGCAACAGTTTTGTGCACTTCTTAAAAGAAGGACACCGCTGAACAGAGGTCAGATGGAGTTCAGAGCAACTACTTCCTCATTATAGTGAATGGATCCCTCTGGGGTTTTATCTGAATCACATCACTCAGAGATTTAAATGGGAATCACAAAGTAAGTGGTCAGAGTAGCGCGCTGGATAAATGTGATCCCAAACATTATGTACAATGTTCCCAATAAAAGCATCAAATCAATCCACAAAAAATGCAAGCCCTCACTCAAGTCTGTCATCTGTTAACAAAAATATAGGTGGCTTCTACGTTACTGGTAGCACATAGTTTCTGGAATAGCGAAATGGCTCCTCAACCGCCAAAAGAAATTTAGCAAATTCTCTGTTCTCAAATCCAAATGCCCCCTCCCTTCTGAGCCCCACAGAGTACCTAAACCACATATTGCATCCACGTTTGGCATTTCTGAAGCAATTAGAGCTCGCCTAACTTATGGGTGCATGCTTCCAGAAGCACGGGTTGGGCATAACATAGTGGTAACAACAGCGTGCTGGTCACTACAACGCGCAGTTTGAAATTTTCACTCGGCAACATTCATTGCTGCTTGTTTCTGGAAAATACTCATGAAATCAAAATCATCACTACACCTGTAGATAAATTCCCCAAGGGGTATAGTTTTCCATAATGGGATAACTTGAGAGGGGATTCTGCTCTTCTAGCAATTAGGGGCTCTGTATATGGAGTCTGCAAACTGTTCTAGGAACATCTGCACTCCAGAGGCAATTCCTCTCGAGTCTCTCCGTATGGATAAGTAGCATTGTATAGCCACATATGGGTTATTGTCACATTCAGTAGAAATTGTGGAACAAATTTTTGTGCCATTTTTACCCACTTCTTGAGTGAAAATGTAAAATCTGGGGCAACAGAAAAATTTTGTTGGTATTTTTTTCACTGTCCAATGGTATAAAATTATGTGACACGCCTATAGTGTCAATATGATCACTGCACCCCTAGATGAATTCATTGAGAGTTGTAGTTTGTAAAATGGGGTCAATTTTGTGGGGGTTCTGCTGTTCGGGCACTTTATGGGCTTTCCCAGTGTGTCATGGCACCTGCAAACCATAGCAGTAAAATCTGGTGCTCCTTGATTTCTGAGCTTTGTACTGTACCTGAAAAATATTTCCTGATTACATGTAGGGTATTGGCGTACTCAGGAAAAAATGGATCTCAGTTTGTTGTAAAAAAAAATGTCCTATTAGCCTTTAGAAAAATTAAAAACTTGGGACTAAAACAACATTTTAGGGGTAAACATGTAATTTATTCTTTCTTCACCACTCAGTGGTATAAAATTCTGAGAGGCACATATGGTGTCAAGATGATCACTGCACCCCTAGATGAATTCATTGGGGAGAGCAGTTCATAAAATGAGTTAATATTTAGGAGGCTTCTGTTGTTCTGACACCCCAGGGGCTTTGCCAGTGTGACATGGCACCCTCAAACCATTCCAGCAAAATCTAAACACCAACATGGTGCCTCTTCCCTTCTGAGCTTTGCAGTGTGCCTCAAAAGTAGTATTCCCCTACATATGGGGTATCGGCGTACTCAAGAAAATTGCACAGCTAATTTTATGGTACAATTTCTCTTGTTCCCTTTATAAAAATGCAAAATTTGGGGCTAAAGTAACATTTTTGTGAGGAAAATGTGATTTTATTATTTTCACGGTTCAAGGTGCTCACCATGTATCTAAATGCATCCCTTAATGGGGTCACTTGTGGGGGGTTTCCACTGTTTAGGCACATCAAGCGCTCTCCAAATGCGACATGGCGTGCAATCTCAATTCCAGCCAATTTTGTGTTGAAAATTCAAACGGCGCTCCTTCCCTTCTGAGCTCTGCCATGCACCCAAACAGTGGTTTACCCTGACATATGAAGTATAAGCGTACTCTGCACGAATTGCACAACAAATTTGGCGTCCAATTCCTCCTGTTACCCTTGGTAAAATAAAAAATTGGGGATGAAAAGATCATTTTTGTGGAAAAAATATGATTTTTTATTTTCACGGCTCAGCGTTATAAACTTCTGTGAAACACTTGGGGGTTCAAAGAGCTCACCACTCATCTATACAAGTTCCTTGGGAGGTCTAGTTTCCAAAATGGGGTCACTTGTGGGGGGTTTCCACTGTTTAGGGACATCAGGGGCTCTCCATCTCAATTCCAGCCAATTTTGCACTGAAAAAGTCATATGGCGCTCGTTCCCTTCCGAGCTCTGCCATGCGCCCAAACAGTGGTTTACCCACACATAAGGGGTATCAGTGTTCTCAATTCAAATTGCACAACTTTTGGGGTCAAATTTCTCCTGTTACTCTTGGGGAAAATAAAAAAATTTGGATCTGAATAAAAATTTTTGTGAAAAAAGTTAAATGTTAAAATGTAAATTTTTTTGAAAAAATTCCAAAAATTCCTGTGAAGCACCTGAAGAGTTAATAAACTTCTTGAATGTGGTTTTGAGCACCTTGAGGGGTGCAGTTTTTAGAATGGGGTCACTTTTGGGTATCTTCTATCATATTGACCACTTTAAATGTGATGTAGTCACTAAAAAAAAAGGTGTTGTAAAAATGAGAAATCGCTGTTTTACTTTAAACCCTTATAACTTCCTAACAAAAAAAATTTGGTTCCAAAATTGTGCTGATGTAAAGTAAACATGTGGGAAATGTTAATTATTACACATTTTTGGGACATGTCTGTGTGATTTAAGAGCATGAAAATTCAAAGTTGGAAAATTGCAAAATTTTCAAAATTTTTGCCAAATTTCTGTTTTTTTCACAAATAAATGCAAGTCATATCAAAGAAATTTTACCACTATCATGAAGTACAATATGTCATGAGAAAATATTCTCAGTATAACTGGGATCAAATGAAGCGTTACAGAGTTATTACCGCATAAAGGGACAATGGTCAGAATTGTAAAAATTGCCCAGGTCATTAACGTGCAAATCACCCTCGGGGGGTAAAGGGGTGAAAAACAGAGCAGTTCAACATTCAAAGTCCAACCCTCCGCTTCTTGTCTAAGCAACTTATACAGGTCCTCTACCTTTCACAGCTACACCCAAATACCAGAGTTGTTTGCACCTTTACTCCCAGACAAGGAATGGACTGCTCACCTGACCTTTTATACCAGCTGCACGTCCTGTATTGAGGGTCGGAGTGACTAGTTCTCATCTAATGATTCCTAACAAACCTGGACCCATATATTGGTCTTAGTAACCCTCTCATCACTACCTATCCTGGATTCTGCCCGCTCCTTGTCTAAGGCCGGGATCACACTTGCGATAAACTCGCGCGAGTCTCACGCCTCAATACCCGGGCACTGCCGCCGGCACTCAAGACCGGAGTGTGCGGCTGCATAGAAATACATGTAGCCGCACACTCTGATCCCGAGGGGAAGCGGCAGTGCCGGATATTGAGGTGCGAGACTCGTGCGAGCTTCTCGCAAGTGTGATCACGGCCTAAAAGGGTAATTCACATAACCAAAAAGCACCCATATTTTCTCATCTGCTGCAAATCCTGGCCCACGGGTCTTGTGACCCAAACTAACAGCATCATCGGCATACGAGCATGATGCTGTCAGTACCATTGGCCTATATGTTATTGCTATATTGAATTAGATTTTCTATTTTGAAATTCAAAGCAGTTGCTGTAAATTGTTTGGCCTGAACATATATTTATCAGTGTATATGATATATTAGATTATTTGTAGTAGCATTGTAGACACTGTCTTTATATTCACAACCGAAGAATAAATACATATAAGTCTTGTTTCCTTAGCAACATCTATTGTTGCTTAGTTACCCTTATAAACATTGCATCCCCACACTACCTGTAATATATATTAATTTAATTTTAAGTGACATCCCTAATTCTTACTGTTTGCTTCCTTTTATATACTATATGCATTTATAGACATATTTCAGGGGAAATGTGGGATTCAGTTTATTTCCTGAGAAAAATGTTTCTTTTGATGTTACTCAATGTTTCCACCTGTGTTTTTTTCTTCAACTGATCACTTAGTATTTTTTTTGTTTCCTGTTGCTGATATAGTAGCAACACATTCATTGGTGCCCAGTGCCATGAGCAATTTTCTTGCGTGGCCATTTTTGTGGGGGAAACAAGTCTGCACATCTGTTTTCGCAGTGGTACAAATGAATGAATGCTACGTGGCTGCCACAATATTATGGAAAATTCCATACATTTGTATAATCCTTTTGGGTTTAATACTATTACTGCTGTGATATTACTCTATGAGTTGCATTTCTTTATGGTAACAATAGTGCTGACAGCATTATATGAAAAAAGTTTGTACAAAGATTACGGTAACAATAATGGGTCTTTCCTCACATCAGTCAAAGTGCAAACTAGCTTGATGGAATCCAATCAATACCCCAAGCAACCTTCTGGTGTGTGCAGCACCTGTCAACTACTCTCACAATGTCACATACTGGGATCGGATAGACACAAAAGCAACTTAAATGACTAGTAATACAGAGGATCGAATGACTTTAAATTCACATTCTCCAGCTTTGGCAGTTTTTTTCCCCAAAAAAGTTGATTAGTGGGGAATTACGTGTAATCCGATTGCATTAGAAAGATGCGTATCTTACTCTAAGGTTTGGGGTTAATTCGTGTGTTGTGAAAAGGAGGATGAATGAACTCATGGAGATCAACATCCGACACTGCGGAGACACCATCACGTGTTTCTCAACACAGTGATTCTAGAGCACTGCCCCCATCCCTTATGGGAAATATGTAAAACATGCAAAACAGAAGCTGCGGAGACACCATCACATGTTTCTCAATGCAAGCAATGACCAGCCAGGTCTTTGTCCGGGAAGGAACAACCACGGGAAGGGCAGTCTCCAATGAAGGAAACCACCTATGCCAAAACATGGTATCCATCCACATACAGCTGTTTCGGGGTATTGCCCCTCATCAGTGTGGAGTAGGAAACTGGCTGGTAGGAGCAATGCCTAGTAAAAAGACTATGAAAAGGAGGATGAATGAACTCATGGAGATCAACATCCGACACTGCGGAGACACCATCACGTGTTTCTCAACGCAGTGATTCTAGAGCACTGCCCCATCCCTTATGGGAAATATGTAAAACATGCAAAACAGAAGCCGCGAAGACACCATCACATGTTTCTCAACGCAAGCAATGACCAGCCAGGTCTTTGTCCGGGAAGGAACAACCACGGGAAGGGCAGTCTCCTATGAAGGAAACCACCTATGCCAAAACATGGTATCCATCCACATACAGCTGTTTCGGGGTATTGCCCCTCATCAGTGTGGAGTAGGAAACTGGCTGGTAGGAGCAATGCCTAGTAAAAAGACTATGAAAAGGAGGATGAATGAACTCATGGAGATCAACATCCGACACTGCGGAGACACCATCACGTGTTTCTCAACGCAGTGATTCTAGAGCACTGCCCCCATCCCTTATGGTAAATATGTAAAACATGCAAAACACAAGCCGCGGAGACACCATCACATGTTTCTCAACGCAAGCAATGACCAGCCAGGTCTTTGTCCGGGAAGGAACAACCACGGGAAGGGCAGTCTCCTATGAAGGAAACCACCTATGCCAAAACATGGTATCCATCCACATACAGCTGTTTCGGGGTATTGCCCCTCATCAGTGTGGAGTAGGAAACTGGCTGGTAGGAGCAATGCCTAGTAAAAAGACTATGAAAAGGAGGATGAATGAACTCATGGAGATCAACATCCGACACTGCGGAGACACCATCACGTGTTTCTCAACGCAGTGATTCTAGAGCACTGCCCCCATCCCTTATGGTAAATATGTAAAACATGCAAAACACAAGCCGCGGAGACACCATCACATGTTTCTCAACGCAAGCAATGACCAGCCAGGTCTTTGTCCGGGAAGGAACAACCACGGGAAGGGCAGTCTCCTATGAAGGAAACCACCTATGCCAAAACATGGTATCCATCCACATACAGCTGTTTCGGGGTATTGCCCCTCATCAGTGTGGAGTAGGAAACTGGCTGGTAGGAGCAATGCCTAGTAAAAAGACTATGAAAAGGAGGATGAATGAACTCATGGAGATCAACATCCGACACTGCGGAGACACCATCACGTGTTTCTCAACGCAGTGATTCTAGAGCACTGCCCCCATCCCTTATGGTAAATATGTAAAACATGCAAAACACAAGCCGCGGAGACACCATCACATGTTTCTCAATGCAAGCAATGACCAGCCAGGTCTTTGTCCGGGAAGGAACAACCATGGGAAGGGCAGTCTCCAATGAAGGAAACCACCTATGCCAAAACATGGTATCCATCCACATACAGCTGTTTCGGGGGTATTGCCCCTCATCAGTGTGGAGTAGGAATTCGTGTGTTGTGTCTGGATTAGCGATGAGCGAATGTTATCGTGTGCTAACCGAGTGCCTTCGGTGTACTCGAATAGTATGTTCATGTCCCCCCAGTTGCATGTGTCATGGCTGTTCAACAGCCACTACACATGCAGGGATTGCTTAACAAACAGGTAATCTAACCCCTGCATGTGTTTCGGCTGTCGACAGCCATGAGACATGCAGCCGCGGGGACTCAAACGTATTTTTCGAGCACACCGAAGACACCTTGTTAGCCCACGAGCATGCTCGATTCCACCTTATCAGAGCACTTTCGCTCATAACTAGTCTGGATGTGAAGACTTTACACTGTTGGAACCAAACTTTTTTGTCACCCTCTGACCTCATTTGTTCCCCTTTTGTCTACTGTACACAGCTAATCTGCCACACCACATATACAACAGACAAATGGCAACAGGAGACAAATTTACTTACCCACAGGAGTCTATGCACAAATTCAACGTATACTTCCACAGTATTTCCAGTGCGAATACTAAAAATTCAAAGCAAAAGTAGCGAATACTTTTACTTTAGCCGGGTTCTTGAAAACATAATCTGTAGGCTTTGTAAATGAAGGGGTGGCCTAAACATAGCTTTACTGATATAACCCATCTAGCCATGTTTTACACTTCTCTTACTGAATATCATTTCTTTCCACAGCAGTTGCCTTGAAACATTTAGAAATGATTATTGTTGTCATGAATACCCATCTTATCTTTACTATAAGCCACCACTTTGGAATATAATGGTTCTTTAACCTTAGAGCAAATGCAGTAAATGTGGTCTATAAACAGACCTACTGAAAAACGCCTTAATACAGGGTGGGCCATTTAAATGGATACACCTAAATACAATGGCAATGGTTGGTGATATCAACTTCCTGCTTGTGGCACATTAGTTTATGGGAGGGGGGAACTTTTCAAGATGGGTGATGATCATGGTGGCCATCTTGAAGTCGGCCATTTTGGATCCAACTTTATTTTTTCCAATGGGAAGAGGGTCATGTAACACAAAAAACTCATTGAGAATTTCACAAGAAGAACAATGGTGTGCTTGGTTTTAACCCCTTTCTGTCATGTGATGTACTATCCTGTCCATGTGCCCTGGGACTTAATTCCCAGGGACGGGAAAGTACATCACAGCGATCAGCGGCGCCCACGTGGTGAGTGCCGCTGATCGCGGACGGGTGTCAGCTGTTTATCACAGCTGACACCTGGCACAATGTGTCAGTGGTGGTCACGGACCGCCCCCAACACGTTAACCCCTTGCACACCGTGATCAAACACGATCGCGGTGTACCGGGGGTTAAAGGGAAGCATCGGCAGGGAGGGGGCTCCCTCCGTGCTTCCCTGAGCCCCCCCCACAGCAGCGCAATGTGCAGCGCTGCTGCGGGGGGCTCCATCCCTGCAGGTCCCCAAATCCAAGATGGCGACGGGGACCTTCGGGGGCCTGCTGGGAGCTTGCTTCCTCAGTGCCTGCAAAGCGCAGGCATGAGGAAAGCCTGTGCAATGCCTGTGACAGATCGCTGATCTGTCACAGTGATCTGTGATGTGACAGATCATCGATCTGTCACATGACAGGTATGTCCCCACTGGGACAATGTAATAAAGTTTAAAAAAAGTGTAAAAATAATTTTTAAAAAATCGCTAAATAAATTAAAAAAATAAAAATTCCCTAATAAATTCATTTTTTGGAAAAAGAAAAAAAAACAATAAAAGTACACATATTTGGTATCGCTCCGTCCGTAACGACCCGCCCTATAAAATTTTCCCACTAGTTAACCCCTTTAGAGAACCACTTAAAAAATAAAAATAAAAAACTAAGCAAAAAATAATGACTTATTATCATACCGCCAAACAAAAAGTGCAATAACGCGCGATCAAAAAGATGCATATAAATATCTATGGTACCGCTGAAAACGTCATCTTGTCCCGCAAAAAACGAGCAATGATACAGCATCATCAACAAAAAAATTAAAAAGTTATAGCTCGCAGAATAAAGCGATGCAAAAATAATTATTTTTTATATAAAATTGTTTTCATTGCATAAAAGCGCCAAAACATTAAAAAACGACATAAATGAGGTATTGCTGTAACCGAACTGACCCGAAGAATAAAAGGGCTTTATCCATTTTACCGCAGGCAGAACGGTGTAAATTCACTCCCCAAAAGAAATTCATGAAACACTGTTTTTTGTTCATTCTGCGTCCCAAAAATCGGAATAAAAAGCGATCAAAAGATGTCACATGCCCGAAAATGATACTCGTCCCGCAAAAAATAAGACCTCACATGACTCGGTGGGTCAAAATATGGAAAAATTATAGCGCTCAATATGTGGTGATGCAAAAACTATTTTTACAATAAAAAGCGTCTGTTAGCGTGTGACAGCTGCCAAAAATAAAAACCTGCTATAAATAATAAATCAAACCCCCCTTTATCACCTCCTTAGTTAGGGAAAAATAATAAAATTAAAAGAAAATGTATTTATTTCCATTTTCCCATTAGGGTTAGGGCTAGGGCTAGGGTTAGGGCTGAGATTAGGGATAGGGGTGTGTTGGGGTTAGGGTTGGAGTTAGAATTGGGGGGTTTCCACTGTTTGGGCACATCAGGTGCTCTCCAAATGCAACATGGCGTCTGATCTCAATTCCAGCCAATTCTGCATTGAAAAAGTCAAATGGCGCTCCTTCCCTTCCAAGCTCTGCCATGCGCCCAAACAGTGTTTTACCCCCACATATAGGGTATCAGCCTACTCAGGACAAATTGCAAAACAACTTTTGGGGTCCGATTTCTCCTGTTACCCTTAGGAAAATAAAAAATTGGGGGCAAAAATATCATTTTTGTGGAAAAAATTATTTTTTTATTTTCATGCCCCGGCGTTATAATTTTCTGTGAAGCACTTGGGGGTTCAAAGTGCTCACCACACATCTAGATAAGTTCCGTGGGTGGTCTAGTTTCCAAAATGGGGTCACTTGTGGGGAGTTTCAATAGTTTAGGTACATCAGGGGCTCTCCAAACACGACATGACACCCGCAGACCATTCAATCAAAGTCTGCATTCTGATATAGAAGAGTGAATGGTTTGCTTTATATCCCTTTAAGTACCTTTAAGACTTCAACTGCCTTTTGCCTATTATTACTATGTGTTATTCTTATGTAGACTATTAGTCTCTGTCTTCAAGGAAACTATACTTGTTATCACATTTGTTCTCAACAGCATGCTCTGGGTACATTGTAAACAAGGTACGACCCTGAGGTGATGGTGGGGGCCAAATGAGCTCCATAGAGTCACATATTGTTGTAAATGGTATAAAAGTTTCCTTGTATTTCATTATGTCAGATAAAGTGATTTGACCACGGCTTGTGTGTTGAGTCTCTTTGTCTCCAAGCGCTTGCAACAGAAGGGTGGAAAAACCTCACAATCCGGACTGACTGGTGATCTGGCATCCCTGACACTTGGTCAGAACAAAAAGCAGCTACGACAGTTTTGGCGCCCAACGTGGGGCCGTGGAAACCAGCCTATTCGGAATCCGCATGTGGGAGCTTCCTGGGAGGTTGAATATGCAGAATCAAGGCTGCAGCAGGTGAGAACATTTATTCTTACATTGATTCTGCATCTGCAACCTTTCTAAGGATGTCTACATATCTCTGGGTAAGACTGTACAACATGGTTCAAAAGAACCCACATCACCAGTGAATGGTGAGTATGTCCGTATGAGAGTTGAATAATAGAGTAATAAGATAATAATTGTCATTTGTATTATCTGTTAATCTGCTCTGGTAATATACTAATATACTAGCTGGTTGTGTACTGGTGTACTGTGTAGCACAAAGCCTGGGATAGACTCTGTGCAGCATCTTTTTTGGATTGGCAGTAAACCATATGACGCTGTATTTTGTTTAGGGCTGTGGTTTTTGGTTGTTTTGAACCTTCTGACGTTGGTTTGGTTTTCATTAATTCTTGTTGTTTAAGAAGTTGGCTTTGGTGTTCTCAGAGTGTTAGTGGACACGGCTGTAGGTTAAGGTGTCAAATATCCAAAGTGCAAGATAGGTAGGCTGTGTGAATCCTTGTATGTATGTCTATGAGAACCTCTGAATGAGTTGAGAGATGAGTAACTAAGTATAAGGGATATAAATAAATCCCTGATTGATGAGGGGTTCCGTTAGAAGTAGTCCTCTGTATGTGACAGAGGACATTATTCAACTCACTTTGAGCTGAATTAGGCGGAGTGATTGAGATAAGGGATTTTTCTTATCTTCTCTTTGTAAAATCAAATGACCGCTGAAAAGTGAAAGGAAAAAAAAAATCCCTGAATGAGCATGTATGAATGAATCACCACACATCATTTTTGTATCAAGAGATTTGTTACCTTTCTAGTTGTGGGGGAATCCTGGACAGATGCGTTATAGATATTTCAAATCTACATCTGAGACTGAATGAATTGAGTAATGATATAGCTCGTGTTATATGTGTCATTACATTGTAAAGTTTCCTGAATGCATTTGGCCAGAAAAAGGGCAAGACGTGGTTGCTCACATTATACAGTTATCTGCTCTTACAGTGAAATCCCGTGATTTTGAGTTTTCTTTGTAGAAATTGATTTTGATAAGTCTAAAGAACTACGGAATTCTGTGAAGGACACTACATTCTGATGGGAGGGGGAAGGAGGGCGCTGCGCGGTTTCTTCTCTCCCCTTCTCTCGCTCCCCTCGTCTTATCTCTGCTGAGTGTCTAATAAGAGGATTCACAGAACTGCGCTCAGATTCTCTGTGGTTCTGAAATGCTCGCTATAAGATTTGTGCATTTTAAAGCAACAGTACTTAATTGAAGTGGAATGAAATTTTGTAAGTTGAAAGTAAAATATGGTGCCTAACTTAGAAAGAAATTGTAAGTGATTGTTTGGTCATTAATGTGTTTTGAACCTGCTTCTAGTAGTGTGATTGATTTGTATAGCAAATTATGGATCAACAAAGGAGGTAGCCGACTGTATGGCTGATAAAGTAGGTCAGAGGCCTATGAAACCTGGGCCTTCTTACTTTAGTCAGCGGGTTTTTTTTGTTGTGGGTGAGAGGCGAGGGAAAGGAGCCCTCTGGATATACCTTGGCAGGCTCACTCTGACTTGCTATCTGTGGGCTGTAAGACAGAGGTACAGACACACAGAAGGGCATTTCAGAAGCAAGATGAGCTGTAAAAGTTGAAGTAGCCTTCCCACAATCCATGGAGCTGAGCTGGAAGGAAAAAGGCCTATTCCTATTCTAGTCAGCTGATCTAACGGGTGAGAGGCAGAGAGCCTTCTCGTTACATCCTGTAGGTCTACCGGGTGAGAGGCAAGGAGCCTTCCCGCTACACCTTGGCAGGCTCGCTCTGACTTGCTACGTGTGGCCGCCCGTAGATAAGGTTAGGCACACTAGAGGGGCATTTCAGAATAAAGGTGAGCTGTCGGTAGAAAAAGGTTGAAGTCATGGCAACTTTTTCTGTGTACAGTCGGTGCCACCAATGGGATCCAAGACAGCTATGCAAATTGTAAAAGACAGAGAAGAAAGGAAGCAGTGAAACAATTGGGACAAATATTGAAAAAGGCAAAAATACCAGAGTGTGATTGCTTGGATGTACAAAAAGGCACAGACAAGGGAGGAAAATAGCAAGTGAATGAATGATGTTTGAGAATGTGCAGCAGCATGGAAGGTGTATTATGAATGCTTTGATTGACAAAATTTAACCAGAGACCAAGACAAAACAGATGGACTTGTAAACACTGTGATCAGACTCAGACAAACCCAGACTGAATAGCTACTTGTGTGACCTGTGCTACTGACCTAAGCAAATTGCACTAAATCCTATCCAGACAAGATCATAAGAAGCTGACATAATAGTGTGATTGATGAGTAGTGGGGACATTGACCTTTGAGGAGTAAGTTGACAGTAGACATCAGACGACCAACCACATCAGGACCTAGAAGGGCGACTAGAATAAGAAAGATGCAGGTGCATTATCCCTGGAGCCCCTCTGACCAGCTAGCTTTGTTGAAGCAGTTGCCTGACCCTGAAGACCAACCATTTCCATTTTACAGACACATAAAGGAAGTACAGCAGACATATAAGTGTACCTGGGTAGACCTAGAAGACCTAGAGAGGTTGGTGAGTTTAAAGGCAGGTGATGTACTAGGACATATAATTAAGACACACACAGATGTGGCAAAGAATCAGGCTTGGGGCATGGATGATAAATCTGCACGATCTGGGGAGACGTACTGTGAGTCACTAAGACAATGGGCTACAGTGGAACAATCAGAGCAGTCCGTACTCCTGACTAATGTGACACAGCAAAAAGGAGAGAGTGTAGAGATGTACTTTGGACGGTTACAGCTGAAATGGGCAGACATGGGGTACATTTGCATAAACCCACTTGGTGTTAAAATACTGGCGAATGCATTCATTGGCGGTATGAACAAAGACTTACGAGACGCAGTACAGACAGCCAAACCTGGATGGAGATATGTAGATCCGAAAGACCTCCTTAAGGTAGCTAAAGTAGTTGAGCAAACAAGGACAATAAGACGACCTGTCATGTATGCTGGAACACAAAGAAAACAATGGAGACGTAGCAAGGGACCTAGGGACATAGAAACAGTGAGGTGCTGGAATTGCGGTGAGAATGGGCACTACGCCAACCATTGCAAAAACCCCGTAAAGGAGAGTATGCAGACCAATCTTCCACCTCCTTCGCATACAGGCTAGGAAACTGGCAACCCAGTGACAAATGTGTACCCTGTTCTTGTCCCCTTCGGACCTGGTCCTGCCTTGATGACCACCATACTGTAACAATGCCGGGAGGGAAAGAGGCAGAATTTTTGATTGACACTGGGGCAGCCGGGACTGTGGTACACAGAGATTTGATAATGCCAGACATGATTACTTATGAGATTGTGGAATGTTTGGGGGTAGAGGGGCAAGTGACAATACCCCTTTGAATTTACTGGGAGCAGATGTGCTGTGTGCAATCCAGGCCACCATACAGTACTCTCCTGAGGGTATTACAGTCACAAGTCCCCTCTCAGATAAACATTTGTGTAAGATTACGGCAATGGTGTATATGACAAAAGCGGTGAAAGTAACACCTGACACCAAAATGCCTGAGGATGAAGAAATGGGACAGGTGCCAGACACTGTTTGGGCAACGGGAAAAACTGATGTGGGTTGGTTGCCCATTCCCCCTGTCATGATTAAATTGAAAAAAGGAACCACTCCTCCTTGTTTAAAGCAATACCCCTTGGGCCTAGCCAAATCAATGGCCCCGAGCAGAGATATTAGAGAGTATGTTAAGGCAGGAGTTCTAGTGAAAAGATCTTCCCCCTGCAACACCCCTGTGTATCCCATTAGGGGAAAAGGACTCAAGGGTTTGCTGACACTTACAGAAAGGTTCATGACTTAAGGGCTATTAATGATGATACAGTGAGTGTGACCTCAATCGTCCCTAATACACACACAATGCTGTCACAGATCCCAGTAATGTCAAAATGTTTCACAGTCATTGATTTAGCAGGTGCATTTTTTCTGTACCCCTGCACCCTGACTGTCAGTATCTTTTTCCTTTACTCATAAGAATGAACAATATTGTTGGACTGTCCTCCCACAAAGGGGGAAAGAAATCCCCTGCCATCTATTCAGCAGCAATGGCAGGGATCCTTGAGTAGTGGCAATCACCTCATCCGCTGATTGTACTATTACAGTACGTGGATGACCTTTTGCTGTTCTGCCTGGACCAGAGGTCCTGCAGGGAAGCTACAGTTTCCTTGCTATGTTTTTTTTATCAGGAAAGGGTTGCAAGGTCTCGCGTGACAAATTACAGTATTACAAACAAAAGGTGACATTTTTGGGACATTGTATTGCCGAAGGTACCAGACACCTGACAGGAAACGGGCAGTTCAAAATTTTCCGTCTATCCAGGTCACATCAGCATCTATGCATCTTTCCTAGGCCTAGTGACCTACAGTAGGCCTTGGATAAGGCCTGCTTCACAAATGTTGCAACAACTTTATGACTGCTTGTCATCAGACCCGTATGACCTCACACAAAATGCAATTGATTCCTTCCATTCTCTCAAACTGCTCATTGTGTCAGCCCCGGCCTTAGGCATTCCAAATTATGACCAGCCCTTTTTCTTGTTTTGCACAGAGCAGGGAGAACATGCTACCGCATACTGACACAACAACATGGAGGGAAACAGAGACCAATAGCTTACTACTCAGCACAATTAGACAATTAGACCCAGTGATCAGAGGGTCACCTACGTGTGTCTGTGCGGTAGGAGCAGCTGCACTACTACTTCTAGGAAAGGCATGTGAGATCACACTGACGTTTCTTTTGACAATCTATTCCCCGCATGACATCCATGCCATACTCGTACAAGTTCAACCAAAACATCTGTCTATGGCCAGACAGCGCCGACTTGAGTGTGCTCTACTAATTCCTGAGTATGTCACCCTCAAAAGGTGTAATGCTCTGAATCCAGCCACCCTCCGGCCTGTGGATTCAGAAAAGGGGGAATTGGTGACCGTATTAGCGAGTGAGAAAGAATACTTTGACATGACGCATGAACATGACTGCATAGAACTGATGAGTCAGGAGACAGTTGGGTTTGCACACGTTCATGAAGAACCTGTTCCTAATGCAGACTTTGAGTTTTTTTATGTAGATGGCTCCAGATACCAAAAGGATGGACGATTCTTCACTGGATATGCAGTAGTATCCTCACATGAGGTAATCCGTGCGGAACCACTCTCTCCTCACATATCGGCGGAGGAGGCAGAGTTGAAGGCACTCACTGAGGCGTGTAGAGCCACTGTAGGTAAAGTCGCTAATATTTACACTGATTCGAATTATGTATGGGGAATAGCCCATGATTATGGCCCTATCTGGAGAAGCAGAGCGTTCCTTACAGCAGCCAGTAAGCCCATTAAAAATGCAGAGCTGGGGAAACAATTGATGGAGGCATTGATGTTACCAGTCCAGGTTGGCATTGTCAAGGTAAAAGCACACACAAAGGTGACTCCGTGGAGGTAGCGGGCAACAGAAGGGCGAACGAGGCTGCTAAAGTAGCACAAGGCAGCCTAGAGAGAGCAGTGGACGGTGGCGGGGAGTCAGCGTATTCCAGCCACATTGGGTCTAGATGTACTGAAATCCCTCTGGCAAAAGGCTGCCCAAACAGAGAAGGTACACCGGGCGAGACTGAGAGCTGAGCTGAACTCAAATGGAGTGTGGGAGAATAAGGAAAAATTGTGCCCACCAAAGTCCCTGTTCCCAATCATGGCACAAGCAGCACATGGCCCCACTCACACCTCAAAAAGTCACATGTGTGCCATGGTAGATGTCTTCTGGATTGCTCCTGGTTTCAGTTATGCCGCCGCGAAACTTGTACAATCGTGCCTCATCTGTGCACAGCACAACCCAGGTAAAACAGTAAAAGTCCCTAAGAAAGCGACACCTAGGCCTCTATACCCATTTCAGAGACTGCAGATTGACGACATACAGCTACCAAGGTAGGAGTGTATGCAAATGTCCTAGTATGTGTAGATTTCTTCTCTGGTTGGCCGGAAGCCTATCCGGTAAAATGTGCAAATTCTAAAACGGCTGCAGACAAACTGATGAAAGAACTGATCTGCAGGTATGCTGTCCCAGAAGCCATAGAGAGCGATAGGGGTACACACTTTGCAGAAGAAATAATGAGGGAAGTCATGCAGGCCCCGGGTGTAGAAGCAAGCATTTCATACACCATAGAGGCCACAAAGTAGTGGGAAAGTGGAAAGACTAAATGGGACACTTAAACGGAAAATTCAAAAGGCCATGGCAGACACAGGAAAGAGCTGGGTAGAGTGCTTGCCTCTTGCACTCTTTCCAGACACACTCCAAATAGAAAGACAGGCTTGTCTCCCTTTGAAGTCCTGTTTGGTAGAGCACCAAAGACTGGTCTGTACTTCCCACAGGTGCTACGAATGCAACACGGTTCTATGACAGCCTATGTCCAGGCCTTGCAGGAAAGACTTAATGTGGTGCATAAACATGTGTTTTCATACATTCCAGATCCTAATACCAGTGCAGATGTGCATCAGCTGAATCCAGGTGATTGGGTGGTTATACGCAGACACGTGAGAAGGAGCCTGGACCCACGATTTGACGGCCCCTTCCAAGTCCAGCTGACCACATCCACCTCAGTAAAACTCGAGAGAAAACCCACCTGGATCCACGCCAGTCACTGCAAGAAGGTCCTTTCACCAGTAGAATGACTGTACTCCTCATCACCTTGCTGGCAGTGACAGGGTTACTGCACTCTACAGAGACACAGGATAAACACTTAAATGCTGACTGAGACACCAAACTTATTCGGCATCATGCTCTTCTTATAAAGGACATGGAAGGACAGAAACCGAAGGACTGTTGGATCTGTACACACAGCCCTGTATCTGCGAGGACTATGCCGTACTTAGCCTTACCTCTGGAGCCATGGAAGGCATTAACCCCACATTGCATATACAATGAGACTTGGACTCAATCTAGGTTTTGGGGAAAAGATGTGTCCTGTGATATATCTGCCTCATTGGCTATAATCGGATGTAAAGCATCTACGGGTAAAATAATAAGGAAAGAAAGGGGTAAATGTACATCTGGTATAAGTGGAAAACAAATGAATAATACTTGGTGTGCCTATAAGCCTATGTCAGGACTTTTGAGTTTATACCAATGTATACAGACCCCTGGTCACGTTTGTGTTCTCCCTGAAGGAGTATTCTTGGTTTGTGGACATCGTGCCTATAGGTGGGTGAGCACAGACATAAGAGGGGTTTGCACTCTTGCCAAACTGACACCAGCCACTTTCATAGTTCCTCATAGTAAAATAGACACAGCAGCAGTTCCAATTTACACCTCGTATAGAAGGGCTGCAGACAATAAGCCCCGGCCAAATGGCAGGCCGCATCTAGTAGAAATGGGGATAACAAATAAAATATTCAGTAGTATGCTAATATACTCCTTCATAACACAAATGTGGGATAAATTAGTGGAAGCTACCGACTACCTGGACGATCAGATTTTCCAGATTCTTGAAGTTCTTAATGAAACTAACCCAATATAGAGACAATTAATCATAGTTACCAACCAACATACTATAGTACTAGATTACCTGACAGCAAAAGAAGGAGGAATGTGTCAGATAATTGGTCCCACCTGTTGTAATTATATCGACCCTGCTGGCAATCTCCAGATCAGGGCCAGTATAGACAAAATAGGTGAACTTAGAGACCAATGGTTAAAACAACACAGTGCAAACAGAGACTACTGATGGGGTAACACATTCTCTTTTCTAAATCCAGCAAGTTGGTTTAATGGCCTTGCAGGATGGATTTCTTTTGGCATTATATAGACTTGTATGCAAATTTTGTTGTATTGCTTTATGTAGCCATAAAAGCGCTAATATATGTATTACTTAAGCTACTGGATAATGTATGCATAAAAAGAACCTAAGGCTGAACCTTCTGTAGTGTATAATAGACCCCAGGTGGCCATTACTGATGGGGAAAGTGAGTGTCGAAACTGAGGGTGGATGGGCGAAGCAGGTAGGAAGCCCCCTTATGGGTACTAGACCCATGAGACAGTAGCTCCTTTGTGGACATCAGCTGACCCTGTGGCAAAGGTTATACCATTTACAAAAGGGGGAAATTGATATAGAAGAGTTAATGGTTTGCTTTATATCCCTTTAATTACCTTTAAGACTTCAACTACCTTTTGCCTATTATTGCTATGTGTTATTCTTATGTAGACTATTAGCCTCTGTCTTCAAGGAAACTACACTTGTTATCATATTTGTTCTCAACAGCATGTTCTGGGTACATTGTAAACAAGGTACGACCCTGAGGTGATGGTGGGTGCCAAATGAGCTCCATAGAGTCAGATATTGTTGTAAATGGTATAAAAGTTTCCTTGTATTTCATTACGTCAGATAAAGTGATTTGACCACGGCTTGTGTGCTGAGTCTCTTTGTCTCCAAGCGCTTGCAACAGAAGGGCGAAAAACCTCACAATCCGGACTCACTGGTGATCTGGCATACCTGACGCTTGGTCAGAACAAAAAGCAGCTACAACAATTCCAAAACATCACTACTTCCCTTCCGAGCCCCGACGTGTGCCCATACAGTAGCTTTGTCCCATATATGAGGTATCAGCATACCCAGGACAAATTGGACAACAACTTTTGGGGTCCAATTTCTCCTGTTACCCTTAGGAAAATAAAAAAATTGTGGACTAAATGATCATGTTTGTGGAAAAAATACGATTTTTTATTTTCACGCCCAGGCGTTATAAACTTCTGTGAAGCCTTTGGGGGTTCAAAGTGCTCACCACACATCTAGATAAGTTCCTTAGAGGGTCTAGTTTCCAAAATGGTGCCATTTGTGGGGGATTTCCACTGTTTAGGTACATTAGGGGCTCTCCAAATGCAACATGACACCCGCAGAGCATTCCATCGAAGTCTGCATTCCAAAACGTCACTACTTCCCTTTCGAGCCCCGACGTGTGCCCATACAGTAGTTTTCTCCCACATATGGGGTATCAGTGTACTCAGGACAAATTGGACAACAACTTTTGGAGTCCAATTTCTCCTGGTACCCTTGGGAAAATAAAAAAATTGGTGACTAAAAATCATGTTTGTGGAAAAAATACGTTTTTTTATTTTCACGCACGGGCGTTATAAACTTCTGTGAAGCACGGTGGGGTTCAAAGTGCTCACCACACATCTAGATAAGTTCCTTGGGGTGTCTAGTTTCCAAAATGGTGTCATTTGTGGGGAGTTTCCGCTGATTTGGTACAACAGGGGCTTTCCAAACGTGACATGGTGTCCGATCTCAATTCCAGCCAAAAACGTCAAATGGCGCTGCTTCCCTTCCGAGCTCTGCCATGCGCCCAAATAGTGGTTTACCCCCACATGTGGGGTATCAGCGTACTCAGGACAAATTGCACAAAAACTTTTAGGATCCTGTTACCCTTGGAAAAATAAGAATTGAGGGTGAAAAGATCATTTTTTGGAAAAAAATATGATTTTTTAATTGTACTGCTGTACGTTATAAACTTCTGTGAAGCCCTTGTGGGTTCAAAGTTCTCACCACATATCTAGATAAGTTCCTTGTGGGGTCTAGTTTCCAAAATGGGGTCACTTGTGGGGGGTTTCCACTGTTTAGGTACATCAGGGGCTCTCCAAATGTGACATGGTGTCTGATCTGAATTCCAGCCAATTTTGCATTGAAAAAGTCAAATGGCGCTCCTTCCCTTCTGAGCTCTGTCATGCGCCGAAACAGTGGTCCCCCCCCACATATCAGGTATCAGCGTACTCAGGATAAACTGCACAATAACTTTTGCAGTCCAATTTCTCCTGTTACCCTTGGTAAAATAAAAAAAATTGAACCTGAAGTATTTTTTTTGTGAAAAAAAGTTAAATGTTCATTTTTTTTTTAAGTATTCAAAAAATTCCTGTGAAGCACCTGAAGGGTTAATAAACTTCTTGAATGTGGTTTTGAGCCCCTTGAGGGGTGCAGTTTTCAGCATGGTGTCACTTTTGGGTATTTTCTATCATATAGACCCCTCAAAGTGGCTTCAAATGTGATGTGATTCGTAAAAATAAAATGGTGTTGCAAAAATGAGAAAACGCTGGTCAACTTTTAACCCTTATAACTTCCTAACAAAAAAATTTGGTTCCAAAATTGTGTTGATGTAAAGTAAACATGTGGTAAATGTTACTTATTAAGTTTTTTGTGTGCTGTATCTCTGTGATTTAAGGGCATAAAAATTAAAAGTTGGAAAATTGAGAAATTTTTAACATTTTTGCCAAATTTCCATTTTTTTCACAAATAAACGCAAGTTATTTGAATGAAATATTACCACTAACATGAAGTACAATATGTCACGAGAAAACAATGTCAGAATCACCGGGATCCATGGAAGCGTTTCAGAGTTATTACCTCATAAATGGACAGTGGTCAGAATTTTAAAAATTGGCCGGGGCATTAACCTGCAAACCACCCTTGGGGGTTAAGGGGTTAACTTAACTTTATTTTTTCATAAGTCATTTACAAATTTATGACCACTTATAAAATGTGTTCAAAGTGCTGCCCATTGTGCTGGTTTGTCAATGCAACCCTCTTTTCCCACTCTTGACACACTGATAGCAACACCGCAGAAGAAATGCTAGCACAGGCTTCCAGTATCTGTTGTTTCAGATGCTGCACATCTCGCATCTTCACAGCATAGACAATTGCCTTCAGATGACCCCAAAGTCTAAGGGGTTATGATCGGGAGACCTTGGTGGCCATTCAACTGGCCCACAACAACCAATCAACTTTCCAGGAAACTGTTCAAGTAGGAATGCTAAAAAGGAAGAAAAAAATGTTTATAAAATGGAAAGAGGGAGGCATATCTAAAGAAGAATATAATGCTGTCTGCAGAACCTGCAGGGCACAAATCAGATTAGCTAAAGCTGAAAATGAATTGAGGCTTGCAAGAGATGTCAAAAGCAATAATAAAGGATTTTGGGGATATGTCAAAAGTAAAAGAAAAGTCAAAGATGCTATAGGATTTTTACAGGATGAAAATGATGAAATGGTAAGACAGGATGTTGAGAAGGCTGAACTTTTAAATTCCTATTTTGCATCTGTTTTCTCTCAGAAAGGAAATGTAACATCAACGGTTATTCACTGTCCTATTTTGCATCTGTTTTCTCTCAGAAAGGAAATGTAACATCAACTGTTATTCACTGTCCTATTAAGGGAATAGAAGAATCCAGGATATCAAAAAACAGAAAGATAGTGAGGAAACACTTAGCTAACCTAAATGAATTCAAGTCTCCAGGTCCAGATGAATTACACCTCAGAGTACTGAAGGAGATAGCAGAAGAAATTTTTGAACCCCTCTCCATAATCTTTGAAAATTCTTGGAGAACAGGAGAAGTGCCAGAAGACTGGAGAAGAGCAAATGTTGTTCCTATCTTCAAAAAGGGGAAGAAGGTGGACCCAGGCAACTATAGGCCGGTGAGTCTGACTTCTATACCAGGAAAGATCTTTGAACAAATTATTAAACAACATGTATGTCAATACCTGGATAAGAATGAAGTGATTAAACAGAGTCAGCATGGGTTTGTAACTAATAAGTCATGTCAGACTAACTTAATTTCCTTCTATGATGGTATCACTGATTGGGTGGATCAAGGAAATGCTGTAGATATAGTATATCTTGACTTCAGCAAAGCATTTGACAAAGTATCTCATACAATCCTTATTGAAAAAATGACTAAGTATGGAATGGACAAGGCAACTGTTAGGTGGATTCATAACTGGCTTAGTGATCGGACCCAAAGAGTGGTCGTAAATGGCTGCACATCCAGATGGAAGAATGTCTCAAGTGGGGTACCACAGGGCTCTGTCCTGGGCCCTGTATTGTTCAACATCTTTATCAACGATTTAGATGAAGGAATTGAGGGTAAACTGATTAAATTTGCTGATGACACAAAGCTAGGAGGGATAGCTAATACTAGAGAAGAGAGAGGATTCAAAAAGATTTAAATAAACTGGAGAAGTGGGCAGCAACTAACAGAATGGTTTTTAACAGGGAGAAATGCAAAGTACTACATCTGGGCAATAAAAATGAAAAAAGCAAATATAGAATGGGAGGAATAGGGCTAAGTGACAGCACATGTGAAAAAGACTTGGGTTTACTAATAGATCACAGACTGAATATGAGTCAACAGTGTGATGCAGCAGCAAAAAAGGCAAATGCAATTCTAGGATGTATTAACAGAAGCATACAGTCTAGATCACGTGAAGTCATTATTTCCCTCTACTCCTCTTTGGTCAGACCTCATCTGGAATATTGTGTCCAGTTTTGGGCACCACATTTTAAAATAGACATCAACAAACTGGAGCAAGTTCAGAAAAGAGCGACCAGAATGGTGACCGGTCTGCAAACCCTGTCTTATGAGGAAAGGTTGCAGGATTTGGGAATGTTTAGTTTGCAAAAGAGAAGACTGAGAGGAGACTTAATAGCTGTCTACAAATATCTAAAGGGCTGTCACATTGTAGAAGGATCAACTTTATTCTCATTTGCACAAGGAAAGACTAGAAGCAATGGGATGAAACTGAATGGGAGGAGACACAGATTAGATACTAGAAAAAACTTTTTGACAGTTAGAGTGATCAATGAGTGGAACAGGCTGCCATGAGAAGTGGTGAGTTCTCCTTCAATGGAAGTCTTCAAACAGAGGCTGGACAGACATCTGACTGGGATGATTTAGCGAATCCTGCTTTGAGCAGGGGGTTGGACCAGATGGCCCAGGAGGTCCCTTCCAACTCTACGATTCTATGATTCTATGATTCTATGCTCGGACCTGACACACAAAGTTGATGGTCCCCAAAAATAGTGGGGTCATTCTTCATGGAAACCTCAATGCCACTGGATATCTGAAATTGCTACATGATGATGATCTTTATGCACTGAAGATGGCACGTTCCCTGAGTTTTTCCAGCAAGATGGTGCACCTCCAAATTATGGGTGTCAGGTCCAAGCATTCCTATAAGGAATCTGATCCCCTTAGACTAGCATTTCTTCTGCGGTGTTGCTATCAGTGTGTCAAGATATTTAGATATTTCCATATATATATCTATAGATAATTCCATAGATATATCGATAGATATTTCCATAGATATATCTATAGATATTTCCATAGATATATCTATAGATATTTTCATAGATATTTCTATAGATATATCTATAGATATTTCCATAGATATGTCTATTGATATTTCCATAGATATATCTATAGATATTTTCATAGATATTTCCATAGATATATCTATAGATATATCTATAGATATATAGCCATAAATATAAAAAAATGAAAAAAAATGGCGTGGGCTCCAGTGCAATTTTCCACTCCAGAGGGGGAAAGCTGATGGCCGGGGACCAATATTTGTAGCCTGGTAAGGGGGTAATACCCATGGCCCCTTCCCAGGCTATGAATATCAGCTTGTAGGTGTCTGGATAGCCTTTACTGGCTATTAAAATAGGGGGACCCCAAAAAAGTGACGTGGGGTCCCCCTATATTTTATAGCCAGAAAGGCTATACAGACAGCTGCGGGCTAATATTCATAGCCTAGGAAGGGGCCATGGATATTGGCCCCCCCTGGCTACAAATACCAGCCCGAAGCCACCCCAGAAATGGTACATCTATAAGATGTGCCAATTCTGGCACTTAGCCCCTGTCTTCCCACTCCCGTGTAGCGGTGGGATATGGGGTAATAAGGGGTTAATGTCACCTTGCTATTGTAAGGTGACATTAAGCCCGGTTAATAATGGAGGGGCGTCAATAAGAAGCCTTTCCATTATTAATCTTATATTAATAAAGGGTTAAAAAAACACACACATAAGAATTAAGTATTTTAATTAAATAAAGCACTACACGGTTTTCATCTTTTTATTGTACTCTCAGATCCAAGCAACACCCTCGGTCTCCTAGAATAAAAAGAAAAATAATAAACCAACCATTTACTCCCTGTCTGACACAGTCCAATTAATAACAATTGTCCCACGATGATCTCCCCTGTAGAACAGTGACATCAGGTAATGTCACTGCTCTATAGAGCCCCCCAGTGATGAACTGACAGGAGACAATGACTCCTGCAGTTCATCACTGAGGTTACCTGAGTTCTCAGTCTCACTTTACAGCAATGCTGCGTGAGAAATAAGGTTTAGGTTTACGGGACCTTTTTCGGCAGAAGGATGCACAGCGGAGGATTTCCTCCGCCTGTCATTTCAGTGCTGGAGCCCCTGGAGAACAGTCACATCAGCTGATGTGGCAGCTCTCCACGGGAGATCGTCGTGGGACCCTCGTTCCTCGTTATTAATTGGACTACGGTGGAAAGGTAAGTTTAGGTTGGTTTATTATTTAATTTTTATTACAGTTGAATGATGGCTTTGGGGAATTAGGTGTGTGCAGTGAGTATGTACTCTATGTTATGTGTTGTATGTTCTGTATGATATATGTTGTATGTTCTGTATGCTATATGTTCTGTATGTTATATGTTGTATGTTCTATATGTTATATGTTCTGTATGCTGTATGTTGTATGTTCTGAATGTTATGTATTTTTTTTACATGAAACACATTAGCCTGATGAAGGGACTACTACTGTCCCATCATTGGCTAATATGTCACTCAGTGTCAGGGTAGCAGCCATAGCCCGATGGGACTTGTAGTCCCATCAGACGATGTTTGCAAGCACACATACACCATCACAGACCCCCCCAGACAGGCCCACAATGAGCGATGCTACACGCCTTGGCAGGGGATTTGAATCCCGCGTGGCACCGCTCATTGGCTCAGCCGGTGGGGCGGGGGATTTGAATCCTGCACCGCTCATTGTCTTATATGTACCTATAGGCTTCAATAATTTAGGCTTTTCCCTTGCCCACCTGTTTTCCTTTTTGCTTTGAGGATTTATTTTATGGGTCTATATACTGTTTTGATCAAATTTATGATTAAGTATACCAGCCGGCTTGGATGTGGTATCTAGGTGTCATCAATTCCCTTGTTCTTATGGTTCATAATAAAAAATTGTTTCATTTACAGGCCATTTTGTTTCAATAAAAATGTGCATATTATTTTTTCTTAATTTGCTCCTTGGTCCATTTTTTTGTTGGTATTCACATGTCACATGTGTTTGGTGCTAATGTCTTTTATTATATCATTTTACACTAAGACCAGAACACACTTGGATGACATCAAGTAAATTTTAAGGTGGTTTATTTATAGACCGCAGTAAGATATCATTTTCTTTGCTTTTTTGAGGATTAAAAGAATCTCCAATCCAAGACTCATGCTGTTCAGCTTCAGCTCAATCACTTACTTCTTATATACAGTCAGATAATCCTTTAACCCTATAATGATTGTGTATTTTTTGCGATGGAAAACATTTTAAGCATTAATGGCATATCCAGTACAAAGCTGGGACCGTGACTTTTCAAGAGAACTGGTGTCTAAATTGCATTTATAAAAATGATTGAATATGTTTACTAATATGATTAAAGGATAACTATTGTTTTAATTTTTATTTAATAATAATGCAGAACAAGTGATTTTAATAAGCTTTTCAAATATACCTTATACATGAAATCCTTTCAAAAAACCTTCTAGAAATGTCCCACTATGCTGTTTCTGAACCAATATGCCCATTTTCCAGGTAAATCTGTATTCAGCTCCACAAATACAGAATATGTCTTTCTAAGGGTAGGGACAGATTCTAATAATATAGTGAGGTAGTAAACAGGGGTTTAATTCCAAGTTTATGCATCCAGATCTTCCCTTCATTTGCAATTGATGATGAAACTTTTAGAACAGGATGGGAGAAGGTCAACACCAGATGTTGCCTAGCTTATGGAGCTACTAATTAAATTTGATGATACCAAACTAGGAGAACTGGAAGGTGAAATTGACAATATACAAATAGGACTTAAAACGAATCTCACTACTGAGGCACTTAACCCTTTCGCGCCACAGCCCATTTTCATTCTTGTGTTTCTGTTTTTCGCTCCCCATCTTCCCAGAGCCATAACTTTTTTATTTTTCCATCAATATGGCCATGTGAGGGCTTTTTTTGCGGGGCAAGTTGTACTTTTGAACAACACCATTGGTTTTACCATATCCTGTACTCACGTTGGAGGACTTACTGAGGGAACAACAGTCCGACCTTGGAGGCATGTTCTGACAGTTAGTGATACTACGATCATCAACGTTTCCCCCGTCCCTCTGCGCACAGGTGAAGATTTTTTGCAAATTAGTTATTGAGGATTTAAAAAAAATCCCAAAAGGTATCCAGAGTGATAACCTTACCCCAATACAAGGGAAGGCTTTAAAAGAACTACAATCCCATGACAACCCTGTCATCAAAGCGGTGGACAAGGGGGTAAACGTCCTGATCTAACCAGGTGACAAATATGAGAAGGAGGCCTTTCGGCAGTTAAGAAACCGTGATACCTATCAAGTACTTCCTTATAATCCAGTTACATCCATCTCATTTAAACTATAAAAAATCCTACACGGTGCTTTTGATGCTGGTGTCATCCCACCAAAAAATCCTTGATGGACTTCTTGTGAAATTTCCTAAGATTCCCACCTTCTACCGTCTTCCGAAGGTCCATAAGGACCTTTTGAACCCAACTGGACATCAGATTGTCTCTGGCATAGAAGAGCTATGCAATATGTCATGTAAATTTATTGACCATTATTTAAAATCTATAGTTGGAACAATGCCCTCCTATGCTAGGGACACTACGGATGTCCTTACTTGAGATGAGCAAGCCTTTCAAGATTTGGTTCGGTTCAATGAACATCCCAATGTTAGCTGATCATGTTCACCGAATGGTTCGAGGAATGTACCCTAACCCCATTTTTTCAATGGGATATTATTTTAAACGCTGCCTAACTGTGGTAAGCTCTGGATGTGCATTGGGAAGTAGGTGGGATTCTCTGTTCACTGTTGGAACGGGTGTTTCATTAAGGGAGAGGTTGAGGGCACAGGTAGGGGGAGGCAGAAGCAGCAGAGGAAATGTTAGATGTAGAGATTTGTCCCGTATGCCTTGGGGATTCCAAGACTTGTGCAGCAAGCCCCTTTACGGCCTGCCATCACAGCCACCAGATTCACCCAGTGTCCAGTTAATGATATGTAATGCCCCTCTGTCCATATTTGCTCATCCAAGTGTCAGTGGTGAAATGCACCCCGACATAGATTCTTGCAGGGAAAGGGTGATGTTGTCTGCAACATGCTAGTGTAGCGCAGGCACAACTTTCTTAAAGAAGTAATCGCAACTGTGCAACTGGTACTGGAGGACTGCAATGAACATCAACTTTTGGAAACCATCTGTACCCACCAGGTGGAAAGACAGCATTTCCATGGCCAACAGTTTGGAGATGGTGAAGTTCAAGCTCTTAGCTGTCGCATGTGTAGGAGAAAACATTCTTTTACATGACCACAACTGCGGGACCGATGGCTGGCTGCTGTGCTGAGAAAGGGTGGCATACATAGAACAGGATAAACAGGTGCACTGTGTTATGGTGGATTGAGAAAGATGTGTTGTACTAGGTGACACAAAAACAGCAGTTATGTCCTCATCCATAACAGCTGACGAGCTCTCTCCCCAACTGTCGGGGTAAACAAGTGAAGTTTCTGCAACCTTAGATCTGTGTGAGAACACTTGGCACGATGACGGAGGAGGAAGAAGCTGCAGATGTGGTTGATGGCCAGTGGTTGGAGAGGTCTGCTGGTCCGCATTTTAGGCATGTTGATCGCACATGCATCAGTTTCAGTCATGTAGTTGTCAAATTATTTCATTTTTTGCCTTTACTGAGTTTTTTTTGCAAATTTGGCAGATAACGTAAGTTGGGTCATCCTTTGTGGTCTCAAAAAAGGCCCAGGCTAGAAAACTCATGCTGCCCCAGCAAACTGTTCACTCTTGACTGTTGCTGGCCACAGCCAGAGTTGAGGCTGAGGATGCAGTGCTTGTCTTGGTTGCATCGCTTTATGTCTGTGTGGGAAGCCTCAAAGTACCCTTCTCATCTTCCTTCTCCTCCACTTCCTCTGGTGAGCTACTCAGTTGCATACCTCTGGGTTCACACCAAGTGGGATCTACAACCTCATCGTCATCCTTTCTGTTCTCACACTCCTCACCCTGAGAGTCACCCTCCTCCACTTCCTGACCTGACATCACAGTATAGTCCGCATGCGCCTCTGGCGTCTGTGACTCATCAGGATCTCCTCTACCCTAGGTGGTTAATGTCTGGTGATGAGGGTATGGATTCTGATCGGACCCTACTTCATCAGCCTTGGATCCAACATTAAAATATTTTGGGCATCGGTGCAGATGCTTTCCTCCTCTAGATTTTGTGAATCTTTGGAGCAGAACGTTTATGCCCATTAAATAGAATGTGTGAACAACTCTGTAGAATGGCTCATCTGTGTTTCCCCACAGTAAGTTGGGCATTTGTGACACGGGGAGGGAAACAAGGGTGATTGGGGTGCCACCTCTGAGGATTGTACTGTGGTGATCTTAAGGTAGAGGAAGAGGAGGAGAAGCTACTTGATGCAATGCTTGCCATCCACTGGAGCACATGCTCTTTCTGAGCCTCTTCTACAAGGTGTACCGCTGTGAGGCTGACAAAGATAGGGAGTGGAGTAGCCCATCCAGTAACAGATGTTGTCAGTGGTCTTTGGATAGGACGAGGTGGTGTTTGTTCAGTTGAGCTTTCCATAACATTAACACCTATCCCACATACATGTCAACCACCAAGCCTATTCCCCTTTCCACCACAACCTGGCTTTTTCCCACTAATGTTGTAGGTACCCTTCCCCTCTTGTAACCTGCTGTATCGCAACCTTAGGGTACTGTCACACTTAGCGATGTACCAGCGATCTCGACCAGCGATATGACGCGGTCAGGATCGCTGGTACATCTCTAAGTGGTCGCTAGTGAGCTGCCACACAAGCAGATCTCACCAGCGACATCGCAGGGGTCGGGGGTCGCTACTTACCTGTCAGACGAGGCGATCCTGACGTCCTCCCGCCCGCGTCCATGCGTTGCTCGTCTCCACAGCAGGAAGCCCCAGCAGGAAGCTGACGACGAGAAACGGTCCTGGACGTTCTCGCGCGATCAGCGATAACCAGCGGAGGAGCGGTCGGAGGTAAGTATCAGACATAGCGATATCGCTAGCAATATCGCTATAATGTCACAAAAACCAGTGACGTTATAGCGATATTGCTAGAGATATCGCTTAGTGTGACAGGCCCTTTAGGCCCACAGCTGTCAGTCACCAGTCACTAAATGAACAAACAATATTTATTTTCTTAGTGTGCCTGAACAACACTCTTAAACCTAATGATTTTTAAGAGTAAAAATGTCCTCCTGATTTCTCAGTGCAACACAGTTTTAACACAAATTATTTGGATTAGCAAATTGGGCCTCCTCGCTGCACACAACTTTTAGGCATAACAATTTTTAAGTGGACATCTGGCTTTCCGATTTGTCACTGAAACACAATTTTATCACAAATGTTTTGGATTAGCTAACTGGGCCTCTGGAAATTGCCACACGGTTTTTGTACAGCCTAGTTAGGTATTGGAACATCGATTTCACACAGGACAGAATCCTATTTAGATAAGTGAAAAAGTTAACCTTCAGCACTAACAGGAGCGACTTCTCTGCACGTGACACTGAGAAAATGGCACCAGCAAAACAAGATGTCTGCTTTTTATATGGCCAGGTGACTTTGATAGCCAACCACAGAGGACCTTGTGTCATGATGTTGTGGCTGGTTTCTGCACCCTAATATGCTGCTGGCATCAAAATATATAAAGTTAAGAAGGGGAAAAAAAAGAGCGCACTGCTCCTCTAACCCCTCCCCTCATCAAATACGTCCCCTCCGCTCATCATGCAGCACCATTATCGTAGCCAATGTAATAACAAAAGCAATAGTGCGCAATGATTTACCAAACTGGGACCGAATTTTACTGACTTTGAGTGAAAAATCCAAGCACGAATTATAATGTGCTATTTTTGTCCCAAATTTGAGATTGGCGAACGTTTTCCGAACAAGTTCGCTCATCGCCAGTTATAAATAATCAAGTGTTAGATAATTTATAATTGTTGGTGAAAAGTGGAGCTTGATGGACCTATGTACCATTTTTTTAACCAATGTAACCATGTAACTAGTGTGAACCACAAGTTGAGTGGTTGACAGCAACAACCAATAAAACCACAGTTTTATTTTTCTAGAGCAGGCTAAGAAATAAAATGATCTCACCAATTGCTTTTTTGTTATCTACAAGCACTGTTGTTTTTCGCTATAGTCCTGTAAATACAAACTTACATTGACCAGTTAATGATGTGTATTTTTTTATTAACTAACCACTAGATGGCAGTACGGAGTTTTGTAAAACTTCCTAAAGAGAGTGTTATCCAGCATCACCTGCTAGATGCTCACGTCTCACTTTATAAGCCTGTATGAATCTGTATACTGTATATGTACCCTAGTTTTACTTATCGTCCCCAATGTTTTTGCCATTCCTTAAAATATTTATTTAATCACTTAATTACAGTTCAAATGCATTTTGCAAGTGAACGTCCTAACATTGTAAAATAAAAGGGGAAGGACAAATCCAAGAACGCAACTGAATGTCAAATGTAAAATTGCTTTATTAGCGTGGAAGGCAAGGTACAAATATAGTGTGCTATAAAATCATAAAAACACAATCAGCGAAAATGGACACTGATACCCTGTTGGCCAATACTACCCATAATAGTACAATGGAGTACATAATAAACATATATCTAAAGACTGGTATATAGATAATAAATATAATACCAATGATATACCAGTGTATAGTCAAGCTAGATAACACCATATCCAGGCAGAGTAGAAAGTGCAAATTTAAATAAACAAACAATGCATAATACCTGGACTGAGAGGTAGATAGAGCCCGCGGGGTACCCTTGTCCGCCCCAACGTGGAAGGTTTCCCGAAACGCGCGTTGGGGCGGACAAGGGTACACCGCGGCCTCTATTTACCTCTCAGTCCAGGTACTGGTACATCATTGGTATTATATACTTACCTCCGACGAGCTCCCCCGCTGGTTATCGCTGATCGTGCAGGTCCATTTCTCGTTGGGCGCTTCCTGCTGGCGCCGACGAGTGACGCGTGGACACGGGCGGGAGGACGACAGGATCGCCGCATCTGAAAGGTAAGTAACGACCGCTGCTGTGTCGCTACGTCGCTGTGAGATCTGCCTGTGTGGCAGCTCACTAGCGACCATTTAGCGATGCACCAGTGATCCTGACCGGGTCGTATCGTGGTCGGGATCGCTGGTGCATCGCTAAATGTAAAGGGGCCTATAGACTTTCCCAGTAATCAGCACATCATCACTATATTCTCAGATTAGTTATCCTGCCAGTTCACTGCATTGATTTGCACACTATGTGGCACATACATCAATATAAGGCGACATAGAAAACTGGGGTTGAAAAGCATAAATCATCCAATATTGCTAAGATGGTTTAGTACCGAGGGACTAATAACTATCACAAATATTCTCATATCAAATGAATTTGTCCATAATTATTGACGTCGAATCAACATCTCCAAGTTTTTGATGAATTATCATTAAAGATCACAAAAGACTTGATTCTTTTTAATGGATCATTTTCAGATGTCGCTTACAGCAACCTGCACGACCAAGGATACTGCCACGATGGGAAAGCTTAGGAGAGGATGCAGAGGTACACTGGTGACAGGGACCCTTTATGCTCAGAATCGGGGGCGTCCCAGAGGTCAAAGTCCCATTAATCGTAATTAATATGCCATCATCGCTTTCTAATATTTACAAATTGATGACCTCTCCCTACAATCGGTCATCAATATGAGATTGGTGTGAGTCCTGCACACGTCACCCCCACAATTGGCAGATACCAGTAAGTTCACAAAACCGCATTACTTAATATAGACATGTTTTATTCCCTTTATCGATTACTGAAGGGTTAAAATCACATGCTGCAGACTTCTATGTGACTGTAAATTCCCTTTTATACATCTGAAAATGCATCAAGTGCCTAGATCCCCGCAGTTGCAGAAACGCCTGCCGCGCGTCTGCCGGGTGTGAATTTACTCCGACAGGATCAGCTACATTCATGATATCTACGGAGATGTGTAATGTACATTTCCACAGCGCACACAGAAATACATCATGCAGGTTCCATAGCTATATTGGTTACCTTGGCAACAGATATCATTAAAGCATTAATTGAGGATCTTTACGGGATATCTATTCCCCTGGAGGTAAAGAAAACCTAACTACTGTCCTTACTATTAGAAACACAAGAACAATTGTATCACACTTGCTTGTATTTAAAGATAAATATTTAAATAGAACTAAGTTTGACATTAACCCTTGAAGTGTCCATTAATCTGGCCAAGTCTTCCACTTGTCATGAAATTTCTCTGGCCCTCTATTCATTACATGGGCTAGTGACCACCATCCCTGAAGCTCAGTTATATATCATCATATGTCCAATTTCTAGGAAAGAGAGCAGCACATCTTTGTTTTATGTTGGTGTGGGTGCCGGCTGCCCCCTCCCCTACTGCTGCTCCTCCTATCGGTCCCTCCCCACCCCCTCACTCTTCCTAGTGATAGCAGAGCAATGATCAGTAGCAGGGATGAGCAGCAGGGAGAAGAGAGCTGCACACTGTACATCAGGGGGATCCATAGATGGGAAGGTCTTCTCCACCTGCAGCAGACACCAAGGAGAGCAGGCAGCTGCTCCTGCTTAGGGGAGTGAGCCACAGCAACAGGTGAGTTGGGGACACTTTCGGAATGGTACCAGGTTCTGCCTGAGCAAAGAGTGAAGTTAAAGAACAAGCCCATTGTTTCACTTGTTACATGACATAGTATCTCTGTAGGCTTCCATAGTAATGTATAGTGGGGATCATTCCTCCATCATGCTTCATGCTAGATACATGTCACAGAAATGTGGCGCAATCACTCAACTTTGCTTATGTAAAACTTATTTTTCTGGAGGATGGGGGGATCACTGCATCACTATAGTCACTCCCATCCTTCATGTGTTTCCTCTATGAATTCTGCACATATTTGGGGGTCACTTTTCTGTATGAGTGTCGGACGCTGCTCTACACACCCAGCAAAGTTGTGACATGAGAGGCTGAATACATGTGTTATGGCATCAAGCGTATAGAGAACTCGGAAGAAAGTGGCATTGCTTGTGGGAATCTCTTTATTTAGATCTGATTTCCTGTTTTCTGTCCCTAAGGAACACACTCTTTTTTTTCTGGAGACAATCCTGTGCACAGCAGGCTCCTTTTGTTAACCCTTACAAAGAAGATACATCTGGATGGTTGAAAACTCAAAGAGCTGCACTTGTAAAGGTGACTGCTGGATCATGGAGAAAGAATGCTCCACAAAGATGGGTCCCAGCTGAATGCTCAGTCAGAAGGCTCAGCCTTGGCAACTACCTGCTGGAGTCTATGCCTGCTGGAAACACATGTCAGGGCTCAGCCGAGGAAGTCCCCATCCAGCCTCCCACCTCCATGAGGCCAGAGAGGACCAGCTGAGGGAAGGTGCTCTGTCACTCTGTACAGGTGAGACCATGCCCCATACTGGGAGGTCAGGGGACAGACAAGCTGTCACTATAGGATTGGCTAATTAAGCGCTGCACCATATCTCCAGAAAACACAAGCTGGTCAGGTTATTCTGTGGTCACATATTCAATTACAAGTGAAAAAGCTATTTCACTGAACATGTCATGAGATTGAGAGGCGTACAGAGCTCTCAGCACTTTCTGCATCCATCAGCACGTGAGCAGGAGGTCAGCTCAGTGCAATGTATTTCCACCCTATTCCCAGTGGGAACAGAATAGTCACTGGGGATTTGGTACCTGACTGCTCTGCACATATACCATGAATTAACCTGGATGCAAATGTCTCTTTGAATCTTTAGTATCTATCTATCTATCTCATATGTATCTATCCCATGTCTCTCTATCTATCTATCTAAAGAAAAAAAAGAGAAAAAAAAAACCCGACCAGCACCTCCTAGTGGGAACACGTGCAAGCCTCAAAAACTGCACAATATAGAGAAAAAGAATACAGCAGCACATGTACATGAATCTAGGCTATGTGAAAACACAGAAAACATTAAAACCATTCAATTTAGATAATAATCCTCAAATATATATATATATATATTTTTTTTAATTTTCTCTTACAGTAAGATGAAAAATAAAGGTTCTTAGTGCACAAATTGGCCAATTCATGTAAGCCCATCAACCACGGCAAGGTGACCTCCCCTGATGGGTCCCTGCTCTACCGTACATAACCAATTTCTGGTCCACCCGCCTACAATTTTGGACAAACACGTCACTACCAGGCTAAGCCTACAATTTATGGGCAGGTAGAGCTGATTGCGGCCACCTGCAAGGCCAATGGGAGGGGTGGAAGATCAGACTGGAGGCAACTAGCATCTATCTATCTATCTATCTATCTATCTATCTATCTATTCCATATCTATCTATCTATTTATCTATCATCTATCCATGTATCTATCCATCCCATATCTATCTATCTATCTATCACCTATCTATCTATCTATCTATCTATTTATCTATCATCTATCTATGTATCTATCCATCCCATATCTATCTATCTATCTATCTTTCCCATATCTATCTATCTATCTATCTATCTATAATGTCTCACTCTAAAGAACTGCGATGAATACCTAGGTGGATAAACATGACTACAATAAAGCAACCTCATATAGTGTGAAAAGTCGTACAGTATATGTTACAGTATGTGGCTGCTATTCCAGACATAAATGAGTAATTTGCTCCCTTCAAACCCACTAGTGGTTCTACCAGGTATAATGGTATGAAATAATAATGTGTTCTCTATAGACCATTGGAAATGTGTGTAGTGGTGCATTAAGGGAATTGCACAGTACAGGTTTCTGACCGCAGATGCCAGCGATTATTATATGGGGCAGGAAGGTTACACTGATAGTGTGTGGTGAAGGTGGAATATGTTAATTTATTGCATATCTCCTAGTGACAGAACATTGGCAGGCTGTCAGTATATGATTTATTGGAGACTTCATTAAGTTGTAATCACCATTCTTATAGCAGATACATATGTTCTGTAGTGTTTCCCTTTGTATACTTTAGATAGGAGTTACCGTGCACTTGACGTGCATCAGTAACATGTGAGGCCATAGACATTTCATGTTTATTTTTCGCCATGTCCAATACATAGCTGTATAAAATCTAGGTCCAGTAATACAATAATGCAATTATTATAAGAGAAGTGAAGAACGAGCTGGTCCCCCGGGAAGCACTGGAATTACTGTAATGATGCTGTATACGGGTTGTGGTACGTATGATGACGCCACCGTTTTTTAGTTGTGATGAGACTGCTCCTCTTTGTTTCACTTTAATGGCAGGAGGTACACAGGCACCTTCTAATAGCTGTATACCAATTATTTATGGGTTTTACCTCCGGACACAAAAATCTTATCCACAGTATATACTTGTAAGAATAATGTACATATTTCTGTATATCATACACTTGGAGGGAACTTTCCCACACTCTCTCTGGTGGACCTTTCAGAAGATGCAGGAAATCATTCCTGAGAGTTTGGAGACTGTCGGCCTCTCAGTATTTTATTTCTGGAGTTATCTTGCTGTTAAAATTAGTATAATGGTAAATTATAATACAATGTGCACATTCTTATGAAGTAATAGATATATCAAGTAAACCCCAGACTTAAAGGGAACCTGTCACCAGTTTTGGGGGATTATATATAGCGTTATAGGATGCTGTATATCAGCCCTGAAAGGTGATGGCCGTGACTTATATTGGCCAAACCTACTGACAAGTTCTCTTTAAACTAGATACAGGTGATACATTTCTCCATCCACTACTTAAGCATCCAACCTCAGCTACAGTAATTGTTAATTATGTTTTTTTTTTGTGTTTGATCTGTATCACTTTGTTTTACAACATGACTTTGTACTGATAATGGGATATATACAGTAAGGGATTGAGCACCATTGAAGGGGAATTCATGTATATATTTTATGTTTATATTTTTTTTATTTTACATAATATTCCATTCCTTTCTTATCAGAATAAGTGACAGTAACAATAATGGTCTAGGGTAGTGAAGTGGCTAATGTCAGCATCCGTGGTGGTCTAGGGTAGATGAGCGTCATTCTTGGTGTTAGTGGGTTATTCAGACTCCAGAATTGACTTCGTATCATTAAACAAAGACTAGAATTTGTGTTCCTGCCCTTCCACTTCCAATGGTTCTCCCACATACTGAACTCCAAAACCCCCATTCACGTACTGCTCCTATATTAACCCATCAGTCTGCTGCCCCCAGGTTCACTAACTCACAAACAATTTTTTTTCCCCATTACCTCCTCTGTTACAATCAGTCCTCTCTGAAACAGACGTACCTTTATGCTTCCATCCCACAAACTGTCACTCCTCCACGCATACTGCTCCCTTCACATAGACTATGGTATGTTTCAATGGTCAGGATTGGCTCAGGATTTGACGCAGGTGAAATCTACATCTGAGGTCACTTGCAGGTCACCTGCATTTTTGATGCGTTTTTACATGCGTTTTTGATGTTGATATTCATGCGTTTTTTTTCATGCGGATTTGTATGTGTTTTTCTAAGCTAAATAAAGATCTATTATTTAACAAAAAAAAAGAATTGTGATGTCATTTCCTTGTCCAACCTCTTCGTTTACATACTCCATTGAAGAATGTTTACACACACAGATAGATAGATCTATAGATAGATCTATAGCTAGATAGATATATCTATAGATAATACCAAGCCGGTGATTAGTAATAAACATAATAAAATGGTGCATAAAGATTTAAATAAACACACACACACACACAAACAAAATCTGCTTAGGTCGGGGTCACACTTGCAAGAAACTCACATGAGTCTCACATCTCAGTACCCGACACTGCCGCCGGCACTCATGACCGGAGTGTGTGGCTGCATGTATTTCTATGCAGCTGAACGCTCCGGTCCGAGTGCCGGTGGCAGTGCTGGGTATTAATGCAAGTTTCTTGCAAGTGTGACCTCGGCCCCGGCAATATCTGTTTAATTTTTTTAAAGAAATGGCGTGGGCTCCTGCTGAATTTTCCCAACCAGAGAGGGAAAGCCAGAGACTGGGGGCCGATGCTTATAGCCTGGAAAGGGGTTAATACCCATGGATCTTCCCAGGCTATAAATATCAGCCCGCAGCAGTATATGTAGCCTTTTTCTGGCTATTAAAATAAGGGGGCCCCAAAAAAAATAATGTGGGGTCCCCCTATAATTAATAGCCATAAAAGGCTATGAAGACAGCTGCGGGCTGATATTCATAGCCTAGGAAGGGGCCATGAATATTGGCCACTCCCTGGCTACAAACACCAGCTCACAAGCACCCCGGAAATGGCGCATCTTTAAGATGCGCCAATTCCGGCACTTAGCCTCTCTCTTCCCACTGCCGTGTAGTGGTTGCATATGGGGTAATAGTTGTGGGGTTGATATCACCTTTGTTTTGTAAGGTGACATCAAGCTCGACTTAGTAATGGAGAGACGTCAATAAGATATCTATCCATTACTAATCCTATAGTTATTAAAGGGATAAAAAAGACACAGCCAGAATAAAGTATTTTAATGAAATAAAACACAAAACACAGTTTCCCTTCTTTATTGCACTGCTCATCCATGCAAAGCCTTCATTCTCCTGTAAATAAAAATAAAATAATAAATTAACACAAATATTCCCTGTCCAACGTAGTCCTTAATAACGAGTGTCCCACGACTAGTTAAGCTCTGCTACATCTAGATGCCTGATATCCAGACATAGCAGAGCTTGTAGATGACCACCGGAGATGTCTCTGGCGATCACCTGCACTGTAGTTCTCGTGGTCGGCTGACCGTGAGAACTAGCCTAATGTGACCGGAGATCACCCCCGGTCACGTGCATGGTAGTTCTTGTGGTCAGCTCCGTCGTGAGAACTGCAGTGGATGCGAACTTCTGGCTGTGACAAGGTAAAACCTTATGTAAATTAGTACACATGAGTAGTAAGCTGTGTTTCCGAAGTTGATACGCATGTGACTAATTATTAGATGCAGTTTTACCAAATCTAATGATAGTCAATGGGATATTTACCCTGCGGGGATGAAGCGTCTTCGCATCATAAATAGACATGCTGCGGTCTAGAAAGGAAAAAATCATGTTGTAATGTATTGTAGAAATATGTACCCAACAGACTGCTCCCAATGACATATCAAACTGTACATTGGCATATAGCATGTTCTGTCCTCACTAATTGAAGCAGACTTCATGTAGCTTAACCCCTTCATGACCAATGATGCCACATAGGCGTCATGAAAACTGGAGCCACTATGACCAGTGACGCCTATGTGGCGTCATAACTTTAAAGCCCCACTGCGGTCTAGAAAGAAAAAATCATGTTGTAATGTATTGTAGAAATATGTACCCAACAGACTGCTCCCAATGACATATCAAACTGTACATTGGCATATAGCATGTTCTGTCCTCACTAATTGAAGCAGACTTCATGTAGCTTAACCCCTTCACGACCAATGACGCCACATAGGCGTCATGAAAACTGGAGCCACTATGACCAGTGACGCCTATGTGGCGTCATAACTTTAAAGCCCCACTGCGGTCTAGAAAGAAAAAATCATGTTGTAATGTATTGTAGAAATATGTACCCAACAGACTGCTCCCAATGACATATCAAACTGTACATTGGCATATAGCATGTTCTGTCCTCACTAATTGAAGCAGACTTCATGTAGCTTAACCCCTTCACGACCAATGACGCCACATAGGCGTCATGAAAACTGGAGCCACTATGACCAGTGACGCCTATGTGGCGTCATGACTTTAAAGCCCCCCTGCGGGTCGGGTGACCGGGGTCACTGAAAGGTCACCCGACCCGCAGATACAGGGGGTTTTGTACTTCACCACGGGGGGCGTGGCTTCGCCCCCACGTGACTACGATCGCTCTGATTGGCTGTTAAAAGTGAAACAGCCAATCAGAGCGATAGTAATATTTCATCAATGAAAATTGATGAAATATTACAATCCAGCCATGTCCGACGCTGCTGTAGCATCGGACATGGCTGGTGACACCGATCCGACCCCCCCACTGGTTAACGGGGGCGATCTGCCCCCTGCCACTGAATGACAGCGGCAAAGTGCCGCCGCTGTCATCATCTGCCCCCGCCTTCCCTCAACTCCCTTGCCTTCCGATCGCCCCCCCTCCCACCCCCCGGTACTCACCAAGTGCTGCTATGGCTCCCGGTGTCCCGCGGTCCTGGACCATGGGCGCCACCATATTGGAAAATGGCGGGTGCATGCGCAGTGCGCCCGCCGGCTGCAATTTCCATTCATTCATTTTGATCACTGTGATAAATTCTCACAGTGATCAAAATAGAATGAAAAGTAAATAAACCCCTCCTTTATCACCCCCATAGGCAGGAGCAAACAAAATAAATAAATTATTTTTATTTTTTTTTCCATTAGGGTTGGAAAGAGGGTTAGGGTTAGGGTTGGAAAGAGGGTTAGGGTTGGAAAAAAAAAATATTTTTTATTTTCACGGCTCTGCGTTATAAACTTCTGTGAAGCGCTTGGGGGTTCAAGGTGCTCACCACACATCTAGATTAGTTCCTTGGGGGGTCTAGTTTCCAAAATGGGGTCACTTGTGGGGGGTTCCACAGTTTAGGTACATCAGGGTCTCTGCAAATGTAACATGATGCCCACAGACCATTCCATCAAAGTCTGCATTTCAAAATGTCACTACTTCCCTTCCGAGCCCCGACGTGTGCCCAAACAATGGTCCCCCCCCACATATGGGGTACCAGCGTACTCGGGACAAACTGGACAACAACTTTTGGGGTCCAATTTATCCTGGTACCCGTGTGAAAATAAAAAATTGTGCACTAAAAAATAATTTTTTGAGGAAAAAAATATTTTTTATTTTCACGGCTCTGCGTTATAAATAGTGTTGAGCGATACTTTCCGATATTGAGAATTATCGGATCGGATTGGATCCGACCGATACCCAAAAAGTATCGTGTATCGCCAATTCCGATACCTGAAACCCCATTCAAGTCAATGGGACAGAAATATCGGAATTAAAAAAAAACCTTTCTTTACTTGCACATCCAGTTCGGGAGGGGGGAAGAGTGTGGGCGGTGCGTGGGCGGACACTGTGCGTGTCTGTGTGTGCGGGCGGGGTCTGTATGGGCCTCTCGGAGGTCTGTGCGGGCCTGCCGGGGGTCTGTGCTTAATGTTTCCACTGATGACCATTAATCCTTATTGTCTTCTCTGTCTCCAAGTTCCAACATTCATTGGAAACAACTGACCAGTAGCATCTCTTTGCTATCCAGTGCTAACAGCTAGGTGACGTGATCAAGCAGTGCTAATTGTGACCACCATGGACAGCACAGAGACACCACTGGCGCTCCCAGTGAATGTTGGAACTTGGGTTCAAAATGAAGACTGAAGATTGATGCTCCACTCTCAAAATATTATTGGGGGATTCTGTGTATAATTATTGTATGCTGATTTGCTTCCTCTTGATGAAAACGATAAACTGAGCTGTTACATTCCTCCACTTCAGCAGTTCCTCTCCACAGCTATTACTACCTTTGTTGATGTGCAGCAGCGGTGTATGTGACCGCTGCAGCTTTTCACTGGGTACAGCAATGATGCCGATGTAGACGACATGAGCCTCTGAGTCCAATGTTTGGCTGCAGTGGTCAAAGACACTGTTGTTGTGATATTACCATTGCAGCTTGTCAAAAAAGATGGTGTCAGGAACACCGCACTGAACTTGCTCACTGAGCCAGTGCGCGTGTCCTGAGTAAAGCGAACAGTGCTCAAAGATACCTGTGGAGAGGGCAGCAGCCGAGCAGATAGAATCATAGAATCGTAGAGTTGGAAGGGACCTCCTGGGCCATCTGGTCCAACCCCCTGCTCAAAGCAGGATTCGCTAAATCATCCCAGTCAGATGTCTGTCCAGCCTCTGTTTGAAGACTTCCATTGAAGGAGAACTCACCACTTCTCGTGGCAGCCTGTTCCACTCATTGATCACTCTAACTGTCAAAAAGTTTTTTCTAATATCTAATCTGTGTCACCTCCCATTCAGTTTCATCCCATTGCTTCTAGTCTTTCCTTGTGCAAATGAGAATAAAGTTGATCCTTCTACAATGTGACAGCCCTTTAGATATTTGTAGACAGCAATTAAGTCTCCTCTCAGTCTTCTCTTTTGCAAACTAAACATTCCCAAATCCTGCAACCTTTCCTCATAAGACAGGGTTTGCAGACCGGTCACCATTCTGGTCGCTCTTTTCTGATGCGTATTTCAGAGCCGCAAGACCTGAAGCACGTGACTACTAGGGGCGTGGCCTAAACTCCACAGAGCTAGGAGCTGCAAGATAACCCCTAGCAGGGTAACTGCGAGACAAAGTTACCAGGGGGCATAGACAGGGAGAATAGTCAAGACGTAGCCAATGAGTCACACACAGAGATAGCTGCAAAGGTACAAGAGGGGCGAGTAGAGAGTAGTCAGGTCACAGGCAATGAATCATACACAGAGATAATAATGCAGTGCAAAATCAACAGGCAAACTCACAACGGGAAACAGAACCATGTCAGAACCATATAAACAAGCTATAGCAACAAACAGGCACACAGGGGTCAGCACACTAGGCCAAAGGCAAAAGTATAACTGGCAGGGATTGAAGCTTCCCAGGGGTTTTAGAAGCTCTCCCAGAACCAGAAAGAGGCCACAGTCATTAACCCCAGGTGTGCAGGTCAAAACCTGCACCGAGCTCCAGACATTAACCCCAGGTGTGCAGCTCAAAAACCTGCACTGGGATCATGACAGTACCCCCCTCTCAACGGGGGGCCTCTGGACCCCCAGGTTTCCCCGGGTACTTGGCATGGAAAGCCCGAACCAGGCGATCTGCATGTACCGAGCGAGCAGGGACCCATGAGCGCTCCTCTGGTCCATATCCCTTCCAGTGGACCAGGTACTGCAAAGAGCGGCGCACCCGCCGAGAGTCCACAATATGTCCGACCTCATACTCCAATTGACCCTCCACCAGCACTGGAGGAACAACAGACTCAGAGTTCTCTTTGACAGATCCTGCGAGTTTCAGCAGAGATTTATGGAACATCTTGGATATTTTTAAGGAGGCGGGGAGACGCAACCTATATGCCACTGGGTTGACTATCTCCATAATCTCGTACGGACCAATGAACTTTGGTCCCAACTTAGCTGATGGTACTTTTAAGTTGATGTTACATGTGGAGAGTCAAACTTTCTCTCCCACCTGAAACATGTCTCCCGAGGTTCTCTTTTTGTCAGCAAAATATTTGTATCTCCCCTGGGCCCGAGAGATATTACGCCGGACTTCAGCCCAGAGATTTTTTAACCGTTGAACGGACCCCTCTGCCCTTGGACAACCGGAATCCACCCGAGAAAACTCCCCAAAATGCGGATTAAACCCATAGTTAATCAGGAATGGGTACATGTTGGTGGACTGACTCACCCGGTTGTTAAAAGCGAATTCAGCCAACGGTAACGCATCACACCAATCCTCCTGTCTGGCGGAGGTCAGACACCTGAGAATTTGTTCCAGGGATTGATTGGTGCGTTCCGTCTGACTATTACTCTCCAGGTGATATGCCGACGAGAAGGAGAGTGAGATGCCCAATTTCATACAGAACGCCCTCCAAAATTTGGCCACAAACTGCACACCTCTGTCAGACACAACATTCAGGGGTAACCCATGCAATCAGGCCACATGCTGCACAAACAACCTTGACAATGTTTCTGCTGAGGGTAATGCTGCCAAGGGAATGAAATGGGCCTGTTTAGAAAACCTATCCACCACCACCCAGATCACGGTATTGCCCCTGGAAGGTGGAAGGCCGGTAATAAAATCCATGGAAAGATGAGTCCATGGCCTATCAGGAACCGGTAAAGGTATGAGTTCCTCAGCCGGTCGGTTTTGCGAGCTTTTGGAACGGGCACACATGCCACAAGCAGAAACAAATTCCTTGACATCGGACCTTAATGAAGGCCACCAAAAACCCCTGGCTACTGCCTCTCTAGTGGCCGTGATACCTGGATGAGCACTCAGCCTAGACTCATGAAACTCCTGCAGAAGTCAAGGCCGTAATGAATCTGGAACAAACAGTTTATCCCCTGGCCTGGTTGCCGGAGCTAGGGCCTGAGCCCTTAGAATTTTTTGTTCCAACTCAGTTGAGACCCCCGCCACTACCACCCCTGGGGGAAGAATGGAGGACGGCGGCTCAGGGGGAGACACTGGATCAAAACTTCTGGACAAGGCATCCGCTTTAACATTTTTGGACCCCGGTTGAAAAGTAATAGAGAACTGAAATCGTGAAAAAAAGAGTGACCAACGGGCTTGTCTAGGAGTAAGCCTCTTAGCAGATTCAAGGTATGCCAAATTTTTGTGATCCGTGACAACCATGATAGGTTGAGCCACCCCTTCCAAAAAGTGCCTCCATTCCTCAAACTCCAGCTTGACCGCAAGAAGTTCCCTATTGCCTACATCATAGTTTTTCTCAGCTGAAGAGAACTTCTTGGAGAAGAAGGCACAGGGTTTGAGATTGGTAAGGGTGGCCGGACCCTGGGACAGCACAGCCCCCACCCCCACTTCAGAAGCATCCACCTCCACATTGAATGGTTTGGACAGGTCAGGCTGTACCAACATCGGGGCAGACATGAAACATTTCTTAATCGCTGAGAAGGATTCCTTAGCGAGTACAGACCAATTTTTTACATCAGCGCCCTTCTGGGTAAGATCCGTGAGTGGTTTAACCACTTGTGAGAAACCTTTAATGAACCTCCGGTAATAGTTCGCAAATCCTAAGAAGCGCTGGAGCCCCTTGAGATCTCAAGGCTGAACCCAGTCAGCGATCGCCAGCACCTTCTTAGGATCCATACGAAACCCCTCACAGGACACAATCAACCCCAGAAAAGACAGCTCCTGTACAAAAAATGAAACATTTTTCCAATTTTGCAAGTGAGATTGACTGTCCGGGGAATACACCAAAATGTCATCCAAATAAATAATAACAAAATGGCCTATCAGATCAGGAAACACAACATTGATGACATTTTGGAAAATAGCGGGTGCATTAGTTAACCCAAACGGCATTACCAGGTTCTCAAAAAGTCCTTCTGATGTGAGGAATGCAGTTTTCCACTCGTCCCCTTCCCGAACCCTTATAAGATTGTAGGCCCCCCCGCAGATCTAACTTGGAGAACCATTGGGCCCCAGCTAACTGGTTACATAAGTCTGGGATGAGGGGAAGCGGGTAAGAGTTCCTAACCGTTATCTTGTTCAGTTCCCCTAAGTCGAGGCACGGCCGCAAACCACCATCTTTTTTCTTCACAAAGAAGAACCCTGCTGCCACAGGTGACTCAGAAGGCCTGATATGCCCTTTGCGGAGACTCTCAGCTATGTACTCCTTCATGGCTTGGCGCTCAGGCCCAGACAAATTGAACAATCGAGCCTTAGGTAACTTGGCTCCAGGTACTAAATCAATGGCACAATCGTAGGGTCTATGTGGTGGCAGCGCCTCAGCCTCACTTACGGAAAAAATGTCTTCGAAATCCTTCAGGTACTCCGGAATACCTTCCAGACCGACAGACGACACAGACACAGATTTAACAGTGTTAACAAGATGTCCCAGGTTACCACATTTATTATTGCATCTCCATTGAGTGATTTCCCCTGTAACCCAATCAATGGTAGGATTATGGCGTTGAAGCCAAGGCATCCCCAGTACCAGTCCTGCAGGCAAGTTATCTAGCAGAAGACAACTTAGTTTTTTCACATGAGTGGAACCCACTTTTAGAAAAAAAAGTTCAGACCTGCAACAGATACCGTCTTGGGTAAGAGGTGACAAGTCAATTGCCACAAGTTTAACAGGATCGTGAAACCTGACTGTCCCTATCTTATTAAGAGTCATAACCTTCATATCAATCAGGTTCACAGCAGAACCGCAGTCAATAAAAGCAGTAGTCTGAACAGGACCATAACCAAATTCCAGTTCCACCTGCAGCACCATTTTTGCACAAGAGGAAAATTGTACCTGAAAGTCTGGGTAGCCTCTTCGACTACTACCCAGACCTAGTCGTTTCCCGTCATCTTAGAGGATGATGGACAGGAGGGGCAGTCCTTCTTCCAATGTCCGGATTTCCCACAATAGAAGCACAATTGCTTTTCCCAGCGGCGTCTTCGTTCCTTTCCCTCACAGGTGACAGCGCTCACCTCCATAGCCATAGGAAGAGTCCGGGTCTCATCTCAACTGAAGAATAATGGTGTTTCCCGTTGCATAATCCCTCTAGCCCGCAGCCTGCGATCCATGCGAACCGCTTGGATCATGGCATCCTCCAGGGATTCAGGTGGAGAATGAAGTTCCAAAGCATCCTTCAGACATTCACACAGGCCTCTGTGGAACAGCCCCCGAAGGGCGGCATCACTCCAGGAAATCTTGGCTGCCCAACGTCTGAATTCAGTACAGAACCATTCGGCCGAGTGCTCCCCCTGACAGACACTCATCACCTTGTCCTCAGCCAACCGCACTCTATCAGGCTCATCATAAATAAGTAAAAAACAAATCTGAACTGAGAAAAGTAAGTTAATGTGTATGCACAATGTAAGTGCATATTAACACATGACCATTAACCAGAGAAAACAAAAAGCAAAAAACACAAATATCCTGAACTAAAAAGTAAAAAATATACTGCAAACAATGCATAAAGGTAATAATAATAATAATAATAAGGGTATTTAGTAAACATAATTTTGATCAAAATAATGTACAAGCCATCCCGCCACGTCACGGCAACCCTTGTGGGACAGTCCCTACTCTAGTATTTAAAACCTTTTCACTTGCCAAGTGGCGTGAATGTGAATAAGGGTCGAGCGGCTGAACCACTAGTAACAGCTTAGGCCAGACTGGATGACTTTCCTAGCTCAGAAAGAGGGCGGTCACACCCATATATGCACTGAATGCACAATGAAATGAATAAAAAACAAATCTGAACTGAGAAAAGTAAGTTAATGTGTATGCACAATTATTATTATTATTATTATTATTACCTTTATGCATTATTTGCAGTATATTTTTTACTTTTTAGTTTAGTTTTTACTTTTAGTGGTCCATCTTCTGGCAGCAGCAGCGGTCGGTCTCCGGGACCCTCCGCTGAACCCCTAGTCCATAAACATGTGCGGGCGGAGCAAACAAAGCCATAGCACCTTTGGAGTCCGACAGGAAAGCTTGTGTAGCAAGTGGCAAGGAAGGCCGCAGGATTCTGTCTGGTACTTGGCTTTCCCTCCTCTGCACGTGAGCAGTACTCACAGTCACAGAGCGCATGGCACCTCTATCTCAGGCAGTCACTGAGCGCACGGCACCTCTCAGTGCAGCGGTTCCTTACAGTAGCAGAGACAAAGATTTAACTGGAGAGGGGGCAGGAGAGTAATGGTGTCATTGTTAGTTTCACATAGGGGAAGCACTTATGCCTAAAATAATTATAATTGGTAAACTCCTTTAAGGACCACACATATACATATACAGCATATATAATGTAGACAGTCAATAGTGCTCTGCTAGCATTTATTATTCATGTACATAAAAAACACTGCTCAGCATTGAAATCTATTATACATCTGAAGATAGAGTTTTCGACACAGCTGTCTGTACTCTAGCATTTTCATTTTAAATAGCTGCATTTAATTGTCATTCATTTATTTAAATGACAAATTACGTGATTGCTGTGTAATTTGGTAGACAGCCCACTGCTTGGTACATAGCAGCAGTATCTAGGTGATATTTGATGGTTCGGAAAGTAGGGCTGTGCTATTTTTGTCGCTAAATCAATTTAATTTTGTGGCCACGGCTGAAAAGAACAGTTTTGTTAACCAGTAAATCTGTGATTGAATAGGAGCCATATAACTAAAAGTAGCACAGTGTACGTAAGCAAGGGGCATCCTCCTCTCTTATTCACCATAGGTCCGATATCCAGAGCATTTACGAAATTCTGAAACGCAAGTGCTTGTTATCTGTAGTCAAGTTCTAGGGTTCCTTTCAAGTCTTGAGCCCAGATTATAAAGTGGTGCTTTGAATAAATACTTCTTATCTCTTATTCATGAAAGCATGGATTCAGAAGTGCCAATACATAAACACTTCTTGATAAGTCAGTGATGCACTTGATCTTTGATGTAACACACATTTTTTCCCCAGAAATTATATTTCTCTGGATCTGAAATGCTTTGCATGTGTAAAAACATGATTATGGTTTGAATGGCTTTATTAAAGAAGTTGTCCAGGATTTGAAAACAGTTTTGCCTTTAGCCTTGAAACAGTGCCACTTTTGATCATATTCAGTGCCCAGGATGTGCCTGATCCTGTTCCCTAAAATATGGATGACTTGCAATACAGAAAAGAACGTAAACTTTTTTTCTACTACTGTATCTCTTTAAAGCAATGTGCAATTTATTTTTACTTTCTTTTATGTTTGAAGACATATGATGCCCTTGGGCCTCAAGTATAGTATCTTTAACCACAAATTGTCAAATGCAACTAGAGGTCCCCTAACTGCAGACCCTTAACTAAAATATAACTTTTATTTTAAACAATTAATAATGTAATAATTGCACCACCTTATTAAAAGAACATCATTCAGTGATTAGGGAAAACCAGTGTGTAAATCAGAGCCTAATTGTGTTGCTAGTCACTGCTCATGTACTAACCATGAGTGTTGTGAGTTCATTTTCCCCTTCACCATTGAGGTCTGATGAACTCCCTCTTCTGGTGAAGGAAGGTAGTGAGGCTGATTACCAAACACCGGGGTATGATGATGATGACTGGGTGACGGGAATTGCTGACTGGATATAAGGCAGCCGACGCCCTTCTGCCTTGCTGGTGATCTCTCTGAGGGATTATAGGAGACCAGTCTGATTCCTGCTCCTCAAAAGCTAAGTTTTCTGCACTGCTTTTTGCATTTGTGTTTTGTTTTGCCTTGTTTTTCTGAATTTCTGCCATTCCCTGCTCGGGTGAGTTGAATTCCTTTTTGCTCTGTCTTCAGAAAATACCTGAGTGCTGATATAGTCTTTTTGAAGCATAGCGTCTTCAGGGCCTTTTTCCCTATCAGCCTGTTGGCCCTTGTTTTGATAGGGTTTTTGGCGGATTGCAGACAGCAACTTTCCTATCCTGTCCTATTTAGTTAGCTTGGGCCCCATCATTTGCTCAGCCTATCTTTCTATCTGTGTGAGTGTTTTTTCATCTTCACCGTCATTATATGTTGGGGGCTGCCTATTGCTTTGGGGTCTGCTCTGGGGCAGTTTAGATTTCCCTTTCTGTCTTTAGGCTATGTAGTTCTCCGGCTGTGATCGAGGGGTCTAGGCCACCGTAGGAACCCCCCACGGCTACTGCTAGTTGTTGTTGATAGGTTCAGGGGTTTGCAATCCGATTGCTGCCAACTTCTCTGATTTTCTGGACTTAGCTAGTATTTCTGTTTTTGCCTCCTATGGTCACTCATTCATAACACATGAGGCAGAGTGGTCAAGGGGTCTAAGGTCAAAAGCCAAGAAACTAAGCCAAAGACAAAAGGATATGACAGATAGTTAGGGGCAAAGTCAGGGATCCAGTAGTGAAGGTCAGGATATGTCAAAGGCAAAAGGAGTCATAAAAACGGGTAGTCAATATGCAAATCCAAGGTCCGGCAACAAAAGATCAGAATACAAAGCAAAGAGTAAAAACACCACTGCTGCTACAGTTGGCAATGACCTATCATTGCCAGCCAGAATAACCTGGCAATTACCTGGAAATGAAAACGTCTGGAGGAAATCAAAACACAATGGTAACAACCCAACATGCCTCTGCTATCCATAGGATGTTTTGGTTGGGCTGTCACTCACAGCATCCCTACACAGCAAGTGGTGACTTTATGACAATGAACTAAGGATATTTGTGCAAGTATATTTTCAGACTCCGTGTACCACCTTTTTGATGATGGAAATATTAATGCTCTTTATGCTTGTGTTTCATGTTAGCCAGTTTGTTGTTGCTATGTTTTTATTTACTTTTTAACCAAAACCACAAAAAATTACTCTGATTTGCATGCCGCTTGCAGATTGGCATAACATAGGAGCCATAAAAAGAAAAAAACACTTTCTGTAATATAAAATATGACCAACTTAAAAATGCTTTAGGCTACTTTCACACTTGCGTTTTTTTGCTGTGCGTTTTTTGCGCACAGAAACGCATGAAAAAAACGAATCATGCATTTGTGTGCGTTTTTTTGCGGGTTTTGGTGCGTTTTTTAAAAAGCATGCGTTTTTTGTGCATATGTGCGCATTACAATGCGCACATATGCGCACCCATAGACTATAATGGGTGTTTTGCTGTAAAAAAGCGCATTGCGTGCACATGCGTTTTTTGGGGGCAAGTCGGACGCACAAAAAATGCAACAGGATGCATTTTGTGCGCCCGAGCGCACACTACAAAAAAACGCATGAGCATACAAACACGTACAAACGCATATGTATGCGCACCTATGCGCACCCATGTAAAAGATAGGGGAAAAAATTGCATGCATTTTTTTGCGCTAAAAAACAGCGCAAAAAAACCCAAGTGTGAAACCAGCCTTAGTTATGTAAGATGCTTTGTGCTATCCATTTTGCTCCTGGGTTCAGCAGCTTCATTACTACTCCTCTGCTTAACACAAAAGATGGTTTCCTCTGTTGGCACTAGACCAATACTGCGTAGATAGAGGCATGGAGGAGATGATTGCATATTTCAATAGTTACCGAGGAGCTGTTACATCAAAAGTGGACAGTTTTTGTTCTAGATATGGGCCTTTTTATTTGGCGCTAATTTTTATGGGTTCTGCCATTTGGGCAGTCAATATGTCTGGAACCATATGGTGCATTAAATAAAACTGGATTACTGAAGGTAGCAGAGGGAATCAAATAGCAAAAACTGGCTAATTGGGACCATTTAATAGATCTTATTTAAGCTTATTGGCTTTTTCTGTCACAGTCGATGCATAAACAGTGAAGGGGGTTAATTTCATTATAATGCACAGCCAGTAGTCCCTTCACACAAAGCACTTGTCACGTGCTGACCAAAAACTCTCTCCTGTGACGTGGATTAGTAAGTTCTATAACTTACATTAAGCACTTTTTATATATATTTAAAGGAATTATCCACTTTTGACAATGCATTTGTGAGTTGGAGTCACAGTAGTGTATCTTAAGTTCACCTGTAGCACCACTATATTGAAATCAATAGCTATTGAAATCAAAAGGCTGACGGCATCATTTCAGTTCCAAAAGGGTGATAAACTCTTTTTCTTTATCAACTATAGGCAAATTATACAATGTTTGACTTATGAGTCAGTTTAACAAGAAGAAAAGATACCTTATTTTTCAGACTATAAGACGCACCGGACCATACGACACACCCCAAATTTTGGGGAGGAATAGAGGGAAACAATATTTTTTTTTTACAAGATTGGGTTCGTCTTACAGTCCGAATTTAAGATATCTTACCTGGGGGCAAGCGGCGGTGGAGCGGGGACACAGGAGGCACGGCCTCTTCTTCAGTAAGTCGGTGGCAGCTGAAGTGAAGCAGTGTTGCAGGCCCTGGGTGTGAGAAGAAAGTCCCCCAGAGTGCAATGTTGCCTGCTGTCAGCGATCAGGCAGAACAGAATGCATTGCTTTTACTGTGGCCATTTTCCTGAAGCCTTGGGCCATATTTTTTGCACTATTGTCCTGTAGTGACCTTAATGATCATCTCTGTTCAATGGGAAGGTTTTGATGTGTGGGATAGAGACCCTGGTCACATTTGTGGACAAGTTTTTTTATGTCTCTGTCCATCAATGTAATGCAGGTTTCGGCAGCGTGGTAAGTGCGTGGAGGAATGAATGTGCTGACATTGTGTAAACCCAATGAGGAAATGGAAACCTCTGGAACAGAGATGTTACCTGAAGGCAACACTCTGTTTGCGGAGGTCTCATTCAGCACACCGAAATGTGAACACAACACTGATTTATTTTCTTCTCTTGCAGTGACGTATTGAATAAGACCTGGATAAGTTGAAACGTCACTATTGAATATAGTCGCTCAAAAAATGATTCTATCCTGTGCTACACTTACCATATATACTCGTGTATAAGATGACCTGAGTTTCAACCGACACCCCTAATTTTGCCACAAAAAAGCTGGGAAAACTTATTGACTTGCATATAAGCCTAGGGTGGAAAATGCAGCAGCTACTGGTAAATTTCAAAAATAAAAATAGATACCAATAAAAGTAAAATTAATTGAGACATCAGTAGCCCCATATAATGCTCCATACAGTTCATGACGGCCCCATAAGATGCTCCATACAAAATACACCCCATATAATGCTGAACAAAGGTTAATAATGGCCACATAAGATGATCCATAGAATATGCCCCATATGCTGCTCCATAAAGGTTATGGCCCCATAAAATGCTCCTTAGATTATGCCCTATAAGATGCTCCATAGATTAGGCCCCCATATGCTGCCCCATAAGATGCTCCATAGATTTTACTCCCATAAGATGCCTCATAAGATGCTCCATAGATTATGCCCCCATAAGATGCTCCATAAATTATGCCCCCATAAGGTGCTCCATAGAATAGGTCCCATATGCTGCTGCTGCAAATAAAAAAATGACATACACACCTCTCGTCGCTGGTGGACAGGTGCCGGTGTCACCACTGGCTCAGGCCCCAGCACCTGAGCCTCTACACATCACTCTGTCTTCTGGGTCCTCTGTCAGTGATGTTCAGGCAGCAGAGGGCGTGACGCACACTAACCACGTCATCATGCACTAACCACGTCATAGCGCCCTCTGTTGCCTGAATGTCATGACAGAGGACGCGGAGGACAGAGCAGCGCACAGCGATGGACCGGGGACAGGTGAATATCGCATATACTTACCCCCTCCTGGCGCGGTCTCTGCAGCCCCCGTAGATCTCCGGCAGCTCTTCCTTCAGCAGTCACGTGGTACCTCTCATTAAAGTCATAAATATGCGCATATTCATGACTTTAATGAGCGGCACCACGTGACCGCTGAAGGAAGGAGCCTGAGACCGTGAGAGATGGTGGGGGCTGCAGAGACACGCCATGAGGGGTAATTATGATCTGACACCCCTGCCGACCCCCTGGCGTATATGACTCACGTATAAGCCGAGAGGGGGACTTTCAGCCCAAAATTGGGCTGAAAATCTTGGTTTATACGCGAGTATATACGGTACTTTTGTTGTCACCAAGTGTAATAAATATACAATTTTTGCATCACCAAAAGGACAGAGTGTGCCGTGAATCTTGACTTTTGTGGACTTAGGGTCTTTGGGCCCATTACACCAGCACCTCGCTCTGGGACAGAGTGCAGGCCAATACTTCTTACTATAGTTTACTTATATGATATTATACAGTTTAACTCTCTGCAATTTCCCATTCATATGCCCCATGGTCATCTGCCGCTTCATTGTTTCCAAATGTTAGCCTTTCTTTACACGTGACAGTATGGTTTGTTTGCAGCTGAAGTTTTATTCTTCTTCCTTGGGATCATCAATGTCCTTGTGCATGTCAGATTTTACAGTGTTTTTCACTTAGAAATTGCTACAAGCAGATCTAAAGGTCATGGAGATGAGAGCGTGTTGGGTGCAGATGTTTTCTGTATTTTCCTGGAAAAGCTGTGGGCAATTATAAAGGCAAATAATTCAAAAGAGAGAATTGAAATGTAAAAATCTTTGTAATATTTTGGTAAACGAGTGTAAGAAAAATATATATTGCAGCTGTTATCTTCTGCTCCAATTCAGATGATTTTGCAGTAACCTTTTCTCCCTTATTTTCCTGATCAGTCCAGTTACCTTTCCAGTGACAGCTATTCTTAAAAATGGAATAATAGCAGCACTTCTCATAAAATCATTAAACACAAAATAATCTGAATGCCCAAACATGAACTCGAAAGCTAAACTGCATTGTCCAGGCGTGATCATGACATTCCCATTTGCAACTTTCTTGAAAGATTCCATATATATTATATACTACAGGAATAAACAAGTTTTTCCTTTCCAGATGTCTAACTCTAAACAGGCATATTAAAAATTTAAGGTCTGTCTTTCTGAAATTCTAAAACGAGCCAACTTTAGTATCTTTTTCCTAAAAATTGGCTTGCACACATCCATATAATAGCTCTATGAAACATTTGAGCAATTTGGCACCGATATACATGCATGAGGCATACAGAAATCATTTTTCGCTGTTTGATTAATAGTTTTTTATTAAAAAGAAATTTTGGCATATTTCATTGCATGCCATTTTATGGAAGTAAAAGGATTGCTGCTATGAAATTTCTTGAAAGAGGATCATCAACAATTTTTTTAGCATCGGTAAGGAGGAAGGATAAATACAATAATTACAAATATTTGGCTGAACTCGGTTTTGTGAAAACTGCAGCTTACACCTATTTTCCTATTTCTCCATTATATCTATCTGAATACAATTGAAAGTGCCGTAAAGGAACAGTTTTAGGTATGTTTCCCTTCCCCACCATCTTCCCCATTGCGAACACCCTTGACTTGAAATACTTTAATTGATGTTCACTTGCAGTGGCCTCCACCTGAAAGAGATCATGCTATTTTAAAAGAACATAGAAGCATAACAATTCCAGAACGAGTTCTTTACAGTATTTTAACACAAAAGAGTAGCAGACTCAAACTGTGTTTTTCTTTCCCATAAAATGTTATGCCCATTCTTCTATTACTTCATAAATCTTAATGTAGTGTCAAATAAATAACTATAAGGCTGATTTTACACTTACAGTGCTTTTTGTCCCCTGCTTTTACGGGCCATTTTTGCTGGCCATATGGCCGTAATTTAAACGTTGTTCCACAAAAACGGGCTCCAAAAACCCTTTTTGGATCGCCGTTTTTCCCTGTCATAACAAGTAGCAGGGAAAAAAACGCAATCCGCAAATACAGTGTACCGCAAAAACAAGCTATTGCTTTTGCGGTACCATTGAAATGCATTGCGGCCGAGTCCGTAAGCCGTGAAAAATATCGAGGAAGCTCGATATTTTTTCATGGCCGCAAATACGGCCCTCACGGCCATATGGAGCACGGCCCTCCTACTAATTTTTGCAGGCCGTTTTTGCGGCCCCATAGAAATCCATTGGGGCCGCAAAAACGGCCAGCAAAAACACGACAAGTGTAAAACCAGCCTAATACAGACAATTTCAAAATTTTACATTTATATTTATCTGTGTAACCTACGATAGAAACTATAAAGTCAACACTTTACATTAACAAATGGAAGTATTTGTCACTTTGCAGATGCTGACTTTTGAAGGCACATGTTTTCTTTTGTATGACAGCCAAAAAAGATTATAGCTGAATCTAAATATTTATACGTTTTTAAATTAACTAAACTTTAGTCTTGAACAGTTGGCAATCAGGAACTTACAAACAAATATGGTTACATTGAGTGGTGGATAATACTGTAGATTTTCCTCTATTATTAGTTAGGAATGTTAAGCTATCTGAAGAAGGCAAATATAATAATTTAGATATCGGATTTTCTTAATTGATCGACTATTTTTTATCATAGTTCAAAAATATTCTATTTTATCAAAGGGAAAAGGCCTCTCTCATAAAACAAAAATAATTTGCACTTGTTTGGTTGTTTGGTCACTTTTACTCCTTCACTGCAGTACTCAATAAAGATAAATTATGAATGTAAAATCCTAGAAAACCTATTTGATCTTAAATCTCAGAATATAAATAATCGCTTAAATGGGGTTCTGTTGTGTGATTAAATGTGTATAGTTAGACAGCAGGAAAAAGGCACATTTGCTTTTTCTATCTGCTTTTATTCTGCTGTTGTGAGAACTTTTATCTTACATAATGTACAGCTTGCCTCCAAAAAGACCAAATGCTAAAACCTAGCTGAGTATACGCATTAGTTACAGTCCAGAAGAGTGGTTAACTACTAAGATCTCATTCAGCTTTTTCTATCCCATTGATTTCTATGAAGCAGTTATCTGCTCACTCCCTCCTCTATCTCAGCTCCTGACTGAGCTACTTTTATCAGTACTGTTTCTTCACAATCCCCAGCATTGGTAATTTTCAAAGAGGTTTTTCTAATCTTTGGTCTCACTTTCCAGAGGTGGGTGATTTTTCAAATGGCCTTTTGTGTCTATATGCAAATATAGTGATGACAGTGTACACTTTAGAGCAGTAGCAAGAGGAAATTGACAAACTGTCACTCAATGAAGATGGGCCACACCCCCACAACCAGGAAGCAGGGAGACTGCAGACCCATGAGTTGATCAAGGGACTACTTGAGAATTTACAATTTGGGATGACATTTCACTTTGGAGGGACATGTGTGCTAGGAAAAATTGTCCTGTTTGCCCTATAATGTTGAGACCCCGGGGTATCACTAAGTGATATTTGGCAATCACCTCTACAATTATATTAAAATATTTAATGCAATATAGGGACAAAACATTTCATGATTAGTTTTACCCCACTATTTTTATCCATAATAAAAGTTACGTTTTAGGACTTGTTAGTGAGGGTTTCTGTTGGGACATCCCAAATTGTAAATAATTGTTATATATAACCCTCCCAAGCCCTTTCAAGATCTCCACAATTTGCACATTGATACTTGAGAATTTTAGAATATCCCTTTAATTGTTAGATAAAAGTTAAATACTTTTGAACTTTAGACTTATTCATAATATTCTGTAATGGAATGTGAAAAAATATCCATTAACATTCCACTCTGTCTTAAAAGGGTTCTCCACTACAATTTATTAATGTACTTATGTGGTGGCAACATGACAAATAACAAATACTCACATTCCAGATCAGTGGAGCTCCATTGAACGCTGTATTATGTCCCCCACTTTTTTCCTGGCTTTTTCTTCCAGTAAGGGAGTCAAGTGACCTCTGCAACCAATCAACGGTCATGCATTAGTTACTTTACAATTGGGCAGGAAGAAACATTGTTTGCTGGCTCAGCCAAAATTTATCACTTAGCTTGAGTATGTGTTATTTGTTGGAGGCTGACTGGTGATGCCATACAATTTCAAGAAGGTACCCTAAGTACAATAGCAATTTATTTTGCTTTCAAGGTTTAGGCAAACTAAAGTATATGTATTAAATTTGATATAGTTTGTATGCTAAGTGTGTATTATATTAGTAGAATTGCAATGGGATAAAAATATTAATAACAGTGTAGTAGACACACATTTTTCTTCTTTTTGAGCTGTTCACTAACTTTTATTTTTATTTCTGTCTTTTGATTTATTATGTAATTTTGCTTAGATCATAATCAGCATGCTCTTGCAGGTGGTTGCATAAAACACATTTATAAATCTTTTCATCTTAGCTTAACTTTAATTTATGCATTCTTTTCTTAATTGCTGTATATTTGAAATATCCATTTATTTGTCTTAATATGTAATAAAATGATATTCAGTTTTAAATTCACATGGCCTTTGATTAGCAAACTTCCTATTTATTTGATGTTATCAAAGTAGAGGATGTGTTATAAAAAAAATATTTTCAGTTATATAAAAAAACATTATTATGTGTGATCTGTTCTATTCAAATTTTAAAAAACTTACTATATTGATTTTATGATGTGTTTGATTACAAGCATTCTTAAATAATATGTTTTTGGCTGCTGTAAGCCGAGATGTCAACCGGGGAAAGCTATTAAACAGGGTGATTCTTTTTTAGTCGTTCCCTTAATAAAATGTATTGTCAAAATATATCTAGCCCTCCACAATAATTTCAGACCCCAGACCACTAAATATATTTGGACCCTTTATAGCAAAAAAAATAGTCAATAGGCTAGACCCCAACTAAATTTCAGACCTAAAACTCAATTCCGCTAATAAAATCAGACTCTGTACTAGGCAGATAAATTAATTGCACTGCTACACAATAGGTAATGACACATTAGCAACCATAATGCCATTGGTAACCATAGATGAATCCGGGCAAACACAATGCTTTAAGAAATAAAAGTAGTCCACACAAGCACTGCCGTTACACCCCAGGCACAAAATGCAAACCAATAGAGCCAAAACGTTGGAGGAAAATACACCTTGACCCTCGGGTGCTCACCCAATGAAGAAACAGAACTGTAAGTCCATAGTTAAAGAATGAAGGGTGGCACTAACCGGTCTGTAAAAGTCAATGTTTTATTTCATTGGAGTCAGTAATGAGCGGTCATAAAGGAGCGCTTAGGAAGCAACCCTGAGGCAGATTAGAATGTCAGGTCTCCACCGCAGCTCCAGCCGAAAACTTCTGATGGAGGATAGGAGCATTGAGAAAATGGAAAACGGTCTTAGGAGTGCAGGAAAGAGACTCAGATGAGAGATGGGATTAAACCACAACGCGTTTTGACGGAGGATCCGTCTTCATCAGGTGGATTTTCCACCTGATGAAGACGGATCCTCTGTCGAAACGCGTTGTGGTTTAACCCCATCTCTCGTCTGAGTCTCTTTCCTCCGCTCCTAAGACCGTTTTCCATTTCCTCAGTGTTTTATTTCATGACCCGTAGAAGCACAATTGCGTGAAAAGGCCATCGTCCTCACACTCCGCTCTCCACTGTTCTGCCAAATATGTTTTAATGGTTTGAAATAAAACGTTGACTTTTACATACCGGTGAGTGCCACCCTTCATTCTTTATCTATGGACTAAAAAATAGAAGTGTTAATAGTTTTCTGTTTATCAGTGAACAAAGTGCAAAGTGAATGAACAAAAAAGAGAAATCTAAATCAAATAAATGTTTGGTGTGACCACCTTTTATCTCAGCATCAGTTCTTCTAGGCACACAGTTTTTGAAGTAGCTTGGCAGGGAGATTGTTCCAAACATCTTGGAGAACTAACCACAGATCTTCTGTGGATATAGTCTTGTGCAAATCATTCTGTCTCTTCATGTAATGCCAGACAAATGAACATATTGCAATCAGAGCTCTGTGGGGGCCATATCATCACTTACAGAAACTCTTGATATTTTTTGTTTCAGTTAGTTCTAAATGATATTGCCTGTGTGTTTGGGGTCATTATCCTTTTGCAGAGTAAATTTGGAGCCAATCAGACCCCTCTCTGACAGAATTGCATGGAAAAGAATCTGCTTGTCTGCAGACACTTATTATTTTACTGATCTTCAACAAGCAAACTGTTTTCAAGTCTTGACATTGATCCAGATCACCTGCTGCCATTTTTCTACATTCCAGCTCCTATATTTTTGTGCACCTGGCTTTGATTCCATGCCAAATGTCTGTTTTTTGTCTGCAAATCTTCTATAAAGGCCACTTCAGGCGAGATGTCTCTGAACATTAGATGTGTGTCTCTAGGTTCCACTAGTTGTTACAAGTTCTAAACTGATGGCACTTGTGTGCATCTTCCAATTTTTTAGAGACGTTAGCATAATTAGTCTTTCATCTGCTGCATTAAGTGTTCTCGGCCAACCATTGCATCCATGGTCCTCATGTAGTCCATTTCTAGATGTTTTCAATTCTGAGAAGTAAAGGCAGATAATTATTCATCATGCAATTTCATGAGGGAGGTATCTAATTGGCTCCAAATTTCTTCTAAATCCTACAAAGAAAGGTACCATACATGTATAAAAATAAAATATATTATGTATTAGACATGTTTAAAAAGTGTATTCCATCATATTAAAAAACATACATATATGTGTACCAGGAAAATATAAAACACATGATCGGACATATAGAGGTAGGGGTATAGTAGAAAATAAGATTATATGGTCAATAAATAATAAACTCATGACTCACCCCAAAACACATGTTAATTTAAAAAATAATCTAATATGTATTCTGACAGTCTCGGTGGTGGAACCACTGTGCTGTGGCCAAAAGAAAGCCTGGAGGGGCGTAAATAGGAGCCTTTCCTACTCTGACCTCAGATATACAGCAGAATATGATAGCATCATCCAAGAAGATACCAAGGATGTGGACCAGGTGCTAAACCAGGACTGACTTTGGGTAGATGGCTGCTGGCCCTCTAGGGATGGATAGCTGGGAAGACCCAAAGGAAAGTACAGTGAATGCAGGCAGCTGCGAAAAATACGGGATCCCACGGATAGAGACGGGACCATCTGATGGAGAAATGAGCACTTGCAAGTGCAACTGGACAGACTAACGTAGAGATGAGAACTGGCAGATGCAGCAGGACCGGTTGACATAGAGAGGTGCACTGTCAGGTGCAGCGGGACCATCTGACATAGAGATGAGCACTGGCACATGCAGCAGGAGTGGCTGATGCAAAGATGAGCACTGCCAGGTGCAGCGGGAGCAGCAACATAGAGATGAGAACTGGCAGATGCAGTGGGTACCGGCTGACCAGGAGATAAGAACTGGCAGGTGCAGTTGGACCAGCTGCCGTAGAGATGGGCGTGACAGGTGCAGCGGGACAGGCTGACATAGAGATGAGCACTTACAAGTGCAGCATGACCAGCTGTCATAAAGATGAGCACTGGCAGGTGCAATGGGAGAGGCTGACACAGACGTGAGCCCTGGCAGGTGCAGCAAGAACGTCTGACGTAGAGATGAGCATTGGCAGATTCAATGGGACTGGCTGACGTAAAGATGAGCACTGTCAGGTGCAATGGGACCAGCTGACATAGAGATGGGCACTGGCAAGTGCAGCATTCAGGAATATGAGCACTGGGACCTGAGAACTAACAAGAGTGTTTAGGAAACAAACTTACAACATTGCACAGATGGAGGAGGTGCCTTAAATATTAAGTGTCCTCCAGCTGTTGGCTGGGGACGCTTTTGGGCAAGGTGTGTGGCCCCTTTAAGAAGGTGGAAGTGTGTGCGCACCCTAACCACAGTGCCCAGGGACCTGCATGCAGTGTGTGCACTACAGGCATTTGCAGATCCAGAAGACGGAGACGAAGGAGGCCGGAGGCCGAGGCGGTGAGTATGCTGTCGTCTCTGCAAGTAGAGAGGGACCGCATGCAGTGATGCCGGCGCTACATGTATACACACTTTTATTAATGTGTATATCCATAAGTAAATATCTAAGCATGGTTGTAAATAGTGAACATGAGCTGTAACATAGTAAATAGTCATGCTAACATCAAAGATAACTGCACCCCGACATGCGTTTTGCATACTGCTTTCTCAAGGGGACCAAATTTCTTCTCTAGCAATACAACAACCTCAAATATACAGCTATTTACTGTATAAGAAGTATCTTCAGTGTAAAGAAGGAACAATGAGTCTGAAAGTGAAGATATAAACCTGAGGTTGAGTGGGATTATATGGAGAGCCATAAAGATTTTCCACAAGCTTACAACCGCAGAAGATATGTGTTTAGTTCTCTACAATTTTTGGAACCTCTCTGCTGAATTCCGCAAAAAATTTTGTTCATGTGTACCTAGAAAAATTGATGGCTTAATGTTGTTTTCAAGGGAAAGGCTGGTCACACAAAATATTTATTTAGATTTATTTTCTGTTTCTTCACTTTGCATTTTCTCAAAGATAAAAATAAACTAATACTTACACTTTTGAAAGCATTTTTACTTTAGAGCATTTTTTTCAACACCTGATTAAACTTTTGCACAGTACCGTGTATCTATCGATACGTAAAATAGTAGAACAGCACTAAAATACAAAAATGGAGGGTGCAAGCCTTAAAAAACAATAATCTAGTTGTGGTTTCATAAGTGATAAAAGGAACCAGCAGTCCAAAAATACAAAAGAAAAAAGTTGACTTTTAATTAGCCCATGTGGCATCATTTCAAAACGTTCTGTGAATCTATCTCTTTACCTATCATTTATTAGAGATGAGCTGGATCAGGTCATACCATGGATTGCGCATGCTACTTTGAGCAGTCTATGTGGCCTCAATGTGCTACCATGGCCCACATCGTCTCCAGATTTGATCGTCTCTAGATGTGCATCAAGCACATCTAGAATGTCATTAGCTGGTATTTACAAAGGGAGCTGTCATCACTGGATCATGATGATCTGTGTGCCCAAGTGCATTTAGATTGGCAGAACATTGCTGGAATTACCACTGATAACCTTATCAATAACATATCAAGGCATGTAGGTGCATATATTTCTGCTCATGGCACTAATACGCGATACTGAATACATCGAGATGTTTTGAAAATGTCATCTTCATTTTTTTCATCATTGTAATTTCCAGATTTCCACAATGTTTCCTTCTTGGTGTATGATTTTCAAGGTTGAGTGTGTGTGTCTATCTGTGTGTGTATGTATGTGTGTATATATATATATATATACAGTGGGGAAAAAAGTATTTAGTCAGTCAGCAATAATGCAAGTTCCACCACTTAAAAAGATGAGAGGCGTAATTTACATCATAGGTAGACCTCAACTATGGGAGACAAACTGAGAAAAAAAAATCCAGAAAATCACATTGTCTGTTTTATTTTTCATTTTATTTGCATATTATGGTGGAAAATAAGTATTTGGTCAGAAACAAAATTTCATCTCAATACTTTGTGATATATCCTTTGTTGGCAATGACAGAGGTCAAATGTTTTCTGTAAGTCTTCACAAGGTTGCCACACACTGTTGTTGGTATGTTGGCCCATTCCTCCATGCAGATATCCTCTAGAGCAGTGATGTTTTTGGCTTTTCGCTTGGCAACACGGACTTTCAACTCCCTCCAAAGGTTTTCTATAGGGTTGAGATCTGGAGACTGGCTAGGCCACTCCAGGACCTTGAAATGCTTCTTACGAAGCCACTCCTTCGTTGCCCTGGCGGTGTGCTTTGGATCATTGTCATGTTGAAAGACCCAGCCACGTTTCATCTTCAATGCCCTTGCTGATGGAAGGAGGTTTGCACTCAAAATCTCACGATACATGACCCCATTCATTCTTTCATGTACCCGGATCAGTCGTCCTGGCCCCTTTGCAGAGAAACAGCCCCAAAGCATGATGTTTCCACCACCATGCTTTACAGTAGGTATGGTGTTTGATGGATGCAACTCAGTATTCTTTTTCCTCCAAACATGACAAGTTGTGTTTCTACCAAACAGTTCCAGTTTGGTTTCATCAGACCATAGGACATTCTCCCAAAACTCCTCTGGATCATCCAAATGCTCTCTAGCAAACTTCAGATGGGCCCGGACATGTACAGGCTTAAGCAGTGGGACACGTCTGGCACTGCAGGATCTGAGTCCATGGTGGCGTAGTGTGTTACTTATGGTAGGCCTTGTTACATTGGTCCCAGCTCTCTGCAGTTCATTCACTAGGTCCCCCCATGTGGTTCTGGGATTTTTGCTCACCGTTCTTGTGATCATTCTGACCCCACGGGGTGGGATTTTGCGTGGAGCACCAGATCGAGGGAGATTATCAGTGGTCTTGTATGTCTTCCATTTTCTAATTATTGCTCCCACAGTTGATTTCTTCACTCCAAGCTGGTTGGCTATTGCAGATTCAGTCTTCCCAGCCTGGTGCAGGGCTACAATTTTGTTTCTGGTGTCCTTTGACAGCTCTTTGGTCTTCACCATAGTGGAGTTTGGAGTCAGACTGTTTGAGGGTGTGCACAGGTGTCTTTTTATACTGATAACAAGTTTAAACAGGTGCCATTACTACAGGTAATGAGTGGAGGAAAGAGGAGACTCTTAAAGAAGAAATTACAGGTCTGTGAGAGCCAGAAATCTTGATTGCTTGTTTCTGACCAAATACTTATTTTCCACCATAATATGCAAATAAAATGAAAAAAAACCAGACAATGTGATTTTCTGGATTTTTTTTTCTCAGTTTGTCTCTCATAGTTGAGGTCTACCTATGATGTAAATTACAGACGCCTCTCATATTTTTAAGTGGTGGAACTTGCACTATTGCTGACTGACTAAATACTTTTTTTCCCCACTGTATATATATATACATATACACAGGGTGGGCCATTTAAACGGATCCACCTATATAAAATGGGAGTGGTTGGTGATATCAACAACTTCCTGTTTGTGGCACATTAGTATATGGGAGGGGGAAAACTTTTCAAGATGGGTGGTGACCATGGTGGCCATATTGAAGTTGGATATTTTGGATCCAACTTTATTTTTGCAATGGGAAGAGAGTCATGTGACACATCAAACTTATTTAGGATTTCACAATAAAAACAATGGACTGCTTGGTTTTAACATAACTTTATTCTTTCATGAGTTATTTACAAGTTTATGACCACTTATAAAATGTGCTCAAAGTGCTGCCCATTGTGTTGGATTGTCAATACAACCCTCTTCTCCCACTCTTGACACACTGATAGCAATACCACAGAAGAAATGCTAGTCTAAGGGGGTCAGATTCCTTGTAGGAATGCTTGGACCTCACACCCATAATGTGGTGGTGCACCATCTTGCAGGAAAAACTCAGGGAACATGCCATCTTCAGTGCATAAAGGGGAGACACATCATCATGTAGAAATTTCAGATATCCAGTGACATTGAGGTTTCCATTGATGAAGAATGACCCCACTATCTTTGTACCCCATATACCACACCATACCATCAATTATGGGTGTCAGGTCCGAGCACTCATACATGAACAGGTTCCTGGAAAGTGGATTGGACGTCGTGGGCCAGTTGAATGGCCACCAAGGCCTCCCAATCTGACCCCCTTAGACTTTTATCTTTGGGGTCATTTGAAGGCAATTGTCTATGCTGTGAAGATACGAGATGTGCAACATGTGAAACAACGGATACTGGAAGCCTGTGCACATTTCTTCTGCAGTGTTGCTATCAGTGTGTTAAGTGTGAGAGAAGAGGGTTGCATTGACAATCCAACACCATGGGCAGCACTTTGAACGCATTTTATAAGTGGTCATAAACTTGTAAATAACTCATGAAAGAATAAAGTTATGTTAAAACCAAGCACATCATTGTTTTTTGTGAAATTCTCAATAAGTTTGATGTGTCACATGGCACTCTTCCCATTGAAAATAATAAAGTTGTATCCAAAATGGCCAACTTCAAAATGGCCACCATGGTCACCACCCATCTTGAAAAGTTTCCCCCCTCCCATATACTAAATGTGCCACAAACAGGAAGGCGATATCACCAACCATTGCCATTTTATTTAGGTGTATCCATATAAATGGCCCACCCTGTATATATTGAGATATAATATATTTATATATATATAATATATATATAATATATATAAATATAAATATGTATATGGATAGATATGTATATACATCCACATTTCCATGTAAACAGGTGAGGAGGTACAGTCTTTAGCCTCTTTGGGAAAAGCATTGATTTATACTAAGCTTGACTTACAATATAATACAGCATACATAAGAAAATCTATTGAAAACAGTGCAGAGGAAAAATTGAAGAGCTTTGCTTTCATTTTTCAAAGGGCCTCTGAAAATAAGAACAGAAAATTGATTGTGCAGATGAATTTGATGTAACATTGTGCTCTATAAACATTCCTTTTCTCTGCTGCATTCAGTGTTTGACAATTGATGAGAAAGCATTTGCTACCTCTTGAATCCTGGTGTCATTTGTACTCATTTTTTTTGCTGCTACCACATTGTGGGGCAAATCGTGTATACACGAAGGTGGCAGAAACCTTAACATGGTTTTCCCAAAATTACAACTGTAGGCAGTTTGCAAGTAAATGCCATGAGTTGTTGATCTGAGGGGACCCAACTACTGGGATCACAGAGGCTGCACTTTATTGTTAGAGGAGTATATATGTGCATTATATATATACTTTATTTCTTATTTACTAGTTTTTTTTAACTCAAGACAACTCCATTTAAAAAATAAAAAAGTCAAAGCTCTCAGAATATAGTGATGCAAAACCAATGTTTTTTTGCTATAAGTGTTTTTATTGTGCAGAAGTTAAAAAACATAAAAAGCTATATAAATGTGGTATCACTGTAATCATACTGACCCTAACTATAAAGCTGCCTTATCACTTTTACCACCCGGTGAATGACATAAAAAAAAAAATCTCTGAGTTGCTGGTAGTGTGTTCATTTTGCCTCCCAAAAATCAGAATAGAAAGCGATTAAAAAATGGTATGTGCCCGAAAATGGTACCAATAAAAACGTTGACTCCCTCCCGCAAAAAACAAGCCCTAATATGACTCTGCAGAAATAGGGTGCTTGTAAATTATATATCTTATATTATATGTTATATGTCATATGTTATTAGAATTAGTTTCTTTTAAGTCACTTGTACCAGTAGGTCTCCTTTTCTAGGAATTTAGGAGTTATACACGTTTTCAGAATTGTTAGTACCCCTTGTTTAATGACAGAAAAACCCACAATGGTCACAAAAATAACTTGAATATCACAAAAGTAATAATAAATAAAAAATCTATGAAAATGAATAAATGAAAGTGTCACGTTCGTGCCTTGGCTGATTGGCGCGAGGCTGGGGGCTGTGGCCCCACTGTGCCACAGAACAGATTACCCTGGAAGGGGCATGACTAAGACAGCTGCCTTGGTCTTCTCTGGAGCCTCCAAAGGTGAGGTCAGGGTTGTGCAGCAGGCAGCTGCCATGTGCCACTCCAGGGTGGTGTCTGGCTGTGACTGCTGATCCCACTCGGGGACAGAACACTTGGTCAGGTGCGAGTAACAGGCAGCCAGGTGGGCACGGCTGGTACCCAGGCAGCACACGGCTGAGATACAGGGCAGGCTGGCAGAGGTGAGACACAGGGCAGGGTGGAATGGCTGAGACAAAGGACAGGCTGGCAGGGACGAGACACAGAGCAGGCTGGCACGAACGAGACACAGGGCAGGCTGGCACGGACAAGACACAGGGCAGGCTGGCATGGACGAAACACAGGGCAGGCTGGCACGAACGAGACACAGGGCAGGCTGGCATGGACAAGACACAGGGCGGGCTGGCACGGACGAGACACAGGGCAGGCTGGCACGGATGAGACACAGGGCGAGCTGTCACGGACGAGACACAGGGTGGGTTGGCACAGAAGAGACACAGGGCAGGCTTGCATGGTATGAGAAGGAACAGGTAGGGGCCTGTTCACACAGCAGGTGCAGGTACTGGTATAGGCAGGAAGGAGTGGAGTATGATGGAACAGGTTTGGACCTGTTCACACAGGAGGAGCAGTTACGGGCATTAACAGGAGAGAGTGGAGTATGGCAAAGCAGGTTAGGAACTGAGCGGCAGGAGTGTGGAGTAGGCGGAGCGGCAGGAGTGCGGAGTAGGCGGAGATGCAGGAGTGCGGAGTAGGCAGGGCAGCAGGAGTGCAGAGTAGGTGGAGCCACAGGAGTGCAGAGCAGGCTAAGCCACAAGGGTGCAGAGCAGGCGGAACTGCAAGGGTGCAAAGCAGGCGGAGCTGTAAGGGTGCAGAGCAGATGGAGCTGTAAGGGTGCAGAGCTGCAAAGGTGCAGAGCAGGCAGAGCTGCAAGGGTGCAGAGCACAGACAGGGAAGACACAGGTAAAGACACAGCAGGGAAAGAAGCCAAGGACAAGGAGGCAGGGGTAGGACAGAGTTTAGACAATGACTCAAGGACCAGGATATTCTGCCTCCTGGAGGGCAGACAGACAGGCACAAGACAAAGCTAGGAGTGTAGCCTCCAGAGAAGGAGAAACACAGAACAGGGCCTGGGTTACTCAGCAGCAAAACACTAACTGAGTTTAGACATTGCTCAGGCAAGGTTCCAGTGGGTGGAGCAGCCCTAAATAGTAGAGGGCTCTTGGTAATTGGTCAGGGACACATTAGTCAGATGCACCCTGACTCCATAAGAAGCAGAGAGTTCAGGCGCCGCCCCCCCTATACACACAGTCAGGAAACATGAACATAGCAGACAGGTGACAAGGCAAGGAGCTGGCGTCAGAGAGAAATCACAGCATGACCTTGAGCAGTGAGTAAGTTGGTGAGTGTGGGATGGGAGGCCATAAGGCGATGTCAGCAGGGTTGTTACAGAAAGTCAGACATTGCTTTTCAACCATGCTTCCACAAAATGTTTAAAAAATAAAACTCATGAAATACGCCTGGACAGAAATGACACTTAGCTTAATATTTTGTTGCATAACCTTTTTGAGGCAATCACTGCAATCCAGTGATTCCTGTAACTGTCAATGAGACTTCTGCACCTCTTGACAAGTATTTTGGGCCACTCCTCAAGAGCAAACTGCTCCAGTTATCTCATGTTTGAAGGTTGATTTTCTAGACAGCATGTTTAAGCTCTTTCCAATGATGCTCAATAGGATTTAAGTCATGGCTCATAGGAGGCCACTTCAGAATAGTCCAATATTTTCCTCTTAGCCATTTTTGGGTGTTTTACCTGTGTGTTTTGGGTCATTATCCTGTTGTAAGACGCATGACCTGCAACTGAGACCAAGTTTTCTGACACTGGGCAGTATATTTCTCTCTAGAATCCCTTGATAGAGATTTAAATGTCCAGTACACAGATTCTAGACACCCTGTGCCAGATGCAGCAAAGCAGCCCCAGAACATAACAGAGCCTCCTACATGTGTCACAGTAGGGACAGTGTTCATTTCTTCATGTGCTTCATTTTTCCATCTGTGAACATAGAGCTGATGTGCCTTGCCAAAATGTTCCACTTTTGTCTCATCTGTCCATAGGACATTCTCCCAGAAGCTGTGTGGCTTGTCAACATGTAGTTTGACAAATTCCAGTCTGGCTTTTTTATGATCTTTAATCAACAATGGTGTTCTCCTTGGTCGTCTCCAATGAAGTCTACTTTGGCTTATACAATGACGGATGGTGCGATCTGACACTGACGTTCCTTGAGCTTGAAGTTCACCTTTAATCTGTTTAGAAGTTTTTCTGGGCTCTTTTTGTTACTGTTCGCATTATCCGTCTCTTTGATTTGTCATCAATTTTCCTACTGCGGTCACGTCCAGGGAGGCTGGCTACAGTCCCATGGAGCTTAAATGTCTGAATAATATGTGCAACTGTAGTCACAGGAACATCAAGCTGCTTGGAGATGGTCTAATAACTTTTACTTTTAACATGTTTGTCTATAATTTTCTTTCTAATCTCCTGAGACAACTCTTTCCTTCGCTTCCTCTGGTCCATGTTGAGTGTGATACACACCATGTTACCAACAGCACAGTGAGTATCTGTAGCCCTCTATACAGGCCCACTCACTGATTCCAAGATTGTAGACACCTGTGATGCTAATTAGTGGACACTCCTTGATTTAACATGTCCCTTTTGTCACATTATTTTCAGGGGTACCATCATTTCTGTCCAGGCCTATTTCATGAGTTTCATTTTTTTTAAATTCTATGGAAGCATGGTTGAAAAGCAATGTCTGACTTTCATTTGTTTATTATAATAGATTTTTGATTTATTATTACTTTTGTGAGTTTTTCTGTCATTAAATGAGGGGTACCAACAATTTTGACCACGTGTGCATATTATTGCCCAGTCCTTTTACTTGTAGTGCTTGCATTATATTCTGCTGTGCACTTTTCCATTGTTTGCTGCTGTTTACTTTCTCCACCATTTGAAATCCCCTTCCTGCCCTGTCTTTTTAAATCAGTTTTTTTAATATTGTTATTTAATAAAGATATTCTTTTACTCGTACTTTTATCTCCTATCACTTCTCATCTATATGGCACCTTATCATAATTGATCATGTTAATCATATTTTGTTGAAGTGCTATGAGCCTCCTTAAATTAGGACTATGGAAATATTAACGGTCGAATGGAAGCCAAGTATTTTGTAGATTGTAAGTGCTCAGTGTAAAGAAAAGGATAAATGTGATCCAAACTGTTCTGTACACCAAAATGTCATCAATAAAAGCTTTTACTCAATCTACAAAAGACAAACTCTCACTCAGGTTTTTCATCTGTTAACAGAAATATAGGGGGTGTTCACATTACTGTTAGCATAACGTCTCTGGAAAAGTGACATGGCTCCCACCAAAAAAAATCCAGCAAAATCTGTGCTCACAAATCCAAATGCCCCCCTCGTGAGCCCCATAGTGAGCCTAATTCACACTTAGCATCGACATATTTTGCATTACTGTAGAACCCACTTAATTTAGAGGGTGCATGTCTCCAGAAGCAGTGCTGGGCATATTATACTGGTCACTACAATGTTCTAGGCACTACAACGTACTGAGCACTACAATAGATTATTTGCATTTTTATTTATCCACATCCATTGCTAATAAAATCTTCACTACAACTGAAGATGAATTCCCAAAAGGGTGTAATTACTAAATTAGGGTCAGTTGAGTGAGCTTCTTCCTTATTGGCATTTAGAGGCTCTGTATATAGAGTCCACAAACTATTCTATGAAAATTTGTTCTCCATGTGTCAAATAGCACTCCTATACCTATCAATAAATAGCATATGTGAAACTATTGGCAGTCAGTTTTCTTTAATTAAATGTCCATACCTATATTCTAAAGCATTTTGGTTAAAATGAAGGTTTTGCATGATGACAGCTTCATGCACTTTCAATTCATCACTAGGAAACTGGCATCACAACAACCAGACAGAAGTAATCACACTTTTAAAAAAATGCAAAACGTTTGCGTACTCCAGTGTTGGAGTATATACGTCAAAACTAAAAAAAAATTTAAACATTTATATATAAAACCAGCTGAAGAGCCCGGTGTTGCCTGGGCATAGTAACCAACTGTGGTTAGTTATAACAAATTATAATGATTATATTGCACATATAAACCATGCATCTAATCCTATCCTGTGTGATCCTGACTGCTGAGCCGTGTATCTAATACTATTCTGTGTGATACTGTATGCTGAGCTGCGTATCTAATCCTATTCTGCGTGATACTGCTTGCTGAGCTGTGTATCTAATCCTATCCTGTGTGATACTGACTGCTGAGCCATGTGTCTAATCCTCTCCTGTGTGATACTGACTGCTGAGCTGTGTATCTATTCCTATCCTGTGTGATACTGGGCTCCCCCTGCAGTCTGTGTCAGAGGGTGGTCTGTGTTAGCACGGTAATAAATTGTGTTATTTCCAGCTTTACAGAAGGACGATAACACCATAGAAATGATAAGAATGATAGGCCTCAGTTCCCACAACTGTCTAGAAAGAAAACTGTTGCTGATAGCAACCAATCACAGCTCATTTTTCATCTTTTAAACAGCTCTGGGACAGCGTGGCGAGTTTTGAGTGGCGACTTTTATGTGGCAAGGTTAGTGTATGTGTGGTGAAATGTGTGCTGAGGGTGGTATATGTGTTGAAGCACGTGGTAGTGTGTGGTGCATTTTGTGTGTGTGTTCATATCCCCATGTGTGGTGAGTATCCCATGTCAGGGCCCCACCTTAGCAACTGTACGATATATACTCTTTGGCACCATCGCTCTCATTCTTTAAGTCCCCCTTGTTTACATCTGGCAGCTGTCAATTTGCCTCCAACACTTTTCCTTTCACTTTTTCCCCATTATGTAAATAGGGGCAAAATTGTTTGGTGAATTGGAACTCGCGGGGTTAAAATTTTGCCTCACAACATAGCCTATGACGCTCTCGGAGTCCAGACTGTGCCAAATTTTGTGGCTGTAGCTGCAATGGTGCGGATGCCAATCCCGGACATACACACACACCCACATTGAGCTTTATATATTAGATATATATTTAGGCAATGATGGGACAGTAGTAGTCCCATCATCCGGCTAATGTGTTGAATGTAAAAAAAAAAAAAAACATACTACATACATACTACATATATACTACATTCATACAACATACATGCTACATACCTACTTCATATATACTACATTCATACAACATACATACTACATACATGCTACATATATACTACATTCATACAACATACATATGTACTACATACTAGATACATGCTACATATACTACATTCATACAACATACATACTGCATACATGCTACATATATACTACATTCATACAACATACATATATACTACATACTACATACATGCTACATATATACTACATTCATACAACATATGTACATACTACATACATACTACATATATACTACATTCCTACAACATACATACATACTACATACATGCTACATATATACTACATTCATACAACATACATATATACTACATACTACATACATGCTACATATATACTACATTCATACAACATACATACATACATACTACATACATGCTACATATATACTACATTCATACAACATACACATATGCTACATACATACTACATATATACTACATTCATACAACATGCATACATACTACATGCATGCTACATATATACTACATTCATACAACATACATATATACTACATTCATACAGCATACATATATACTACATACATGCTACATATATACTACATTCATACAACATACATACATACTACATACTACATACATACATACTACATACATGCTACATATATACTACATTCATGCAACATACACATATACTACATACATACTACATATATACTACATTCATACAACATACATACTACATAATACATACATACTACATATATACTACATTCATACAACATACATACATACTACATGCATGCTACATATATACTACATTCATACAACATACATACTACATAATACATGCATACTACATATATACTACATTCATACAACATACACACATACATACTACATACTACATACATGCTACATATACACTACATTCATACAACATACATATATACTACATACATGCTTCATATATACTACATTCATACAACATACATACATACTACATACATGCTACATATATACTACATTCATACAACATACATACATACTACATAATACATACATACTACATATATACTACATTCATACAACATACATACTGCATACATGCTACATATATACTACATTCATACAACATACATACCGTACATAATACATACATGCTATATATATACTATATTCATACAACATGCATATATACTACATACATACTACATATATACTACATTCATACAACATACATACTACATGCATGCTTCATATATACTACATTCTTACAACATACATACATAGTACATACTACATACATACAACATGCTACAGACATACAACATACATACATACTACATACTGCATACATACTACATACATAATGCATACAATACATTCATACAATACATACATAGACATACAGTACATATAACATAGAGTACATACTCACCATCACTTGTCACTATGATCCCAGAAGCCAGTGTCATCTATGAAAAAATATGAAAATAACAAACAAGCCATATACTCCCTGATCCGCAGAAATCCACGAGGGTCCCACACCGATTTCCCGTGGAGAACAGCAGCATCAGCTGATGCGACCGCTCTCTAGGGGCTTCAATAATCCAAAGACGGGAGGTAGGTGTCCTTCCGCACTGTATTCCTCCGCCACTGTAAAAAAATAGTCCCTAGTCTCACTTTATGGCAAAAGCTGTGTGGGAAATCAACGTGGGACCCTTGTGGATTTTTGCGGATCAGGGAGTATATGGCTTGTTTGTTATTTTCATATTTTTTCATAGATGACACTGGCTTCTGGGATCAGAGTGACAAGTGATGGTGAGTATGTACTCTATGTTATATGTACTGTGTGTCTATGTATGTATTGTATGAATGTATTGTATGCAGTATGTATGTAGTATGTATGCAGTATGTAGTATGTATGTATGTATGTTGTATGTCTGTAGCATGTTGTATGTATGTAGTATGTACTATGTATGTATGTTGTATGAACGTAGTATATATGAAGCATGTATGTAGTATGTAGTATATATGTATGTTGTATGAATGTAGTATATATGTAGCATGTATGTAGTATGTATGTATGTTGTATGAATGTAGTATATATGTAGTATGTATGTATGTTGTATGAATGTAGTATATATGAAGCATGTATGTATGTATGTTGTATGAATGTAGTATATATGTAGCATGTATGTAGTATGTATGTATGTTGTATGAATGTAGTATATATGTAGTATGTATGTAGTATATATGTATGTTGTATGAATGTAGTATATATGTAGCATGTATGTAGTTTGTTGTATGTATGTTGTATGAATGTAGTATATATGTAGCATGCATGTAGTATGTAGTATGTATGTATGCTGCATGAATGTAGTATATATGTAGTATGTATGTAGTATATATGTATGTTGTATGAATGTAGTATATATGTACATGTATGTAGTATGTATGTATGTTGTATGAATGTAGTATATATGTAGTATGTATGTAGTATGTATGTAGTATGTTTTGTTTTTTTTTTACATTCAACACATTAGCTGGTTGATGGGACTACTACTGTCCCATCATTGGCTAATGTTTCAATCACTGTCATTGTAGCAGGCATCGCCCGATGGGACTTGTAGTCCCACCGAACGATGCCTGCACACACACAAGACCCCCGGCAGGCCCGCACAGACCACCGGCATCCGGCACAGGCCCCCGGCAGCCGGCACAGACCAACGACAGCCGGCACAGGCCCCCAAGAGGCCCGTACAGACCACCAGCAGCCGGCACAGGCCCCCGGCAGCCGGCACAGACCACCGACAGCCGGCACAGGCCCCCGAGAGGCCCGTACAGACCCCAGCAGCCGACACAGGCCCCCGACAGTCGGCACAGACCCCCGAGAGGCCCGTACAGACCCCGGCAGCCGGCACAGGCCCCCGACAGTCGGCACAGACCCCCGAGAGGCCTGCACAGACCCCACCCGCACACACAGACATGCACAGTGTCTGCCCACGCACCACCCACACTCTTCCCCCCTCCCGAACAGGATGTACAAGGCAAGAAAGGGATTTTTTTAATTCCGATATTTCTGTCCCATTGACTTGAATGGGACTTCCGGTATCGGAATCGGTGATACCGATACTTTTTGGGGTATCAGGCCGATCCAATCCGATCCGATATTTCTGAATATCGGATGGTATCGCTCAACACTAGTTAGGAGATCTAGCGAGTCCTCTATAAATTATCTTAAAGATGACCTTTCTCCAGTTTGAGCATGTTCAACTGGCTATATCATATTCAGAGATGAATAAAACGTAGTTTATATTTTTTTTTTATTTCTCAGCTCCGATAGCTGGCAAAATTAAAGTTATAATTTATGGTAAGATCAAGCGGCTCTGTACTTTGCATGTACTTTTGAAGGGAAAAAAAGAGCACATTCTCCTCTCTCTCAGCACTTGTCTTTGGTAGTTAATATGGGAGATAGGTATAATATAAAAGAACTGAGTGTCATTACAAATATCACTGTATCTGCAGCTCTCCTCTCACAGCTCTGTCAGCTCTGCTTATCACCGCACACTTTCAGGAGAGGAGTTGTGGAAGTATTTGTAATGAAACTTAGTTGTGCCATAACCTCTTCTTTTCACTCAGCTCTGAGCTATATTACACAGTAGCTGCAGAGATCAGGGCTGAAAGCAGGACATGTTTATTTTTTCCTGTATGGTGCCACCTGCTTATGATTGTTCAATGTTATACAGGGGACAAAGTACACGCCCTCAGAGAAGATTCTTTAGTAACACCCAGTTGGTCTTATCATAATTTATAACCTAAATGTTAAAAGCTAATATTTCCACAACAGGGAGGAGGATTTGAAAACTAAAGAAAAAAATTGTACTCAAACTTGTGAAAGTTTCTCTTTAATATCATTGATCAGAGCTGCAGTGCAAATCAGAAGCTTGCTTCTTCCAAAGGATAAACATACAAATGTCTTTTTTTAATAGATGAAAAGTAAGACTTTAAACGATTGTTCTAATATTGGTCAGAAAATACTGAGCTAAAAAATCTGACTATTTTGTGAGACAGCAGGTAATGGAAAGGACAAGGTGACAGTACACAAAGGACAGCGAGATTATTTCATTTTCAGTTTAATATAGAAAGTGCATTAACCCAATTAAACAAGAAGCTAACCCATATAACGTAACAGGCAAAAAATCAGTTCTAATGGCATTTCCTCCAATCAGTCAAGTATGTCTGAAAACATTACCCTTGTGCTTTTGCACAGTGTAGCTGTATATAAAATTGTAATAGATTTAAGATCTAATTTAAATATATACAGAGCAACATTATAAATAGAAAAATCACACTATAATATGATGATGATGATGATGATGATGATGATGATAAACCACTTCACTATACCAGTAAGGTTTGCTAAGGTTTGAAAGTTTCAGTATTTTCTCGCTTGTTCACATGACTTAATGGGGTTGTCTCATCACAGATATTTATGGCATATCCACACATCGGAAGTGAGACACTAGTGGGACCCCGACTTTAGTCTCTCCTTTAAAGTGTAGCTGTTATGGTTAGCAGAGTTCTCTCTCTTCTTAGTGTAATCTTTAATGATCAGCAGATACTTCTTTCTCTTTTTCTTCTGTAGAGTGTAAGCTCTTCTGCTCATTGGAGTCGGCTGTCTCCTTTAGAGTGTAGTCTCTTATGGTGAGCGAGATCCTCTCTCTCTTCTGTAAAGTGTAAGCTCTTATGGTCAGCAGGGTTCTATCTCTCTCTCTCCTTTCCCCACATATATTTACCGATTAAGCAATTAAAAGTTTTCAAGTGTTGAGATTTGTACAAATTAATTTTCCGCAAGTCAAATATTTTGTGAAAAATCGCCAAAGATAGCGAAATCAAGATTCTAAAGATCTGCTCATATCTAGTAAAATATGTTCCAGATAGGAATACCTACTTTAAAGGGAATCTGTCACCCTTTTTTTTGGCTTGCAGCTGCCGGCATAGACATCAGGGCTTATCTACAGCGTTCTGCATTGCTGTAGATAAGCCTCCAATGTAACTTGAAAGATAAGAAAAACACGTTATATTATACTCACCGGGGTGGGCGGTCTGGTCCGGTGGGCGTTGCGGTCCGGTCTGACGCCTCCCTTCTTCATGCGATGACATCCTATTCTCCCGTCCTGTAATGGCTGCGGCGCAAGCGCACTGCTCTGCCCTGTTGAGGGCAGAGCAAACTCCTGCAGTGCGAAGGCGTCGGGAGAGGTCCGGCGCCTGCGCACTGCAGAATTCTGCTCTGCCCTCAACAGGGCAGAGCAGTGCGCTTGCGCCGCAGCAATTACAGGACGGGAGAAGAGAATGTGATCGCATGAAGAAGGGAGGCGTCAGTCCGGACCGCAATGCCCACCGGACCAGACCGCCCACCCCGGTGAGTATAATATAACGTGTTTTTCTTATCTTTCAGGTTACATCGGAGGCTTATCTACAGCATTACAGAATGCTGTAGATAAGCCCCCGATGTCTATGCCAGCAGCTGCAAGCCGAAAAAAAGGGTGACAGATTCCCTTTAAGGGATTCATACTCAATATTATGTGTGAACAGTTTAGCTGATTGCACCTTATCCATCATTTTGCAGTTTTCATGCTTCATCTTGATTTGAGATTTCTATAGATATTTAGTATTTACTTATTTCATTGTGATTTCATATCTATTTTTTAGATATGCTTTAACAATTTACAATTTAAAATAAAAGGTTATGACCAAAACATACCATTGGCTTTACGCTTTGTTTTCAAGTAGCTTTATAACTTACTACCTGAAGAGCCCAGCATTGCCTGGGCATAGTAACCAACTGTGGTTAGTTATAACAAATTCTAATGATTATATTGCACATAAAAACATTTCACATCATATATTCAACACTACAGATTTGCAACACAAATTAACTAAATGATTACCCAAGAATTGATAGTATTTCATTTTCAACTTATTCAAGAGTCTTTTGATAAACAACATGTTTGGTTGTTCCTTTCGGTGCAAAGATGAACAGATTTTTGGCGGTTCCAACTCTTGAACAGATCACGTAAATTTGACCATGAGAAAAGCATGGAGATTGCAAATCAATCCCTACTACTTAAATCGATCCCTACTACTTTCAAGGACTGTCCCTGCGCATTGTTAATGGACATTGCAAATAGCAGTTGAACTGGAAACTGGAGGCGTTTAAAATCAAAATATAGCAACCAATCACAGCTCATTTTTTTATCTTTTAAACAGCTCTGGGACAGCGTGGTGAGTTTTGAGTGGCGACTTTTGTGTTTCGACTTTTATGTGGTGAGGTTGGTGTATGTGTGGTGAAATGTGTGCTGAAGATGGTATATGTGTTGAAGCATGTGGTAGTGTGTTGCGCATTTTGCGCGTGTGTTCATATCCCCGTGTGTGGTGAGTATCCCATGTCATGGCCCCACCTTAGCAACTGTACGGTATATACTCTTTGGCGCCATCGCTCTCATTCTTTAAGTCCCCCTTGTTCACATCTGGCAGCTGTCAATTTGCCTCCAACACTTTTCCTTTCACTTTTCCCCATTATGTAGATAGGGGCAAAATTGCTTGGTGAATTGGAACGCGCGGGATTAAAATTTCGCCTCACAACATAGCCTATGACGCTCTCGGGGTCCAGACGTGTGACTGTGCAAAATGTTGTCGCTGTAGCTGCAATGGTGCAGATGCCAATCCCAGACATACACACACACATTGAGCTTTATATATTAGATCTGGAAAAAAACTCCTTGTAATCTGCTCCTATTGTAGTGAAGGATTCACATAAACTTGGCCTATACAAGAAAAAGTAGGACACATCACATTGTGTTGAATGAAGGTGAATCTGATTACCATACTTTCTTCAGTAGATATTTATACTTCCTGGAAAGGATCCTTTTCCAGACTAAATTGTCAATGACACCTTATAGTACAGTGGATAAATAGGTTGCAATATCCAAGATCACTGTTCTAGCTTTAAATATTTTTTTAACTTCTGCTACAAATTGAAATTTACGCAAGGTTACTAGGACGTGTTATAGCCTAAGATTTCTAGGACGTGTGTAGCCTGTACTCAGTGGCATAAACGGAGTACTCTAGGCCCATGTTCAATATTTGGACAGGGACCTCCCTCTCTGATATATACAGTGGAGAAAATAAGTATCTAATACACAGCTGATTTTGTCGAGTATTCTGGCGTGCTCGGAGATTTAGTTTTTGTCGAAGCAGCTGTTTGATTTACGGCTGCTAGACAGCATGAATACATGTGGGGATTCCCTAACAAACAGGCATTCCTCACATGTATTCAGCCTGTAAAGCAGCCACAAATCATTCAGCTGCGTTGACACAAACTAAATCTCCAAGCACGCCAGACTACTCGCAGGCCACCCAAACATGCTCGGGAAAACCCGAGCAACGAGTAAACTCGCTCATCACTAACTTTTTCCCATCTACAAAGAATGGAGAGGTCTATAATTTTTATTGTAGGTATGCTTGAACTGTGAGAATCAGAACCTAAAAATAATCCAGTAAATCACATTCTATGGTTTTTACATAATTACTTTGCATTTTATTGCATGAAAGTCGTAGTTACTCACCGGTTAACGGTATTTTTCGGAGTCCATGACAGCACCACCTGAGAGAGGGGATCCGCCCTTCAGGAACAGGAAATCCTACAGATACATAAGGGTGGCACCTCTCCCACGCATCAGTTGCTTTACAGAGCACAAGAGGACCACCAAGGTTAATAGCATAATTTATGTACAATACTTTACATGACTACTAATTACCCGTGTACATATAAGAAGAAGAAGTGCACACCTAAACTAAACTAAAGGGAAGGAATATATGGGTGCTGTCATGGACTCTGAAAAATACTGTTAACCAGTGAGTAACTACGACTTTATTCAGTCGTCCATGACAGCACCACCTGAGAGAATTACAGAGAGTAATAATTACTTTAGGGAGGGACTACAGCCTGCAGAACCCTGACACCAAAGGAGAGGTCTGAGGAAGCACCCAAGTCTAGTCTATAATGGTTATAAAAGGTGCTCGGAGAGGACCAGGTAGCTGCCTTACATATTTGGTCGATTGAGACCTTCGATCTCTCTGCCCACGAGGTTGCCATGGCCCTGGTGGAATGCGCCCTCAGCTTGCCCGGAGCCGGTTTGCCCTTTGAGGCGTATGCTAATGAAATGGCCTCCCTAATCCACCTTGCTAGCGAGCTTTTTGAAGCCCTAAGGCCCTTCCTAGTGCCCTGATAGGACATAAACAAGGCATTATCTTTTTTCCAGGAGTTGGTAACTGCCAGGTACTCTAGGAGACATCTCCTAACGTCTAGAGTATGTAGTTTCCTTTCCTTATCGTTCGTGGGATTAGGGAGGAAGGATGGAAGGACTATCTCCTGAGTTCTATGGAAACTGGAAGCTACTTTAGGCAAATATGCTGGATCGGGTGTAAGAATTACCCTGTCGTCCCTGAATTGTATGTAAGGAGGAAGTCTGGACAACGCCTGGATGTCACTAACTCTACGGGCTGATGTCAACGCTACCAGAAGAGCCACTTTAAGAGACAGGTTTTTTGTGGAAGCTGATGACAAACGGGGCATCTGTCATGGCCGTGAGGACTAGGTTTAGATCCCATGGCAAAAATGTATTCCTCACTACTGGTCTGGACCTGCCTGTTGCCTTAATAAACCTATTGATCCAATAGTTACTGGCGATGTTGCAGTTAAAAAGCACCCCTAAAGCCAACACCTGTACTGTAAGGGTGCTGGTGGAGAGTTCCATGTCCAGGTCTCTTTGTAAGAACTCTAGGATCTGTGCTATGGGAGTGGACTGCCCAGCTACCACCCCTGAACCCTGAAGGAATCTTTTCCAGATCCTAACGTAGATTTTGGTTGTAATAGATTTTCTGCTTTTGAGCAGGGTGTTAATTAGGGCTGGGGAGAAACCTTTCTCCTTTCTCCTTTAGTAGTGCCCATTCAAAATCCATGCCATCAGATGTAGGCCAGCTACCTGAGGATGGTAAACTGGGCCCTGGGATAGGAGGTCTGGGATGTTTGGTAGGACCCAAGGGTCGGACACCGACATGGTCCTGAGGCACGAGAACCTTGCCCTCCTGGGCCAAAAATGGGGCGATCACTATAATCCTCGCCTTGTCCTTCCTGACTTTCCTCATAACCAGGGGTAGTAGAGACAGGGGAGGGAAGGCATATGCTAGCCCGAAGTCCCATTTGATCAGAAGAGTATCTACTGCCAGAGGGCTCTCTCTGGGATTTAGAGAGCAAAAATGAGGAACCTTCCTGTTCTCTCTGGTGTCAAAAAGGTCCACTTCTGGCTGCCCCCATTTTTGTACGATCAGGTCGAAGATGGACGTTTTTAAGGACCATTCCCCTTATTTAGAAGGTTGCGGCTTAGGAAGTCTGCTGTGGTGTTTCCTTTTCCTTCTATGTGCAGAGCTGTTAAAGATAGGAGATGTTGCTCTGCCCAATGGAACAGCCGCTCTTCTACCTCCATCAGGGGCCTGGAACGAGTCCCACCTTGGTGGTTGATGTAAGCCATGGTGACCTGGCTGTTGGAAAATATTCGAACATGGTGACCCTGTAGATACACAAGAAGGTTTTTAACTGCCTGCTCTACAGCTGTTAGCTTTGTCAGGCTGGAGGACATTTCCAACTGATGGTATTCCCATAGGTCCTAGATCAAGACCTCCCCCATGTGGGCCCCCCAACCCGTAGGGCTTGCGTCTGTGGTGACCACTCAGGTTCCCAGGGCACCCCTCTGGCTAGATTGTTTTCGTCTAGCCACTACTCAAGGGATTTCAAAGTGTGTTGGGACAAAGTCAACGGGCCTTCTAGATAACCGCCCAGTATTTTTTCATGGCGTAAAACCTCGCCCTGTAGCACCCTTGTATGGAACTGGGCCTACCAGACAACGGGGATGCAGGATGAGAGAGAACCCAGGAGGGACATTGCCTTCCTAAGAAACATGGTAGGGCAATTGAAGGCGTTCAAGACCTGCTGATGTAGGCGAACTAATTTTTCGGGTGGAAGGCGACACTCCTGATTCTGCGAATGTAGGGTTAAGCCCAAGAACTGCTGAACTTTCATGGGCTGTAGATGGGACTTCTTAATGTTTAGTAGCCACCCTAACCGTTCCAGAGCTGATTCTGCTTTTTGCAATTGATCCATACAATGTTCTGCCTACAATAAGGAAGTCATCCAGGTAGGGGTTTACTAGGATGTCTGCCTCTCGTAGATGGGCCATAACTTCCACTATAACTTTAGTGAACGCCCGGGGGGCGACTGCTATACCAAAGGGAAGGGCGACATATTGAGAATGCTGTAACGACCCCTCTAAATGAACCGCCACACTAAGGAAACGCTGATGAGACGCATGGAAGGGTATATGGTAATAGGCGTCTTTTAAATCCAACACCACCATAAAGCTGTTTTCAAACAGTAACTTTATTGTGGAATTGATCATTTCCATTTTGAATGGCCGAATGACCAGGTATCTGTTGAGCGCCTTCAGGTTGATTATGGTCCTGTAGGAATTATCTGGTTTACGGACCAAAAATAGGGGGGAATAGAAGCCTTCGCCCTTCTCTGCCTCTGGTACCTTTATCAGTACTCTTTTATGACATAGGTCGTGAATTTCAGTCTCTAGGCCAGCCTGTTTCGCCAGGGAAGACCTGAGCGAGGTGACCTTAAAATTGTTCCAGGGGCACAGGCAAATTCAAGCTTTAGTCCTGAGGCTACCAACCCCAGGATCCAGTCACTGTTTGAGATCCGTGACCAGGCTTGGTAGAAGGCCGATAGTCTACCTCCCACCGGGGCCACTAGTCATTGGGGAGGTTTCTTGGTGTCACGGGATGCCTCCTGGCGATCCCCTCCAAACATAAACTCGGTACCTTTTTTCTTTTTATCTTCCCATCTGTCCCTGTCTTTGGATGATCTCCTACGGAAAAATCTCTTCCTAGTAAAGGGACGTCTATAGGAAGGGGTGGGCAGGGAAGGGAATTTCTTTTTATTGTCGCTGGCTTTCTCCAGGAGTTCATCTAGGACAGGTTCGAATAGATATTCCCCCTCACACGGGATGGAGCAAAGCCGGGATCTGGCCTGGATATCCCCGGGCCAGCATTTCAGCCATATAGCCCGTCGGGCTGCATTTGATAGCGCTGCGGCTTTGGCCGCCATTCTTGTGGAATCTGCCGAAGCGTCGGCTAAAAAGGCTGCCGCATTCTGGATTGTAGGAAGGGTCTTCAAGATAGATTCCCTCGAGGCTCTGTCCTCTAACTGTGATTCCAGCTGGTCCACCCAGACCATCATAAATCTGGCTGTGCAGGTAGCTGCTACTGCCAGTCTCAGGGCACCAGCTGACATTTCCCATGTCCCTTTCAGGTAGGAGTCTGCCTTTTTATCTAGTGGATCTTTTAAAGAAACCATGTCGTCAAAGGGGATAGCGGATTTTTTGGACGCTTTAGCCACTGCTGCGTCCAATTTCGGGGCTTTGTCCCATTTGTTCACCACGGGGTCCTCAAAGGGATAACGCCACTTAAAAGCTGGTGGTAGGGAGCCTTTCCTTTCTGGTTTCTTCCATTCCCTATTGATCAGATTTTGGACCTTGTCGTTTAACGGAAACGACGTACGTTTCCTGGGGGATAAACCACCGAACATTAGGTCCTGCGCTGACCGTTCTCGTTTTGTGTCTGATATCCCCATGGTAGCCCTGACTGCCTTGACTAGTTTATCCACTTGTTCCAGACCCAGGCAGAAACAACTGGCACCTACAGGAGGGGGGACAGGGTAAGGAAGCATGTTTGGTAACTTTTTGGGACTACTCCCTCTTTTTTTTTTTACCATCTGCCGTATACATGACTGGCATAGTTTTTTAGGGTAGGCGTCTGGCAAGGAGCATTTGCAAAGGGCGCACTCCCTGTTTTTTGCTTTGTCAGCGCACTTCTTTCCCTATAGGAGGAAAGCATAAAGGGGAACACTGCATCAGAGCACATTCACGAAGATCTCTTACCCTGAGCAGAAGGCGTAGTTACCGGATCACGGGGGGGAAGAGCTGGATCCTTCGGCCTGGAGGAACTTCTATGGCCGGATTGTCCAGTTTGTTTTTTCTTTAGCTGGGAGCTGGCTTGGGACCTCTCTGACGTACGTTCCTGCTCTCGATCCAGCTAGGTCAGAGGAGCTTCTGGCTCGTCCATTTCTGCACCTGAGCTAAAGCCGCTCTGCAGCATTTCTGTGCCCTTTTTATCTTCCCCCCGGCAACCTGGGTTCACAGATGTCCTGGCCAGGGGCTAATTTCCCCCCCCTCCCCCTCCCGGCATCCATGGACACTCCCTCCTGCGCATCACTCCTTCCCCGCCCCTGTTACTATGCCGGTGCTTGCGCCGCTGCGCCTGGCGATGCACAGGGGAAAAAAGCCGGCCGGCATCCTTCTGACCTGGTGCTACCGGCCCTGCCCCCCGCCGACCGCGCCACTTCCGGTCCACGCGAATGCGTGGGGGCACACAGGCCTCCAGCACCATGGTGGCGCCCGACCCCGCACAGCGCTTCCCGCACGCCACCAAGGCACAGCCGCCGGCCCATGACTGCGACCCAGACTGAAGGGAGGACGCACCAGGAGGAGGCACCAGGAGGAGCGGGGTCTGGGGGGGAATCCATACTCACCTGCCAGGGCCAGCACAGGAGATGGGCATCCGCCGGACCCCGCTCCCACCTGCTTCGCACACTGTCGTGGAGCCCTGCCCGGGCCCACCGTGGTGCATCCAGGGGACCCCGCACTGCCCGAGGTAGGAGACCCCCCCACTACCTGAGTCGGACAGCCGGCCTGGGAATTCCTCCTTGATGGTACGATCTGTAGGGAATCCTGTCCTCCAGGAACAGGAAACCAACTGATGTGTGGGAGAGGTGCCGCCCTTATGTATCTGTAGGATTTCCTGTTCATGAAGGGCGGATCCCCTCTCTCAGGTGGTGCTGTCATGGACGACCTAATAAATAAGTATTTGAAACAATAGAAAAGCAGAACTTAAGATTTGTTTGCAATTACAGAAGTCAGACGTTTCCTGTAGTTCTTGACCAAGTTTGCATACACTGCAGCAGTGATTTTGGCCCACTCCTCCATACAGATTTTCTCCAGATCTTTGTGGTTTCAGGGCTGTCACAGGCCCTGACTGTTTCGGGTCATTGTCATGCTGGAAGACCCATACCAAAAAGTTCTATTTTGGGCTCATCTGACCACATGACACCTCCAATGCCTCCACTTAATCATCCAGATGGTCATTGGCATGTTTCAAATGTGCCTCGACATGTGCTGACGTGAGAAGGGGGACCTTGTAAGCCTCACAGGATTTTAACCAATGATGGCGTAGTGTGTTAAAGCGAACACGTCAACAGGTTTGGCTGATATGAGTTACAGCCACAGCCTTTCAAGGCTTATCTACAGCATTCTATAATGCTGTAAGGTGTGCCCCTAAACCAACCTGCAAGAGAAGAAAAATAACTTTTGTTATACTCACCTGCGGGGCGGTCCGGTCCGATGGGTGTTGCAAGTTTTGGCCCTGCGCCTCCCATCTTCTTGCGATGCCGTCCTCCTGCTTGCTTCATGTGTATGACATGTCCCTGCATCATCCACACAGGCTCCCTGGCATTGCGCTCCAGTACAGGTGTACTTATCTACTCTGTTGAGGGCAAAGCAAAGTACTGCAGTGCGCAGACTCTGGGCCTCTCTGAGCTTTCCCGTTGCCTGTGCATTGCAGTACTTTGCTCTGTCCTCAACAGGGCAGATGAATACACCTGCTTAGAAGCGTGATTCCGGGAGCCTGTGTGGATAACACAGGGATGCATTGTAAGAAGATGGGAGGCGCCGAACCAAGACCTGTGACACCCATCGGACCGGACCACCCCGCAGGTGACTATAATAAATGTTATTTTTCTTCTTTTGCAGGTAGGATCAGGGGCTTATCTACAGAATTATAAAATGCTGTAGATAAGCCCCGAATGGTGGTGGCTGTAAATCGTATCGGCCAAACCTGGTGACAGATTCCTTTTAAAAAAAAATTCATCAGGCAGGCAGCGTTGGCAGCGCCTTTGCTGTAGCATGATATGATAGATAATATACTTGTTTTCATTTTGTTTAGACATATAGCTTTGTTCGAAAAGAAAGATATCTTAATGAAAACGGCAACGGCGGCCAAGCCTGTGCAGTAGCACCTATCAAGTTCCGATAGATGCAACTGCATAGGCGGCGAAACTTTGCTAGAGAGAAAAAAAAATTTCCATCAAGATAAAGATGGTGGCGCCTGCGCAGTAGCATCTATTAGCTGCCGGCACAATTTTGATTTAGATAGTTTTGTTTGAAAAAAAAATATTGTGCCCAACTAAAATGAAAAACAGGTATACTATCCATCGTATCATGCTGCAGCGCAGGCGCCGCTGCTGGCGCCTGCTTGATGAATGTGATTTTTTTTAAAACATTATTCTATGCAGTATGTAAAACAGGGGGCAAGTCACTGAGGGATCAGTGACCTGTCATAACTCAAAAGGTTGAATATGTAAGCAGAGCACCACATAAAGATCCCCTCACAGGCTGCCCTAAAGCACTAGAATTAACTGAAAACTACCAATAAAGATTAAACAACAACCACAAGACAGATTTCATCAACCAAATTATCATTTTAATCAGTATAACAGCACCAACCTGACAGTACCTGTAGTTTACTGAGAACAATCCTGCTGGCAGGTTCCCTTTAATATAGGTAATGTGTGCAGAATAGCAGAGCTTCTTAAAGAACAACTAATAGGTCTGTGAGAGCCAGAATTTTTGTTGGATGTTAGGTGATCAAATACTTATTTACTTATTTCATGCAATTAAATGCAATTTAATTATTTAAAAGACCATCGATACAGATTAAAACGGTGGCCGCTAAGGAGCGTTATTCCCTCATTGCCGTTTCAAAACGGCAATCTGGAATAAGACTGCAGCACCCCCCTTAGTTGTAAACTCTCTGGGGTCTCATCTACATGGGGTATCTGAGACCCTGGACAACATGACCAGGGACATGACCAGTGAATAACGGAGATCACAAAAACAAAAGTGTTCCCATTGCTACAATGATTTCTCTCTTTTCTGAAATGACATACATGTGAAGTATCCACAATCAGTGATGGTATCGGGAGCAATGTCATCTGCTGGTGTAGGTTCACTGTGTTTTATCAAGACCAAAGTCAGCGCAGCCATCTACCAGGACATTTTAGAGCACTTCATGCTTCCCTCTGCTGACAAGCTTTTTGGAGATGGAAACTTCATTCTCCTGCAGGACTTGGCCCCTGTCCACACTGCCAAAAGTACCAGTACCTTGTTTAAAAACAACGATATCACTGTGCTTGATTGGCCAGCAAACTCGCCTGACCTTAACCCCATAGGGTTAATCTATAGGATATTGTCAAGAGGAAGATGAGAGACACCAGACCCTACAATGCAGATGAGCTGAAGGCTGCTATCAAAGCAACCTGGGCTTCCATAACACCTCAGCAGTGGCACAGGCTGATCGCCTCCATGCCACGCCACATTGATGCATTAATTGATGCCAAATAAGCCCCAACCAAGTATTGAGTGCATTTACTGAATATACATTTCAGTAGGCCAACATTTTGGATTTTAAAATCATTTTCTCAAGATGGTGTTATAATGCATTCTAATTTACTGAGATAATTTCTTTTGGGTTTTCATTGGCTGTAAGCCAAAATCATCAACATCAGAAAGAAACACTTGAAATACAGTAGATCACCCTCTTTGTAATGATTCTATATAATATATGAGTTTCACTTTTTGTATTGAAGGACTGAAATATTTTAACTTTTTGATGATATTCTAATTTTGTGAGATGCACCTGTATATGGCCCCCTTCCTGGTATATGGCCCTCATCCTGGACCTCATTCTAGTATATGTCCTCATCCTAGTATATGGCCATCATCCTGTATGTGGCCCCCATCCCGGTATATAGCCCGGCTGTTGCTCAATACAGAGAAAAAAAAAACAACAAATGCTCCCACTCACCTACCCTTTGCTACCACGGTGCTTGGCATCCAATTCTGAAGCCAGCAGATGATTTCAACGTGTGACAGGAGCGCATGACGTCACTGACATGCGTTCGTTCTCAGTCACAAGAACCTCAACATCAGCTTCTTGCCTCTGATTGCCTTGCAGCATATATTGCGGTGCACTGTCCTGAAGGGTCTGTACGCTTCAATACATTTCAGCTGCATGTGAATCCGAGGACTCACATCCAGCTGAAGTGGGGGATTGCTACGGTGGGCCTCTCACCTGCCAGGCTCTGTTGCAGTGGCAACCGCTAAAACTGCTGTCTTTACGCTCCTGCCTGTGCTGTGACAATGGTAGCTGTTCCAGATTTCTAGAAACACATAAAAAATATTCAGAATTGAGAGTCCTCAGTGGTTGATACCTTTTAATGGCTAACTGAAAAGATGGTAACACATCTTCATTGATGATATTTTAATCATCTGGACAGAGTCTGAGCAACAGCTAAAGACGTTCCACGAACAGTTTAATCAATTTCATCCCACCATCAATTTAACACTCAACTACTCCAGCACTGAGATTAACTTTTTGGACACCATCATTAAGCTAAAAAACAATGAAATAGAGACATCCCTGTATCAGAAGCCAATCGACCGTCCAACATACCTTAAATGGGACAGTTTCCATCCAAAACACATAAAGAACTCTATCATCTATAGCCAAGCCATCAGATACAATCGTATATGTTCCAACCCCATGGATAGAGACAAACACCTTGGTCGCCTCAAAAAGACCTTTTTGAATCAGAGCTACCATCCAAGAACCATTGAAAACCAAATTACAAGAGCCACCAGAATGTCAAGGAATCACCTGCTACATTACAAAGCTAAAGAAGAAAATAACCGGGTGTCTCTAGTAGTCACCTACAACCTAAATCTGGAAGTGCTAAGGGGAGCTGCACAGAAATTACAACCTTTACTACAAAAAGATGCCCGATTACAATCCATTTTTCCAGACCCCCCACTACTGTGCTTTAGGCAGCCCCCAAATCTAAGAAGCATCATTGTCAGAAGCTCCCTGTCCTCTCCAACAGCTGGAGGAACCTTTCCTTGCAACCAGAAAAAATGTAAAACCTCTCCATCTATAATGACCACGGACAAGATAAAGATCCCCAATTCACATCAGGACTGCAAGATCCCAGGTACTTTCAGCTGCATTACATCTAATGTGGTGTACTTAATTATTTGTACTAAATGTCCAACTGGGGGTCTGTATGTGGGGGAGACAGGGCAAAAGCTTAGAACAAGGATGAATGCTCATCGTCACACAATAAGAGAAAAAAGAATGGATCTACCTGTGGCAAAACATTTTTGTATGATGGACCACAACACCAGGGATATGAAATTACTGGTATTGAAAGGTAACTTCACATCTCAGAGAGAGAGATGAGTCTGTGAGTATAAATTTATGATGACCTTTGACACTCTCAATTCTGGAATGAATGTGTTGCATGGATTTATGTATTTTTACATCAATTAAGGAATTTGCTCCTAAGACCTTGTGGGGCATCACAACACATTAGGAGACCCCAATCGGAGGACAATAAAACATCCGGACTCCTTATCTATGAACTAGAGCAATATTTATGTTTCTCCCTCTCCCATAATCATAATTCTGCTTCACGTCACTTGTCTCATCTATTGCATTTTTTCTGTGCTGTATTGTGCATAAATATGTGACCCTTCAGATTTTGCATTAGTCTGTGCCTGATGAAGAGATCTGAGTAGTCTCGAAAGCTTGCAATGTGTTACCATCTTTTCAGTTAGCCATTAAAAGGTATCAACCACTGAGGACTCTCAATTCTGAATATTTTTCTATCTATTGGCTAACACGGTACAAAAATATACATCTTTCCTGTAGAAACACATGTTTATTTAAATGAGATCATATAGTTCACAGGATGCCATCCCTAAGTTTCTATGACAGAAGTACATGTGTGTCTTGTTAGTTTGCACATTTTACTGTTCAGAGACCTCATTGCTGTATCTTATGCATCGCTGCATTTGTATTTATTTTATTCCTCTGGTGGTTTATCTCATACATGAAGGCATATCTATTCAAAGATCCTCCTGACTTCTTTCAAATACCGGCAAGTGAATTATTCATTGATATCAAGCTTCAAATAAAAGATGCTCTGTTACAAGGATGTCTGATTCACTGCTGTACACCCAATTTCCACCATGGCTGGTTTATGTAAAATACTAATTAAAATTAGAAAAATAAAGGCTACATGCCCATCTGTATTGAATGAATAGTAATCACTCTTGGTGACATTAGCTACAGGACAATAAGGACTTTATTACGTAGAAGTGTTCATGGAGCTACGTTGATAACTAAATAAAAAGCTGAAAAAGGCTTTCACGGAACATGAGGTTTTATTACTATTTCCCATTGGAAAATACTTTTTTTACATTAATTTAAATTGTGTTTGAACGGAAGGAAGGTCACAGTTCTGCACCCTGGAAATATGTACAACTGTGCAAGTATCAGTAGATTGTTAATTACTTTCACAAATCATTTATAATCCTATTTTATAATATTTTGTGTAATTGCATTTTTTATATAAAATATACCTTAATTTGATTCTTACAATTTATATGTTAATATTTTTTGTATTGCTTGCCAAATGAGTATCAGCATGTGTGGTCCTTATTTTTTACGTCATTTTTTCTATTTTTATGATATTTTATGTCCATGTACTAGAATCATTTGCACACTTAGATTTTGCTTAGCAAATTATCACAATTTTTTTATTCATTTTAAAAGAACTGTTGGTTAAAAGTTATGATCTTGACCCAAACTTTTTCCACAATGAAAATGGACAACTAAACTGTGTGCCATACTGTTGTTGATTTTTTTGTTTGTTTGTTTGTTTTTACAAAAATACCGTTTCCAAACTACTCAACCAATGCAAAAACTTTAAGGTTAAGTGCTCACAATCAGGAATTGCTGCGGTTTTGACGCTGCCTATTTAAGCAACATCAAATACTGTACAACGATGTTCAAATTCCACAATTTTGCAAAACTTCAGTTAGGAAATTTGAGTGGCATCAAATTAAGTTGATGTTAATCAGACATGTAATATTATGTTCTGAGCCCAGAGACAAATAAAACTACCGTTTTAAAGGTATCTAAGTACTCACCTGGAACTCGCCATTACATGCCCCTCCACCCAGGTTCCCACCTCGTCCTTTGTGTTTGGACCAGTATTCATCTTCATAGTGCTCATGACATTGCATGATGTCGAGGAGCACTGTGAAGAAGGAAGAATAGACTAGAAGGAGCGACAGTAGCCATGCAGAGAATAGGTATGGGCTATATGAAGGGCAAGTGAAAATAATTTTATTTAAATCCGGACCTAAAATGAGTTCGGCAGCTGGATTTGAGCAAATTAAATAAAAAGTTCAGATTCTAGTGAAAGTCAAAGTGAATTTCATTCACTTTGAATTGAATAACTCAGCTCTACTCATCAAAATCGATGCATTAACCCCTTCCCGACATTGGACGAATCCATACGTCATGTTCTGATGGTACTTATTGACCTTTGATGTTTGGCTGCGTCATATCATTAATGCGGCACCGCAACCGCAGTTGTGGTGATCACGTTAAAATCCTGGTGCAATCTTGGATCTGGGCACATGGAGTCGTCAAAATTACAATCGCTGTGATTGGCTGTTCAATTGTGAACAGCCAATTGCAGCATTTATCAGTATTTTAGGCAATCAAATTGCCCTAAACACTGAAGTCCAGTGCTGAAAGAGCTCCGAGCAAAGGCTGGAGCCTAACAATGCCAAGATTACCAGGGCCAGCGCTGATTTGTGTGATCAACGATGACATTGATCGCATCAATCAGAGGGCACAGACACAATATGACCTGGCAGTGACCACACTGTTCTACTTTCTAGCTGCGTATTTTGTACAGGGCAGTCACTCTGTCTCTCTGTGTACTGTGTTGGGCCTTGTGGTGCCATGGAAGCCTGTGACATCACAATTGCTGCTGCCTGTGCTCTTGCTACTGTTGATACTGCTAAAGAAAGAAGACAGTTCCTAATCCATGTCTGATCTTTCCAAATCCACCCCATTCATTCTCTCTCCCATGATCCTTCCCCCCTTTTGCCCCCTCTCCCCCATCCGCACCCCTCCCTACTGTCACTGAGCGCTGATCAGTACTTGATCTCTCTATTTTTTTGCATTTTTTTGGTTTGTGCATCCTGCAGCTACTGAATGTTGATTATCACTGATTAATGTATGTGCTCGCTGTTTTACAGGATTTTTTTTGTCCCTGTCCATTTTTCTCCCCCCACTTTGCACCACTTATGTGTTTGCATCCTGCAGCTGACGAGCGTTGATTATTGATGTAAATCACTAGTCCAGACTTTTGATCGCTGTTTTGCATGACTTTTTTTTCACTAACTGTTCCCCTCTTACTTTGCACAACTCCTTGTGTGCATCTTACAGCCGCTGAGTAGACGTACTCCACTGATTAGCACCTGCACTAGTTTTGGCAAGGACTTTTTTTCTCTATTTTTGATCCCCTTTTTGAACTAAAACCATGCGTGCGTCCTACAGCAGTCGAGCGCTGGTCGATGACGAACATCACTGACAGGCTTCCAATTGTTTTTTTGTAAAAAATAATAGAGTAAAAAATCATTTAGATTACTTGATAGGATTAGACTAAGAAGAGTGAAACTTTACTGTAGTAATCATCGTCTGCTACAGTATTTTTTACATAATTGAGTTAGTGTCAAATAGTAAAGCATAAAAAATGTAATTTAGACTAGGTACAGTAAAATATGCTGTAGTAATCGTCCTCTAGTACAGTATTTTTTACCGAACTCAGTGTCAGCGCAGAAAAAAAAGAATCATCTGTGCATCCTAGTAAAGGCCAAGTAAAGGCCAAGCCGGAATGCTGTATGCGGGAGCCAGAACCTCTTTGCCCTGAACCAGTTCCTCAACATTGTTGGGGACCGGAACCAATGACTGTCCCGGAGGAGTTAGCGCTGGAAGTGGAGGAGACTGGACTGGAGTCTGCAACTGCACCAGCAGACGGATCCGACGGTCGTAGGAAGGTCACAGCCAGGATACTGGAGAAAGTGGGGAGTGATCCTCAGCTCCTGATCCCGGAAGGCTGGACTGTGCCTTGGCCCCAGACCACTGAGAGCAGGTCCATGTGTAGCGACACCCTGTCCCTCAGCCTTTCGCATTTCCATCAAGGGACAGAGGGCCCCTTTCCATCCCATGGGCAGGCCACATGGATTGCGGAGGACAATTTGGACTTGTATACAGGCCCAGAACAGGCGCAGTTGGCCCCCTGTCCACTAAACGGTCAAGGCCTACCCCTCTCCTGTCACTGCGGCAGGAGAACACGCCACCTGCAACTGCAGCGTCATCTACTGGAGCATGTGCACGGAGCCCGATGTTGAGTGGAGTGGCACGGGACACGTGTTGGTGAAAAGAGGATGCAGTTTAAAGATATTACTCCTTGGCAAAAAACTTGTGCTTGTTGCACCAGAACAATGAGAAAAAAATGGGACTGTTCCACGTCAGGGAGGGCAAAAGGAGCCATTGAACACTCCCAGAGTCGGGAGTAATGCAGCCGGTACGGCCAGGAGTAACCATTGCATTTAATTTTTGGTTTTGTTGCGCCCATTGTGCCATTTCTGCTGGAAAGTAGAAATTGCCCTGGCCCTGTGTCATGGACTGTGTGCAACTTCAGAAACAGACTGTTCCTGGGGCAGGCAGTGCACATAGCATTTAATGTCAGTGCTACCCTTAAAGGGAGGGAAACATTTTTCCCTCAAGGACGGTTGACCCAATGGAAGGGTCACCTAATTGTAAATATGTTGAGTACTGATGGACAAGGCCAGAATACAGAACTGTTGTTGGTTATCTGAAGGACTGTGCATCAGATACCCCTTAAAAGAGAAATGACTCTCACTCGTCATCAAAAAAGACTTTGCTCGCGTTGGGCGGTGTATATTAATTTCATTTGTTTCCCTGCATGGAGTATGTGTTGTATATAATAAAGATGTACATGGGAATGGTCAGAGATGACCATTGTTAAAGGAAGGAGGAATGTAAGGGGATACAAAGACTGGGATACGTGCCTACCTCTTTAAGCATGTCCCGTTCTTAATGTAGTATGTAAATGTGCTGCTATGTATATAATGTTTTATAATACTGTGTATTGTATGTCCATAGTTGTCTAGAGACAGTATAGTACCTTAGTTTGGTCACTAGATGGGGCACATGACACCTTAGCATAATTAGTGTATATAGTTAACTGTAGGAGGACTTAACTGGGATAAGGCAGGAAAAGTTTCCTGGTTAGATTCAGAGGGGCTAGAAAGCCCAGACAGCTTGGGTGGGATTTAGAGCCCAAGCTACCCAGCAGCTCCGCAATGTTCGAAGTTAGGAACCCAGCAATCCAGGACCCAGTGGGCCAGAAGTACAGCCTTTGCAGCAGTGTGACAGCAGTGGTGAAACAGAAGCAAAGCAAAGGTCATAACAGTACAGGGATGCAGGTGGCTCTACAATGTGGCAGGGATGTGCTGCGATAAGGAAAAAGTAAAGTTCTAAGTTTTAAGTTGCAACTGGACTGTGTCTCTGTGCACAATCTTATGGAAAGGGTCTGCAGCAGCTCAGATGAGACCCTGAAGATGCAGAGAACAGAGAGGCAAATACACTGATTAAAGGAAATTCTTTGTATGTGATGGGAGACCTGGGTGCACAAGAGCCATTAGTCTCAGCCACGACTACGGCCCTGGCTCTCCCTCACAAGTATACTCATGAGAAATTACACAACATATTTTGGGGTCAATTTTCTCATATTACCTGTGTGAAAATAAAAAAATTGGGGTTAAAAGATAATTTTTGTGGAAAAAATATGATTTTTTTTATTTTTACGACTCTATGTTATAAACATCTAGAGGTTCGAGGTGCTAACCACACATCTAGATAAGTTTCTTAAGGGGTTTCGTTTCCAAAATGGGGTCACTTGTGGGTAGTTTCCACTGTTTAGGCACATCCGGGACTCTCTAAACGTAACATGGCGTCCGCTCTCAATTCCAGATAATTTTGCATTCAAAAAGTCAAACGGCGCTCGTTCCCTTCCAAGCTATGCCGTGCGCCCAAACCGTGATTTTACCACACATATGGTGTATCTGCTTACTCAGGAGAAATTGGTCAATCATTTTTGGGGTCTATTTTCTCCTGTTACCCTTGTGAAAAGAATTTTGTGAAAAAATTAGATTTTTAATTTTCATGGCTCTACGCTATAAACTTCTGTGAAGTGTCTGGTTGTTCAAGATGCCCATCACACATCTAGATAAGTTCCTTGAGGGGTCTAGTTTACAAAATGGGGTTACTTGTAGGGGATTTCCACTGTTTAGGCACATCAGGGGCTTTCCAAACGTGACATGGGGTCTCCTCTTGATTCTAGCCAATTTTGCATTCAAAAAGTCAAACAGTGCTCCTTCCCTTACGAGCTCTGTAGGGCGCCAAAACAGTGGCTTCCTCCTACTTATGGGGTATCTGTGTACTCAGGAGAAATTGTACAATAATTTTTAGGGTCCATTTTTTCCTATTACCCTTGTGGAAATAAAAAAAACAATTGTGTTTAAAGTAAAAAATTTTTTTAAAAAAACAAAGTTCATTTTACCATCCACATTCCTTTAATTCCCATGACGCACGTGAAGGCTTAATACACTTCTGGAATGTGGTTTTGAGAACTGTGAAGGGTATAGTTTTTAGAATGATGATATTTTTGAGTATCTTCCGTCATATAGGCCCCCCAAAGTCACTTCACATCTTATGTGGTCCCTAATAAAAATGTAAATTTTGTTGAAAATTGCTGGTCAACATTTAACCCTTCTAACTTCTGAACAAACAATTATGTTTCAAAATTCTGCTTATGTAAAGTAAACATGTGGGGAATGTTATTTATGAACCATTTTGTGTGACATACAGTAATTTTCTGATTTAAGGGAATAAAAATTAAAATTTGAAAATTGTAAAACTTTCAAAATTTTCATCAAATTTCCATTCCACACAGGAAAAATTTTACCACTATTGTGAAGTACAATATGTTAAAAAAAATTCTCAGAATCAGCGAGATACGTTGAAGAGTTCCAGAGTTATTAGATCATAAAGTGACATTGGTCAGAATTGTAAAATTTGGCCTGGTCATGAAGCTGGAAACTGGCTTGGGGGCTGAAGGGGTTAAAAACTACTTTATTTAGCGTTTCTTGCTAAATAAATTTGGCAGAAAATGCAGATATTCTTTTACTATCAAACTAAACGAACTTATAAATGTACCACTCTTATGCACTGTGTAATGGCTGTGTCTTACCACACAGTTATGTGGTTTGAACATAACACAGCTCCTGTATAGGGAAGAAAGCAGCTGCTTCTTTTTATGAGGTAAAATATTTCACTGTTTTTAAACAATGTTTCACCTCAAAGAAATAATCAGCTACGATCCCATGCTGTCCTATCTGTATACTCTCTTTTGTGTCCTCCCCTGCCCAGGAGATATGGTATGATCAGACCATCTCCCTGTACGGTCACACACAGCCATTACATAGCACAAATTAGTCGCACATTTCTAAGATTATCTCAGCACAGGAGCAATTTGTTTTAACACATCCAATTGTGGAATTTATTATTATTTAAAGATCTCTTGATTAAAATGTTGAACAAAATTAACTTTGTTCTTGTTAAAACCCCATTAAATGGTTGAACAAAAATTTCATATAAAACTTTTAAGAATTGCAACCATTTTTCTACCAAGTCTCTTTATTTCAGGAAATAAAATGTTCATTTTGAATCCTTTGCAGGCAATGACTGTCATAAGTCTGGATGCCATGGACGTCACCAAACATCCTCCTTCTCTGTTATGCTTTGCCAGACCTTTACTGCAGCTGACTTCAGTTGTTGCTTGTTTGTGGGTCTTTCTGTCTTAAGTTTTGTCTTAAGCATTTGAAATGCATGCCCGATGGGGTTGAGATCTGGTGAGTGACTCAGCCATTGCATAATATTCTGTTTCTTTGCCTTAAAAACTTCTGGGTTGTTTTTGCAGTATGCTTTGCATGATTGTGCATTTTTACTGTTAAGGGCCGTCCAATCAGCGTTCCTGCATTTGGTTGACTCTGACCAGAATGTATAGCCCTATACACTTCAGAGTTCATCCAGTTGCTTGTTTTCAGTCAAATCATCAACACTAGTGACCCAGTGCCACCAGTGCCATTGGAAGCCATGCATGCCCATGCCATCACATTGCCTCAACCATGCTTTACAAAGGATGTGGTGTGCATTAGATTATGAGCTGTTCCAAACCTTCTCCATACATTCTTCTTCCCATCATTTTGGTACAGATTGATCTTGGTTTTCATCTGTCCAAAGAATGCCTTTCCAGGACTGGGCTGGCTTCTGTACATGTTTCTTGGAAAACTCTAATCGAGCCTATCTATTTTTAATGCTGATAAATGGTTTGCACCTTGTGGTGAACCCTTTGTATTTGCTCACATGAAGTTTTCTCTTGATGGTAGACTTAAATACTGGTACACCTACATCCTGGAAAATGTTCTTCACTTGGTTGAATGTTGTAAAGGTTTTTTTTTCCTCATCGTGGAATGGATTCGACATTTAATCATTACTGTCGTCTTCTGTGGATGTTTAGGCCTGTTTGAGTTCCATAGTTCACCAGTGCGCTCTTTTTTGCAGAATGTACCAAAGTGTTGATTTGGCCACTGATAGCATTTCTGCTGTCTCTCAGATGGATTTCTTCATTTTTTCATACTGATGATGGTTAGTTTCTTTTCGATTAAGAGCTCCCTTAAACGCATGTTGTGGTTTCACAGCAAGATATTCCAGAGTCAAATGTCACACCTTGAGTCAGCTCCAGACCTTTTACCTGTTTAACTAATGATAAATTGAGGGAATAGCCCATGCAGCCTATTAAAGAGCTTTTGAGATAATTGTTCAATTACTTGTGGTCCTTTTATAAAGAGGCCGGTACGTATTAAAGAGCAGTAATTCCTAAACCCTTACTCTAATTAGGATTTGCATGCCCTCAAAGTTAAGCTAAGAGTCTGCACTTTAAGCCCATATTGATTATTATGATGTTGGTAATGCAGCTGATGTGATTTATCAGGGCGTTGCAAAGGCATTTGATACTTTACTGCATATACAGTGTGTCCGTAAAGTCATGGTGCACTTTTGACCAGTCACAGGAAAGCAAAAAAAGATGATAGAAATGTGAAATCTGCACCAAATAAAAGGAAAACCCTCCCAGTTTTCAGTTTTTCAGAATCCAAACCAAAGTGCTACATGAATATCGGCGCATTTATAATGAAGCGCCACCACATAGGAATAACATTACTCGGTGGGATAAGCAGTTGAAGGAAACCGGCATTTTGGTGGAGAAACCCCATTCTGGTAGGCCGTCAGTCACTGACGAGTCTGTAGAGGCTATACGAGATAGCTACATAAGGAGCCCTAAAAAATCTACGCGTGTGTGTGCTCGACAATTACATCTACGCAAGACTACAGTTCATAAGGTGTTAAAGAAACATCTCTGTTTCACGGGGTACAAATTGCCGCTGTTGCACGCTAGCAAACCGGCAGCTAGACCCAAACGATGCAAGATTTTTGCAGAAGATTGTGTTTAGCGATGAGATGACCTTCCATATCTGTGGACATGTTCATCGCCATAATGTCCGAATATGGACTGCTGAACATCCTCATGCCTACATTGAGTACGAGCGTAACACCCCTAAAGTGAATGTGTGGCCTGATGCATGATAAGGTGATAGGCCCATTTTTTTTTGCGGAGCAGTCTGTGATGGCAAACACGTATCTTGACATGTTGGAATTGTATGCAGTGCCACAGTTTCCAGATTGTGTCATCTTTCAACAGAATGGTGCTCCTCCACACTACACCACCATTGTTCATGAGTTTCTTTATAGAACATTTCCCCAGTGGTTGATAGGCAGGGGTTCTGTCAAGCCATGGCCAACACGATCCCCGGATCTGACGCCTTTAGACTTTTACTTTTAGGGTTAAGTGAAGCAACATGTGTACATTGAACGCATCAATGACATTAATCACGTAAAACAGAGAATCACAGACGTTTTTCCCTCTGTTACACCAGACATCCTTACCCGTGTGTGACAAGAACTTCACTATCATTAAAATGTGTGTAGGGCAACAAATGGAGCCCACATCAAACTGAACTGAATAGGTATGAAACTGGGAGAGTTTTTCTTTTATTTGGAGCAGATTTCATATTTCTGTCGTCTTTTGTTGCTTTCCAGTAACTGGTCAAAAGTGCACCGACTTTACGGACACACTGCATATTAAATGGGAGTATACTCAGGAATACAGAAAAGACGGACTTGGGTATTCTAGTTGCAAGTAAGCTGAGCAGCAGCACTCAGTGTCAGGTAGCATCTGCAAAAGTGAATAAGATTTTAGGGTGCATAAAAGAGAGAAAAAATCCCAATATCCCAACATATTCTTACCCCTTTATAAATCACTTGTGAGGCCACATCTAGAATATGGGATCCAGTTTTGGGCTTCACATTTTAAAAAGGATATTCCGAAGTTATAGTCAGTTCAAAGGCGGGCAACTGGTTTTATACAAGGGATGGAAAGCATCTCATATCATCAAAGGTTTTTAAGTTGGGCTTGTTTAGCTTAAAAAAAATATCTAATAGTAGATCTAATTTATATGTATAAATTAATATGTGTTCAATCCAAAGGATGAATTGTTCCTTACAATGACCAAACTAAGGATTAGGGGGCACTCATTATGAGTGGAAGAAAGGCAATTCCGAAAGTTAAATAGATAACAGTTCTTTTTTTTTAAAGCAGCCACATTTTGGAATACCCTACCTCAAGATATAGTTATGGCAGACACTATAAGAGCTTTTAACCCCTTAACTATCAGAAATATTTTGCTTTTGCATTTTCAGTTTTTGCTCCCCTTCTTCCCAGAACCATAATTTTTTTTTTTTTTTTTTGGTTAAAATGGCCATGTGAGAGCTTGTTTGTTTAAAGGACAAGTTATACTTTTAAAAGACACCATTGGTTTTAACATATTATCTACTGGAAAATGGGAAAAAAATTCCAAATGTGGTGAAATTTTAAAAAAAGGTACAATCCCACAGTTGTTTGGGTTTTTTTTGCCATGTTCCTTAAGTGCTAATATTGACCTGCCATTATGATTCTCAAGGTCATTACAAGTTTATAGACACCAAACATGTCTAGGTTCTTTATTATTTAAGTGGTAAAAAAAAAATTCCAAAATTTGTTATAAAAATTGTGCCTTTTTCTGATACCTGTAGCATCTTCATTTTTCATGATCTCGTGTTGAGTGAGGGCTTATACTTTGCACGCCGAGCTCATGTTTTTAATGATAACATTTTGGTGCAGATACTATCATTTGATCGCCTTTTTTTGCTTTTTAATGCAATGTTGCGGCGATCCAAAAAAGTAATTCTGGTGTTTTGACTTTTTTCTCACTAACAATCGGGTTATTTCTTTTATATATTGATAGATCGGGTGATTCTGAACGCGGCAATACCAAATATGTGTATATTTGATTTTTTTTAATATTTAATTTTGAATGGGGCAAAAGGGGGGTGATTTGGACTTTTATTTTTTTTTATTTTTTTAATATTTTTAAAAACTTATTTTGCTTTTTGCATGCTTCAATAGCCTCCATGGGAGACTAGAAGCTGCAGTACTTCGATCAGCTCTGTTACATACAGGCGATGATCAGACCACCAGGCGGCACTCATAGCAATCTGGTTATGACAACCATAGAGGTCTGCTGGAGACCTCTGGTTGTCATGCCAATCCATTGTTGACCCGCGGTCATGTGACGGGATCACCGTTCGACAGGATTTCCAGCGCACTTGCCGGAATTGCGAGTTAAATGCCGCTGTCAGAGTTTGACAGCGGCATTTAACAGGTTAACAGCCATGGCTGGATCGCGATTCCACCCATGGCTGTTGCAGACACATGTCAGCTGTATAAATCAGCTGTCATGTGCCTGGAAAGGTGTGAGCTTCACGCCAGAGCCAAACAGGGGGAGTCCAACATCAGCCTATTATTAAGCCCGATGTAGGAAAGGGGTTATAAAATGACTGGATGATTTCCTCAGTACACATAACATTGTGGGTTATAATTAATTTCATGACAAAATCTATAATTGGTGGAAAAAGGTTAAACTTGTTTGACCTAGGTCTTTTTTCAACGTTTGTAACTATGTAATTATGTATCTTGAGCATGTTTTGGTAAACTGCTAAAATGGGAGAAGACACTGGTGCATGATTGCAGAATCCTTTCCATGGTGAAGGAAAACATGTTCACAACGTCCACCCAAATGAAGAACATTTTCCAGGATGTAGGTTTTTCAGTATATGAGTCTGCCATAAAAAAACTATATGAGAGCAAAAAACAAGGTAAAAATCATTAATCAGTAGGGATGAGCGAATAGCTTCGGATAAGTCCTTTTCCAAATAGCCATAGCGCTTACCGAATAGCTGCATCAGGAACCCAGACACCTGGAGCGCTCCCAATAATCGGCTGTTCGGCTCCGCTGCTGCATGTGTCATGGCTGTGTGACAGTCACAACACATGTATGGAGAGCCTGTATGTTGGATTATACATGGGTTAGCTTATGCACAAGTATTTACGGTACTTTTGAGCCTCTTGAATGAAGAGGTTTTGTAGAAAAATGGTTGCATTTCCAAAATGTTTCACAGAATATTTTTGTTCAACGCCTTCAATTAATCCTGAAGGTCTGTACTTCAATTGCATCTCAGTAGTTTGATTTTAAATACAAAATAGTGGTATGCAGAGACCAAATCACAAAGATTGTGTGACTGCCCAAATATTTATGGACCAAACTATGTATTACTAGAGAGCTAAACAAAAATATATACCATGAAATCAAATTTCCAATTTAAAATAGTATTTCAGAATTCAGGAAATGTTAGAATCTATAATATCTATAATATAACGCTGTAAGCGTCTCTCTGTCCGAAGCCTTTATAGACTGCGCAAGCACGACGCGCATGCGCAGTCTGGCTCCAGACAGAATGAGGCAGCCAGTGGTGAGGAGTGTGTATGGCGCCGGAGATGGCAGTACCGTACACACTGCATACCGCCATCTCCGACGCCATACTTACATACTTACCTGATCGGGAGGAGCATTCCCGCTGAACTTCTCTTCGGCCGGAGATCGGGGCAGGAGTGCGACCGGAATCACGCATGCCCATAGCGTGATCCGGCGCCATTTTACTGAAGACACACTTGCAGTGTGTCTTCAGCAATATGGCGCCGGACAGCACTATGGGCATGCGCGATTCTGGCCACACTCCTGCCCCGGTCACCAGCAGAATGTGACAGCGCTGGAGCACAGGAAAGAAGGGTGAGTATAAATGTTTTTTTTTAGTATGTGTGTAGTATTAATAGGAGTGAGGGGACCATGCATACCAGGATAGGGGAGGTGAGTGGACCATGCATACCAGGATAGGGGGGTGCGAGGGCCATGCATACCAGGATTGGGGGGTGAGGGGGCCATGCATACCAGGATTGGGGGATGGGGGGTACCATGCATACCAGGATTGCGGGATGAGGGGTACCATGGATACCAGGATAGGGGGTGAGGGGACCATGCATACCAGGATAGGGGGGGTGAGAGGACCATGCATACCAGGATTGGGCGATGAGGGGTACCATACATACCAGGATTGGGGGATGAGGGGTACCATGCATAAGAGGATAGGGGGTGAGGGGACCATACATACCAGGATAGGGATGAGGTAGTACCATGCATACTAGGATTGGGGGATGATGGGTACCATGCATACCAGGATAGGGGGTGAGGGGACCATGCATACCAGGATAGGGATGAGGGAGTACCATGCATAACAGGATTGGGGGGTGAGAGGAACATGTATACCAGGATTGGGGGATGAGGGGTACCATGCATACCAGGATTGGCGGATGAGAGGACCATGCATACCAGGATAGGGGGTGAGAGGGCCATGCATACCAGGATTTGGGGTGAGGGGACCATGCATACCAGGATGAAGAATGGGGTGCCATGCGTACCAGGATTGGGGGGGTGAGGGTGCCATGCATACCAGGGTAGGAATGAGGGGTGCCATGCGTACCAGGATAGGAGGCTGGCAGCAGATAGCAGGATGGAAGACCATATACCAATAAAAATGCTCGCCACCTGGGCGTAGAACAGGTTTATAGCTAGTAATTTATATATTTATGTATAAGAGGATGGCTCAGATTGGATGCCTTGAGTTGTGAATTTATTAACACGCCCTGCCACAGTATTATTAACATTTATAGTTCTCAATCCTCTTATGCTTTTTACTGTAAGGTCATAGAACACGTGACTATCAGATCTTTAATAGGGATTATGTGTCATTTCATGGGCAAGATTGTAACTGCTGGCATTCTGTGTTAGTGCTATTTATTTTCACACACCAACTCTCGGTATACAAATTGTAAAGTATCGTGAGGCTGCAACCTTAGTTGCTTATACAATTGTCTATAGTAGCATGTATCATGACACTAAACATACCCTGTGTGTTTGCCGTTGATTTACTGCATATTGCCTTGGCTTTACTTGTAATTGTGTGAGTAGCTCAATCCGATACTTCTTTCATAGTGATAACAAGATTTTTGTGCCTTTTCATGTAGCTGCAAGAAATGCTCTCCTTCAGTAAGCACATTATGACTTCTGTTGCACCAGAACCATATAGACTGTGTGCCACTCAAATATGGTATAGGATTTCTAGCCTGAAAATTGTGTTTCAAATTAAGCATTTGATAACTACAATTAAATCTGATCGAATTAGAGAGTAATTGATTTCACTATTTTACTGTTGGACAAACTGTTTCGTTGAGCTTTTTTTGCAACTTGACTTCTCCTGATGACCAAACTGATGCTTAACTATAGTGAAATAAAGATTTGCTTTCTTGAATTCACAAATTTGGGTTCATACCCATAAAAATGTCTTAAGTTGACCACTATCAAATGGAACAACTGCCAATAGTAGAGTTGAGCGAAACGGGTCGAAAAAATTCAAAAGTCGCCGACTTTTGGCAAAGTCGGGTTTCATGAAACGAAACCCGACCCTAGGATGAGGTCGGCCACGAGGTCGGCGACTTACGCGCCAAAGTCGCGTTTCAAAAGTTTGTTTTGCGCTCTTTTTCAGCCAATCAGGATCCACGGACACTGTGGGCAACGTGATGACATAGGCACGGGTCACCACCATCTTTCAGAAGAGCATGCAAGTGATTGGCTTGCTTTGGTGGGCATCACAGGGGGTATAAAAGGGCGTGCACGCCGACCGCCATCTTACTTCTGCCGATCATAGTATAGGGAGAGGTTGCTGCTGATTCTGTAGGGAGAGCGTTAGGCAGGGAAGAAGACAAAAAAAACTGCTTCTGCTGCTAGCGATTTGGCCTGCACAACACACAAGTCACTGAGTGTGCAGTGCAAGGGGAGGCTATATTGTGGTGTATCAGTGGTGTTGGTTGTTGGGCTGCCTTCTAAGGCATCCTGACACGCTGGCATTGCTGTTTACCCACTGCTCCGCAAACTGCTTTTTTAAAAGCAATCCAATCTCCCTTATCCTCTCGTCACTTTGGTCACAGGCAGCTGTGCCATCGAGCGTGTCACATAGCGCTCAGATATCAGTGGGCCGCAAACAATCCACAAGTGTCCAGTGTCCAAAAGTGTACGCAGAGATTCAAAATCTCCATTATCCTCTCGTCACTTTGGTCACAGGCAGCTGTGCCATCGAGCGTGTCACATAGCGCTCAGATATCAGTGGGCCGCACACAATCCACAAGTGTCCAGTGTCCAAAAGTGTACGCAGAGATTCAAAATCTCCATTATCCTCTCGTCACTTTGGTCACAGGCAGCTGTGCCATCGAGCGTGTCACATAGCGCTCAGATATGAGTGGGCCGCACACAATCCACAAGTGTCCAGTGTCCAAAAGTGTACGCAGAGATTCAAAATCTCCCTTATCCTCTCGTCACTTTGGTCACAGGCAGCTGTGCCATCGAGCGTGTCACAAAGCGCTCAGATATCAGTGGGCCGCACACAATCCACAAGTGTCCAGTGTCCAAAAGTGTACGCAGAGATTCAAAATCTCCATTATCCTCTCGTCACTTTGGTCACAGGCAGCTGTGCCATCGAGCGTGTCACATAGCGCTCAGATATCAGTGGGCCGCACACAATCCACAAGTGTCCAGTGTCCAAAAGTGTATGCAGAGATTCAAAATCTCCATTATCCTCTCGTCACTTTGGTCACAGGCAGCTGGGCCATCGAGCGTATCACATAGCGCTCAGATATCAGTGGGCCGCACACAATCCACAAGTGTCCAGTGTCCAAAAGTGTACGCAGAGATTCAAAATCTCCATTATCCTCTCGTCACTTTGGTCACAGGCAGCTGTGCCATCGAGCGTGTCACATAGCGCTCAGATATCAGTGGGACGCACACAATCCACAAGTGTCCAGTGTCCAAAAGTGTACGCAGAGATTCAAAATCTCCATTATCCTCTCGTCACTTTGGTCACAGGCAGCTGTGCCATCGAGCGTGTCACATAGCGCTCAGATATCAGTGGGCCGCACACAATCCACAAGTGTCCACTGTCCACAAGTGTACGCAGAGATTCAAAATCTCCATTATCCTCTCGTCACTTTGGTCACAGGCAGCTGTGCCATCGAACGTGTCACATAGCGCTCAGATATCAGTGGGCCGCACACAATCCACAAGTGTCCAGTGTCCAAAAGTGTACGCAGAGATTCAAAATCTCCATTATCCTCTCGTCACTTTGGTCACAGGCAGCTGTGCCATCGAGCGTGTCACATAGCGCTCAGATATCAGTGGGCCGCACACAATCCACAAGCTGCACAGATATCAGTGGGCCGCACACAATCCACAAGTGTCCAGTGTCCAAAAGTGTACGCAGAGATTCAAAATCTCCATTATCCTCTCGTCACTTTGGTCACAGGCAGCTGTGCCATCGAGCGTGTCACATAGCGCTCAGATATCAGTGGGCCGCACACAATCCACAAGTGTCCACTGTCCACAAGTGTATGCAGAGATTCAAAATCTCCATTATCCTCTCGTCACTTTGGTCACAGGCAGCTGTGCCATCGAGCGTGTCACATAGCGCTCAGATATCAGTGGGCCACACACAATCCACAAGTGTCCAGTGTCCAAAAGTGTACGCAGAGATTCAAAATCTCCATTATCCTCTCGTCACTTTGGTCACAGGCAGCTGTGCCATCGAGCGTGTCACATAGCGCTCAGATATCAGTGGGCCGCACACAATCCACAAGTGTCCAGTGTCCAAAAGTGTACGCAGAGATTCAAAATCTCCATTATCCTCTCGTCACTTTGGTCACAGGCAGCTGTGCCATCGAGCGTGTCACATAGCGCTCAGATATCAGTGGGCCGCACACAATCCACAAGTGTCCAGTGTCCACAAGTGTACGCAGAGATTCAAAATCTCCATTATCCTCTCGTCACTTTGGTCACAGGCAGCTGTGCCATCGAGCGTGTCACATAGCGCTCAGATATCAGTGGGCCGCACACAATCCACAAGTGTCCACTGTCCACAAGTGTACGCAGAGATTCAAAATCTCCATTATCCTCTCGTCACTTTGGTCACAGGCAGCTGTGCCATTGAGCGTGTCACATAGCGCTCAGATATCAGTGGGCCGCACACAATCCACAAGTGTCCAGTGTCCAAAAGTGTACGCAGAGATTCAAAATCTCCATTATCCTCTCGTCACTTTGGTCACAGGCAGCTGTGCCATCGAGCGTGTCACATAGCGCTCAGATATCAGTGGGCCGCACACAATCCACAAGTGTCCAGTGTCCAAAAGTGTACGCAGAGATTCAAAATCTCCATTATCCTCTCGTCACTTTGGTCACAGGCAGCTGTGCCATCGAGCGTGTCACATAGCGCTCAGATATCAGTGGGCCGCACACAATCCACAAGTGTCCAGTGTCCAAAAGTGTACGCAGAGATTCAAAATCTCCATTATCCTCTCGTCACTTTGGTCACAGGCAGCTGTGCCATCGAGCGTGTCACATAGCGCTCAGATATCAGTGGGCCGCACACAATCCACAAGTGTCCACTGTCCACAAGTGTACGCAGAGATTCAAAATCTCCATTATCCTCTCGTCACTTTGGTCACAGGCAGCTGTGCCATCGAGCGTGTCACATAGCGCTCAGATATCAGTGGGCCGCACACAATCCACAAGTGTCCAGTGTCCAAAAGTGTACGCAGAGATTCAAAATCTCCATTATCCTCTCGTCACTTTGGTCACAGGCAGCTGTGCCATCGAGCGTGTCACATAGCGCTCAGATATCAGTGGGCCGCACACAATCCACAAGTGTCCACTGTCCACAAGTGTACGCAGAGATTCAAAATCTCCATTATCCTCTTGTCACTTTGGTCACAGGCAGCTGTGCCATCGAGCGTGTCACATAGCGCTCAGATATCAGTGGGCCGCACACAATCCACAAGTGTCCAGTGTCCAAAAGTGTACGCAGAGATTCAAAATCTCCATTATCCTCTCGTCACTTTGGTCACAGGCAGCTGTGCCATCGAGCGTGTCACATAGCGCTCAGATATCAGTGGGCCGCACACAATCCACAAGTGTCCAGTGTCCAAAAGTGTACGCAGAGATTCAAAATCTCCATTATCCTCTCGTCACTTTGGTCACAGGCAGCTGTGCCATCGAGCGTGTCACATAGCGCTCAGATATCAGTGGGCCGCACACAATCCACAAGTGTCCACTGTCCACAAGTGTATGCAGAGATTCAAAATCTCCATTATCCTCTCGTCACTTTGGTCACAGGCAGCTGTGCCATCGAGCGTGTCACATAGCGCTCAGATATCAGTGGGCCGCACACAATCCACAAGTGTCCAGTGTCCAAAAGTGTACACAGAGATTCAAAATCTCCATTATCCTCTCGTCACTTTGGTCACAGGCAGCTGTGCCATCGAGCGTGTCACATAGCGCTCAGATATCAGTGGGCCGCACACAATCCACAAGTGTCCACTGTCCACAAGTGTACGCAGAGATTCAAAATCTCCATTATCCTCTCGTCACTTTGGTCACAGGCAGCTGTGCCATCGAGCGTGTCACATAGCGCTCAGATATCAGTGGGCCGCACACAATCCACAAGTGTCCAGTGTCCAAAAGTGTACGCAGAGATTCAAAATCTCCATTATCCTCTCGTCACTTTGGTCACAGGCAGCTGTGCCATCGAGCGTGTCACATAGCGCTCAGATATCAGTGGGCCGCACACAATCCACAAGTGTCCACTGTCCACAAGTGTACGCAGAGATTCAAAATCTCCATTATCCTCTCGTCACTTTGGTCACAGGCAGCTGTGCCATCGAGCGTGTCACATAGCGCTCAGATATCAGTGGGCCGCACACAATCCACAAGTGTCCAGTGTCCAAAAGTGTACGCAGAGATTCAAAATCTCCATTATCCTCTCGTCACTTTGGTCACAGGCAGCTGTGCCATCGAGCGTGTCACATAGCGCTCAGATATCAGTGGGCCGCACACAATCCACAAGTGTCCACTGTCCACAAGTGTACACAGAGATTCAAAATCTCCATTATCCTCTCGTCACTTTGGTCACAGGCAGCTGTGCCATCGAGCGTGTCACATAGCGCTCAGATATCAGTGGGCCGCACACAATCCACAAGTGTCCACTGTCCACAAGTGTACGCAGAGATTCAAAATCTCCATTATCCTCTCGTCACTTTGGTCACAGGCAGCTGTGCCATCGAGCGTGTCACATAGCGCTCAGATATCAGAGGGCCGCACACAATCCACAAGTATCCAGTGTCCAAAAGTGTACGCAGAGATTCAAAATCTCCATTATCCTCTCGTCACTTTGGTCACAGGCAGCTGTGCCATCGAGCGTGTCACATAGCGCTCAGATATCAGTGGGCCGCACAGAATCCACAAGTGTCCACTGTCCACAAGTGTACACAGAGATTCAAAATCTCCATTATCCTCTCGTCACTTTGGTCACAGGCAGCTGTGCCATCGAGCGTGTCACATAGCGCTCAGATATCAGTGGGCCGCACACAATCCACAAGTGTCCAGTGTCCAAAAGTGTACGCAGAGATTCAAAATCTCCATTATCCTCTCGTCACTTTGGTCACAGGCAGCTGTGCCATCGAGCGTGTCACATAGCGCTCAGATATCAGTGGGCCGCACACAATCCACAAGTGTCCACTGTCCACAAGTGAACGCAGAGATTCAAAATCTCCATTATCCTCTCGTCACTTTGGTCACAGGCAGCTGTGCCATCGAGCGTGTCACATAGCGCTCAGATATCAGTGGGCCGCACACAATCCACAAGTGTCCACTGTCCACAAGTGTACGCAGAGATTCAAAATCTCCATTATCCTCTCGTCACTTTGGTCACAGGCAGCTGTGCCATCGAGCGTCTCACATAGCGCTCAGATATCAGTGGGCCGCACACAATCCACAAGTGTCCACTGTCCACAAGTGTACGCAGAGATTCAAAATCTCCATTATCCTCTCGTCACTTTGGTCACAGGCAGCTGTGCCATCGAGCGTGTCACATAGCGCTCAGATATCAGTGGGCCGCACACAATCCACAAGTGTCCATTGTCCACAAGTGTGTGCAGAAATTCTAAAACTCCCCTGTCCTATAGACACCTTGTACCTTGTTTTACATTACTATATAGTTTGTTGGATTTTGTCTACATTTCTACCAAAAATGAGGAAGGCTGGTGGAAGAGGCCGTGGAATTGGGCGGGGGTTGGCAGCTGGTAATGATGGTGTTGGTGGTGGATCTGATGGTAGTGGCAAGAGCAAAATAGGACCAAATGCAGGAGGTGCTGACCCTGCGTCATCGTCTGTCTACATAAGGCCTCGAACGCTTAGTTTTCTAGGAGTTGGCAAACCGCTTTTAAAGGCAGAGCATCAGGAAAAAGTTTTGTCTTACATTGCTGACTCAGCCTCCAGCTCTATCGCCTCCTCTTCTTCAGTTGTAAAAAGTAAAAGCACTGAGTCGTCATTGGAGGCTCATGTTCATGAACCACACCTTTCCTTGTGTCCTTCACCCCAACCAAGATTGAAGGATGACGCAGGCCATACTACTGATTACTCCATGGAGCTGTTTTCACATACCATGCCTGGATTATCAAGTGAAATGGTGAATTACCCTGGCCAAGATGAATCTGACATGGAGTGCACTGATGCACAGCCGCTGATAGATGATTCTGCTGGTACATTCACTCAGAGCACTACATTGTCCTTGCAGTGTACAAAGCCAGATTCTGACCCTGATGAGACTCAGGTGCCCCTTCCCGCACACTATACCACCATACACGGTGACACAGAGGAAGGTGCACATGACATAGAAGAGGAGGTGATGGATGACCCAGTTGTTGACCCAGATTGGCATCCATTGGGGGAAGAGGGTGCTGCTTCCAATAGCTCAGATGAGGAGCATCCACAGCAGACATCGACATCGCAACAGCTGTTATCTGGCAGGCCCGGAGCACTCCAAAGACAGGTTCCAAACATCAAAAGAGTTGCTGGACAGCTTGTCCAGAGGGTCAAAAGATCACAGCGTGCTAGGCCGCAAAATGTCTGCCAAAGTAGGAAGAGTGCAGTGTGGCAGTTTTTTGAACAAAATCCTCATGATCAGGCCAAGGTTATCTGTAAGAAGTGCGCAAAGACCTTTAGCCGAGGGAAAAATCTGAAAAATTTGAATACCAGTTGCATGCTTAGACATTTAACCAGCATGCACTTGCAAGCGTGGACACAACACCAAACCTCAAGTGCCACATGTGCAACTGATCACAACGAAGGTAGTCAGCAACGCTACATTGTTTCCCCCACTGTAAGCACATCGGTTAGCACAGCAGCAAATGTTGAGGTGTCGTTGCAAGGCCACAGCAGTCAGGGAATCCCACTGTTATATCAACGAAAGACTGATTCTAGGCCATCAGAAAGAACACCAACTCCATCACCATCATCAACCCTCTCTCAGTCCGCCCTGTCCACCGCTACTTCCACCATATGCAGCTCTCAAGTCCAGCTCACCCTCCCAGACACTATGAGTAGGTCAAGAAAGTACTCAGTCTCTCATCCGCGTACACTGGGTTTGAACGCCCACATTGCCAAACTAATCTCGTTTGAGATGATGCCCTTTCGGTTGGTGGAAAGCACAGCTTTCCGCAAACTCATGGTCTATGCAGTACCACGCTATGACCTACCCAGTCGCCACTTCTCTCGCAAAGCCATCCCAGCCCTCCACCATCATGTGAAAGACCGCATTGTCCATGCACTCAAGCAGTCAGTGAGCGGAAAGGTGCACCTCACAACTGATGCATGGTCCAGTCGGCATGGCCAGGGCCGTTACGTGTCCATCACTGCGCACTGGGTTAATGTGGTGGATGCAGGGTCCACAGGGGACAGCGGTGGTGGGACAGTGCTGCCTAGCCCACGGTCTAGGAAACAGTTGGCTGTAGGCGTTCGACCCTCCTCCTCCTCCAGAAGCGACAGCTCGTCCACAGAGCGCAGTCGTACGAGCACTCCATCTGCAGCTGCCACTGTTGCACACGATGTGTCCCCCTATCGAGCAGCTAGTGGAAAGCATCAGCAGGCTGTGTTGCAGATGATGTGTTTGGGCGACAGACACACCGCCGAGGTGCTGGCCGAGTACTTGAAGCGACAAACTGAGTCATGGCTGGGCAGTGTACATCTTGAGGCAGGCAAGGTAGTTAGTGATAACGGTCGTAATTTTGTGGCAGCCATAGCCCTTTCAAAACTCAGCCACATACCTTGCTTGGCTCACACCTTGAACCTGGTGGTGCAGTGCTTCCTCAAAAATTATCCGGAGTTAACAGCCCTGCTCCAGAAGGTGCGAAGACTGTGCGAGCACATCCGCCGGTCGCCTGTACACTCCGTTCGTATGCAGAAGCTGCAGCGATTGCTCCACCTTCCCAACCACCGCCTCATTATCGACATTGCAACAAGGTGGAACTCCACCCTGCACATGGTGGAGCGGCTGTGCGAGCAGAGGCAGGCCATAATGCATTTGTGGGAGGATACACGGCCAGGCACTTTGAGAGCAGACATGGAGTTGACAGGCGTGCAGTGGTCGAAGCTGAAAGACCTTTGTAAAGTCCTTCAGTGTTTTGAGGAATGCACACGGCTGGTAAGCGCAGACGACGCCATCCTAAGCATGAGCATCCCACTTATGCGTCTGCTCATGCAAACTTTGACGCACCTTAAGGAGCAGGCGTCTGCAGCCAATGTTGATGAGGAGGAAGAGGAGGAGGGAATCCTTGATGACATTCAGCCATTGTCTGCTCAGGGACCTCTCCTGGACGAGGTGGAGGAAGAAGAGGAGGAGGAGGAGGATGATGGGGATGATTACTTAGGGGAGGAGGATGCATCTCGTGGGGCAAGTGAAAATGTTGGCGTGGCAAGGTCTGGTACAGGGTTTGTGCGTGACTGGAGGGATGTGGATTTGCCAGAAAGTGCTCCTCGACCCAGCACTCGCAGTGCATCATTGACACCGGGAACATTGGCCCACATGTCAGATTATGCCTTGCGGATCCTAAAAAGGGACCACCGCATTGCCAAAATGATGAACGATGACGACTACTGGTTGGCCAGCATCCTGGATCCACGCTATAAAGGCAAATTACAAAACATCATGCCACAGGAGAACCTTGACCTAATATTGGCTAATAAACAAGCATCTCTGGTAAATCGGTTGCTTGAGGCATTCCCAGCACACAGCAGCGGTGATGGTTCTCACACGAGCCGTACGGGCCGGGGGCAGCTTGGCAGAGGTGTTCGTGGTGCACACAGCAGAAGTGGGCTTTGGAGACAGGGGTTTCATGACAATGTTGTGGACTGATTTTTCAAATGCCGCTCACACAACTGGTAATACTGCATCGATGGAAAGTGACAGGAGACAGCAGTTGTCAACTATGGTTACAAACTACTTTTCCTCCCATATCGATGTTCTCCCACACAGGTCATTCCCCTTTGACTATTGGGCCGCTAAACTGGACACCTGGCCTGAATTGGCCCAATATGCCTTACAGGAGCTCGCTTGCCCAGCTGCAAGTGTGCTATCGGAAAGAGTCTTCAGTGCAGCTGGATCAATCCTGACAGAAAAAAGGACCCGTCTGTCAACCCAAAATGTGGATGATCTAACCTTCATTAAAATGAACCACGCATGGGTTTCCAAGGATTTTGTCCCACCTTCCCCTGATGACACATAGGGTGACAGAAAAATGGCTTGCTTTGGTCCACCTCTTCCTGCTACTTCACCTATTTCGCCTTTTGCATCAGTTGAATGTCCAACATCAACATATGCCACTTTCTAAAACTCCCTAAATGTGCTGCCTCCCCCCCCATGGCCGGGGTCACCACCTAGCGCACGACACCGTGCGAGTGCCGTTGCCCTGGACAGGTGGATAGGCCGACTCTTGGGCGCGGGCACTGGCACAGGGTCCCTCATAGTGCAATCAAGTGTCTCTGACGGTGGTGGTGCACACCCGCCGTCAGACACACCGCTGTACTATGAGGGGCCCAGTGCCAGTACCGACTCCCACGAGTGGGCCCCCCTTGCTTGGCCAGGGCCCCAGCATTTGCAATCTTTACCTCTCCCTGCTCCTCCGCTGTGTAATCTGGGCCGTCAAATCCATACTGTGCCTGACACCGTCTGAGCCTGCCTCCTGATGTATAGACATATATTTTGAATGTGTACGCTATCCATACATGTTATCCGGGGATACGTTACCCCTTCTAAACTTTGTGCAATGACGTGCAATCCATACTGGGCCTAACACCGTCTGAGCCTGCCTCATGCTGTATAGACATATATTTTGAATGTGTACGCTATCCAAAAATGTTATCCGGGGATACGGTACCCCTTCTAACCTTTGTGCAATGATGTGCAATCCATACTGGGCCTAACACCGTCTGAGCCTGCCTCATGCTGTATAGACATATATTTTGAATGTGTACGCTATCCATACATGTTATCCAGGGATACGGTACCCTTTCTAACCTTTGTGCAATGACGTGCAATCCATACTGGGCCTAACACCGTCTGAGCCTGCCTCATGCTGTATAGACATATATTTTGAATGTGTACGCTATCCATACATGTTATCCAGGGATACGGTACCCTTTCTAACCTTTGTGCAATGACGTGCAATCCATACTGGGCCTAACACCGTCTGAGCCTGCCTCATGCTGTATAGACATATATTTTGAATGTGTACGCTATCCATACATGTTATCCGGGGATACGGTACCCCTTCTAACCTTTGTGCAATGACGTGCAATCCATACTGGGCCTAACACCGTCTGAGCCTGCCTCATGCTGTATAGACATATATTTTGAATGTGTACGCTATCCATACATGTTATCCAGGGATACGGTACCCTTTCTAACCTTTGTGCAATCACGTGCAATCCATACTGGGCCTAACACCGTCTGAGCCTGCCTCATGCTGTATAGACATATATTTTGAATGTGTACGCTATCCATACATGTTATCCAGGGATACGGTACCCTTTCTAACCTTTGTGCAATGACGTGCAATCCATACTGGGCCTAACACCGTCTGAGCCTGCCTCATGCTGTATAGACATATATTTTGAATGTGTACGCTATCCATACATGTTATCCGGGGATACGGTACCCCTTCTAACCTTTGTGCAATGACGTGCAATCCATACTGGGCCTAACACCGTCTGAGCCTGCCTCATGCTGTATAGACATATATTTTGAATGTGTACGCTATCCATACATGTTATCCGGGGATACGGTACCCCTTCTAACCTTTGTGCAATGACGTGCAATCCATACTGGGCCTAACACCGTCTGAGCCTGCCTCATGCTGTATAGACATATATTTTGAATGTGTACGCTATCCATACATGTTATCCGGGGATACTGTACCCCTTCTAACCTTTGTGCAATGACGTGCAATCCATACTGGGCCTAACACCGTCTGAGCCTGCCTCATGCTGTATAGACATATATTTTGAATGTGTACGCTATCCATACATGTTATCCGGGGATACGGTACCCTTTATAACCTTTGTGCAATGACGTGCAATCCATACTGGGCCTAACACCGTCTGAGCCTGCCTCATGCTGTATAGACATATATTTTGAATGTGTACGCTATCCATACATGTTGTCCGGGGATACGGTACCCCTTCTAACCTTTGTGCAATGACGTGCAATCCATACTGGGCCTAACACCGTCTGAGCCTGCCTCATGCTGTATAGACATATATTTTGAATGTGTACGCTATCCATACATGTTATCCGGGGATACGGTACCCCTTCTAACCTTTGTGCAATGACGTGCAATCCATACTGGGCCTAACACCGTCTGAGCCTGCCTCATGCTGTATAGACATATATTTTGAATGTGTACGCTATCCATACATGTTATCCAGGGATACGGTACCCTTTCTAACCTTTGTGCAATCACGTGCAATCCATACTGGGCGTGAGAACGGCTGGCGAGCTGTTAAGCAAGCTACAGCACCTGTCCAGACAAGTACAGGGATTCCCTAGCGAGGAGACTTATTTGATTGTTTTCTATGTTGGGACAGCAATTTTTGGGGAGCACTATACTCTGGAGAATGATAGATGGGGCCCACCATACACTGGAACATTCCAAAGGTGGACATCAGACACTGGAGCAGCATTTAAAGGGCCCATTATACACTAGAGCATTAGAAATGGGGCCCATTATGTTTGGAGCATTATTTGGGCCCATAAGACAGTGGAGCTTCATCCATGGGGACCAACATATACTGTAGCATTATGTGGAGCTCATCATATACTGTTTCAAACATTATATGGGACCAATGATTTTGTATGGAGAAATAGATGGGCCTAGTCATGAGATGTAAAAAGTGAGGTATTTTTCATTGTACTATACCGCTATTTCTCTGCCGTATCGGAGCATGATGAGTTGTGGTATGTGTTAAAGGGGCGCTCTTTCGCCCAGGGCACATGAAAACCTGCAGCCAGCCCTCCCCCCCCACAAATTTAGCCAAATAACCCCCATTTTTCAGTGCGTAACTTGTATTATGAAGTTAATTAAGGTTGACAAGCTTAAGTAAGAAGAATTGATGCTTTTGGCATTCAAATGGGCACTGTAGGTGTGTTTCCTGTCCTCCTCTCACTGCCGACTTTTATTCCCCATTGACTTACATTGGGTTTCGTGTTTCGGGACGACCCCGACTTTTCCCTATAATCGGACGATCTTGCTCGACCCGACTTTTGGAAAAGTCGGGTTTCACGAAACGAAACGCGACCCTAAAAAAGCAAAAGTCGCTCAACTCTAGCCAATAGCATTCTAAATGTCAGCAGTGCCCATTTGCAAAGGATAATTTATGGGATCCCCAAAAAGTATGCCTTCATCAAAAGGAACTGCTATACCTTTGATGTGAGGTAGAGATGATTGAATATTTTCAAACTCGATGGGTTTATAGATTTTTTTAAATAAATTTAATCCACAGTTGATTGATTTGTAACATCAAAGTGACCTCACCATATGTACTGATGGCAACTTGAAGTAACCAACCCCCCATTTAATAATACATTTCACTGACAGCCTTTCTTATGTTTTTTTAATTCAAAGATTGGCCAAAAGTGACTGTGCTGCTGTTAGAGATAACATCATACTTAAATGGGACCACCATAAGTCTTCCTAGACCTGGCCATCCAGACAAACTGTGAAGAGCTTTGGTGAGAGATGTAAAGAAGAACCCCAAGATCACTGTGTCTGAGCTCCACAGATGCACTAGGGAGATAGGAGAAAGTTCCACAAAGTCAATTATCACTGCAGCCCTCCACCAGTCAGGCCTTTATGGCAGAGTGACCCGACAGAAGCCTCTCCTCAGTGCCAGACATATGAAAGCCTGCATAGAGTTTGCGAAAAAGCACATGAAGGACTCCCAGACTATGAGAAATAATATTCTCTGGTCTGATAAGACGAAGATAGAACTTTTTGGTGATAATTCTAAGCGGTATGCGTGGAGAAAACCAGGCATTGCTCATCACCTGCCCAATACAATCCCAACAGTGAAACATGGTGGTGGCAGTATCATGCTATGGGGGTGTTTTTCAGCTACAGGGACTGGACGACTGGTTGCAATTGAAGGAAACATGAGTGCGGCAAAATACAGAGATATCCTGAATGAAAACCATTTCCAGAGTGCTCTTGACCTCAGGTTTGGCCGAAGGTTCACCTTCCAACAAGACAATGACCCTAAGCACACAGCTAAAATAACAAAGGAGTGGCTTCAGGACAACTCTGTGACTATTCTTGACTGGCCGAGCTAGAGCCCTGACCTAAACCCAATTGAGAATCTCTGGAGAGACCTGAAAATGGCTGCTCACCAACTTTCACCATCCAACCTGACGGAAATGGAAAGGATCTGCAAGGAAGAATGGCAGAGGAGCCCCAAATCCAGGTGTGAAAAACTTGTTACATTATTCTCAAGAAGACTCATGACTATGCTAGTTGAAAAGTGTGCTGCTACGCAATACTGAGCAAAGTGTCTGAATACTTATGATTGACCATGTGATATTTCAGTTTTCTCTTTTAATAAATTTGCAAAAATTTCTACATTTCTGGGGGTTTTTTTCAGTCAAGATGGGTGCAGAGTGTACATTATTGAGAAAAAAATGAACTTTTTTGAATTTATCAAATGGCTGCAAAGAAACAAAGAGTGAAAAATTTAAAGGGGTCTAAATACTCTCCATACCCACTGTATGCTTGCCAGAGGCAAGGAAGGCCAACTCTTCTCTAAATCTCATTAAAACGACTGCTTCATTCCCTGCCTAGGCTTTTATAAAGGCTATGATAATCTCTCCTGATTGGCTGCACTACACCATGTGATGCAATAACTGAAAGGCATTGTAAGCCTGTGCAGTTACACAGCCTTCCGTGGCTGATGCAATCTTCTGCAATGTATAGCATGTCTGCTTTCTAGTGTCCGCTGCGTAGTCTCACCCATAGACATTCATTAGATGCAGTAAATCCACATAGTTCAGTGAACACATGTGGATTTACCTCTGTGATTAGAACACAGCGTTTTGGATGCAGCAAAAATATGCTGCGTCCGAGGCGCTGCTATATCCTGATCGTGGGCACATAGCCTATGGAGGTGGAGCTGAGTTACTAGCACTGGAAAATTTAGGTGACCATGAGAACTGGACACTCTAGATGAACTGCTATAGCTGCCCATCAGCACCCCATCAATACCTCGCAGGGGAGTGTGGGGTTTGATAATGGGAATTCCTGCTTTCTGTCCAACCACTCAGACGTCACTAAGTTTGTCACCAACATCTAAAGGATTACACAGCTTAGATTGGAGTTAACAATGATGATGGCTGCTTCAGCATGGTCTCGACTATATTTTACCAATTACATTAGCTGCTAATGAAATGGGTTCAGTTATTCTCACTATACAGGGACAATATTGTACAGCCACAGTGTGATCAAAGATTCTTACATTAATAGGGTTACAAGAGTCAGAAGCTCTCACATTTAACTTGAACGTAATGTTCCAGCCATGATCTGACTAACGATTTGTGATTGTGAACTAACCTATAATCGCTATCTCTTTTTCTGCCGTATTTGTCCCAACAGCAGCTGTCTTTCTCTTGTTACTCAGAATAACTACTGTTTCCATGAATTCCTCCTAGCAACTCTCCTTTGCAGTCCAAACTTATCCCACTTAATTTATAAGTAGCACATTTGTTTTTAGTCGACGCAACATACTTTGCAAAAGAAAAAAACTCTTTATTGTTGCTCCACTGCTCTATGTTAACAAAATAATGCCACATTTGTTAGGAAAATGGTGCCAGACAAAGAAATTGGTCTAGGTTCCAAGTATGTGTGGTTGTCTTAAAATGCTTTAAAGGCTAATTGGAAAAGGCTTATAATGGAGAAACATGCATATTTGAAAAAGCCACGTGATACATTCTTTCAACATAATTTTCTTAGAATAGTTAGGTTCAGAAATATCTGAGCAGTGACTGAATATTTGTGATTTGGGCTGTGCATGGCAATATCTTTTATTTAAAATGAAACAACTGTAATGTAATTGAAGTAAAAACACATGTGACATGCACAAAAGTGAACAGGTAGGTTGGACAATGTTCACACCACCCAATGACTGAAACACAAAGAAAAAACACAGTATAACAAACGTGCAAAAATACTCTGTTGTAAAAAATATAACAGTAGACAGCAAGTGCTAGTAAAAAGATGATAACAAAAACAGGGTATTTAGTTGATACTTTTTTTTGCAAAAAATGTATACTAAGCCATTACACCAACGTCACGATATACCCATCTCGGAGCAGTCCTATCTAATGTATCTAAAACGTGATCATGTGAACAATGCTGTGGTCACGTGAGACAGGACACATCGCCTCCAGCAGGGTGAATTGATATGACACATATGACCCTGGATACACCGCCTCTAGCAGGGCGAATTTAAATAATAGAACGTGCAGCCGGATACACCGCCTCCAGCAGGCGAATTTCAGTAGTACACGTATGTCTGGATACACCGCCTCCAGCAGGGCGAATTTCAGAATAAAGGGGAAAACCAGGAAAGCAATTACAATGGTGGCCCTGTGATAGGGAACGGGGATGTGGATATCTCCTGCACTCCCCTGAGTCAGTGTCTCTACACTCCTAACGATCCCTAGGCTGGTTCCGCACCGGGCGCCTATCAGGATACCTGAAATCCGTAGCTCGCCCTGAACCAATCCCTTACTAGTGAAGTGGAGGGTGCAGAAATTAATCCCACCACTGCACTAAAACACACATTGAGGAAAGTGACAAACAGTCCGACACCTGAGTGCATCTTTTCCTCCAACCGGATCCAACACCTGAGTGCAGCTTTCCAGCAACAGAGTCCCGCATCTGAGTGCAGCTTTCCAGCAACAGAGTCCAGCATCCAGGTGCAGCTTACCAGCAACAGAGTCCAGCATCTGAGTGCAGCTTTCCAGCAACAGAGTCCAGCATCTGAGTGCAGCTCTCTTCCAGCAACAGAGTCCAGCATCTGAGTGCAGCTTTCACCATAGCTGCCACTCCACCAAGCTTTGCAAGAACTCCTTGCTGACACCATAGCTGCCACTCCACCATGCTTTACAAGAACTCCTCGCTGACACCATAGCTGCCACTCCACCAAGCTTTGCAAGAACTCCACCCAGACACCATAGCTGACACTCCTCCAAGCTTTGCAAGAACTCCTCGCTGACACCATAGCTGCCACTCAAGGATTCTGACTGGGCTGCCCGGGACTCTTTTCAAGTTCCTTCCTTCACCAAGGATGGTTGGAAAACACCAATATCACCAACAGTGAGTGAGAACACCTGACACACCTTTATAGTTAGGAGCCAGAGTCTCACACCTGTTTGAGATTCCCATGCAATAATGCTCACCACCACCGGGGGGCAAACTAGAACAAAAGATACCACTGTGGAATAACCCTAATGGCCACTGGGGGTAAAACCAACTCTAAGCAACCAGCTCAAAGGAAAAAAAAAGGTTACTTATTCAAAACCTGTCATATCCAACCTGGATCATGACAAACCTTACCTACATGAGCAGGATTCAGAAAGACGCTTCCTGATGTGGGCACGCTGTGTAAGATGGCTCTTTATGTGCATGTCACATGTGTTTTTAATCTATTAGCTCCTTGCTCATGCAAGGTTTGGGCGATTCCCGCCCCGCTCTTGTGTGACATGCACATAAAGAGCCGTCTTACACAGCGTGCCCACATCAGGAAGTGTCTTTCTGAATTCTGCTCAAATAGGTACTGTTCACATGATCAGGTTTTAAATACAATAGATAGGACTGCTCCGAGATGGGTATACCGTGACGTTGGTAAGTGGCTTAGCATACATTTTTTGCAAAAAATTTATCAACTAAATACCCTGTTTTTGTTATCATTTTTTACTAGCACTTGCTGTCTACTGTTATATTTTTTACAAAAGAGTATTTTTGCACGTTTGTTATACTGTGTTTTTTCTTTGTGTTTCAATGTAATTGAAGTGCAGACTTTCAGGTTCAGTTAATTTTAGCAAAGATATCCTGTATAACATTTAGAAATTGCAGCTATTTTTCTACAATGCCTCCTCTTTTCTGGGGCTCAAAAGTAATTGGTCAAATAAACTTTACCATAAATAAAATGCTCACTTTTAATTCTTTGTAGATAATTCTTTGCAGGCAATGACTGCCTGAAGTCAGTAAGCCATGGAATTCCCCAGACACTGAGGTTTCCTCCTTTACGGTACTTTACCAGGCCTTTACTGTAGCTGACTTCAATTGCTTGTTTGTGAGTCTTTATGGCTGAAGTGTTGTTTTAAGCATGTGAAATTCCTGGTCAGTGGGATTGAGATCTGGTGATTGACTTGGCCATTGAAGAATATTCCTCTAGTTTGACTTAAAAAAAACTTTTAGGTTGCTTTTGCAGTATGTTTTGGGACAATGGACTGTGAAGCGCATTCCAATCAACCATTCTGCACTTTTTTTGAGTCTAAGTAGAAAATATAGCCCTCTACACTTCAGAATTCAGCCAACTGCTTCTGAGTTCTGTCACATAATCAATAAACACTAGTGACCAAGTGCTATTGGAAGCTATGCATGCTAATGCCATCACACTGCCTCAACCATGTTTTACAGAGTATGTGGTAAGATTTGGAATATGAGCTGTTCCAAGCCTTCTCCATACTTTCTTTGTCCCATCATTCTGGTATGGGTTGATCTTAGTTTCCTCTGTCCAAAGAATAATTTCCAGAAATGGAATGGCATCTTTAGATGTTTTTTTGGCAGAGTTTAATCTGGCTTTTACATTTTTAAGGCTTATTAATGGTTTTCACATTGTAGTGAATCCTCTGTATTTGCTCTCAAGAAGTCTTCTCTTTATGGTAGACTTTGTTACTGAAGCACCTACTTCCTTCACTTGGGTGGATGCGGTGAAGGATTTTTTCTTCACTATGCAAAGATTTCTGCGATCATCAACGACTCTTGTCTTATGTGGACATCAAGGCCTTACTGAGTTTCCAAGTTCATCAGTGCACTTTTTTTGCAGAGTGTACCCAAATGTTGATTTTGCCACTTATTACATTTCTGCTTGTTGGATTTCTTCTTGTTTTTTAATCCTAATGATGGTCTGTTTCCTTTCCATTGAAAGCTCCTTTGACCTCATGTTGTGGATTCAAAGCAACAGTTTCCAAATGCAAATGCCACAACTGGAATAACCTCCAGATCTTTTACCTGCTTAAAAGACGATGTATCAATGATGGAGTAGCCCATGCAGCCCATTAAAGATGTTTTGATATAATTGTCCAATTACTTTTGGTCTCTTTAAAAAGTCAGCTACATATTAAAGAGCTGTAATTCTTAAACCCTTACTCCAAATAGAATGTAAATACCCTCAAATTAAAGTTGAGCGTCGAGTCTGCACTTTAAGTCCATATTGATTAAACAACCGTATTTTGAATTTCACTGAATAGCAGATGGTGTGACCAACCAGAAGCCTTGGCTATAAGCGTGTTGGGGATACAGAATTAGAATAAAACTAATACACTTTATTCAAAAATTATTAAAACCTATTTGGTAATATAAGTGCACGTGCAACAACAGACAGACAAAAAACATAGATACTGCACAGAGTTACTGCATGTCTAACCACAATAGCAGATAATTTAAGTACTGCAAATCCCAAGCAGAAGTACAAATAAATCAACATGTGCAGTTAGATTAGGCACCTTATGAAAACCTAACCTTACATTAAATACTTGACTCCTAATCAGTCATAGTCAGCGTATTTGTAGGGTGGTCAGTGCCTATGAAAGCATTGTCATACTCACTACTGTGTTAGGCAGATAGTGAAATTTTTATACAGTATTAATGCTCTCAATCAATGATCAAGAATTACATTGGGGTCCAGTCCCTCACAAAATAACAATTAGTTGTTGGGGCTACAGTCCCTCATGACAAACAGCATTTCATTGATCATCGAATTAACAGTAGCATAATTAACAACATGGAATTGAGCGACACAAAGAACATGGGGGGGTTTAGGAGATTTCATACACATGGCGTATTACCAATCCCATGATTCAGTCCTTTAATACCCAAACAACCCCACTCTCAAACTGAGAGTCACTGCAACACCAGTAAAAAAAAGAAAGATCCCACCCAATAAATGACCAGCGTCAGATCCATAAGTCCTTTTCAACTCACTTCTCCCGATGCATTTTGTGGTTAACTCAGCAGGGGGGTAATCGGGGATTCTGTACTGCCATGTCGCTATAGAAAATTGCCGCAGTCTGAAAATAAAAAGATTTTTATGGTCCGTAAAGACCTTAACGGGATGCCAGCTCCCTCCAGAAGATGTCTCCACTTCGAAAAAGCCACTTTCATGGTGAGCACCTCCCTGTTCCCAATGGAATAATTCCTCTCCGCTGGTGATTAGGGCTTAGAGAAGAAGAAACATGGATGTTTCTCACCTTGAGCATCCTTTTGATACAGGACTGTCCCAGCATCAAAGGAAGAAGCATCCACCTCCAAGATGAAAGGCTTATCAAAATCGGGCCAATGCAGAGCTGGCGCCCTAGCGAAATGGGACTTCAGGGAGGTAAAGGCCTTAGAGACCTCCTCAGACCACTGCCTAGGATTAGCTCTCTTCTTGGTGAGGGCTACCTATGAAGCTGCTAATGTGGAGAAGTGGGTAATTAACTGGCGATAATAATTGATGAAACCCATAAAGCGCTACACCGCTTTAAAGGAATGAGGTTTCTGCCAGTTCAACACCACACCCAGCTTGACAAGGTCCATAGCTAAACCCTTGGCCGAAACAATATACCCAAGAAATGGTAGAGACTCCTACTCAAACATGCACTTCTCCAGTTTGGCCAATAGAGAATTGGCGCGTAAGAGCTCAAAGACTCTACACTCATCTATACGATGAGTGTGAACATCTGGGGAATAGATGAGTATGTCATCCAGACATACTACCACAGATGTGGATAACAATTCCTGAAAGATGTCATTTACAAAGTCTTGAAAGACTGCGGGGGCATTACAGACACCGATCGACATTACCAAGTACTCAAAATGACCGTCCCGGGTATTAAAGGCGGTCTTCCATTCGTCCCCTTCATGTATACGAATAAGATTATAGGCACACGCAAGTGCAACTTTGTAAATATCCTCACACCCCACAGTCTATTAAAGAGCTTGGAGATTAATGTCAGAGGATATTTGTTCTTAATAGTGATTTTGTTCAAACCCCTATAGTCAATGCAAGGACATTACTCTCCATTCTTTTTTTGAACAAAGAAGAAACCTGCCCCAGCAGGAGACACTGACTTTCTGATAAACCACCTCGGCAAATTCTTCCTGATGTATTCAGACATAGCTTCTGTCTCCAAGAGAGACAGGGTAAAAACGCTCTCAAGTAGGTTCTGCCCCAGGAATGAGGTCTGTAGGGCAATCATAGGGGTGATGAGGAGGAAGAGTCTCTTAGGCCTTTTTAGAAAATACGTAAGCATTCTGCCAATAATGCCTAGGTAAGGAGGTTAGGTCAGTTGTGATCTCAGATGACCAAATCTGAACTTGGGCTCTAAGACATTGTCCGTCACACGAACTACTCCATCCCAATATGCTCCCTGTTGCCCAATCAATACGAGGTGAATGGTGGTGCAAACAAGGTATGCCGAGAAGTACTTCATCCATGCTCTCAGAGATTACTAGCAAAGAGATTATCTCCTGATGTTTTGGAGACATCATGAGGGTAAGAGGTATAGTCTGATGAGTAATTTGAGAAGGAAGGACGGGCCCATTAACCACCCGGATGGTGACTGGCTTCAGGAGCATCACTAAGGGGATTGTGTGCAATTGGGCGAAGGTGGAAAACAAAAAATTGCCCTCAGACCCGGAATCCACGCAGACCTCTGCAGTGAGAGTAGTCGACCCATAAGACAGGGATTTTTGCGTTTTTACATCAATTAAGGAATTTCCTATTCAGACCTTGTGGGGGCATCCCAACACAGAGCCAGACCCCAATCAGAAGACAATAAAACTTTCACTCCTTATTTACAAACTGTTCCAATATTTATGGACACAACTGTTTATCACTCTCCCAAAATGACTGTTCTGTGCTGTGTTGTGTATAGATATGTGATTCTTCAGATTTTGCATTAGTCAATGCCTGATGAAGAGACCCGAGTAGTCTCGAAAGCTTGCAATTTGTTACCATCTTTTCAGTTAGCCATCAAAAGGTATCAACCACTGAGGACTCTCAATTCTGAATATTTTTCTATCTACTGGCTAACACGGTACAAAGATATGCATCTTTCCTGTGTCACTTTAGATAGTTGGAGTATATCTGTAGAAGAGAATGTAAATATAAAGGTGAGAAAAGTTAGAACACTGTAATGCTGGATTCATTTATCTTCCTCTCAATCGTACTGAATAACTTTTTTAGAAAATGTGAAGGCTGATTTTCCACTGCTGGTAAGCTGTCTCTATGACCTTTGCCTGCTACTATGTGCTGAAAACCAGGAACCTTAAGTAATGACTTCCATAATTTTACAGAAGAGGCATATTGCTTTTAAGAGTTATAAAATATGAATTTAATTATTTTCAGACGATTTAATAAAATCACAGAATGCTTAAAACTTTCTCCATGGCTGATAATGAGCAAAGTATGATGAGCTGTCTCAGGAAGCAGCTGGACGGGTCCAAGTGAGGTCACTGCCTATAACATATACTAACTCCTTCTGTCATGTGCATATGGTAAAGTTAACTCTCGTGTTCAGATGTTCTGCTTCTAATGTTTGCAGTAAACGGGAGCTCGGCTATGTGGTATAACCAGACATATATAGTTTAAAATAATGCTGACAGTGTTTTATTGCCAGAAATATTTCAATATTGAAAATATCAAAAGATAATCCAGGAAAAATCATGCTAAGAATATCCAGTCTGATGTTCTGCTTTTAAACTATTTTGCATAAATTAAATATAATTCTAGAACATTAGGACATTATACAGTGAAATGTTACAAGCTGGGAGTTAGTAGACAGGATTAATAATTTATTTTAATATTTTACAGAACAAATTGCTGTAAAATGTTATTTTCAGTAATTGAACTTTCTTTTCTTTTTTTTTTTATATTTATTTCTTCTGGACATATGGTATCTACCTGGAGGCCAGAACAACAGAATTCATCAGTCTGGCCAACATTTCTGCAGGCTGATGTGTACTTTTTTGAAGGCGAGAAATCGCTACTTTTTCTAGTCCTGTAAACACATCATTTTGGATAAATTATTAATTTGGCTGCAATATCATCTTGTAACAATCTTTGCCAACAGGTTAAAGATTCGCTCACAGCTGCATAACATATCTCTCATTCACACTGTAATATAAAAGTGTCTGACCCTTCTACAGGAGCTGTTAATGAATTCCTCTCTGCATTGGAGGTGGCTCTTCCACTTGAGCGATTCCTTGGTAATTACACATGAGAAAGTCATTGTAGGTATTTCAAAGTACTAAAATCAGAGACAGAACTAATCTCTCTATTTGCACAAGGTTAATGTATTGAAGAAAGAATACTGTGTTTCAATTTATTGTAACTATAGAAGGTGTGGGGTTCCAGGTGTATGTATGGAGGTGCAGAATTTGGGAAAGTTTTGAAATAAACTTTTTATTGTTAGTGCTGTGTTTCCTTCAATTGGATCTATCATCAGATTTCACGACACAAACTGAAGTTTTAAGAAGTAGTTATTTTAGGTTTAACAAGGCTGGTGTGCCTTCATTGAAAATAAATGTCAGAATGGCCGTATGATCTTAATGTTAAGAGCAATTACTGAGTCCAGCTACAGATGAAGAGCGCTTGGGTCCATGTGGATTTAGTTTCACAGCATGTCTGAAATCTGCAGACTTTACTGAGCAGTGTTAAATTTCTGCTGCGGCAGGGAAGAGGGACATTGAGGAGACGTCAGACAGGCAAGGTGGGCAGAGATTAAGATTACATTAATGTATGCAGTTTGGGTTAAATAATCTGATGACAGATATGCTTTAAAGTGAACCTGTCCTCAGGCTTTTGCTAAGTAAACTACAGGCATTGTCAAGTTGGCGCTGTTACGCTAATTAAAATGATACCTGGGTTGAATAAATCCATCATGCGGTTGTTGTTTAACCCCTTAACGACCTATGATGTGCATATCTGTCATAGGTCGCCTCCCCCTCTTTAGTGTGAGCTCTGACCGTGAGCCCATACCTTTTCCTTCAAAAGACAGCTGTTCTGGTCAGATGTCATGTGCCGATAACAGCCATGGGTGGAATCGCGAGCCACCTGCTGCTGTTAAGTGGTAACTTGCGCAAACCGGATGCACGTCTAAGCTCTGTCCATCAGCGCTCCTGTCACATGATTGATTCAAAACGCAAAATGATCTTGTGGATCAATCCACTCATCTCTTATTGCAAACATAAGATGGGCAAACAGCCTATTTATTACCTTTGACCTAGCTATGGTTGACTTTCATCTAACTCTGGTTGATATATATTTTTTAATTCCAAAAGTTATTAGGATTTTTATGGAGTATAAAGGAAAACGTACAACACAACAGTGTTACAAAGCATATCATTGTGTTGTAATATCAGAATCAACTACAAATGATATATACTGTATCACTTATCAGTACTGGGTGGACCATTTATATGGATACACCTGGGTGGGCCATGTATATGGATACACCTAAATTAAATGGGAATGGTTGGTGATATCAACTTCCTTTTTGTGGCACATTAGTATATGGGAGGGGGAAACTTTTTCAAGATGGGTGGTGACCATGGTGGCCATTTTGAAGTTGGCCATTTTGGATCCAACTTTATAAATGGCCCACCCAGGTGTATCCATATAAAATGTCCCACACTGTATATCAGCAATTGAAGGTTCTGCAAGCTTATTTACTGTATAAGCATAGCTCCTGTTTAAGGAGAAATATTTTAATATCCTGAATGTAGAAATAAGAGAAAGGAAATCTGCTTTGCTAATGAATTATTTTTTTTATAACAGTAAAATATTGTTATTTTTATGAACCACTGTGACGAAAAAGACCACACCTTAACTCTGATCAAAGGTGCTGTCTATTTTATCTGTATTTTCACAAATGTGCTGGGAACATGATTTTGTTCCACTTTCTAATATATAAGTTTTACAGACCTGTCCATCAGCCTTTTCTAATTAAAAAAACACTGCAGATGGTAAATTTGTTTTTTAATTAGTGTAGCATGATGGATAGAGTTGAGCGATACCATCCGATACTTCAAAGTATCGTATCGGATGGTATCGGCCGATCTTTAAAAAAAGTATCGGTATCGCCGATTCCGATACCGGAAGTCCCATTCAAGTCTATGGGACTTCCGGTATCGGAATAAGAAAAACCCTTTCCTGCCCTTGTACAGCCTCTCTGGGGTCTGTACGGGCCTTTCGGGGGGCTGTGCCGGCCTGCCAGGGGGTCTGTGCAGGCTCCGGTGGTCTGTGCCGGCCTGCCGGTGGTCTGTGCAGGCTCCGGGGGGCTGTGCCGGCCTGCCGGGGGGCTGTGCCGGCCTGCCGGGGGGCTGTGCCGGCCTGCCAGGGGGTCTGTGCAGGCTCCGGTGGTCTGTGCCGGCCTGCCGGGGGGCTGTGCCGGCCTGCCGGGGGGCTGTGCCGGCCTGCCGGTGGTCTGTGCAGGCTCCGGGGGTCTGTGCAGGCATCGTCCGATGGGACTACAAGTCCCATCGGGCGATGCCTGCTACCATGACAGTGATTGACACATTAGCCAATGATGGGACAGTAGTAGTCCCATCATCCGGCTAATGTGTTAAATGTAAAAAAAAAAAAAAAAAAAAAATTACATGCTACATTCATACTACATACTACATACATGCTACATTCATACTACATACTACATACATGCTACATTCATACTACATGCAACATACATACTACATATATACTACATGCATGCTACATATATACTACATGCATGCTACATACATACTACATGATACATACTACATATATACTACATGCATGCTACATACATACTACATATATACTACATGCATGCTACATACATACTACATGCTACATGCATGCTACATACATACTACATACATGCTACATATATACTACATACATACTACATATATACTACATACATACCACATACATACTACATGCATGCTACATATATACTACATGCATGCTACATACATACTACATATATACTACATGCATGCTACATACATACTACATGCTACATGCATGCTACATACATACTACATGCTACATACATACCACATATATACTACATACATACAATACATTCATACAATACATACATAGACATACAGTACATATAACATAGAGTAACATACTTACCAATACTTGTCACATTGTTCCCCGAAGCCATTGTCGTCTACGGAATAAATATTAACATAACAAACCACAAAAATACTCACCCACGATCCGAAGCAGTCCACGAGTGTGTCCCACGACGATCTTGGGTAGAGAACTGCAGCATCAGCTGATGCTGCCGTTCTCTACGGGCTGCAGGAATCCAATGACGGAAGGTAGGTATCCTTCCGCACTGTATTCCTCCGCCACTTAAAAAAAAAAAAAGTCCCTAGTCTCACTTTATGCCATTGCTGTGTGGGAATTTCCCACACAGCAATGGCATAAAGTGAGACTAGGGACTTTTTTTTTTTTAAGTGGCGGAGGAATACAGTGCGGAAGGATACCTACCTTCCGTCATTGGATTCCTGCAGCCCGTAGAGAACGGCAGCATCATCTGATGCTGCAGTTCTCTACCCAAGATCGTCGTGGGACACACTCGTGGACTGCTTCGGATCGTGGGTGAGTATTTTTGTGGTTTGTTATGTTAATATTTATTCCGGAAAGACAATGGCTTCGGGGAACAATGTGACAAGTATTGGTAAGTATGTTACTCTATGTTATATGTACTGTATGTCTATGTATGTATTGTATGAATGTATTGTATGTATGTAGTATATATGTGGTATGTATGTAGCATGTAGTATGTATGTAGTATGTATGTAGCATGCATGTAGCATGTAGTATGTATGTAGCATGCATGTAGTATATATGTAGTATGTATGTAGCATGCATGTAGTATATATGTAGCATGTATGTAGTATGTATGTGGTATGTATGTAGCATGTAGTATATATGTAGCATGCATGTAGTATATATGTAGTATGTATGTAGTATGTATGTAGCATGTATGTAGTATATATGTAGTATGTATGTAGTATATATGTAGCATGTATGTAGTATATATGTAGTATGTATGTAGTATATATGTAGCATGCATGTAGTATATATGTAGTATGTATGTAGTATATATGTAGCATGCATGTAGTATATACGTAGTATGTATGTAGTATATATGTAGCATGTATGTAGTATGTATGTAGCATGCATGTAGCATGTAGTATGTATGTAGCATGCATGTAGTATATATGTAGTATGTATGTAGCATGCATGTAGTATATATGTAGCATGCATGTAGTATGTATGTGGTATGTATGTAGCATGTAGTATATATGTAGCATGCATGTAGTATGTATGTAGTATGTATGTAGTATGTATGTAGCATGCAGTATGTATGTAGTATGTATGTAGTATATATGTAGTATGTATGTAGCATGTAGTATATATGTAGCATGCATGTAGTATATATGTAGTATGTATGTAGTATGTATGTAGCATGTATGTAGTATATATGTAGTATGTATGTAGTATATATGTAGCATGTATGTAGTATATATGTAGTATGTATGTAGTATATATGTAGCATGCATGTAGTATATATGTAGTATGTATGTAGTATATATGTAGCATGCATGTAGTATATATGTAGTATGTATGTAGTATATATGTAGCATGTATGTAGTATGTATGTAGCATGCATGTAGCATGTAGTATGTATGTAGCATGCATGTAGTATATATGTAGTATGTATGTAGCATGCATGTAGTATATATGTAGCATGCATGTAGTATGTATGTGGTATGTATGTAGCATGTAGTATATATGTAGCATGCATGTAGTATGTATGTAGTATGTATGTAGTATGTATGTAGCATGCAGTATGTATGTAGCATGTAGTATGTATGTAGTATATATGTAGTATGTATGTAGCATGCATGTAGTATGTATGTAGTATGTATGTAGTATGTATGTAGTATATATGTAGTATGTATGTAGCATGTAGTATGTATGTAGTATTTTTTTTTTTTTTTTTTTAACATTTAACACATTAGCCGGATGATGGGACTACTACTGTCCCATCATTGGCTAATGTGTCAATCACTGTCATGGTAGCAGGCATCGCCCGATGGGACTTGTAGTCCCATCGGACGATGCTTGCACAGACCCCCGGACATCAGCACAGCCCCCCGGCAGGCCGGCACAGCCCCCCGGCAGGCCGGTACAGACCCCCACAGGGTGCACAGCCCCCCGGCAGGCCGGCACAGCCCCCCGGCAGGCCGGCAGAGACCCCGGGCAGTCCACACAGCCCCCCGGCAGGCCGGCACAGCCCCCCGGCAGGCCGGCAGAGACCCCCGGAAGGCCCGAAATGACGGCGCATCATGATGCGCACACACCGCGCATCATGATGACGTCAGGCCGTCAATCAACTGAACTTCCGATTCCGATGCCGAATTCCGATATTGAAAAAATATCGGAAGTCGGTATCGGAATTCCGATACAGCAAGTATCGGCCGATACCCGATACTTGCGGTATCGGAATGCTCAACACTAATGATGGACACATCTGGTTATTTGCCCTTCCATCAACTGCCATTTTGCAAATAGCAGAACTGTGCCGTCTTTGAGAAAGGCTTCACTAAAAAGAGAATAAAAGGAGACGAACCTGCAATAGGAAATTGAAGAAGAAGAACATGCAATGCTTAGATATTAGTGTAACAAAGTCATATCCCCAACACATTTGTGGAATGAAAAATTGCGCAGACATCACCTTTAAATATTTTATTTCAAACTCACAATGATTTTCATTTCAAAATGGCCTAGTAGGAGTTAAAACGTTCTGTGGTATCAAATAAAACAGAATGTTCTTTAGTCATTGTTGTTTTTCATTAGTTGTTTGACGGGAATGACTCACTATTCCTTTCTTTTATTTTAGCAATTTATTACTGCTTCCAAAATGACATATGGTGGAAGACAAGGTGACATGTAAGATATAGCCCTCGTTCATTTCTACACTAGAACATGAGATGGGTACCATATTGTAGATACACAGACATTGTTATTCCATTCCTAAAACCTCCCGAATGCACTCAATTTAATTGTGTAGCCTTGCAGACCAAAGGCCAACTGAGATGTTGCTCCAATCTATAAATTCTTCCAAATCTATTAACAAAGCCAACGAGATTGTGCTCCTTTCCCTTAGAACACCGTATAATATCATCATTCTCATAATTAAAGTACCGTCTGACTATGCCATATATCACCATACGCTGCTGCTAAACACCGGAGACATCTGTTTTTAGAGTAGTTGACTGACTTTAGAAACTGTTTTGTCATATCTAAAATTTGGCATCTATGTGCCCCCAAGCTCTGAGAATAATAATATTTTTTTTATCTGGCGGTCCAGCATATTTCACAACACTTTACATTTCATCGGGGACATGTATAGACAATAAATACATTACCAAGTAACACGTAATTCAACACATACCAAGAGAAGTGAGGACCCTGCTGCTCGCAAGCTTACAATCTATGAGGAAATAGGGGTAACACTAAACGTAAAAATAAAGTGTATGTCATGTAAGGTGCAGCCATCAATATAATAAATAAGAAGGCATTCGAATAGCGGTGCATGAACCAGTCAGCAGCCAATGTCTTTATAAGAGCAAATACAAATTGCTATTAAGTCACTGGAGGCTATGGAAACAGATTATAGATGGGACTAGATTGTGAGGGCAGTTCAAGAAGAGCGAACAGGGAATAGTTAGAGCAGTGGTTCCCAAACTCCTGTCCTCGCGGACACCAACTGGTCATGTTTTCAGGATTTCCTTAGTATTTCACAGGTGATGGAAGTATCATCAAGGCATCAGGAATTCTCTCATATGTGTAACACTATGGAAATCCTGAAAACATGACCTGTTGGGGTCTGCGAGGACTGGAGTTTGGGAACCACTGACTTAGAGTAATGAGGTGCTGCATATTGACCTAAAAATCAATATATTGATTTTAAAATGTAACTTATCAAAAAATCTATAAGAAAATCTATTAGAAATGTTTAGTGTTATGTCCATAGTTTGATGTATATGTAGATGTACAGTGCCTTGAAAAACTATTCATGCCCTCTGAACGTTTACACTTTTTTTACATTATACCCACAAACTTAAATGTATTTTATTGGGATTTTATGTGACATTCTAACACAAAGCAGAAAGTATTTGTGAAGTATACAGTCATGGCCAAAAGTTTAGAGAATGACACAAATATTATATTTTCACACGATCTGCTGCCCTCTGGTTTTTATGTGTGTTTGTCAGATGTTTTTATCACATACAGAAATATAATTGCAATCATATTATGAGTAACAAAAGGTTATATTGACAGTTAGAATGAGTTAATGCAGCAAGTCAATATTTGCAGTGTTGACCCTTCTTTTTCAGGACCTCAGCAATTCTCCCTGGCATGCTCTCAATCAACTTCTGGATCAAATCATGACTGATAGTAGTCCATTCTTGCAAAATCAATGCTTTTATTTTGTCTGAATTTAAAGATTTTTGTTTGTCCACCCGTCTCTTGATGATTGACCACAAGTTCTCAATGGGATTAAGATCTGGGGAGTTTCCAGGCCATGGTCCCAAAATCTCTATGTTTTGTTCCCTGAGCCATTTAGTTATCACCTTTGCTTTATGGCAAGGTGCTCCATCATGTTGAAAAAGGCATTGTTGATCGCCAAACTGCTCTTGGACGGTTGGGAGAAGTTGCTCTTGGAGGACATTCTGGTACCATTCTTTATTCATGGCTGTGTTTTTAGGCAAGACTGAGAGAGAGCCCATTCCCTTGGCTGAGAAGCAACCCCACACATGAATGGTTTCAGGATGCTTGACAGTTGGCATGAGACAAGACTGGTGGTAGCGCTCACCTGGTCTTCTCCGAATAAGCCGTTTTCCAGATGTCCCAAACAATCGAAAAGGGGATTCATCAGAGAAAATGACTTTACCCCAGTCCTCAGCAGTCCACTCCCTGTACCTCTTGCAGAATATCAGTCTGTCCATGATGTTTTTTCTGGAGAGAAGTGGCTTCTTTGCTGCCCTCCTTGAGACCAGGCCTTGCTCCAAGAGTCTCCGCCTCACAGTGCGTGCAGATGCACTCACACCTGCCTGCTGCCATTCCTGAGCAAGCTCGGCACTGCTGGTAGCCCAATCCTGCAGCTGAAACACTTTTAAGAGATGGTCCTGGCGCTTGCTGGTCTTTCTTGGGCGCCCTGGAGCCTTTTTGGCAACAAGGGAAAGTCTCTCCTTGAAGTTCTTGATGATGTGATAGATTGTTGACTGAGGTGCAATCTTTCTAACTGCGATACTCTTCCCTGTTAGGCCATTTTTGTGCAGTGCAATGATGACTGCACGTGTTTCTTGAGTGGTAACCATGGTTAACAGAAGAGAAACAATGATGCCAAGCACCAGCCTCCTTTTAAAGTGTCCAGTGGTGTCATTCTTACTTAATCATGACAGATTGATCTCCAGCCGTGTCCTCATCAACACCCACACCTGTGTTAATGGAGCAATCACTGAAACGATGTTAGCTGGTCCTTTTAAGGCAGGGCTGCAATGATGTTGAAATGTGTTTTGGGGGATAAAGTTAATTTTCTAGGCAAATATTGACTTTGCAAGTAATTGCTGTTAAGCTGATCACTCTATAACATTCTGGAGTATATGCAAATTGCCATTAGAAAAAATGAAGCAGTAGACTTTGTAAAAATTAATATTTGTGTCATTCTCTAAACTTTTGGCCATGACTGTAGAAGAAATGATCCATGGTTTCCTAATTATTTTTAAAATCTAAATCTGAAAATTAATTACTGAAGCAATTCTTTTGGAATATGTCTCTACCAGCTTAGATCGATGGGGCTGTGGGAGAAATTAGCGCAAATAGGGTCTTATCCGATAGACTCAATATAATTTTTAGCAGATTATATTAACCTGATGTATCTGTTGTTAGAGCATAGAATGTAGGTATGAGCTGCAGCAGATCCACGAGTCAACAAGTGACCGTTTAGAACAAATGTAGAAGGATTTCTGTGGACAAATTCTGCGCTACTGAAAAGATTGAGATGTAGATCCAGGTAGGATTTGATAGAAGAATAGTGGTTTATTTGACTCATTTCAAAGTTAAAAAGTACTTCATCAGGAAGTAACGACAAATCCTTCCACATTTGTTCCACAAGCTTTGCACATTTACAGGTGGAAATTTTTGCCCATTCTTCTTTGCTAACTATCTCTAGCTCAGTGAGATTGGATGCAGTGTGTCTGTGAACAGCAATCTTCACGTCTTGCCACAGATTCTCGATGGGATTTAGGTCTAGATTGTGACTGGGCTATTCAGACACATGAATTTGCTTTAATCTAAACGATTCCATTGTAGCTGTGGCAGTATATTTAGGGTCGCTGTCCCGCTTGGAGATGAACCTACACCTCAGTCTCAATTCTTTTACAGCCTCTAACAGATTTTCCTCCAAGATTAGCCTATGTTTAGCTCCATATTTGATAGTTTTCCGCCTCACATAGCTTTTTGCATTTTGCTCAAACGTTTTACTTGGGTCTCATCTGACCAGAGTACTTTCTTCCACATGTTAGCTGAGTCCTCTAAATAACTTTTTGAAACCTGCAAACAGGACTTCTTATGGCTTGCTTTCAAATATGGCTTTCTTCTTGCCACTCTTCCATTAAGGCCAGATTTGTGGCGTATTCAACTAGTAATAGTTGTCCTATGGACAGATTGTCCCATCTGAGCTGTGGATCTCTGCAGCTCCTCCAGAGTGACCATGGGCCTCTAGCCTGCTTCTATAATTAGTGATCCCCTTGCTTGGGATGTCAATTTAGATGGACGGCCGTGTCTTGGTAGGTTTGTTTGCAGTCGTGCCAGACTTCCACTTTTGGATGATAGATGGGACACTGCTCAGTGAGATATTCAGCGCTTGGGCAATTTTTTATAATCCAATCCTGCTTTACTCTTCTGCACAACTTTATCACTGATCTGACTGGTGTATTCCTTGGTTTTCATGATGCTGTTGATCCCTAATGCTCTCAAACAAACCTCTGAGGACTTCACAAAACAGCTGTAGTTTTACTGAGAATAATTAACATACAGGTGGATTCAATTTACTATTTAAGTGACTACATAAGGCAATTGAGTACTCAGGATTTTTATTAGGGATATCAGACTACAAGGGGCTGAATACCTATGCATATCACAATTTTTAGAACTATATCTTTTTTACAAAAATTAGAAAACCATGCATCCTTTTACACCTCACAGATACTTGCTACATTGTGTTGGTATATCATATAAAATTCCAATAAAATACATTTAAGTCTGTGGGTATAATGTTAAAAAAATTAGAATATATATATATATATATATATATATATATATACATACATATTTACACATATATATGTATTTTCATGCTTTCATCATTGTTCCATACAAGTAAGAATGTAAAAATAGTGTTCTCAATGCTAACAATAGTTAGACAACCATTGGACACCTACCTTTATTGTAATATGCCAGGTTTAGAAAAAAATCACATATGTGTCAGTCTGATGGATTATTTATAAAAACACAAAGCCGTGAACACTTGTTCTGGATGCTGGATTTTGCTTTTGCTTGAGTGAACTGGTATTCTTTTAGGTTTAATCCCCAATATGGGTAGATAAATCTAACAGGAATCCACAGCAAATGTACATGTGTATCATGCCAATTTCCATATAGAAAATTCCATAGGATGTGAATGAGATTGAGATATGTTACCTTACACTTGCCTGCTATTGTAAACCATTGTACAAATCTGGTGCATTTACATTTCATGTGGCTCTACATTAAAGTTTCACTGTTATTCAGGACCCTCAATTAGAGAACTGTATGCTTCTGGAGCGCCCACCAGGACAGTGGGATACTCGGTACATGGCTGCTTCTTAAAGGGGCAGAGTCACAGCAGCAGTGACCCGGTCCGTGGCCCCAGGCATCAAATAAAATGGGTATATTACAAGGGATGAAAGTAAAGAGCTTTTGTAATGAGTTTGTTACGCCACCCATGATATCTGATCAGTAGTGACCAGTGCTGCAATGCAGATCAGCTGGGACTGATCGTGATGTAGCAGAGTTGGTAAAGCTACCCACAGGTAGAGCTTTGTCCCAGGGCAGGTGAAAGATGTTGAGGAAGATGGTGATGTAGTGTCCAGCAAGAGATGTAGCAGTGCTGACAAGGTGTTGCAGAAAGAATTCAAAGGACACAACAGAGTGCAGTTTCCTTTACCTTTTATGGTGTTGTGTAAGTACAGTCCAGGGCTCAAATTATAGTTGCTACAGGAGTCGGTCAGACTGAAAGCAATTTGGGAATCTCTCTATACATGTGAGTTGTGAGGTCTCCTTTTCTAGCGCTATTCTGAAGTACTTGCTGTTATGAACTCCACTCAAGTTCCTCTTTCTGTCTGTTACTTAGAACTCCACTCGCATGACAGGCAGCTGTAGCCTCCTTCATGAACAGCTCCTAATGGCGTCTCTGGCTCACACGTGCTGCTGTGTCATCAAGTCTTAGTTGGGAACAGAGGATTTGCAGCCTCTTGTCCTCCGGTTTCTGCTATGGGATCTTTAGCATCCACACAGCCTCGGACTCCGGGATCCGGTTTCTGGCGCTTAAGCTTGGAGATGAGCTCTGCTATAGCTCCAATCTCCAGCTCCTTTTCCCATATCCTCTCTCTTCCCTGTCCATACTCTAATTCCCTAACTTCCTCCCCCTGACCAGAGAGAGCAGCTCCTCTGGAGTAGGGTTTAGAGCTCCCTCTGCTGGCCTGGAGCAGGAACTGTGTTGTATGCTGGAACTACCTGATAGAGAGATCCTTTCCTTGCCTCCAGGCATGACATCACTCTCCCTTGGAGGGAGGTAAGGTAACTGAGGCAACCGTACCCTGGGGGCGCCACATTTCACCTTATCAATTACACTGGTTTCACTCTCACTGCAATTTTATTTCCACACTCCAGAATTTCTGTAATTGATCAAAAGAGTTGATTGATCCAACTGATTCTCTCCATGCATACCATTCTATTCCCAACTGTTGGACTAATTATAGGCTAAGAAGTAAAGATAAATTAATCTTTTGAAATTTGAATTCACCAGATGTACCACATTTTTCCAAAGAAATTGATTCATAGCTAATGATTTAGCTGCAAAATCGAAAGTACTACAACACCTCAAATTGCCCCTAAATTGTATTGTTTAACACTGTCCTCTATTCTCTTTTCCTCACACATTGTTTTTAGTTACTGCTGTGCTGTTACACACATCTGTACAGTACCTCAGTTTTTATGGCTATCACTATATCTATGACTTACTTGTGAGCTATGATGTCTTCTCTCCATCCAGATTCACTACAAAATGGCTGCTATATTCCCTGCTTCTGCATTTATGCAAGCTATGAATCTCCCTCCTGATTGTACAATATTAAGTGATGTGATAGCTGCAAGGTTTAGGAAAGTTGACCAAGGACCATGTGATATTTCTCTGGGTGATACAATTTTAAGTAATGTGTAAAATGGCAATGAATACTTTAGGAGAACTGAAATGTTCTACGGTAATTCACTAAGGTCAGCAAGTTCCTTAAAGACTTTAACAGAAATTCTACTCCTATCAAATCATTTGTTCATCTCTGCTAAGAAGTAGTACCAACAAAGTAGTAAGTTCAACAAATGACTTCCATCCAGTAATGAGTGAATACTTTAAAATTCAAATTCGATGACTTCATCATATTTCCCCCCAAAGAAAAATTATTTGTGAGAAATCAATTTGCATACATTTCAATGCTAGTAAGCTTGTAATTATTCTAAAAATACAAATGGGGCAGAGGACAGCTAGAGTGAAAACTAATCTGACCATAACAGCTTACACTTTTCAGGTGTGAGAGAGAGGACCCTGTGGAGTCTGGCCATAAGAGCTTACACGCTACAGAAGAGAGAAAGAGCAGACCCCTCTGACTATAAGAGGTTACATTCTAGAGGTGAAAGCAAAAGAGAGGACTCCGCTGACCATAAAAGCTTACACTTTACAGCTGAGATTGACGTACCATATTTTTCGAACTATAAGATGCATCGGACCATAATACACACCCCAAATTTTGGGGTGGAAAATATAAAAAAAAAGATTTTTATAACATGGGGTCTGTCTTACTGCCTAAATTTAAGGTATCTTACCTGAGGGTCGGCGGTGGTAGAGTGGAGTCACAGGAGGCATGATCCCTTCCTCAGGAGGCCAGCAACGTGAGAAGTGGGGCAGTGCTGCAGTCCCGGGGTATTCCAGCTGTTCGATGTTGCATGTCCGATGTCAGCGGTAAGACAGAGCAGAGTGTATTGCATGAAGCAGTGTCCCTTCCTCAGGATAACGGCGGCAGAAATGTGGCGATACTGCGGCCCGGTGTCCACAGTGAGCAGAGCCGAGTGCATCATTGTTTTCTTGGCGGCCATTTCCCAGAGGCCGCACTTGCACAGGTTGAGATCTCGCCGCCCTCAGCTTTAGGAAAATGGCCGCCAAGATCTCAATCTGCGTACATGCAGCCTTCAGCTGCCATTTTCCTGAAGCCGAGTGCTGCAGAGATCTCAATCTGTGCACGCGTGGCCTCCGGCGGCCATTTTCCTGAAGTCCACAGCCTCAGGAAAATGGAGTGCGAGAGGTCAGCCGAGATCTCAGTCCACGCACGTGACACTTCCGGTGGCCCAGGGCTTCGGAAAGATGGCCGCAAGGAAACCAATGTTGCACTCCGCACTGCTCACCGCCGACACTGAGCTTCAGCATCGCCAAACTTCTGCCGCTGCTGGTTCCCTGAGGAAGGGACGTTGCTACACCACAGCCATACCCCCCAGTAAGCCTGCGTTTGGACTATAAGATGCACCCCCCATTTTCCTCCCAAATTTTTTGGTGAAAAAATTGTGTCTTATAGTCCGAAAAAAATATGGTATCCAATGTCTTTGGATATAGAAAATGACTTTTCCATGCAAGCTGTGCTATGCTGTGACCTGCTAATTTCTGATGGCCCAGGTATTGACCACCATTGAAAGATGTCATAGCTACAGGGCATTATGGGGGAGCGCATGCAGGAATACAAAATGACATTAGCCTGCTCTCTGATTCTTCAGCAGCGTGGACGTGGAAAATGGTGAAAGGCAAGCTTTTTTTGCAAACCACAAATCGAATCTCAAAAAGTTTGAATTTGCATGAAACCACAAATTTCAGGAAGAACATAAGTTCTATTTCCATTGAATCATTTGTTCATCTCTACTAAGACGTAGTGCCAGTAAAGTGGTTAGCTCAGCAAATGACTTCCAATTAGAAATGAGTAAATATTTTAAGATTCAAATTCGCTAACTTCATCAAAGTCCTCCCTCCAAAAAAATTAATTCCCAACAAATCAATTTGTGTTAATCTAAATAATAGAAAGCTTGTAATTGCTCTGAAAATACACATAGGGTAGAGGAGAGATACAGAACCAAGCTGACCATAAGATCTTACACTCTACAGTTGAGAGAAAGAAATGACACCTATGACTTTAAGAGCTTACATTCTACAGCCGAAAAGGAGAGAGAGGACCATTCTGGCCGTAAGCGCATACACTCTTCAGGAGACTGAAAGAGAGGACCCTGCTTACCATAAGAACTTATGCTCTAAAGGAGAGAGAAAAAGACGACTCTGCTGACTATAACAGCTTATATTCTACAGGCAAAAGAGAAAGGACCACGGTGACCATAAGAGCTTACACTCTACAGAAGGGAGAAAGAGAGGGCAGTGCTGACCATAAAAGTTTACACATTACAGGGGAGAGAGACTTAACCAATGACTTTGGAGATAGAAAATGATTTTGCCCAGGTACTGATCACCACTGAAAGATGTCATAGCTGCAGGGCACAATGGGGAACCCCATGTAGAAATGCAAAATGACATTATCCTGCTCTCAGATTCTTCAGCTCTGTTGAAAATAGTGCCAGGCAAGCTTTTTTTGCAAACCACAAATCAAACCTCAAAAAGTTGGAATTCGCATGAAACTACAAATTTCAGGAAGTTTGAATTCAACTCAATACTCCATGGATTTATTCACTCATCTCTACTGGCCATATCACTGTGCCTAGAAAAAGAATTATTGAGTACATTGTGCCAACTACACAGCAATGTCAATCTATCTATATATATAAAAGTGAATGTATGTGTGTATGTATGTGTGTATCGGCCACGCCCACTCCACATTGCCCCACCCAATCACTAAGCATCTTTCATTTCACCAAAGCTGTTTAAATGAAGCTGAGCTGTGATTGGTTGCTATGAGCAACAGCTTTCCCACTCCACAACACCTCAGCAGACATTGACCAGGTGGGAGAAATCTAGCATCCCCGGGAACATAAGCTCCCAGCCATTGTCGGCCCCCCAGAAAGGAGCAGAGAGCACATAACAGAAATGAATCACCCCCTCCCTGCCCATATACCCATCATACATCCTCCATCCCATAGTCCCATAGGCACATCTTCCCTCTTAAAGGGATCTCCGGTATGGAAGTGAGGGCAAATCCCTCAGTGCTCTGATTTTGACCCCAGACTTCTATTAAAGGGATCATTGGTATAGAAGTCTGGGCAAATTCACTCTGCACTCTGGTTCTGACCCCAGGCCTCTCTTAAAGGGATCCCTGGTATGGAAGTGAGGGCAAATCCACTCTGCACTCTGGTTCTGACCCCAGGCCCCTCTTAAAGAGATCTCCTGTATGGAAGTTAGGGCAAATCCCTCAGCACTCTGATTCTGACCCCAGGCTTCTATTAAAGGGATCATTGGTATGGAAGTCAGGGCAAACCACTCAGCGCTCTGGTTCTGACCTCAGGCCTCTCTTAAAGGGATCCCCAGTATGGAAGTTAGGACCGCTTCACTCAGCACTCTGGTTCTGACCCCAGGCTAAAGAGATGATGTGGGATATTAGGGGTAGTAGGCCAGTGGCTCTGACGAGATGATGTGGGATATTAGGGGTAGCAGTCTGGTGGCTCTGACAGGATGATGTTGGATATTAGGGGTAGTAGTCAGGTGGCTCTGATGGGATTATGTAGGATATTAGAGGTAGTAGTCCAGTGGCTCTGATGGGATGATGTAGGACACTAGTGGTAGTAGTCCGGTAGCTCTGGCTGACAGGACGATGTGGGTTATTAGTGGTAGTAGTCCGGTAGCTCTGGCTGACAAGATGATGTGGGATATTAGTGGTAGTAGTCCGGTAGCTCTGGCTGACAAGATGATGTGGGATATTAGGGGTAGTAGTCCGGTGGCTCTGGCTGACAGAATGATGTGGGATATTATAGTGACTATGGCTATGCGGAGTGGGCAGGGCTATACACTCAGATATATATATATATATATATATATATATATATACAGTTAGGTCCATATATATTTGGACAGAGACAACATTTTTCTAATTTTGGTTCTAGACATTACCACAATGAATTTTAAACAAAACAATTCAGATGCAGTTGAAGTTCAGACTTTCAACTTCCATTTGAGGGTATCCACATTAAAATTGGATGAAGGGTATATATATATATATATATATATATAGAGAGAGAGAGAGAGAGATAATCATTATAAATTGTTAGAACTATCCGTAGTTAGTTCCTATGCCCGGGCAACGCCGGGCTCTTCAGCTGGATGCTAACTAAGAACTATAGTATTGTCGTCTACACATAGGACTAGATGAAAATGTAATAGTCCTATAGTGGCATGTAAAAGTTTGGGCACCCATCATCAAAATTACTGTTATTGTGAACAGTTAAGTCATCGAACACACTGTAAATGCCGCCTAAATTTGCTATAAAGTTTCAATTGACTAATGTCCAAGTGAGGATCCAGGAAAATCAAGTGTGTCTGATGGCATTACTGTATATCATATTCCTGATTGTCCATTCAGGGCCTTGTATTGACTTTTTTTATACTTGTTAGTACTGGTCCTGAATTGAGAATATTTTTTTCTCTGCTTTACTCTCTATTATTGTGATTGACATCTAGTCAAATCACTACCTTGGTGCATAATATTTCAGTAGGTGAGCTTTCTAGCTACTAAAGACATTTCAATCAAAAATGTATCTGAATAAATCTTTCCTAGTGACAGGTTACTTCTGTGCTTTGAGTACACTGAATTTTCTTTAATATGTGACTCTCTCATTTTTGGATTATGACAGGTGAGTACAGAAGGAAATGATTTCTGCAGCGACTACTGATTTCATTTTGCCTATAGAAATGTCATCTGTTTCAGTGTTGTGCTCATGTTCTCTAAACTTTTATTTGTTTCTCTTCATACTCTACAACAATTAAGTCTTTTCAGTTTTTACCTGTCAAAAACTATATCCCCAATTCCAAAAACGTAGAAAAGCTGTGTAAAATGTAACGCAAACAAGAATGTAATGATTTGGAAATCTCTTATAGTCATATTTCATATAAATATAAATATATATATATATATATATATATATATATATATATATATATATACATATATATATATATATATATATATAACATTTGTATATATATAACTTGGATCTTATTTCCAGGAGCAAGATAATTATTTGAGACAGATTCCTATTCAATGAATAGGTAGGCCTTTGAAACCGAATCGCCAAGAGTATATCTTAGTCTTTTCCATGGCCGGCCTTAGCCTGAATGGTGCCCCGTGCAAAACTGCCTTTTGGTTCCCCCATCCAACTGATTTTTTTTACACAGTGCTGCATGTAGGGATTGCTTTCCTGCATAATTACGTGTTTTACCTGCTGCTTCTCAACTCTATTGACTTGAACAGGGCTGAGGTGCAGCACCACATACACATCATAGGCACAGAGGGGCGATGTGTGTGGAAGACGTCTGCCATGTTAATACCAAATAACCTCATTATTTAGCCAGATTATTCTGGGCTCACACCAGTTGGCAATGCTGTAAATACAGATTTTGAAATCTATAAATACAGACCAAAAGAGGCACAATACTAATAAAAGGGATGCCAGCCAGACCAATAGCCATAGTAAGGTATTACTCAGGCTCCCTATAGGACACTCCAAAATCTAATCTTGTAAACAAAAAGGGCGTAAAGGAGTAAAAAGTCCATATTGATATAAAAATTGTAACGTTATTTAACAATTCCACAAAAATGACAGTACATAAATAATTATAAATAGATAGACCAAACAAGAATCAGGCAATGATGGCTAAAGTCACCAATAGTAAAAATGGAAAGTGTTAAATTGCCAAAAATATGAGCAACAATAAGGGGTTAATTAACTAATATCTCCGCTAATAACAGTCCTTAAGTCCTTAGACATGTGCACAGACAAAAAGTTGGAGTCTAGTTTCACAAGCAAAGCGCTTACCCATATTGTGCTATACCGGACCAAAGCTATGGTCCAGTATAGCACAATATGAGTAAGCACTTTGCTTGAGAAACTAGACTCCAACTTTTTGTCTGTGCACATGTCTAAGGGCTTAATGACTGTTATTAGCGGAGATATTAGTTAATTAACCCCTTATTGTTGCTCATACTCTGATGCTGCTACATGTCAAATGAAAGATACATTTAATAACCATCCAACTAGAATGATTAGCCCAGGGACATGCGTTTGCAAGTATTAGCTTTCGGATGCGTACGCATGTGTCGTTTCGCGGCCTGCGGCGGTGTCCGGCAACACAACATGTTGCCTTTTTTGAGGCGTCAAAAATCCATCAAATATGTGCAGGCATGCGGATGAGTGCGTAAAAAATGCATTACTGTCTATGGGAATGTAAGCGTACGCAAGGACATGTGTAGGCATGCGTTCAAAACACATGCGTTATTCAAAATACATCTAGAAATACCATGAGACAGGTGCATTTTTGTCTGATTTCATATCAAAACGCATGCGCATAAACAACACAAACGCATGCAAAAATGCATTCAAATGCATGCACATGTAGCTTTTTTCAGTCATGCGTAAGATTTATGGTCGTGTACCGCAATGTCTCATCCTGCCTCTCTTAATTGAAAATTAAAACAATAATAGAAGCAGGATGAGATGTCAATTGTGACACGGCCACAAGTCTACAAATTAATTCCCACCTCTGTATAGCCTATCCTCATAGCTCTATTACTAAAAAAACAATCTCTCACCTGTCCCCGGTCCCTTATCAAGTGGTTCATTCCTTTTTCTTCATTTACTGCCTGGCTCCCTGCCCCACACATACAGATAGATAGGTGTGTTTGTAATACATGAGGTATAATATAATACATGATACACACTATAGATAGATAGATATATTATATTACACCCTATACATAATACAGAATGTAATATATATATATACATATATACAAATCTATATACAATGTTGTCTCCCTTGAATTTTTTTCAGAAAATGAAGTATTTCTCCTAGAAAATAAATGCAATTAGACATGTTTTGTTGTACATATGTTTGTTTCTTTTGTGTATTGAAATAACACAAAAAATCAGACAAAAAGATAAATTTGACATGGTTTCACACAAAACCCAAAAAATGGGGGTCATTGCTGACCACTTGAGAACGCTCCATCAATTTGTTTTCATCCATTTCTGGGTGCTTCTTGAAATATGTTTGGGGTCATTTTCCTGTGGATGACACATGACCTAGGATGCAAATCTGACACTGGACACTATATTACATGATGCCTTGCACATAGTCAAGGCACCCAGTGCCAGAGGCAGCAAAGCAACCCCAAAGCATATTTGAACCTCCACCATATTTGACTGTGGGTACTGTGTTCTTTTCTATATAGGCATTATTCTGCTTTTGGTAAACAGTAGAATAATGTTCTTTATTAAGCAGCGCCATCTTGTTCTCATCTGTTCTTAAGACTCTTTCTCAGAAGGATTTTGGCTTACTCATGTACATTTTGACAAACTGCAGTCTACATTATTTATGTCTCTGTGTCAGTAATGGGGTCCTCTTGGTAGTGTTTCATTTCATTCTAATGTTAATGGATAATTCACATTGACACTTATGCAACTTGAGCCTGCGGGACAGCTTGAATTTTTTTGGAACTTGATTGGGTCTGTTTATCCACCCTCCAGACTATCCTGTGTTGTAACTAGTGTTGAGCATTCCGATACCGCAAGTATCGGGTATCGGCCGATACTTGCTGTATCGGAATTCCGATACTGACATCCGATATTTTTTCAATATCGGGCATGGGCATCGGAATCGGAAGTTCAAAGTTGATTGACAGCCGAAATGACGTCATCATGATGCGCGGTGTGTGCGCATCATGATGCTCCGTCATTTCGGGCCTTCCGAGGGTCTCTGCCGGCCTGCCGGGGGGCTGTGCCAGCCTGCCGGGGGGCTGTGTGGACTGCCCGGGGTCTGTACCGGCCTGCCGGGGGGCTGTGCCGGCCTGCCGGTGGTCTGTGCACCCTGTGGGGGTCTGTACCGGCCTGCCGGGGGGCTGTGCCGGCCTGCCGGGGGGCTGTGTGGACTGCCCGGGGTCTGTACCGGCCTGCCGGGGGGCTGTGCCGGCCTGCCGGGGGGCTGTGCACCCTGTGGGGGTCTGTACCGGCCTGCCGGGGGGCTGTGCCGGCCTGCCGGGGGGCTGTGCTGATGTCTGGGGGTCTGTGCAGGCATCGTCCGATGGGACTACAAGTCCCATCGGGCGATGCCTGCTACCATGACAGTGATTGACACATTAGCCAATGATGGGACAGTAGTAGTCCCATCATCCGGCTAATGTGTTAAATGTTTAAAAAAAAATATATATATATACTACATACATACTACATACATACTACATGCATGCTACATACATACTACATGCTACATACATACTACATATATACTACATGCATGCTACATACATACTACATGCTACATACATACTACATACATACTACATGCATGCTACATACATACTACATGCTACATGCATGCTACATACATACTACATACATACTACTACATACATACTACATACATACTACATGCTACATACATACCACACATATACTACATACATACTACATGCATGCTACATACATACTACATGCTACATACATACCACATATATACTACATACATACTACATGCATGCTACATACATGCTACATACATACTACATATATACTACATGCATGCTACATACATACTACATGCTACATGCATGCTACATACATACTACATGCTACATACATATTACATACATACTACATGCATGCTACATACATACTACATGCTACATACATACCACATATATACTACATGCATGCTACATACATGCTGCATGCTACATACATACTACATACATACTACATACATACTACATGCATGCTACATACATACTACATGCTACATACATACCACATATATACTACATACATACTACATACATGCTACATACATACTACATGCATGCTACATACAATACATACATAGACATACAGTACATATAACATAGAGTAACATACTTACCAATACTTGTCACATTGTTCCCCGAAGCCATTGTCATCTACGGAATAAATATTAACATAACAAACCACAAAAATACTCACCCATGATCCGAAGCAGTCCACGAGTGTGTCCCATGATGATCTTGGGTAGAGAACTGCAGCATCAGCTAATGCTGCCGCTCTCTACGGGCTGCAGGAATCCAATGACGGAAGGTAGGTATCCTTCCGCACTGTATTCCTCCGCCACTTAAAAAAAAAATCCCTAGTCTCACTTTATGGTAAAAGCTGTGTGGGAATGTAGCATGTAGCATGTATGTAGCATGCATGTAGTATATATGTGGTATGTATGTAGCATGTAGTATGTATGTAGCATGCATGTAGTATGTATGTAGTATGTATGTAGCATGTAGTATGTATGTAGCATGCATGTAGCATGTAGTATGTATGTAGCATGCATGTAGTATATATGTAGTATGTATGTAGCATGTAGTATGTATGTAGCATGCATGTAGTATGTATGTAGTATATATGTGGTATGTATGTAGCATGTAGTATGTATGTAGCAAGCATGTAGTATGTATGTAGTATATATGTGGTATGTATGTAGCATGTAGTATGTATGTAGTATGTATGTAGCATGCATGCAGTATGTATGTAGCATGCATGCAGTATGTATGTAGCATGCATGCAGTATGTATGTAGCATGCATGTAGTATATATGTAGTATGTATGTAGTATGTATGTAGCATGTAGTATGTATGATGCATATATGTAGTATGTAGTATGTAGCATGTAGTATGTATGTAGCATGTATGTAGCATGCTTGTAGTATGTATGTAGTATGTATGTAGCATGTAGCATGTATGTAGCATGCATGTAGTATATATGTAGTATATATGTACTATGTATGTAGCATGTAGTATGTATGTAGCATGCATGTAGTATGTATGTATGTAGTATTTTTTTTTCATTTAACACATTAGCCGGATGATGGGACTACTACTGTCCCATCATTGGCTAATGTGTCAATCACTGTCATGGTAGCAGGCATTGCCCGATGGGACTTGTAGTCCCATCGGACGATGCCTGCACAGACCCCCGGACATCAGCACAGCCCCCCGGCAGGCCGGCACAGCCCCCCGGCAGGCCGGTACAGACCCCCACAGGGTGCACAGACCCCGGGCAGTCCGCACGGCCCACCGGCAGGCCGGCACAGACCCCCGGCAGGCCGGCAGAGACCCCCGGAAGGCCCGTACAGACCCCCGAGAGGCTGTACAAGGGCAGGAAAGGGTTTTTCCAATTCCGATACCGGAAGTCTCATAGACTTGAATGGGACTTCCGGTATCGGCATCGGCGATACCGATACTTTTTTTAAAGATCGGCCGATCCATTCCGATCCGATATTTTGAAGTATCGGACGGTATCGCTCAACTCTAGTTGTAACCTTTCATCAATTTTCTCTGCCAACCACATCCAGGGAGGTTAGCTACAGTGCCATGGGTTGTAAACATCTTGATTAGGTTGCACACCATGGACAAAGGAACATCAAGATCTCTGGAGATGGACTTGTAACCTTGAGATTGTTGATATTTTTCAACAATTTTGTTTCTCAAGTTCTCACCACTTCGAAGTGCTAGTAAGCACGAAACAGCCGTCATCAGACATTGCTCACACCTCCCTCCAGCCTCCACATTGGAACACCCCCTAATCCCAGCCTGCAGCCTGCAGCAATGCACCACTCTTGCTTCCTCCAGCAGTGACCCCGAGACCCTGCATTATAAGATGCACCCCCATTTTCCAGCCAAATTTGTGGGGAAAAAAGTGTGTCTTATAATCCAAAAAATACGGTAAACACGAAATACAGTTTTTAAATGAAGGTCTTTATTATTCAGGGAAACAGAAATCCAAACCTACAGGCCCAGAGAGAAAAAGTGATTGCCCCCTAACTTAATAACTGGTTGGGCCACCGTCAGCAGCAACAACTGCATTCAAGCGTTTGCGATAATTGGCAGGATATTTGGCCCATTTTTCTTTACAGAATTGTTGCAATATGCATATTTTCACATTTTTTTCAGACATGCACGTCTAATTTTCTTATTTCAATATTCAGATAATTGTTGCATCTTTTTTCTCGATATGCTGGACCTAATTTTTATATTATTTTCATATTCTTTTTTGCTCCCAAAAATATAAATATGTGTCTGTTTTTTACATCTTGCAAAAACATTTTTATGATTGAAAAAGACCACTAGAATACATAATACATGCATAACAATTATTTTTGCATAGTAGACTCATGTTTTTGGTTGTTTTTATGGGGGCAGGACAAGCACAGTGTTTTTGACTGGCTGTGGTTTTTTATAATTATTTTTCCATGCTTATTTTATTATTTATTGATTTAGTTATGTACAGCGGGTAAAATAAGTATTGAACACCAATTTTCTTTGTAAATATAATTCTAAAGGTGATATTGACAATTGAGAGCTTCCTTTGCTGTGTGTTTGAGATCATTCTTGCTGTCTTGCTGCAATGACCACCCTTGTTTCAGCCTCATCATCCTGGTAGATGGCAGCATATTTTTATCAAGAATGTTTTGGTACATTTTCATCCTTCCTTCAGTTATATGAAGTTTGCCAGTGTCGTATTGCACTCGTCCATATTTCTCACAAGTGGGTATGAGCCCTTAGTAACAGTTCAGGAACATATGTGTTTAGACAAAAAGGCTGACAGTGCTGTAAAAGTTAGCAGGCTTATTATGACACATATCCCTTCAAATGAGTAAGTACTATAAATGATCAGCAGTTTATTAAAATAATTTTCCACCACTATAATTCCTAACAATCTAAAGGTCTGTCACATTCTTTGGAGCTTCCTGATCTGTATTGGGAGGGATTTCTTATAGGATTAAACTTTGACTTACTGGGTAGCTGCATCCAATTGGGTATATTGGGGCAGTCTCACACGTCCAGATAATACAGAAAAAAACGGTACCGGAGATATCCTTGTCCGTGTGTCCATGTGAATATGTGGTACCTCCGTGTGGCACACGTGTGGCAACCATGTGCCGCACGTGTGCCACATCAGGACCACATGGACGGCCGCCAGGGAAGAAGCGCTACAGTAAGCCGCTGTTCCCCAGCAGCTGGTGCTGAACGCCGCTGTCATTATTCTCTCCTGCTCTGCCAGCAACAGTGAGCAGGAGAGAAGAATGAATGAAAACCTGATTTGGGGTCCCCCTCAGTGTGTGAACCAACCCAGCAAAACTCACAGCTGGGGGCTGCTATTCTCAGGCAGGTAAGGGACCATTAATCTTGGCCCCCCCAGCCTAAAAACAGCAGCCCACAGCTGCCCAGAAAATGCACATCTATTAGATGTGCCTATCCTGGAGCTTTGTCGGGTTCTTCCCACTTGCCCTGTAGAGGTGGCAAGTGGGGTCAAAAGGGGCTTATGTTACCTTTCTATTGTAAAGGTGACATTAAGTCTGGATTAGTAATGGGGAGGTGTGAATAAGACACCTCTCCATTGCTAATCCTAGAGTTACTCAAGGGTTAAATAAACACACACAATAAGAACAAAGTCTTTTAATGAAAGAATACACTACACACAGTGTTTAAAGCTTTATTATACTCCTAATTCCATATCGACGCCATTGGTCTCCTGTAAAAAATTATGAAATAATAAACAAACAATACCCATACCTGTCCGGCGATCAGTCACGTACCATGGCGCAATCCATCTCGAGGGGGTTAATCAGTTTACAGGCGGAGCGCTGCTAATGTGACTGCTCCGACTAAACTACTGGGGAATGAATGGAAGTAGCCGGTGCATGCTCAGTAACTAGCGATGACGTCACAGAGCCTGTGAGTGCTGCTTCTCCTTCATTCCCCAATAGTTTACAGTCAGAGCGGGCGCATTAGCAGTGCTCCAGCTGTAAACTGATTAACCTCCGAGATGGATTTACGCCGTGGGATGTGACTGATTGCCAGACAGGTATTGTTATATTGGAAATTGTTGTTTATTATTTTATAATTTTTTACAGGAGAACAATGGCGTCAATATGGATTTAGGAGTATAATAAAACTTTAAACATTGTGAGTAGTGTATTCTTTCATTAAAAGGATTTGTTCTTCTTATGTATGTTAATTTAACCCTTGAATAACTATAGGATTAGTAATAGATTGGTGTCTTATTGACATCTCTCCATTACTAATCCAGGCTTAATGTTACCTTACAATAGAAAGGTGATGTTAACCCCTTATGACCCCACTTGCCACCTCTACAGGGCAAGTGGGAAGAACCCGACAAAGCTCCAGAATAGGTGCATCTAATAGATGTGCCTTTTCTGTGCAGCTGGGGGCAACTGTTTTTAGGCTGGGGAAGGGCCGTTTCCAGCCTGAGAATAGCAGTCCCCAGCTGTGAGTTTTGCCAGGTTGGTTCACAAACTGAGGCGGACCCCATGTCGGGTTTTCATTCATTCTTTCTCTCCTTTTCGCTGCTGCCATGCCTGGTGAATACCGGAGTGCGAGGATTTCCTTCCAGTGGTCGGACACACCGCATAATGAACCTTACTATAAAATGCGGATGTGGAGAATCCTCTCTTATGCCCTTTTTTGACAAAGCAAACGCAAAACGCATGTCAGGGGGTGTGCCTGGCTCCTTGGAATCTTTTTACCTTCATCATGGGGAAGCACTAATGCTGACACTGGTACTATTTCCTTTTGTTGTGCAATGTCACTATGACAGCCTCAGGGATTTCTCTATGATAGGTCTCTTGATGAGCTAGATACCTATTACTTCATGCACTGTGGCAGTTTATTTATTTGATTGCACTGGTTATAAAGATTTTTCCTACTGATAAGCTGCTGACAAAATGCACTGGCACTCTTGGGATCAAATTGTTCTTATTTTACTACCATGATGTTTTTTACCATACATTTGTATTGATGCTTTGGACCCATGTATTCTTACTAGGGTCATGTGTCCTCTCTCTTTGCTCTTATGATTAATGTTTTTTGCAATGTATGCATAAGTATTTAATAAAGATTTTTTTTATATACTTTTTTAACAATACGGTATAGAACTCCATTTTTTTGTTTTTTTATAATATCAAGGAGTATACAATTACTATCCATTTACTACATAGGGAAATTAAAATGCCACTTTAGGCTAGTGTGTTTCCAATTACATGGTACCCATGTCATATCTGTGAGTTTGATCGTATACTAGCCAAAGATTGTAGGAAAAGAAAATGTGGAAATAATTGCATCAGCAGGAATTGCATAATAAAGTGCCTGATTCCTGTGGGGAAGAGACTGGAGGAGACACCAGGTCAGGTGACAGTTGTGGCACAGTTAATAATTATAAAAGGCCCAGCGTGGCAGTGAATGGGAGTAGTTAATGCCTGAAACTGTAACAGTATGGACGTGTGGTACCACGAGGTTGGCTTATGTCTGACAAATTGAGTGACCAGACTTGAGCAAAGAGTTGAGTGACCAGCCCCGAGTGAAGAATCGAGTGACAATACCAGAGTGAAAACTTAAGGAATCAGAATTGGGCCAGTGGCCAGTGCTGGGTAGCCAAAGTCAGAGACTTAGAGATCTGAGCCAAGGAAGCAGGGCCAGAGTAGAGAAGAAAACGACCAGGCCATTGAAGAGTGAAGTTAATGTTAACTGTGACTTACGGTGTAGATGTATGGTGCACAGGGGACCAGGACCTTGCTTCAGGGGACCAAGGCCACAAGCGTAATGGGTTTGCAAAGTGACTCATTGATAAGGGACTTGCAGCCTAACATTATGGTATCTTAGGCATCCATTAGGGCCTGTATTAAGGCTTACATTACCTAGAGAGTGACAGGGAGACGGCGGTAATAGACCTGATAGTGATGGTGATACACCTCATGTTAAGGTATTAGGACCAATACATGTTCACATGCTCAGTTCACTGTGAGCAGCCCAGTAAACTATGATGACCTCAATGAAATTGCTGCTAGCACAGTGTGAAAATTCTCACGGTGCTAACGGTGACGTCATGAAGGTTACCCCAGGTGATTGGCCACTCCATTATATTTTATGATTGTTTGTGGTGTTTACGATGTATATATGTGCTTAAGTCTGATTCCCCGCCCATTGGGTGTGGCCTTTTTTTAAAGGAGGCGTCTCCATCTGCCTCCTTTGCTATAAAAAGCAGACCCTGTATGTGTATAGACTGTCCTGAGAAAGTGGTGTGATCACCACAAAACGCGTAGAAATAAAGTCTATTTTCTATTACATCCAATTGGACTCCTCTGGTACATCATCCTGACAGGCGAGCAGCGCAGTCTAATGCCCCATTCTCTTCACCTAGCAAAGGATCATTACATAGGGACTTGCAGCAGTCGCCAATGCTAAGTGCAGTGGTTGTGTCTCACACAACCATAATAGGTCAGTGAATTTGATTATCCCTCACGAATATTCCTTTTATCTCGGAAAAGACACTATGTGCGCTCTATATTCCTTCTAGGTACATTGTTAATTTTACTTTAGGGACCTGTTCAGATTTAAATGGACTTTGAGAGGCCTATATATTACATACTTACCAAAAGTAATGCCATTTTAAAAATTGCAGTTTTACATACTACAAAACTGCATTCTGTATTTTTTTAACTCTTCATATGGAATGAATGGAATGAAAAAAAATAATTAAAATTTTTCCTCTAAAATGTTGCTTTAGCCCCAATGTTTTCACTTTTACAAGGGATAGCATGACAAATTGGACAGCAAAATTTGTTGCCCAGTTTTTTCTGAGTGCGCCGATATCCCACATTCTGTCAGAAACCTCTATTCGGACACATGGCAGGGCTTGGAAGAGAATGAGCACCATTTGAATTTTGGAACACAAATTTGGCTGAAATAAATTGTGGATGCCATGTCGCATTGGAATAATCCGTGATGTGCCTAAATAGCACGTGACCCATTTTTGGAAATTGCACCCCACAGAAATGTTATACAGGGGTTATATAGTGAGCAATTTGAACCCATACATACTACAGAGAATTTGATGACATTAGTTTGTCATATTGAAAATTTTGTTGTTTTTCAGGAACATGTTGCTATAGTCCCACATCTTTTTACTTTTACCAGATGTAATATGAATAAGTCGACCTCAAAGTTTGTTACCCATATTATTGGAGCATGATGATACCCCACATATAGTCAAACAGTTGTGTTTGGCAGAGTAAAGTATTGTTCATGCTCCAGCTTTACTTTTGAGTCATCAGTGCTATTTGGCCTCTCCCAGCACATGCGCACTACAGTACATTGCTTTGCCCTCAGTAGGGCAAAGTCAAGTGTGCCTATGCAGGAGCGCAATTGAGAGACACCATGTGGATGACGTAGAATGTATCATCCACATGAAGCAAGATTACGGCAATTGTGACGAGAAAGGAAGTGCTGAAGTAGCATTGCTCACCGGTCCAAACTGTGCCATATGGGTTTATTATAAAAAGTATTTTTTGTGCTATAAGATTGGGAACTTATATACAGCTTACTAGAATACTGTAAAAGAGGCCTTAAATGGGGTGGCCATAGACTATGCTGGGAAAGCCCGGTGACCGGTTCCCTTTAACTATTGTAGTCTTTCTAGCGGCAAAAGTATTGAAACAACATTGGCACGTAGCTTTGAAGAATCACCATTCTTTAGGATTCTGCTTGCACATTGCAATACTCATTTATTGCAATGCTAAAAATAAAGCTTATAAGAAATGTGCATTAAAAGGTCTTGGAATGATGACCTCTGAAACTGAAAAGTGTAATGCAGATTGATTTATTATTGCTTATTGTTTTAGTACAGGAAATAGACATCCAATGCCAACTGGCAGCCTGCCATAGTCCTTACTGTATAAATTGTCTACAATATTTGCAAGGATAATGACTGGTTTGGGGTCTGTCTTGTATATGGAGGACTGCAATGCCATTACAGTCTACTTTATAAGGTTAAATTAACTAGACAGGCCATTGATTTGCTGGCTAGGTAAATTGTTTTAACTGAGCTAAGCAACCGATAATGAAATTTGATTAATACATGACTTTATATCATTTAGCAAATAATTATCATTTATGATATTCTCTCCTCGCTGCAGGCATGCATTCTCTTCATATAATTTCTTGAAATAAATCATTATACTGTCTATTAAATATACAATGAACTATTCCACAAACAGTCATGTTTGTATTTATTTTCATGAAAAAGTGTTTTTAGACAATCTTGGAATCTCTACCTGTGGGATGGCAGAGCGCTCAGCACACTTTACAGACCAGACCATGTATGCAATATAGAATAATAAATATTAAAGTGGTTGTTCTTTTTTAAAAAAAACAAATATATGCAAATTGTAAAAATAAAAAAGTGCACTCCACTTACCCTCCTAGAAATGTTAACGTGACGTGCAGCCAAATAACAGAGACTAGAACAGGGGTGATAACGCTGTGCTGTGCCCAGAATGGTAAATTAAAGGGATCCTGTCACCAGTTTTTCCCATGTAAAGTAGCACCAGCACCTGTAAGCCCTCTGCTACAGCATCCTAGAATGTTGTCTATAAATCCCCAATGCACTCTGCAAGGCACAATATATAACATTTATTACATTCACCTAGAGTGGTCTGGTAGGCATCTATCATTTTGATCCAGTGCCTCCTCTCTTCTGGTGATCTCTGTCCTCCTGTCCTGCCCTGCTTTGAGTGGATTTATGCATCCTGTGTCATCCACACAGTATCCTCCATCGCTCTCCTCCGCAGGTATACATCTTTGTGCCCTGCCAAGAACAGAGAAAAGTATTGTGAAGCGCATGCGCAAGGAAAGTTCTAAGAGTGCCTGCGCATGTGCACAACAATACTTTGTTCTGCCCTCGGTAGGGAAGAGAGAATAGTGCTTGCGCAGGAGTGCAATGCTGACGAAACTGTGTAGATAACGTATAATGCGCCCATCCACATGAACCAAGAAGGAGGTCTGCGAACGCAAGAAGAGAGTGAGTGCCGGATCAAGACAAGTGGCACCCATTGGTCCGGATTATATCACAGGTGAAAAGATAAAGCAACAACTAAAATATTGTTTAAAAATATATAAATTTAAATGCTTTTTCCACTTATATATAAAAAGAAACTATTGCTGCCTTGCTCCTCTGCCGGTGTCTAATTACAGGGCTAATTTGCCTCTACCGCCATAACTACTGCTGCCTTGCTCCTCTGCCGGTGTCTAATTACAGGGCCAATTTGCCTCTACCGCCATAACTACTGCTGCCTTGCTCCTCTGCCGGTGTCTAATTACAGGGCTAATTTGCCTCTACCGCCATAACTACTGCTGCCTTGCTCCTCTGCCGGTGTCTAATTACAGGGCTAATTTGCCTCTACCGCCATAACTACTGCTGCCTTGCTCCTCTGCCGGTGTCTAATTACAGGGCTAATTTGCCTCTACCGCCATAACTACTGCTGCCTTGCTCCTCTGCCGGTGTCTAATTACAGGGCTAATTTGCCTCTACCGCCATAACTACTGCTACCTTGCTCCTCTGCCGGTGTCTAATTACAGGGCCAATTTGCCTCTACCGCCATAACTACTGCTGCCTTGCTCCTCTGCCGGTGTCTAATTACAGGGCCAATTTGCCTCTACCGCCATAACTACTGCTGCCTTGCTCCTCTGCCGGTGTCTAACTACAGGGCCAATTTGCCACTACCACTTCATAACTACTGCTGGGCAATTACAGAGTCAATTAGTATCCGTTTACTCTACAATACTCCAGGACGCCTTCTTCACTGCCAGATAACTGCCAAATAGACTCCTTTGCCTGTGCCAACATGAGTCATAACAAAAAGTATGCCAATGCCAGTGAAAGGAAAGCAGCTTTAGCACTACGACAAAAACAACGCCGTGCTAATGAGACTCCTGAGGAAAAACACCATCGCCTTGAGAAGATTAAGGCTTATAAACACCGTCGCCTCACACACGAATCCCCTAACTCTAAATCCATAAGATTGGCTGAAGAAGCCTCTGCACGCCGTCACCGCCGACAACAGACGGCCTCTTCCTCATCATTATTATTAGACTCACAACAGGATGCTTCCACATCAGCATGTGGAACAATTTACTGCTACACTTCATCCCATATGCCGTTCACTGACATAACTAATCAGCAATCTGTTTCTGCCCTATCAATACCACCATTCAATACCGATGCACAGTATGCCAATGCCAGTGAAAGGAAAGCAGCTTTAGCACTATGACAAAAACAACGCCGTGCTAATGAGACTCCTGAGGAAAAACAGCATCGACTTGACAAGATTAAGGCTTATAAACGCCGTCGTCTCACACACGAATCCCCTAACTCTAAATCTATTACATTGGCTGAAGAAGCCTCTACACGCCATCACCGCCAACAACAGACGGCTTCTTCCTCATCATTATTAGTAGACTCACAACAGGATGCTTCCACATCAGCATGTGGAACAAGTTACTACCACACTTCATCCTATATGCCGTTCACTGACATAACTAATCAGCATTCTGTTTCTTCCCTATCAATACCACCATTAGTCAATACCAACGCACAGTTTCTTCACATACAAGCTGCAGTTAGCCCGCAGAAAGTGCAACCAAGACAAATATACGTTGGTCTCAAAACTAGGCGCACCCCATCGGTTGGACATGCACTTCTACTACAACCTCACATTTTCACTAATGATGAAAATAGTATTACCGTACACAGCTGTGGTGACATGACCCATGTATGTGAGCATTGCGAAGCTTTGCATTTTGTAGCAGAGATACCTTCTGATAACAACTTTACGCTCTGCTGTCAGAAGGGTAAAGTCCATGTACCCATACTACAATATCCTGATGTCTTTACACGTTTGCTGAAAGGGCAAAGTGAATTTAGCAAAAATTTCATGGATAATATTCGAAGTATTAACAGTTCCTTTGCTTTTGCCTCCATGGGTGCAAATATTTCACCACCTCCTGGATATGGCCCATACTGTTTCCGCATACATGGCCAGATCTATCATAGAACTGAAACACTACATCCCTCAGATGACCAGCAATGCGCATTTGCCCAACTTTACATTCTCGATACCACTACCGCAAACGAACAACGCTTACGATGTAAAGAAAATCAAAAATGTCATCCTACATTGATGAACATTATTGCCCTTCAAATCCAAACTATTAATCCTTTTGTGGAAGCTTATCAAATGTTACGTGATGTGGAAGAACAAGAAAAAATTAAATCTCTACAAAACGGAACTGTCATGCCAAACATCACTATGGCTATTAAACAAGATCGTACTCAAGACCCTCGATGCTACAATAATCCCACTGTCAGTGAAGTAGCAGTCGTGTTTCAAAATGACAATGGTGAGCCACTAATGTCCACTCGCAGGATTTCAGAATACTCAAGATGGCATGGCCGCAAGAACATGTCGCCGGCGTGGACAATGTCGGGATCCAGGATGGCGCCGGCGGAAGAAGATGTCGGGGATCGTGGAGCAGCGACGATGACGGTATGAGTATGAGAGACGGAGTGAGAGAAAGGGTCGTATGTGGAGTGAAAGAGTGAATGGATGTGAGTGGAGATGGTGAAAGGTGAGAGGAGTGTGTGTTGAGGCGGTGTGGTGTGTTGAGGAGGTGTGTGTGTATTGAGGGTTAACATGGCAAGAGGTGTGTCACTATCCTCTCGATGCGATAGCATCGGGCCTTAATCTACTATAATAAATGCGCTAAGCAGCTTCCGGGTTGTAACAACTTCCGTCCAGTTGTAACTGGTGACGTCACAGCACACCTCTTGCCATGTTAACCCTCAACACACCACTCCTCAACATACACTCCTCTCACCTTTCACTATCTCCACTAATGTCCACTCGCAGGATTTCAGAATACTCAAGATGGCATGGCCGCAAGAACATGTCGCCGGCGTGGACAACGTCGGGATCCAGGATGGCGCCGCCGGAAGAAGATGTCGGGGATCATGGAGCAGCGACGATGACAGTGTGAGTATGAGAGACGGAGTGAGAGAAAGGGTCGTATGTGGAGTGAAAGAGTGAGTGGATGTGAGTGGAGATGGTGAAAGGTGAGAGGAGTGTGTGTTGAGGAGGTGTGTGTGTATTGAGGGTTAACATGGCAAGAGGTGTGTCACTATCCTCTCGATGCGATAGCATCGGGCCTTAATCTAGTAATATATAATGGAATAGTGTACTGTATAGTATGAGTGATTTTAGCATAAAAAGTTACAAATTTTAAGAAATGATGCAAAAATTGAGCTAAAATACCTGATGTACGTTGAATCACTCTAGGAGATGGAGGGCACTGAAGTACATTTTTGACAAATATTGCAACTTTTTAAAAAAGTTGTATTTGGTCAATTGGCAGAAAGACATTTGGAAAAGCAACATTGACTTCAAAACTAGTGAAGAAACAAAAGACAACTTTTGACACTTCTTGCCAGTATTCGCTTTGATAAGGTGCTATATATTTTACTTAACATATGCTTCAAACAAGTGAGTTATTGAGGAAAGTGATGAAATTGCAGCTTTGAAAAAAGGCTTCTCTGGAGAGCCATTGGCTTTATAAAATCACTTAAACATGCACATTGATGTTTTCTTTTGGCCTTTCTATATTAGAGCTGCTAGGTTTTGTCATACACACATTTCCCTAAGTGCCATTTAGCTCATTATAAGAGTCAGTGATAAGCGGTCATAGAGGAGCGCTTAGGAAGCAACCCAGGGGCAGACAAAAATGTCAGGTCTCCACCGCAGCTCCAGCCGAAAACCTCCAATGGAGGATAGGAGCAATGAGAAAAAGGAAGCGTTCTTAGGAGCGCAGGAAAGAGACTCAGACAAGAGATGGGGTTAAACCACAACGTGTTTCGACGGAGGATCGAAAACTTCCACCTGATGAAGACGGATCCTCCGTCGAAACGCTTTGTGGTTTAACCCCATCTCTTGTCTGAGTCTCTTTCCTGCGCTCCTAAGACCGTTTCCATTTTCTCATTTAGCTCATTATGACAGTTTTCTTCTTTCTCCAATGAAGGAATAGAAGAGCAGAAATCAACCATAGAGGCAGCCCATGTGGCTTCTCTACAGCCCCTGGAGAAAAAAAAACCTCATTTTAGGTTGGTATTGTCCCATTAAAAATGGGTGATGAAAATCGAATAAGGGATAGGGTCTTCACATGTGTTATGATGACAGCAAACAAACAATTAGGGAATTTGCTTTGGATCACTGTTATCTCCTGTCTGTGGATTTTAGCAGCACCGGAAAGGGGTTTATTTTTATCTTTGCTATAGCTTTTCTGTGCTTTTTTGCAGCATGCTGACTGTTGTTTGTATTTAGAAATATAGAGCAGCACCTTAAGAAATGAGGGTGCAGAACCTCCCTGGTATATGCCAAACCATCCAGATAAAAAATAAAAACTGGAGGCAGCATACCAAAAGTTGATTTATGAGCCCATTATGGCGACGTCTCAGTTACAATATGGAGGGATAACATTTCACATATTGTCACCGAAATAATACCACAATCGGCTTATAAATAATCAACTTTTTTATGCTCTTTTGGTGTATTGCCTCCAATTTTTTTTATTTTTTTTTACAGTAGTTTGTTGCTATCACACTTTTCAGCCAATTCATCAAACAGTTTTTGCCAGAATTTCCATGTAAAACAGTTTGATACGGTGCAAAATTTTTCCGCGACTCATTCAAATAAGTAAAGTAAAAATAGAAAAATAGTGTAAAGAAAGAAAAGAAAATGATTGTGCCTCTCAATTACAATAATTGTTTATTTAATTTACTCACTTATACAGCACAATTAATTCCACAGCGCTTTACATATGTCAGCATCGCTGTCCCTATTGGGGCTCGCAATCTAGATCCACGATCTGTATGTCTTTTTTAGAGAGTTTGTGGAAACCGGAGCACCCGGAGGAAGCCCACTCATACACGGGGAGCAACATGTGCTTCCATAAACACTGCAAAATATTACAACTTTTGGTGTTTTGCATCAAATTTTTCAAAAATACGTGAAGTTTAGCGGATAGGAAACTTGGTTGAGTACAGCTAATTCATCATAAGTTATACTACAAAAATAACTTAAATTCTGTCCGAAATGTACTGCAGTCTGTAACGAGTACATTCTTACACTGGCACATGCAGCTGAAAGATATGTCAAATTCATTAAGCACCACACACCTCTTAATGAATTTGAGTCATCGTACTTCAGCACTCCCTTCATCAAGACTGGCACACAAAATGGAAGTCTTGATTAGTCTGGTCCATAGTTGTAACAATTATTATTTTTTTAAGTTTATTTTTTATTCCATACTTTCTTATAAGTGACATTTTTACCATTTTTTACTTAAGAAAACAGTACAGTAATGTCGCGACACACATTTAACTGACGGCAACGGTTGGGCTATTTTTCACTTTTCAGTTTGTGTAAACGCTGCATAAAAAGAGCAGATCATCAGAGATATGGATTTAGCAATGTGATAACAAAGCATCTTTTCATTTCCGTTCAAGGTTACATCTGCAGAAGCCTTTTCATAACCTGACAATACGTAGTCATCATATGTACGTGTGTCTGAATAGTTTAACGTTTTGCGTGGTAATTATTGTAAACGTTGTAATTGAAGACTGAGTCATAGCTGCAATATCTGCCTTTTATTTATTTTTTTTAACAAAATCTATGTCATATAGGGAATGGTAAACATGTCAGTCTATTTGACATGACAAATCTGATAGAACAATACCATTAAAGCATTATTAACCATAAAATGCATAAACCGTCAGAATTGCTGATTCAGTGCACTGTCTGCTTGCCATATTTTTTCATAGATTTACTTAGCAGTATTGATTGGATGTGACTTAAGCGGTGGGTGCAGCAAGAACTCTCGAATCTCAAGTACTAAGCAATCACCAATAAGCCTTTTGTTCGTGTCAATCAAATGTAATGACAATTACCTCTACATTGTGGAAAACGACTTAACCTTATTTATTGCTTAGGTCACTGTACCTGTGGGATTGCAGGATATAATAAAACAGGATAATTGATCTATTGTCAAGCAGAGGAAATGGAATGGATGCTCTTTAAGTAAGAATATTTGCTGTGTACGTTTACAGTGCAACATATTATTAGGAAAGATATGAACTAAACAAATAATATTTGATGAGTGTTGTCATGGCAAAAATTTTATCATGGGCATACAATGGCAAGGATGACACATTTCCTTTGTATTTTCGGCAAAAAAAATATTTTGAGCTCTTAGATTTTAAAAATTACAAAAAAGTGAATGGGTCGATGCAAAAGTTTGGGCACTCTGCATGGTGAGTTCCTAGTTGCACCCCCTTTTGAAAGGATAACAGTTTGTAAACGCTTTTTGTAGCCAGTCCAGAGTTTTTCAATTCTTGTTTGAGGGATTTTCATTCATTTTTCCTTGGAAAACTCTTCCAGTTCTGTGAGATTCCTAGGTCGTCTTGCATGCACTGCTGTTTTGAGGTCTACCCAGAGATTTTCAAGGATGTTCAGATCAGCAGAATGTGAGGGCCATTGTAAAACCTTCAGATTGCAGCTTTTGAGGTAGTCTATTGTGGATTTTAACGTGTCTTTAGGATCATAATCCATTTGTAGAAGAAATCCTCTTTTTTAACTATTTTACAAATGGTGTTATGTTTACATCAAGAATTTGTTAAAATTTAATTAAATCCATTCTTCCTTCTATCCGTGAAATGTTCTCCGTGCCATTGGCTGCAACACAACCCCAAAGCATGATTGATCCCGCACCATGCCCATGCTTAATGGTAGGCGAGATTATCTTTTCCTGGAATTCTGTGCACTTTTTTCTCCATGCATACGTTTGATCAATGTGGCCAAAGAGTTCTGTTTTGACCTCATCCATCCACAGGACTTGTTTTCCAAAATGAATTAGGCTTGTTTTTATTCTGACACTGAATTTTATCATGAGGATGCAGGAGAGTTTTCTTCTGATGACTTTTACATGAAGGTCATATTTGTGTAGGTGCCTCTGAACAGTAGAACAATGTACCACAATTCCAGAATCTGCTAAATCTTTTTGAAGGTCTTTTGCAGTCAAGCGGGGGTTCTGATTTGCCTCTCTAGTAATCCTATGCGCAACACTAACTGAAATTTTTCTTGGTCATCTAGACCTTATCTTGACCTCCACTGTTCCTGTTAACTGCCATTTCTTAATTACATTTCAAACTGATGAAAGGGCAACTTGAAAATGCTTTGCTATCTTTCTATAGCCTTCTCCTTCATTATGGACCTGTACAATTTTAATTTTCAAAAATGAAAAGCAGCTGAAGAAGAACCCATAGCTGCTGTTTTTGGCACAAGGTTTGAGGAGGCTGGGTTTTCATAAAACTGGAATTTGCATCACCTGGCCATTTCTAATGATGATAGTCCACAAGCCCTCACCCTAACAAGCTAATTAAGGACTAAAACCTTGGTCAAAGTTATCCGAGCACACAAATCTCCAAGGGTGTCCAAATGTTTACATCTGCCTACTTTCCATCTTGTAATTTTTAAAATGTAAAAGTGACTATATATATTTTTTGCCTAAATTACAAAGGAAATGTGTCTTCTTTAACTTTAGGCCTTTTAGAGATCATATCATTGTTAACTTGCTTAACTGTTCTCAATAACAATAATTTTGACCGGGGGTGCTCAAACTTTGACTTGCCACTGTATCTGGCATCATTATTTAGTTTTTTTAAGTTTGTGAAAATTTAGAAAAGATCATATCTTTTGGCCAATGTTTTGCAAATCTCGGTTACATAATGGCCTTGAAAAGATGTGTGTGACACTCTGTGGTCTCCTAGGACAGTGTTAAATTTGTTTCAATCACTTTAGTGCAAACACAGCCTTAATAAACTCAAGGTGACCTCATCATAGAACTGGACCAGAGATCTGGATGGTAGCTGGTAGTAACCAACAGACCATTTAATGACACAGTGCGATGACAGATTTTTCATGCTTTCTAAATTAAAACGGTCCAAAAATTATCCCTCTTATTCATCAGATTGTTCTGTGCAGAAAACTGACTGAAATTGATGGTGTCACTGTAACATCATCTTGCTGTGACTAAGATGAATAATGTACCATATAATCCATAATGACTACTTCCTCACGGATAATTCGCTTGCCAAGGATGCCAGTTTTAACCTGCATTTTGTAGTAATACTTCCAGGATGGTTGGTGCCAGTGATGGTGGTGTGTTATGATGAGTCACCGAAGGAGGAAAAAGCAAAATACAGCTAAGTCCAGAAAAACCAGAGAGGTTGGCAGCTATGGGATTGCAGACCCCTGAACCTATCCACAACAACTAGCAGTAGCCGTGGGGGGTTCCTACGGTGCCCTAGACCCCTCGATCACAGCCGGAGAACTATATAGCCTAAAGACAGAAAGGGGAAAAACTAAACTGCCCCAGAGCAGACCCCAAAGCAATAGGCAGCCCCCAACATATAATGACGGTGAAGCAAGATGAAAACACTAACACAGATAGAAAGATAGGTTGAGCTAATGATGGGGCCCAAGCTAACTACATAGGGCAGGATAGGAAAGCTGCTGTCTGTCATCCGCAAACACCCTATCAAAATGAGCCAACCGACTGATAGGAAAAACAGGCCCTGAAGACGCTAGGCTTCAAAAGACTATATCAGCAATCAGGTATATTCTCAAGACAGAGCAAAATATCAACAGATCAGAGACAAAAATGGAGTTCAGCTCACCCCGGGCCGGGGATGGCAGAACTCCCAAAAAAACAAGGCAAAACAAAAAACAAAACTGAAGAATACAAAGCAGAGCAGAAAAACTTAGCTTTGAGATGCAGGAATCAGACTGGTCTCCAAGAATCCAGCAGGAAAATCACCAGCCAGGAAGAAGGGCGTCGGCAGCCTTATATCCAGTCCTCAATTCCAGCCACCCAGTCATAATCTAGCTGCCCATGTGTTTGGTAATCAGCCTCACTACCTTCCATCACCAGAGGAGGGAGTTCATCAGACCTCAATGGTGAAGGGAAAAATGAACTCACAACAGTGGTGCTTCTACTGCTTCTAGTGGCTCACACATTCTTAGCCATGGTAATTTGTTTCTTCACAATTTACAATACCTTTTTTTTGTGCCAGCTTTCCTCTTATCATACATTTTGTGCAATATTTTAAATAACTTTTGAAGATTTTGTGAACCTCAGTTCTTCAGCCCTTGAAAAGAAAGACATAATGATAAATTCTAGGTAGGTACACGTACAGAAGGCAAAATGTGGCAGCAGACAGCAGTTTAGTTGCTAGCAACGTAGGTAGAGGGACAGAATGTAAAATGTGGCAGCAGGCTGTAATACAAGTGTGGCATGCTTTGGTTCTTAAATTGGGCTGATAAAACAGGTGTGCAAAAACAGATATACAAAGATAAATGTCTAAATGTTTTAATTTTTTTTTTTTTTTTTTTTTTACAATTGCACGGTATGTATAACACCAAAAAGCCAGGTGGCTTTATTGATGTGGCATGTCCAGATCTAAAATTTGACTAGTTAGAGAATATACCTAAATGATGTCTCTTAGACATTGGTGTTTCCATATTGCTTTTGAAGCAGAAGATGTTTCTGGCAAAAGCAGAGGGTGTTTTCATCGAGGCATCTTTTCTACTATGCTTTTGGACATCCTTTGTGTTTGCTTTACCGATGGCTTTTTTTATTTCTATATTTAACAGAGTGATGGCTTCCAAGCAGAAGCTGCCTGAAGAATGGACAACTCAATCCTTTAAATGCTTCACGCCTGAAGTTTATAAAAGAAGTGAAATAAGAATGAACGTATGCACAGCATGCCATTTTAGCAATGTTGTCCAAATGTTCAGTCCTTTTGCCATTTTTTAGCAATTTTGAAGGATGGTTCCTGGCAGACTTTGCCTGAAAAAGACCTTGTATGCATGTACTCTGACACAGATAAGCAAAAAGAAACTTGTTTAAGACATCTAGACAAGTAGACAGTCACAATTTAAGGAGTTTTCTTCTGGATTTAAAAACAACAATTATTCCCTCCTTCAGAAAAATAATTGCACAAGAAAGCAAAAACTCATTACAGCCACTTGTGGCAAACACACCATCTGACACGAATTTCACATTTATTTATTTATTTATTTATTTATTTTCTTTTTTGGGGGGTTGAAAGATATTCTACTGACTTGTTTCTGCTTCCTAGTTCACTAAACTTGTGATCAGGTACTTGCCAAGTAACCTGATAGCAGAATTGTTCAGGGGAGGACATCCTGATTAAAGTAATTTGTCACTTACTGTGTGCTTGCTGTACTTTTGCTAAAATCACTGTAAAATCAGCAGGAAATTATTACTAGAGTACTAGTAAATCTGTCATGCAGTTGTCCATATTTATGTGTTCTGTATATCACTGTTCCCATCATTGATTGGCAGCTTTCTGTCTCTGTACACTGTACACAGAAATCTGTTAATTGGTGGCGTGGGTGGAGTTATATAGATCTCATCATTCAGAGAACTTGCAGCATGTAAAACAGTGATATCTAAGATAAGCACCCTAGTAAGTGATTCATCACTGGAATCAGTGCCTCTGTCCCTAAATCATGCTACGCTCAGAAGGGTTGGCAAAAATTTGGTGACAGATTCCCTTTAACAATGAATAAAAAAAATCTAATTGTAATTGAAATGCAGCAGGACAAATGCTGGCTCCACCATATCATTGATCAATCTTAAAGTGTCTGGCACTGATGTTGGCACCTTTTCTAAAAATCTCTCCCCTTATCAATTGAATCATTGTATTTATTCCCAGACAACTACTCTTAGGGCTCATGCACACATTGAGTATTTGGTGCGTTTTTTACCCCAGTATTTGTAAGCCACAACCAGGAGTGGGTGAAAAATGTGGTGCAAATGTTTCTATTATGCTTTTCCCCTGACCGTTCCACTCCTGGATTTGGCTTACAAATACTGGGGTAAAAAACTCACCAAATACTCAATGTGTGCATGAGCCCTTATCTTGACTATTTGTCCAATGTTTCTTTTTCTGTCTGTATTTGCTGAACTGAGTGTTCTGACAAACTGTTACTATTCCAAAATCACCTCAAAATCGCTGCTGCATTCAAAGCATAGGCTTTTATACAGGCTTAGATAGTCCCTCCTGATTGACTGCGCTATACCATGTGATGGGATAGCTGCAAGGCATTATGTGGATGTCCACATGGTCACACCTACTGTTATGTCAACATTCTGTGACTGATGCAATCTGTAAACTGCATTTGGCATTTTTTTGACAATTTGCGCTAATCAATGAGCAAATTGTTTGAATTTTTCTCGGTAATTTTGAATTTCATAAAATTTGACTTGTTATCGGATTCATATTGAATTGATTTGTTCATGTCTATGAACATTACTATTCCTGAAGTTTATAAATAAAATAAAAATCAATGAAAACATAAGATGAAGGAGCAATTTATTGTTTGGAAACTTGCAAACACATGGGACCCTTGTAAACAAATCTGTTGACTGGAAACATTGTGACATTTATTACTTTCTCTCAAGTTGGCACTTGACGTTTATGCCAACTGTACCGTATTTTCTGAATGTAGCTTTTCTGTAGAAGCCAGGTATTTTTTTTACTTCAGAAATTATTTTTTTGATCAATTTTGTATGCATCAAACACAATATTCCAATCCATTTAAAGGGATAATGAGTAGAGTTGAGCGAAACGGGTCGAAAAATTTCAAAAGTCGCCGACTTTTGGCAAAGTCGGGTTTCATGAAACGAAACCCGACCCTAGGATGAGGTCGGCCACGAGGTCGGCGACTTACGCGCCAAAGTCGCGTTTCAAAAGTTTGTTTTGCGCTCTTTTTCAGCCAATCAGGATCCACGGACACTGTGGGCAACGTGATGACATAGGCAGGGGTCACCACCATCTTTCAGAAGGGCATGCAAGTGATTGGCTTGCTTTGGTGGGCGTCACAGGGGGTATAAAAGGGCGTGCACGCTGACCGCCATCTTACTTCTGCCAATCTCAGTATAGGGAGAGGTTGCTGCTGATTCTGTAGGGAGAGCGTTAGGCAGTGAAGAAGACAAAAAAACCGCTTCTGCTGCTAGCGATTTGGCCTGCAAAACACACCAGTCACTGTGTGTGCAGTGCAAGGGGAGGCTATATAGTGGTGTATCAGTGGTGTTGGTTGTTGGGCTGCCTTCTAAGGCTTCCTGACATTCCTGCATTGCTGTTTACCCACTGCTCCGCAAACTGCTTTTTTAAAAGCAATCCCAATTTTTTTTTTTGTCCTGCTGAGAAGAAAAAAAAACTGCTTCTGCTGCTAGCGATTAGGCCTGCACAACACACCAGTCACTGTGTGTGCAGTGCAAGAGGAGGCTATATTGTGGTGTATCAGTGGTGTTGGTTGTTGGGCTGCCTTTTAAGGCTTCCTGACAGGCTGGCATTGCTGTTTACCCACTGCTCTGCAAACTGCTTTTTTAAAAGCAATCTAATCTCCCTTATCCTCTAGTCACTTTTGTCACAGCTGTGCCATTGAGCCTGTGACATAGCGCTCAGATATCAGTGGGCCTCACACAATCCAAAAGTGTCCAGTGTCCACAAGTGTCTGCAGAAATTCAAAATCTCCCTTATCCTCTCGTCACTTTTGTCACAGCTGTGCCATCGAGCCTGTGACATAGCGCTCAGATATCAGTGGCCCTCACACAATCCAAAAGTGTCCAGTGTCCACAAGTGTCTGCAGAAATTCAAAATCTCCCTTATCCTCTAGTCACTTTGGTCACAGCTGTGCCATCGAGCCTGTCACATAGCGCTCAGATATTCATTGGGCCTCACACAATCCAAAAGTGTCCAGTGTCCACAAGTGTGTGCAGAAATTCAAAATCTCCCTTATCCTCTAGTCACTTTTGTCACAGCTGTGCCATCGAGCCTGTCACATAGCGCTCAGATATTCATTGGGTCTCACACAATCCAAAAGTGTCCAGTGTCCACAAGTGTGTGCAGAAATTCAAAATCTCCCTTATCCTCTAGTCACTTTGGTCACAGCTGTGCCATCGAGCCTGTCACATAGCGCTCAGATATTCATTGGGCCTCACACAATCCAAAAGTGTCCAGTGTCCACAAGTGTGCGCAGAAATTCAAAATCTCCCTTATCCTCTAGTCACTTTGGTCACAGCTGTGCCATCGAGCCTGTCACATAGCGCTCAGATATTCATTGGGCCTCACACAATCCAAAAGTGTCCAGTGTCCACAAGTGTGTGCAGAAATTCAAAATCTCCCTTATCCTCTTGTCACTTTGGTCACAGCTGTGCCATCGAGCCTGTCACATAGCGCTCAGATATTCATTGGGTCTCACACAATCCAAAAGTGTCCAGTGTCCACAAGTGTGTGCAGAAATTCAAAATCTCCCTTATCCTCTCGTCACTTTTGTCACAGCTGTGCCATTGTGCCTGTGACATAACGCTCAGATATCAGTGGCCCTCACACAATCCAAAAGTGTCCAGTGTCCACAAGTGTCTGCAGAAATTCAAAATCTCCCTTATCCTCTCGTCACTTTTGTCACAGCTGTGCCATCGAGCCTGTAACATAGCGCTCAGATATCAGTGGGCCTCACACAATCCAAAAGTGTCCAGTGTCCACAAGTGTCTGCAGAAATTCAAAATCTCCCCTGTCCTATAGACACCTTTTATCTTGTTTTACATTACTATATAGTTTGTTGGATTTTGTCTACATTTCTACCAAAAATGAGGAAGGCTGGTGGAAGAGGCCGTGGAATTGGGCGAGGGTTGGCAGCTGGTAATGATGGTGTTGGTGGTGGATCTGATGGTAGTGGCAAGAGCAAAATAGGACTGAATGCAGGAGGTGTTGAGCCTGCGTCATCATCTGGCTACATAAGGCCTCGAACGCTTAGTTTTCTAGGAGTTGGCAAACCGCTTTTAAAGCCAGAGCATCAGGAAAAAGTTTTGTCTTACATTGCTGACTCAGCCTCCAGCTCTATCGCCTCCTCTTCTTCAGTTGTAAAAAGTAAAAGCACTGAGTCGTCATTGAAGGCTCATGTTCATGAACCACACCTTTCCTTGTGTCCTTCACCCCAACCAAGATTGAAGGATGACGCAGGCCATACTACTGATTACTCCATGGAGCTGTTTTCACATACCATGCCTGGATTATCAAGTCAAATGGTGAATTACCCAGGCCAAGATGAATCTGACATGGAGTGCACTGATGCACAGCCGCTGATGGATGATTCTGCTGGTACATTCACTCAGAGCACTACATTGTCCTCGCAGTGTACAGAGCCAGATTCTGACCCTGATGAGACTCAGGTGCCCCTTCCCGCACACTATACCACCATACACGGTGACACAGAGGAAGGTGCACATGACATAGAAGAGGAGGTGATGGATGACCCAGTTGTTGACCCAGATTGGCATCCATTGGGGGAAGAGGGTGCTGCTTCCAATAGCTCAGATGAGGAGCATCCACAGCAGACATCGACATCGCAACAGCTGTTATCTGGCAGGCCCAGAGCACTCCAAAGACAGGTTCCAAACATCAAAAGAGTTGCTGGACAGCTTGTCCAGAGGGTCAAAAGATCACAGCGTGCTAGGCCGCAAAATGTCTGCCAAAGTAGGAAGAGTGCAGTGTGGCACTTTTTTGACCAAAATCCTCATGATCAGGCCAAGGTTATCTGTAAGAAGTGCGCAAAGACCTTTAGCCGAGGGAAAAATCTGAAAAATTTGAATACCAGTTGCATGCTTAGACATTTAACCAGCATGCACTTGCAAGCGTGGACACAACACCAAACCTCAAGTGCCACATGTGCAACTGATCACAACGAAGGTAGTCAGCAACGCTACATTGTTTCCCCCACTGTAAGCCCACCGGTTAGCACAGCAGCAAATGTTGAGGTGTCGTTGCAAGACCACAGCAGTCAGGGAATCCCACTGTTATATCAATGAAAGACTGATTCTAGGCCATCAGAAAGAACACCAACTCCATCACCATCATCAACCCTCTCTCAGTCCGCCCTGTCCACCGCTACTTCCACCATATGCAGCTCTCAAGTCCAGCTCACCCTCCCAGACACTATGAGTAGGTCAAGAAAGTACTCAGTCTCTCATCCGCGTACACTGGGTTTGAACGCCCACATTGCCAAACTAATCTCGTTTGAGATGATGCCCTTTCGGTTGGTGGAAAGCACAGCTTTCCGCGAACTCATGGCCTATGCAGTACCACGCTATGACCTACCCAGTCGCCACTTCTTCTCTCGCAAAGCCATCCCAGCCCTCCACCATCATGTGAAAGACCGCATTGTCCATGCACTCAAGCAGTCAGTGAGCGGAAAGGTGCACCTCACAACTGATGCATGGTCCAGTCGGCATGGCCAGGGCCGTTACGTGTCCATCACTGCGCACTGGGTTAATGTGGTGGATGCAGGGTCCACAGGGAACAGCGGTGGTGGGACAGTGCTGCCTAGCCCACGGTATAGGAAACAGTTGGCTGTAGGCGTTCGACCCTCCTCCTCCTCCTCCTCCAGAAGCAAAAGCTCGTCCACAGAGCGCAGTCGTACGAGCACTCCATCTGCAGCTGCCACTGTTGCACACGATGTGTCCCCCTATCGAGCAGCTAGTGGAAAGCGTCAGCAGGCTGTGTTGCAGATGATGTGTTTGGGCAACAGACACACCGCCGAGGTGCTGGCCGAGTACTTGAAGCGACAAACTGAGTCATGGCTGGGCAGTGTACATCTTGAGGCAGGCAAGGTAGTTAGTGATAACGGCCGTAATTTTGTGGCAGCCATAGCCCTTTCAAAACTCAGCCATATACCTTGCTTGGCTCACACCTTGAACCTGGTGGTGCAGTGCTTCCTCAACAATTATCCGGAGTTAACAGCCCTGCTCCAGAAGGTGCGAAGACTGTGCGCGCACATCCGCCGGTCGCCTGTACACTCCGTTCGTATGCAGAAGCTGCAGCGATTGCTCCACCTTCCCAACCACCGCCTCATTATCGACATTGCAACAAGGTGGAACTCCACCCTGCACATGGTGGAGCGGCTGTGCGAGCAGAGGCAGGCCATAATGCATTTGTGGGAGGATACATGGCCAGGCACTTTGAGAGCAGACATGGAGTTGACAGGTGTGCAGTGGTCGAAGCTGAAAGACCTCTGTAAAGTCCTTCAGTGTTTTGAGGAATGCACACGGCTGGTAAGCGCAGACGACGCCATCCTAAGCATGAGCATCCCACTTATGCGTCTGCTCATGCAAACTTTGACGCACCTTAAGGAGCAGGCGTCTGCAGCCAATGTTGATGAGGAGGAAGAGGAGGAGGGAATCCTTGATGACATTCAGCCATTGTCTGCTCAGGGACCTCTCCTGGACGAGGTGGAGGAAGAGGAGGAGGAGGAGGAGGATGATGGGGATGATTACTTAGGGGAGGAGGATGCATCTCGTGGGGCAAGTGAAAATGTTGGCGTGGCAAGGTCTGGTACAGGGTTTGTGCGTGACTGGAGGGATGTGGATTTGCCAGAAAGTGCTCCTCCAACCAGCACTCGCAGTGCATCATTGACATCGGGAACATTGGCCCACATGTCAGATTATGCCTTGCAGATCCTAAAAAGGGACCCACGCATTGCCAAAATGATGAACGATGACGACTACTGGTTGGCCAGCATCCTGGATCCACGCTATAAAGGCAAATTACAAAACATCATGCCACAGGAGAACCTTGACCTAATATTGGCTAATAAACAAGCAACGCTGGTAAATCGGTTGCTTGAGGCATTCCCAGCACACAGCAGCGGTGATGGTTCTCACACGAGCCGTACGGGCCGGGGGCAGCTTGGCAGAGGTGTTCGTGGTGCACACAGCAGAAGTGGCGTTGGAGACAGGGGTTTCATGACAATGTTGTGGACTGATTTTTCAAGTACCGCTCACACAACTGGTAATACTGCATCGATGGAAAGTGACAGGAGACAGCAGTTGTCAACTATGGTTACAAACTACTTTTCCTCCCATATCGATGTTCTCCCACACAGGTCATTCCCCTTTGACTATTGGGCCGCTAAACTGGACACCTGGCCTGAATTGGCACAATATGCCTTACAGGAGCTCGCTTGCACAGCTGCAAGTGTGCTATCGGAAAGAGTCTTCAGTGCAGCTGGATCAATCCTGACAGAAAAAAGGACCTGTCTGTCAACCCAAAATGTGGATGATCTAACCTTCATTAAAATGAACCACGCATGGGTTTCCAAGGATTTTGTCCCACCTTCCCCTGATGACACATAGGGTGACAGAAAAATGGCTTGCTTTGGTCCACCTCTTCCTGGGACTTGACCTATTTCACCTTTTGCATCAGCTGAATGTCCAACATCAACATATGCCACTTTCTAAAACTCCCTAAACTGTGCTGCCTCCCCCCCCATGGCCGGGGTCACCACCTAGTGCACGACACCGTGCGAGTGCCGTTGCCCTGGACAGGTGGGTAGGCCGACTCTTGGGCGCGGGCAATGGCACAGGGTCCTTCATAGTGCAATCAAGTGTCTCTGACGGTGGTGGTGCACACCCGCCATCAGACACACCGCCGTACTATGAGGGGCCCAGTGCCAGTACCGACGCCCACGAGTGGGCCCCCCTTGCTTGGGCAGGGCCCCAGCATTTGCAATCTTTACCTCTCCCTGCTCCTCCGCTGTGTAGTCTGGGCCGTCAAATCCATACTGTGCCTGACACCGTCTGAGCCTGCCTCCTGATGTATAGACATATATTTGGAATGTGTACGCTATCCATACATGTTATCTGGGGATACGGTACCCTTTCTAACCTTTGTGCAATCACGTGCAATCCATACTGGGCCTAACACCGTCTGAGCCTGCCTCCTGATGTATAGACATATATTTTGAATGTGTACGCTATCCATACATGTTATCTGGGGATACGGTACCCTTTCTAACCTTTGTGCAATCACGTGCAATCCATACTGGGCCTAACACCGTCTGAGCCTGCCTCCTGATGTATAGACATATATTTTGAATGTGTACGCTATCCATACATGTTATCCGGGGAAACGGTACCCTTTCTAACCTTTGTGCAATCACGTGCAATCCATACTGGGCCTAACACCGTCTGAGCCTGCCTCCTGATGTATAGACATATATTTTGAATGTGTATGCTATCCATACATGTTATCTGGGGATACGGTACCCTTTCTAACCTTTGTGCAATCACGTGCAATCCATACTGGGCCTAACACCATCTGAGCCTGCCTCCTGATGTATAGACATATATTTTGAATGTGTACGCTATCCATACATGTTATCCGGGGAAACGGTACCCTTTCTAACCTTTGTGCAATCACGTGCAATCCATACTGGGCCTAACACCGTCTGAGCCTGCCTCCTGATGTATAGACATATATTTTGAATGTGTACGCTATCCATACATGTTATCTGGGGATACGGTACCCTTTCTCACCTTTGTGCAATCACGTGTAATCCATACTGGGCGTGGGAACGGCTGGCGAGCTGTTAAGCAAGCTACAGCACCTGTGGTTTGCACATGTAAGTTTTTCATTTTTTCAGTTATGACATTTAGGCCTAATTCCGGAACTGCGGTTGACCTGCACTTACTGGGAAATCATTGTTCGCGGGTAATAATTGTAATCAGTGATCCCCATCACTAACGTTGTTCAGCGGGTTATCTGCACCTGTAAGCGACAAACGCTGGCCTTTTCAGTGTAGCGCACATGCAGCCACGGACATGTAAGGGCATGACACACCAGTTATTGGCCAATCTCATGTGCCAGAGCCTCACGTGTCCCTCTAGTAAGCCGGACTCGGACCGCGGGGCATGACGGAGTCTCGTTCATTAACGGAATTAAGCTTGCAATGTGTGCATCTGTTCTGTAGCTGGCATGGTTGAGGTTTCCCAGGTGGAGTCGAATTTAACCGTAGGCTCCACTCCTGGTGGTGTCCTTCTGGACATTCTTTTAAGGTTCAGCTTTGCAACCATACTGCCCACGTAAAACAAACACTTTGCCTTCATGAACGCTGTTTGGAGGGTCATGACTCGTGGGAATAACGCCGCCCAATCAGTTAACCTGCTAGAGAGATCGTTCGTTGCTCCCAAGCATGACATCACACTCCCTAGGAAGAAGGCAATGCCACTGTGGCGACCGTACTCCTGGGGGCGACACAAGTGCACTGATGCCCAGCCACTGCTCGATGAATCTGCTGGTACATTGACCCAGACCACTACATTCCCCTCGCACGCTACACGACCTGAATCTGACCCTGATGAAACTCAGGTTACCCTTCCCATATACAGTTCCATCTTACACGGTGACAAAGAGGAAGCTGCAGATGAAAGTGCAGGTTCGGCCCACCCGCCATCAGACACACCACCGTACTATCAGGGGCCCTGTGCCAGTGCCGTCGCCAACGAGTGGGCCCCCCCTGCTTGCTCAGGATCACAGCACTTGCAAAGTTGAAATACTGTGCAGTGAGATGGAAGATGGGGACGACGAGGAGTCCAGACAAGTACAGGGATTCCCTAGCGAGGAGACTTATTTCATTGTTTTCAATGTTGGGACAGCAATTTTTGGGGAGCACTATACTCTGGAGAATGATAGATGGGGCCCACCATACACTGGAACATTCCAAAGGTGGACATCAGACACTGGAGCAGCATTTACAGGGCCCATTATACACTAGAGCATTAGAAATGGGGCCCATTATGTTTGGAGCATTATTTGGGCCCATAAGACAGTGGAGCTTCATCCATGGGGACCAACATATACTGTAGCATTATGTGGAGCTCATCATATACTGTTTCAAACATTATATGGGACCAATGATTCTGTATGGAGAAATAGATGGGCCTCGTCATGAAGTGTAAAAAGTGAGGTATTTTTCATTGTACTATACCGCTATTTCTCTGCCGTATTCGAGCATGATGAGTTGTGGTATGTGTTAAAGGGGCGCTCTTTCGCCCAGGGAACATGAAAACCTGCAGCCAGCCCTCCCCCCCACAACTTTAGCCAAATAACCCCCATTTTTCAGTGCGTAACTTGTATTATGAAGTTAATTAAGGTTGACAAGCTTAAGTAAGAAGAATTGATGCTTTTGGCATTCAAATGGGCACTGTAGGTGTGTTTCCTGTCCACCTCTCACTGCCGACTTTTATTCCCCATTGACTTACATTGGGTTTCGTGTTTCGGGACGACCCCGACTTTTCCCTATAATCGGACGATCTTGCTCGACCCGACTTTTGGAAAAGTCGGGTTTCACGAAACGAAACGCGACCCTAAAAAAACAAAAGTCGCTCAACTCTAATAATGAGGCATCAGCAAGAAAAATTAAAATATCAAACATTTAATTGAATAATATAATTAAAATTATTTACCAAGAAACTTTTGAACAACAAAGGGTATTTCATTAAAAGGTAGCAAAGGGGCATATAAGTTCATAAAAAATAAACTCAAAAGTTTACATACCCCGGCAGAATTTTTGTTTTCTTGGCCTTGATATGAATATGAATGATAACACCAAAACTTTTTCTCCTCTCATTGTTAGTGGTTGGTGAAGCCATTTATTGTCAAACTACTGTGTTTTCTCTTTTTATATCATGATGAAAACCTAAAGCATCCAAATGACCCTGATCAAAAGTTTACATACCCTGGTGATTTTGGCTTGATAACATGCACAGAAGTTGACACAAATGAGTTTGAATGGCTACTAAAAGTAGCATCCTCAACTGTGACCTGCTTGCTTGGAATCAGTGTGTGTCCATAAAAGCTCAGTGAGTTTCTGGGATCCAGACAGACTCTTGCATCATTTATCCAGCCACTGGCATTTCTGGATTGTGAGTCATGGGGAAAGCAAAAGAATTGTCATCGGGTCTATGGGAAAAGGTAGTTGAATGGTATAAAACAGGAAAGGGATAAACAAAGATATCCAAGGAATTAATAATGCCAGTCAGCAGCGTTCAAACTGCGATTAACAAATGGAAATTCATGGGCTCTGTAAAAAACAAAACTACGGTCAGATAGACCAACAAATATTTTAACCACAACTGCCAGGAAAATTGGTTGGGATGCAAAGAAAAACCCACAAATAACATCAGGTGAAATACTGGACTCTCTGAAAACTAGCAGTTTGGCTGTTTCAAGATGCATAATAAGGAGGCACTTGAAAAAAAATGGGCTGCATGGTCGAGTCACCCGAAGAAAGCCATTACTGCGCAAATGCCACAAAGTATCTCACCTACAATATGCAAAACAGCACAGAGACACCTCAAAACTTTTGGAACAATTTAATTTGCAGTGATGAGACCAAAATTGAACTTTTTGGCCACAACCATAAATGTTACATTGGAGAGAGGTCAACAAGGCTTATGATCAAAGGAAAACTATTCCTACTGTCAAGCACGGAGGTGGATCGCTGATGTTTTAGGAATGTGTGAGCTGCAAAGGCACAGGACACTTGGTCAGAGTTGAAGGAAAGATGAATGCAGCACATTATCAGCAAATACTGGAGGCAAATTTGCAATCATCAGCCTTGAAGCTGTGTATGGGATGTACTTGGATGTTCCAACATGACAACGATCCAAAACAAAAGGCCAAGTCGACCTGTTATTAGTTACAGCAGAACAAAGTGAAGGTTCAGAAGTGGCCATCTCAGTCTCCTGACCTCAATATCATTGAGCCACTCTGAGGAGATCTCAAGTGCGCAGTTCATGCTAGACAGCCCAGGAATTTACAGGAACTGGAGGATTTTTGCCAATAAGAGTGGGAAGCTTTACCATTTGAGAAAATAAAGAACCTCATCCACAACTACCACAAAAGACTTCAAGCTGTCATTGATGTTAGAAGGGGCAATACATAGTATTAAGAAATGAGGTATGTGAGCTTTTGAGCAGGGTAATTTGGATGTTTTGAGTTGTCATTATGAGTTAAAAAGAGACAAGACAGTAGTTTGAAAATAAATGGCTTCACCCAACCACTAGCCATTAGTGGAGAAAAAGGTTTGGTGTTATCATTCATATTCTCTGAAGAAAGGCTAGGAAATAAAAAATCCTGCCAAGGTATGAAAACTTTTGAGCACAACAGTATGAGTGGCCTTCTTAAAGATCCTTTTTTTACTATGCTCTACCTCTACAAAGAAAATGGATGCTAAAGCATAACAAAACTGGGAATAAGAGGAACAGTTGAAAAATAGCGGATTGGGATCTCATGCGCATGGCTGGATCTAGATTCCAATGGATGCTAAGGGATCTATGGGCCTATGTTGTACCCCTACACTACATGCCTTTGATTGCAAATAGAGGCTTAATAAGGCTTTTCTCTCACAGTTCTGTATAAAGTCTGCCATGTTCCACTGCATGCCATATAATGGTTGCATTATTTTTAGTGTAAAATACCATGCCGTACAAAGACACTATACTTCAGCAAATTGACTGCCTGATAAAGAACAGGAATGATTCCTTTTGTTGGTACACAGACTCTGTAAATATGGGTTTTCTGTGTGCACAATGCCAATAGGAGATGGTTTTTTTCTTACTGAAACAATAGATATTTCTATCTTGTCAGATGAAAAGGTCACGGTATGCATTTACTTCTCACATGGCAGTTAACATCATAAACCAGATACTGTACAATTAAAAAGTACATGAATATAGCCTTAAATCTCAGTCTCAGTGCTTCATTCTCCAAGTGGGAGGTGTGACTTAATCCAATGATGAAGGCTGGTATTTCTACAATCCCCTAAAGCTCTAATGCTTAGCATTCGACTGATACAAGGAATGTAGGTCAATGCCAGCTGTTTGCTGAAAATAGGTATTTACATTTTATCTCACTTTTAACACATTCCTCTTTGAATAACACATAAAGTGAAAATTGTATCCTCAGCCGATTACACAAGGAGTAGATTATAATTAAAATTAATAAATGGAGCAATGTAATACAGCCTTCTCTGGGAGACAGAATAGAATTAATGCACAGAACAAACTACAGACATTAAAAATACTGTGGTAACAATGGGATATACTGGAGATGAACTGAGCTAATATTTTGATCACTTTTAGATGTTTCAAATTTGTTACATATTTTACATAAAATATTTTTTTTTACCTCTATTTACATCTATATCCATGTCTCCTGTCCAGAGTTTAAAGTTGACGACAGGATGTAGCGGTTCCTGAAGATTTTCAGAACTTTTGAACTTCTGATAGGAGAAATAACTGCGATTGAGACCAATATAATCCACATTAGTGTTAAGAACTTTGACTTTGTTTTCAAGTAGTTAGAAGGATATTAGGAATCTATGGGATATCCATGGAAAAGAGTTGATGGTTTCACAACCGTCTTTTTTGGCTTTTTTGCTATTATGATCTTAAATAGAATAAGTCTTGTATATTGCAATCATTTAAAAAAAGGCTTATCACCAGGTCAAAAATGGCCAGTTTTTGCTCTCTTTTATTCCTCTGAATATTCAGTTTTTTTCTCTCTTTTTTTTTAAATCTGCCATATAGTTTTAATAATAGGTAATAATGCAACTCTAAAAAAATAAAAGTCCATCTCTAAAATGATATGGCAAATTAAAAAAATACTCTGGAGAGCAGGAGGAATAAAATCAGAGCAAAAACTGGCTACTTTAGATCTTATGATCTTAGATCTTCAAACATGACACTGAATAGCCTCGTATCATGTACACCACCTTGGGCTTTTTTCAACCATCAGTGTCTCCAGTATGTGTGGTGGCAATTTTCACATGTACTGGAGACACTTACACACACAGACCCATTCAAATCAAATCAACTAGGTAAGTTGGGAACTCCTTTCCACACTCCAACATCTGCACCCACACACAGGATAGTTCAGCATTGGACCAGAATGCGGCTCCATGCTTAGAGGGTAGCAGAGCACCTTTCGTGGGTCCTTGCTTCGTAACACGAGATGTGCTGGGAGGTGAGTAGAGTTGAGATTCAAATAAAAGATTGGGAAGGTTTAGAATTACAGTTCAGTCTGGAGTTCAGTTCAGATCAGTATGAGGAGAGGCTTAGAGTGGGCTGACAGGAGGTAAGCCTGAGGGGAGCTCAAGGCAGAGGAAGACAGTCAGTCAGGCGAGCCTGAGGACTGGTCTTAGTGGAACGAGCTCCCTAGGAAAGGAACAGAAGGAGAAAGATGTAGAACTGCAACCTAAGCTTTCATAAGAGAGAGAAGGAACAGTGCGGAAGGAAGGAGTAAGAGAACAGAGAGGAGTTGTGGGTTCGAAGAGGATCCCTGCCTATAGGTTCTCAGTGCAAGGCCAGGGCCCGGTCCCCGAGGTTGTATGGACACTTTTGGTTTTGCAGCAGACACCGGTGGAGTAGTTGGCTGTAAATGCACTACTCCCATCCAAGACTTGGGACACAACAACAACCGAATAGAGAGCCAGGACTCTGAGAGGAGTCCCCGATAGAGGCTACAGCTGTCTGTCATACAAGTAGAGTTGTTAGGAACATCTGACAGGAGGAACTTCAGAGTACCATGGTACTGGAGCTCTTCACACTAAAGGTGCAATAGAGGAGTCGTTCAGGAAAGGTACATGTTGGCGGAGTGTTGGAGAGGAGAAGCCTAACTTGCCCGGGAGGTTGATTGAGTCTCTGCCTCGGAGGACACGGCATGGAAGCGTTCGCCAGCACTGCTACATCCCATGCGCCGGACACTACCAAAGTGTCCCCACATCTACACTGCCCTGGGACAACAGCCCTGCCTGTGGAGGGCTATACCACCATTGCTGCATCCCACCATCTGTCCCAGAGGATCTGTCTGCAGCGTTGGCTTAACATCTCCCTTGCCGAACACCACAGGTGGCGTCACGAACTATTCAATTCCATTACACCATTACATTTCCCCATTACTTGGGCGCCCAGGGCCATGGACTGGGTCACAGCTGCCATGATACTTTCCCCCTGACACCGGCCCTGTACCGAGTACCCCACAGCCCTGGGAGGGCGACCCATAAACACCATAAAAAAATAAAAAACGAGGCAAAAAACAATGCTTTATCATCATACCATTGAACAAAAAGTGCAATGAAATGCAATCAAAATGATGGATGTAAATAAAAATGGTACCGCTGAAAACACCATCTTGTCCCGCAAAAAACAAGCTGCCATAAAACTCCATCAGCAAAATAAAAAAGGTATAGCTCTCAGACTAAAGCGATGGCAATGCCAAATTAATATTTTTTTTCTATAAAATAGTTGTTATTGTGTAAAAGTGCCAAAACATAAGAAATTATATAAATGAGGTATCGCTGTAATCGTACTGAACTGAAGAATAAAGCTGCCTTACCAACTTTACCACACGCGGAACAGTATAACATAAAAAAAAGAAAACAATTCCTGAATGACTAGTTTTTGTTCATTCTGTCTACCAAAAATCTGAATAGAAAGCAATCAAAAAATGCCATGTGCCTGAAAATGGCACCAATAAAAACATCAACTCATCTCGCAAAAAACAAACCCTCATATGACTCTTTCAGGCAAAATATGAAAAAAATTATATCTCTCAAAATATGGTGATGCAAAAACTGGTTTTCACAATAAATAGCCTCTTTTAGTGTGTGACAGCAGCCAAACATAAAAACCGATATAAATCTAGTATCGCTGTAATCGCATGAACCCAAAGAATAAAGTCACCTAATTACTTATACTGCACTAAGAATGGCGTAAAAAATAAATAAAACCAATTGTTCACATGCTGTTAATGTGATGTCACGGGTGACTGGATACTCCGCCTCCAGCAGGGCGAATTTCTATGACACCCCTGACCCTGGATACACCGCCTCCAGCAGGGCGAATTTAGACAATGAAACGTCCAGCCGGATACACCGCCTCCAGCAGGCGAATTTCAATAATTACACGTTTATCTGGTTACACCGCCTCCAGCAGGGTGAATTTACAGAGTTAAGGGAAACACCAGAGAAACCGATACAATGGAGGGTCCTGCAATAGGGAACGGGGACGTGGAGACCTCCTGCACTCCCCTGAGTCAGTGTCTCTACACTCCTGATGGTCCCTAGGCAGGTTCCGCACATGGCGACGAGCAGGATGCCTAAAAACCCTAGCTCGCCCTGCACCTATCCCTTTCTAATGAATTGGATGGTGCAGAAACTAATCCCACCACTGCACTAAAACACACATAAGGAATGTTACAAACAGGGAAAAACCACTTAGCTTTGCTCTGTTGCTATTGCTCCCAGCAACAGAGTCCAGCACCTGAGTGCAGCTTTCCTCCTGAATAGCTGCTACTTCACCAAAGCTTTGTCAGAACTGCAAGGAACTCCTCACTATTGCTCCTTCCACACCAGGATGCTGACTGAGCTTCAAAGAACTCTTCTCTAGCTCCTTCCTCCACCAAGGATGGTTGGATATGACCAATATCACCAACAGTGAGTGAGACCACCTGACTCTCATATATCGGCAAGAGCCAGAGCAATCACACCTGCTAGTGATTCCCATGTAATAATACTAGCCACCATGGGGCAAAATCTAGAACTAAAGACACCACTGTGTAATGACCCTAATGGCCACCGGGGGCAAAGCTAACTTTAAGCAAACAGCTTAAATGGAAAAAAAAAGGTTACATGTGCTTTTATCTGTCACAATCCAGCATGGATCATGACAGTACCCTCCCTCAATGAGGGGCCTCTGGACCCTCAAGACCGCTCCTCATCAGGGAACCACCTACAGAGGGGACGCCCAGATCCAGAGTTCACCCCAGCCATTACCTGAACTTCAGGTTCATGACAAATGAGCACCGTTGTTATTGGCAATGTATGTTCTGGAGGCACCACACATCTCCAAAGCGCCCACCTGGGGAAAGAGTTGTGTATGTGCATGTTTGGGGGTAAATCGAGCTGGCAAGTCTCCGCAACGCACTTCCACTGGATGTGTTTTGGTGGCCACCCATACATGCTCGTTCACACACAGGTCCGGACCTGAACTTTTATTGCCACACATTAGTTTGTCACAATTCAGTGAACTCTTACTGGAACTGACAACAGAGGCGTCCCCCTGTGTCACCACACTCACACCCCCGCAATTCACCAAGGGGCTCACCACCCTCCAACCCCTTCCACCATGACGTCTGTGCCTCCCAGGGTTGGCTAATGGCGAGGGTTGAGACTATCTCATCAGTAAATATCTGCAGCATTTGGGAAAAGGTCTGCATTGGGTCCATGACTCAGCAGAAAAATGTATGGTTGGTGATAATGTGATGTCATGGGTGACTGGATACTCCGCCTCCAGCAGGGTGAATTTATTTGACACCCGTGACCCTGGATACACCGCCTCCAGCAGGGTGAAATTAGACAATGAAACGTGCAGCCGGATACACCGCCTCTAGCAGGCGAATTTCAATAATTACACCTGTATCTGGATACACCGGCTATAGCAGGGCGAATTTACAGAGTTAAGGGAAACACCAGGGAAATCGATACAATGGAGGGCCTTGCAATAGGGAACAGGGACATGGAGACCTTCTGTACTCCCCTGAGTCAGTGTCTCTACACTCCTGAGGTCCCTAGGCAGGTTCCGCACCTGGCAACAAGCAGGATACCTAAAAACCCTAGCTCGCCCTGCACCAATCCCTTTCTAATGAATTGGACAGTGCAGAAACTAATCCCACCACTGCACTAAAACACACATAAGGAAAGTTACAAACAGGGAAAAACCACTTAGCTTTGCTCTGTTGCTATTGCTCCCAGAAACAGAGTCCAGCACCTGAGTGCAGCTTTCCTCCTGAATAGCTGCTACTTCACCAAAGCTTTGTCAGAGCTGCAAGGAACTCCTCACTGTTGCTCCTTCTACACCAGGACTCTGACTGACCTTCAAGGAACTCTTCTCTAGCTCCTTCCTCCACCAAGGATGGTTGGAAATGACCAACATCACCAACAATGAGTGAGACCACCTGTCTCACTCTCATTTATCGGCAAGAGCCAGAGCAATCACATCTGCTATTGATTCCCTTGTCATAATACTAGCCACCACCGGGGCAAAATCTAGAACTAAAGACACCATTGTGTAATGACCCTAATGGCCTCCGGGGGCAAAACTAACTTTAAGCAAACAGCATAAAGGGGAAGAAAAAAGGTTACATGTGCTTTTATCTGTCACAATCCAGCATGTATCGTGACAGTTAACTTTTTCATTCTGCTTCCCAAAGATAGCAGTAAGGCTCAGCGCACATTTATCCTGTGTTGTGCGTTGAGTGCTTACACTGAGGTTTCCGGTGGAAGATTACCTATAATGAGGCAGATAGAAGCATTGTGGTGCCATAGGACCTGTGATCCGGCAGTGTCCATTTTTTTAGGATTGCCGACGGCACTTTTATGCACTTCTGAAAAGAAACCACGGAATAGAGGCCAGACGGAGTTCAGAGTAACTCTGCTGCCTCATTATAGTGATTGGATCCAAAGGGGGTTTCATCTAAATCATGTCACTTAGAGATTTAGATGGAAACCCCAAAGTAAGTGGTCAGCGTAGTGCGCCGGATAAATGTGATCCCAAACATTATGTAAATGTTCTCATAAAAGCTTCCACTCATTCCACAAAAAAAGCAAGTCCCCACTCAGCTCTGTCATCTGTTAACAGGAATATAGGTGGCTTCCTCGTTACTGGTAGCACAAAGACTCAGGAAAAGCAAAATGGCTCCTCATCCACTAAAAGAAATTCAGCAAATTCTTCGATCCCAAATCCAAATGCCCCCCTCCCTTCTGAGCCCCAGTGTGCCTAAACCACATTTAGATCCCACATGTTTGGAATTTCTGTAGTGATGAGAGCCCACCTAATTTACAGGTGCGTGTCTCCAGAAGCATAATGTACTGTCACTACAGTAGGAGTTTGCAATTTTTACTCAGCAAATCCACTGCTGCCTGTTTCAGGAAAACACCCATGGAGTCAAAATCATCACTACATCTGTAGCTAAATTCCCAAAGAGTTATAATTTCCAAAATGGGGTCACTTGAGGGGTGATTCTGCAGCACGGTGGCTCAGTGGATAGCACTGCAAGGCTGCAGTGCTGGACTCCTGGGTAGAGTTGAGCGATACCAGCCGATACTTGAAAATATCGGATCGGAATGGATCGGCCGATCTTTAAAAAAAGTATCGGTATCGCCGATTCCGATACCGGGAACCAATGCAAGTCAATGGGGCCAAAATATCGGAATTAAAAAAAACCCTTTCTTTCCTTGTAGGTTAATTCTACATGAAGAAAAACAACTAAGAATAATGTAGAATGTATTGTGGGAGGTGGAGGAGACATTAAAGCCATAGAGGTTTAGCCCAATCAAATGGAATAGCAGGAATTAAACTTTTTTTTTTAAAGATGTTAGGAGTTACAAAGATATTGACTATGTTAGCCTCATTTATATTTTGCCAGACATGTATGTCTTCTTCTTCTACTTCCTTTTTTTACATTCTTCTTCTTCTTCTTCTTCTACTTCCTTTTTTTACATTCTTCTTCTTCTTCTTCTACTTCCTTTTTTTACATTCTTCTTCTTCTTCTTCTACTTCCTTTTTTTACATTCTTCTTCTTATTCCTTTTTTTACATTCTTCTTCTTCTTCTACTTCCTTTTTTTACATTCTTCTTCTTCTTCTTCTACTTCCTTTTTTTACATTCTTCTTCTTCTTCTTCTACTTCCTTTTTTTACATTCTTCTTCTTCTTCTTCTACTTCCTTTTTTTACATTCTTCTTCTTATTCCTTTTTTTACATTCTTCTTCTTCTTCTTCTACTTCCTTTTTTTACATTCTTCTTCTTCTTCTTCTTCCTTTTCTTACATTCTTCATATTCTTCTTATTCAACAATTATTATTCTACATATTCAGCTTCTTCATCTTCTTCCTATTCTTCTTCATCATATTCTTGTTTGTGTCAGGCATTCCTGTAGTTGTTATCTAGAAAAGTTAGAAGTTTACACCTTCCGTTCTGCCTGTCACAAAAGATTTACAACAGGATTTGTCCGCGTTCAGTTTGGCCTGCAGAAGCAGGCCTTTTCCAGGGGCACCACGAGGAGGAACGGACTCACCCCCATACACTACTTAGTCTTCTTCTGCTTATAAATAAGATAATATCATTTGCTCAGAGTATTAGTCTTATGCTTAATGTTCTTCTGCTTTGTTTTTTTTATGCTTCTTTGTCTTCTCTCTCTTGTTGTTCTGCATCTTGGTGGTTGTCTTCCTGTTCTTTGTCCTCTTGAACCAGCTGACGGTACTGGCACCCGGAGGGGCAGCAGAAGGAACAAGAGCCAATGGCACTACCGAGGACCAGCTGACGGTGCTGGAACCCGGTTACTAAGCAGGAGGTACCTGTGCTACAAAGCACTACCAAGGACCAGCAGACGTTGCCGGAACTCGGATACCGAGATGGAGGCACCTAGGCCAAAGGCTCTGACGAGAACCAGCTGACGGTGCTGGAACCCGGAGGGGTAGCATAAGCTGCAAGAGCAAATGGAAATAGCGAGGACCAGCTGACAGTGCTGGCACCCGGAGGGGCAGCAGAAGGAATAAGAGCCAATGGCACAACCGAGGACCAGCTGACGGTGCTGGAACCCGGTTACTAAGCAGGAGGTACCTGTGCTACAAAGCACTACCAAGGACCAGCAGACGTTGCCGGAACTCGGATACCGAGATGGAGGCACCTAGGCCAAAGGCTCTGACGAGAACCAGCTGACGGTGCTGGAACCCGGAGGGGTAGCATAAGCTGCAAGAGCAAATGGAAATAGCGAGGACCAGCTGACAGTGCTGGCACCCGGAGGGGCAGCAGAAGGAATAAGAGCCAATGGCACAACCGAGGACCAGCTGACGGTGCTGGAACCCGGTTACTAAGCAGGAGGTACCTGTGCTACAAAGCACTACCAAGGACCAGCAGACGTTGCCGGAACTCGGATACCGAGATGGAGGCACCTAGGCCAAAGGCTCTGACGAGAACCAGCTGACGGTGCTGGAACCCGGAGGGGTAGCATAAGCTGCAAGAGCAAATGGAAATAGCGAGGACCAGCTGACAGTGCTGGCACCCGGAGGGGCAGCAGAAGGAATAAGAGCCAATGGCACAACCGAGGACCAGCTGACGGTGCTGGAACCCGGTTACTAAGCAGGAGGTACCTGTGCTACAAAGCACTACCAAGGACCAGCAGACGTTGCCGGAACTCGGATACCGAGATGGAGGCACCTAGGCCAAAGGCTCTGACGAGAACCAGCTGACAGTGCTGGAACCCGGAGGGGTAGCATAAGCTGCAAGAGCAAATGGAAATAGCGAGGACCAGCTGACAGTGCTGGCACCCGGAGGGGCAGCAGAAGGAATAAGAGCCAATGGCACAACCGAGGACCAGCTGACGGTGCTGGAACCCGGTTACTAAGCAGGAGGTACCTGTGCTACAAAGCACTACCAAGGACCAGCAGACGTTGCCGGAACTCGGATACCGAGATGGAGGCACCTAGGCCAAAGGCTCTGATGAGAACCAGCTGACGGTGCTGGAACCCGGAGGGGTATCAGAAGTTACCCCTGAAAAGCAAAGTTGGCATGCCGCAAGCTGGCCGCAGTTACCGAATCACACAGTCCTACAGGGGGTGCTTGTCCTACTGGCACTATGGAACAAACCTTTCTTACCAGAACCCGCAGTCCACATAGGAAGCACCTAAACTGCTGGCACCCTAGCCTCGGCTAACCCAACCGCAACACGACATGGCAACTTGGGGTGGCAAACTGACATTGACACTTCCCGGAAACAGCAGGCAGGGCTGGAACCAAGCTGGGCAGGAGGGAGTACCCGTGCCAAAGTCAGTTATGAGCAGCAACTGGCGATGTTGGAGCCCAGGACAAGCACTTAGCAGGCTGAGGCCTGATGTGCTGTCAATTGGGAGGCAGCAGGACAGATTGCCATCAAAACAGCAGGGGAACAGCTGACGTTACTGAACCCCACAAACACAGGAGCTAGTGTTTTACTCTGTGAAGACGGCACTTCCGAGCAACAACTGGCTGTGTTGAAGCCCAGGGACAAGCACGGAGCAGGCTTAGGCTGCATTGAAGAAATTTTAAGATCGGTTGTAGACTACTAATTTGAACCAAGCTCCACTTAGGCCTGTGGCTTCACTGATTTTCGTATTTCCCCTGTCCTCCAACCCCGCCAGTTACAGCTCCGAAGTGGCGTCTGCACAATCCACACTTGTTCCTGTGTTACAGGTGTTCAGTCCGGTCAGTTAATCCCCTGATGTGTGTCCGGCAATGTCGCCTGCTCTGTCCACATTCCGATAATGGGAATGTGGACAGAGCAGGCGACATTGCCGGACACACATCAGGGGATTAACTGACCGGACTGAACACCTGTAACACAGGAACAAGTGTGGATTGTGCAGACGCCACTTCGGAGCTGTAACTGGCGGGGTTGGAGGACAGGGGAAATACGAGAGACAGTGTAGCCACAGGCCTAATTGGAGCACGGTTAAAAATCAGTAGTGGTACGACTGTGTAGGCAGCAGGAGACTTTGCCATCCACACAGCAGGGGATCAGCTGACATTACTGAACCCCACTGAGACACGGGAGCAAGTGTCTCTTTCCGTGTGGACGGCACTTCCGAACTACAACTGGCTGTGTTGAAGCCCAGGAAATAGGAGGGTGTAGGCAGAGGCCTACTGTATTTTGAATGAGTTTACAGCAGGAGAGACTGCCATCCACACAGCAGGGGATCAGCTGACGTTACTGAACCCCACTGAGACACGGGAGCAAGTATCTCTTTCCGTGTGGACGGCACTTCTGAACTACAACTGGCTGTGTTGAAGCCCAGGAAATAGGAGGGTGTAGGCAGAGGCCTACTGTATTTTGAATGAGTTTACAGCAGGAGAGACTGCCATCCACACAGCAGGGGATCAGCTGACGTTACTGAACCCCACTGAGACACGGGAGCAAGTGTCTCTTTCCGTGTGGACGGCACTTCCGAACTACAACTGGCTGTGTTGAAGCCCAGGAAATAGGAGGGTGTAGGCAGAGGCCTACTGTATTTTGAATGAGGTGACAGCAGGAGAGACTGCCATCCACACAGCAGGGGATCAGCTGACATTACTGAACCCCACTGAGACACGGGAGCAAGTATCTCTTTCCGTGTGGACGGCACTTCCGAACTACAACTGGCTGTGTTGAAGCCCAGGAAATAGGAGGGTGTAGGCAGAGGCCTACTGAATTTTGAATGAGTTTACAGCAGGAGAGACTGCCATCCACACAGCAGGGGATCAGCTGACGTTACTGAACCCCACTGAGACACGGGAGCAAGTGTCTCTTTCCGTGTGGACGGCACTTCCGAACTACAACTGGCTGTGTTGAAGCCCAGGAAATAGGAGGGTGTAGGCAGAGGCCTACTGAATTTTGAATGAGTTTACAGCAGGAGAGACTGCCATCCACACAGCAGGGGATCAGCTGACGTTACTGAACCCCACTGAGACACGGGAGCAAGTGTCTCTTTCCGTGTGGACGGCACTTCCGAACTACAACTGGCTGTGTTGAAGCCCAGGAAATAGGAGGGTGTAGGCAGAGGCCTACTGAATTTTGAATGAGGTGACAGCAGGAGAGACTGCCATCCACACAGCAGGGGATCAGCTGACGTTACTGAACCCCACTGAGACACGGGAGCAAGTATCTCTTTCCGTGTGGACGGCACTTCCGAACTACAACTGGCTGTGTTGAAGCCCAGGAAATAGGAGGGTGTAGGCAGAGGCCTACTGTATTTTGAATGAGTTTACAGCAGGAGAGACTGCCATCCACACAGCAGGGGATCAGCTGACGTTACTGAACCCCACTGAGACACGGGAGCAAGTATCTCTTTCCGTGTGGACGGCACTTCCGAACTACAACTGGCTGTGTTGAAGCCCAGGAAATAGGAGGGTGTAGGCAGAGGCCTACTGTATTTTGAATGAGTTTACAGCAGGAGAGACTGCCATCCACACAGCAGGGGATCAGCTGACGTTACTGAACCCCACTGAGACACGGGAGCAAGTGTCTCTTTCCGTGTGGACAGCACTTCCGAACTACAACTGGCTGTGTTGAAGCCCAGGAAATAGGAGGGTGCAGGCAGAGGCCTACTGTATTTTGAATGAGGTGACAGCAGGAGAGACTGCCATCCACACAGCAGGGGATCAGCTGACATTACTGAACCCCACTGAGACACGGGAGCAAGTATCTCTTTCCGTGTGGACGGCACTTCCGAACTACAACTGGCTGTGTTGAAGCCCAGGAAATAGGAGGGTGTAGGCAGAGGCCTACTGAATTTTGAATGAGTTTACAGCAGGAGAGACTGCCATCCACACAGCAGGGGATCAGCTGACGTTACTGAACCCCACTGAGACACGGGAGCAAGTGTCTCTTTCCATGTGGACGGCACTTCCGAACTACAACTGGCTGTGTTGAAGCCCAGGAAATAGGAGGGTGTAGGCAGAGGCCTACTGAATTTTGAATGAGGTGACAGCAGGAGAGACTGCCATCCACACAGCAGGGGATCAGCTGACGTTACTGAACCCCACTGAGACACGGGAGCAAGTATCTCTTTCCGTGTGGACGGCACTTCCGAACTACAACTGGCTGTGTTGAAGCCCAGGAAATAGGAGGGTGTAGGCAGAGGCCTACTGTATTTTGAATGAGTTTACAGCAGGAGAGACTGCCATCCACACAGCAGGGGATCAGCTGACGTTACTGAACCCCACTGAGACACGGGAGCAAGTGTCTCTTTCCGTGTGGACGGCACTTCCGAACTACAACTGGCTGTGTTGAAGCCCAGGAAATAGGAGGGTGTAGGCAGAGGCCTACTGTATTTTGAATGAGTTTACAGCAGGAGAGACTGCCATCCACACAGCAGGGGATCAGCTGACGTTACTGAACCCCACTGAGACACGGGAGCAAGTATCTCTTTCCGTGTGGACGGCACTTCCGAACTACAACTGGCTGTGTTGAAGCCCAGGAAATAGGAGGGTGTAGGCAGAGGCCTACTGTCTTTGTAATGCGGAGACAGCAGGAGAGACTGCCATCTCCACAGCAGGGGAACAGCTGGCAGTGCTGAACCCCACTAACACTTGAACGAATGTGTTTGGCTCTGTGGAGACGACACTTCTGAACACCAACTGACGTTGTTGGAGCCCAGGATTAGGCAAGGAGCAGGCTGGGGCCTACTGGATTTTGGCAGGTGAATGCAGCAGGAGACTTGCCATCACCACAGCAGGGGAACAGCTGGCAGTGCTGAACCCCACTAACACTTGAACGAATGTGTTTGGCTCTGTGGAGACGACACTTCTGAACACCAACTGACGTTGTTGGAGCCCAGGATTAGGCGAGGAGCAGGCTGGGGCCTACTGGATTTTGGCAGGTGAATGCAGCAGGAGACTTGCCATCTCCACAGCAGGGGAACAGCTGGCAGTGCTGAACCCCACTAACACTTGAACGAATGTGTTTGGCTCTGTGGAGACGACACTTCTGAACACCAACTGACGTTGTTGGAGCCCAGGATTAGGCGAGGAGCAGGCTGGGGCCTACTGGATTTTGGCAGGTGAATGCAGCAGGAGACTTGCCATCTCCACAGCAGGGGAACAGCTGGCAGTGCTGAACCCCACTAACACTTGAACGAATGTGTTTGGCTCTGTGGAGACGACACTTCTGAACACCAACTGACGTTGTTGGAGCCCAGGATTAGGCGTGGAGCAGGCTGGGGCCTACTGGATTTTGGCAGGTGAATGCAGCAGGAGACTTGCCATCTCCACAGCAGGGGAACAGCTGGCAGTGCTGAACCCCACTAACACTTGAACGAATGTGTTTGGCTCTGTGGAGACGACACTTCTGAACACCAACTGACGCTGTTGGAGCCCAGGATTAGGCGAGGAGCAGGCTGGGGCCTACTGGATTTTGGCAGGTGAATGCAGCAGGAGACTTGCCATCTCCACAGCAGGGGAACAGCTGGCAGTGCTGAACCCCACTAACACTTGAACGAATGTGTTTGGCTCTGTGGAGACGACACTTCTGAACACCAACTGACGTTGTTGGAGCCCAGGATTAGGCGAGGAGCAGGCTGGGGCCTACTGGATTTTGGCAGGTGAATGCAGCAGGAGACTTGCCATCTCCACAGCAGGGGAACAGCTGGCAGTGCTGAACCCCACTAACACTTGAACGAATGTGTTTGGCTCTGTGGAGACGACACTTCTGAACACCAACTGACGTTGTTGGAGCCCAGGATTAGGCGTGGAGCAGGCTGGGGCCTACTGGATTTTGGCAGGTGAATGCAGCAGGAGACTTGCCATCTCCACAGCAGGGGAACAGCTGGCAGTGCTGAACCCCACTAACACTTGAACGAATGTGTTTGGCTCTGTGGAGACGACACTTCTGAACACCAACTGACGCTGTTGGAGCCCAGGATTAGGCGAGGAGCAGGCTGGGGCCTACTGGATTTTGGCAGGTGAATGCAGCAGGAGACTTGCCATCTCCACAGCAGGGGAACAGCTGGCAGTGCTGAACCCCACTAACACTTGAACGAATGTGTTTGGCTCTGTGGAGATGACACTTCTGAACACCAACTGACGTTGTTGGAGCCCAGGATTAGGCGAGGAGCAGGCTGGGGCCTACTGGATTTTGGCAGGTGAATGCAGCAGGAGACTTGCCATCTCCACAGCAGGGGAACAGCTGGCAGTGCTGAACCCCACTAACACTTGAATGAATGTGTTTGGCTCTGTGGAGACGACACTTCTGAACACCAACTGACGCTGTTGGAGCCCAGGATTACGCATGCCGCATGCAGAGGCCAATGGGCATCGGTTTTTATGGAGGTTGTGGACTACTACTGATTCTAACCATGCTCCACTTAGGCCTCTGGCTCCACTGTCTCTACTATTTACCCTGGCCTCCAACCCCGCCAGCTACATCTCTGAAGTGGCGTCAGCACAATCTACACTTGTTCCTGTGTTACTGGTGCTCAGTCCCATCAGTTGATCCCCTGATGTTTGTCCGGCAAGTTCGCCAGCTCTGTCCTCATTCCCACTACTGGTTATGGGAATGTGGACAGAGCAGGAGACCTTGCCGGACACACATCAGGGGATAAACTGATGGGACTGAGCCACAGGAACACAGGAACAAGTGTAGATTGTGCTGACGCCACTTCAGAGATGTAGATGGCGGGGTTGGAGGTCAGGGGAAATAGTAGAGACAGTGGAGCCAGAGACCTAAGTTGGGCACGGTTACAAATCAGTAGTGGTTTGAATGTTGATGGAGCTGGTGACTCTGCCGTCCACACAGCAGGGGATCAGCTGGCATTACTGAACCCCAGTAACACAGGAGCTAGTGTGTTTCTCTGTGCAGACGACACATCTGAGCGACAACTGGCTGTGTTGAAGCACAGGGATTATAGTTCAGGTGGTAGAAAAATGAACACACCAGCAGACCTGGATACAGTTGCCAACCACTAATTTAGTCTGTAAGAGGAATGGCAAAGTCTTTGGAGATCCAGGCCTTGTTCATTTTCAGAAAAGTCAGCCGGTCAACATTATCGGAAGATAGTCGCGTGCGACGGTCTGTTAGTACACCACCTGCGGCACTAAAGACACGTTCCGATAATACACTGGCAGCAGGGCAAGCCAGCACCTCCAATGCATACTGGCTAAGCTCTGGCCATGTATCCAGCTTAGAGACCCAAAACTTGAAGGGGGAAGAGCCATCTGGGAGTACAGCGACAGGGCAAGACATGTAGTCTGACACCATCTGACGGAAGCGTTGCCTCCTGCTGACTTGAGGCGTCGCTGATGGTGTAGACAATTGTGGTGGACACACAAAACTTTGCCACATTTGGGCCATAGTGGTCTTGCCTTGTGCTGCGGCACTGCCTCTGCTCCCTCTTTGTGCAGAGTTTCCTCCACTGCCTCGACGCACAGAGCTGCTTTGTAAAGCACTAGCAACAATGCTGTCGGGTGGAATGGAAAACATTATGGACTGCACCAGTGACTCTTCGTACTCCCGCATTTTACGCTCCCGGTTCAACGTTGGTATGAGCCTTTGTACGCTGTCCCGGTAGCGAGGATCTAGGAGGGTGTACACCCAATAATCAGCCGAGACGAGAATATGGGCGATGCGGCGGTCGTTTCTCAGGCACTGCAGCATGAAATCAACCATGTGCTGCAGACTCCCAACTGCCAAAGAACCGCTGTCCCCTGTTTGAGGCGTGACCTCGACCTGCTCTGCATCACCCCACCCTCGCTGTACATACTGAGTAGAGGTTTGTGTACCTCCCTCCTCTGGAGAGATGTCTTCCTCCTCCATCGACTCCTCCTCATCCTCCTCACAAAGTGTCCCCTGCCTAGGCCTTTGTGAGGAAACACGTAGCGCAGACTGTCCAGAAGCAGATGGCATTTGGGACTCCTCATCCTCCACCTCTTCTGAAACCTCATCCCTTAGTGCTTGCAGTGTTTGTTGAAGCAGGCAGATAAGGGGGACAGTCATGCTGACTAGTGCATCGTCTGCACTCGCCATCCGCGTGGATTCATCGAAGGCAGATGTCCTTCATAGAGGCCCACTCAATGGTGCTGAAGTGTGAACGGCGCACAGTGCGACTTGTTTGCGCCTGATGCAGCTGGTACTCCATGACTGCTGCCTGCTGCTCACACAACCGCTCCAACATATGTAACGTTGAATTCCACCGGGTGGGTAGGTCACATATGATGCGATGTTCCGGAAGGCCAAATCGTCGCTGCAGAGCAGCGAGGCGCGATCTTGCCGTGCTGGAACGTCGCAAGTGAGCGCACTCTATGCGGACCTTGTGCAACAGTGCATCAAGATCCGGATAGTCCCTCAGAAAGCTCTGCACGACCAAGTTAAGAACATGTGCCAGACATGGGATGTGTGTGAGGTTGCCTAGGCCAAGAGCTGCCACCAGATTTCGGCCATTGTCACACACTACCAAGCCCGGCTGGAGATTCGCTGGCCCAAACCACACATCGCTCTCCAGCTTGATAGCATTCCAGAGCTCCTGCGCTGTGTGGCTTCGATTCCCCAAAGAAATTAATTTGAGTACAGCCTGTTGACGTTTGGCCACGGCTGTGCTCATATCGGTCGTAACAGGCTCCTGCTCTGCTGTTTCTGAGGAACTTGAGTAGGAGGAGGAGTCTATGTGTACAGACTGGAGTCCTGCAATCCGTGGCGTTGGAAGAACACGTACAGCGCCACTCTCCAGATCCGTACCCGGCTCCACAACATTGACCCAGTGGGCAGTGAGGGAAAGGTATCGTCCCTGTCCATGGTTACTGGTCCACGCATCGGTGGTCAGGTGGACCTTGCTACTAACGGCGTTTAGTAGCGCATGTTTTATTTTGCCCTCAACATGTTTCTGCAGGGCAGGGACGGCTCGCCTGCTGAAATAAAAGCGGCTGGGCACGTTGTATTGGGGGACTGCCAATGCCATTAAGTCCCGGAAGGTGTCAGTGTCCACCAGCCTGAATGACAGCATTTCAACTGCCAGAAGTTTGGCAATGCCAGCATTCAGAGACTGTGCTCGGGGATGGTTTGCCGAGTAAGGGCGCCTTTTATCCCATGCCTGTGCTACCGATGGCTGTGATGGATGGGAACGTGCTGTTATGGGTGGAATCTGACAGGGTCTCCGGACAACAGTGGCAGAGGTTCTTCCTTGGCGATCCTGTGAGGAAGCCGAACCAGCAGTGTGTGAGCTGGAGGAAGAGGGCCCAACACGAACTGAAGAGGTGGTAGGTGGTGCTGTACGTTGGCCTACGTCTTCAGGGTGTCTCTGCAACTCCAACTCGTGCTTGGTGCGCACATGTTTCCACATATTTGTGGTATTGAGGTTGCTGACATTTCTCCCTCTTTTGACTCTCTGATGACACAGCTTGCATTTGACAAAGCAAATGTCATCTGCAACTGTGTCAAAAAAGGACCACGCACTGCAACTCTTGTGAGCGCCCGGTTTGCCTTTGGAAGGAGGAATGCTCCTAACGGGTGCCGAAGTGGAGGGTACAGGCAACCAAGTCTTCCCCCTCCCTCTGCCTCCTGTTTTGGCCGGTAGGGGAATATCTTCCTCCGAGCTGCTCCCACCACCTTCCTGTTGCTCACGCCATGATGGGTCAAGGACCTCATCATCTTCCCTCCCCTCTTCAAACAGCTGCTTCTCCGGGGTTGTCTCGCCAGCACCGTACGCACCAGAAAGTGGCAACTGAGTCTCGTCATCATCTGATGCGTACTGAGGTGTGCTGACCATAGGCACTGGCCCACTCGCCTCTTCAGATTCAGAGGGACAAAGAAGTTGCGCATCACTGCATACTCCCTCTTCTTCACATTCAGGAATGCTGCTTGGCTGGCCCCCTCTTTCCAAGCCAACAGATTCCGAGAACAGAAGTAGAGACTGTGATGGCTCCTGTCCATGTCTCTCTGACTGCCTGGGCACTTTGGCAGGTGGTGAAGAGACAGATGGTTGCTCTTCGGTGCTCTGACCCTGAGAGGATGCGGAAGTAATTGAAGTCGATGCGTTAGCTGCCATCCATCCGACAACGGCTTCAATTTGTTCCTCCCGCAGCAGTGGGGTACGTTGAGGTCCTACAAAGCTGCGCATAAAGGACTGTTGCCTGCTAAAACTGGGGGATGCTGATCCACTGGTGCCCGCAGCAGGCCCAGAATCCCCACGTCCTCTACCTGTAGAATCCCCACGTCCTCTCCCTGCAGAATCCCCACGTCCTCTCCCTGCTGAAACTCCACGCCCACGCCCACGCCCCCGCGCCTTACTCCCTGCCTTCTTCATCTTGCAAGACTGCTTAAGATAGGCAAAAAAGTACAAAGGGGGGCCTTAGTGTGCTTATTCCTGAACAGCTGGTTACAGGTACAAGAAACACTAATTTTATGAAGTGTGTGTGTGTGGACTAGACTTTAATAGGAGCTGATGTGGCCTACACAAGTTCAAAATGTAGTGTTTGGTGAACTTTTTATGTGGTTTCTTTGTTTGAAACAAACTCAAAGTATGAGAACAAAGAATTGAAACTGATAGTATCACCAACTTTTTGGAGCTATTACAATGCAGGCAGGTAACCTACAATGCAAAAGATGAGGCTCCAAAAAAATTGGGTAATACTAATCTGGCTGCGCCGGCAGGGCACAAGCCAGAAAAAAAGGCTCCTCTATCTACTCCTATATAGTGTTTGCAACCAACCAATGTTGATGGATACGGATGGATGCACACTAATAGGAGAAGAAAAAATGAGCTGCACTCAGAGACAAATATGTGTGAGGCAGTGACGCACGTTGAGCGTCCTACAACCAGACGTAGCTGCAGGACACTCTACTCAGCGTGAGCTGCACTCACACACAGTCAGAGACCTCTCAGACAGCCGTCAACAGTGCAGCTAAGTGGGCACTGGCACTGACAGGCTGCAGAAAGGCTCCGCTGTGTACTCCTATATAGTGTTTGCAACCACCGTAGATGGAGACGGATGGATGCACAATAATAGAAGAAAAAATGAGCTGCACTCAAATAAAAATATGTGTGAGGCAGTGACGCACGCTGAGCGTCCTACAGCCAGACGTAGCTGCAGGACACACTACTCAGCGTGAGCTGCACTCACACACAGTCAGAGACCTCTCAGACAGCCGTGAACAGTGCAGCAAAGTGGACACTAGCACTGAAAGGCTGCAGAAAGGCTCCGCTGTCTACTACTAGTGTTTGCAACCAACGTATATGGATACGGATGGAAGCACACTAGATTGAAATTATTTAAAAAATGCAGCTCAAAAAATAAAAGATGTATGAGGCAGCAGTGATCACACTGGGTGGCCTACAGCCTGACGTGGCTGCAGGACCCACTCCACAGCGTGAGCTGCACTCACACAGCCCTTGCAGACAGCTGTGAACACTGCTGCTAGGGCAAAGAAGGCTACAGTGGTGGTTTATGTAGCCTGGGTAAAGCACTAGATGTTTGGTGGAATCGCTATTTCTAACTGTCCCTCACAGTCTTCTACAGCAGCCTGTCCCTAACTGAATTCACAGCAGAGTGACCAGAAATGGCGGCTGCGGTGGCTTTTATAGTGCATCATGACATCATTTCGGCAGCCAATCACAGCCATGCCAATAGTTAACATGCCTACATGCCTAACAGGATGTGCCCACACTTCGGAGGATTCCCATTGGCTTAATTAAAGCAAGCAGGCTCATAGCATGATGGGAACTTCCTATTCCGATTCCGATCCCGGAATCCGATATGAAAAAAGTATCGGAATTAAGTATCGGAATTCCGATACCGCTAATATCGGCCGATACCCGATACTTGCGGTATCGGAATGCTCAACACTACTCCTGGGTTCAAATCCCACCAAGGTCAACATCTGCAACGAGTTTGTATGTTCTCCCCGTGCTTGCGTGGGTTTCCTCCCACATTCCAAAGACATACTGATAGGGAATTTAGATTGTGAGCCCCATCGGGGACAGTGATGATAATGTGTGCAAACTGTAAAGCGCTGCGGAATATGTTAGCGCTATATAAAAATAAAGATTATTATATAAAAATAAAGATTATTTATTATTATTTTCTAGCACTTAGGGGCTTTTTATATGGAGTCCGCAAACTAGTCTAGGAAAATCTGCATTGCAGGAGGCAAATAGCGCTCTGTCCCTTCCGAGTCACTCCGTATGGCAAAGTAGTTTTGTACAGCCACATATTGGGTAATTCTACATTCAGCAGAAATTCTGTTACCATTTTTACCCATTTCCCAGTGTGAAAATGTAAAACTTGGGGTTAACACACAATCTTGGAGGTAAAAATGTAAATTATTTTTTCTTCATTGCCCAATGGTATAAAAGTTTGTGACACACCTGTGGAGTCAATATAATCACTGCACCCCTAGATGAATTCATTGAGAGGTTTAATTGGTAACATTGGGTCACTTGTGGGGGGTTCTGCTGTTCTGGCACCTCAGGAGCTCTGCCAATGTAACATGGCACTCTCAAACAAGTGCAGCAAAATCTGCACTGTAAGGGTATGTGCACATGCTGCGGATTGGGGTGCGGATTCGGCCACGCGGATTTTGTAAAATCCGCAGGTAAATCTGCAGGTCAAAAGACCTGCGGTTTTACCTGCGGATTAGCCTGCGGTTTTTCCCTGCGGTTTTTCATCACCACAATGGAGGAGATGGCAAACCGCAGCGGAATCCGCAGAAAGAATTGACATGTCAATTCTTTCTGCGGTTTAGAAACCGCAGGAAAACCGCGCGGAAAAATCTGCACCGTCTGCACTGCAGTTTTTAATATCCATAGGATATTATGGTACTGTACACCACAGCAAAAACTGCTGCGGAACCGCAGCAGAATCCGCAGCGTGTGCACACACCCTAATATGGCGCTACTTCCCTTCTGAGCTTTGCACTGTGCCGCAAAAGTAATTTTCGACCACATATGGAGTATCAGTGAACTCAAGAGAAATTGCACAACAGATTTTGGGGTCCATTTTCTCCCTTTGCCCTTGTGAAACTACAAAGTTTGTAGATAAAAAAGATTTTTATGGGAAAAATGTGATTTTTTTATTTTCATTGTTTAACATTATAAACGTCTGTGAAGCACCGGGTGGGTCAAGTTGCTCCATACACATCTAGATAAGGTCCCAAAGGGGTCTAGCTTCCAAAATGTTGTCACTTGTGTGGGGTTTCCACTGTTTAGGCTCATCAGGGGCTCTTCAAATGTGACATGGCGTTTTGTATTTAAAAAGTCAAATGGCGCTCCTTTCCTTCTAAGCCCTGCGTGCGCCCAAACAGTAGTATTCTCCCACATTTTGGGGTTTTGGCATATTCAAGAGAAATTGCACAACAAATTTTAATTGAGCAATTTCTCCCATTACCCTTATGAAAATGCAAAATATGGAGCTAAAATGATTTATTTGGGAAAAATGTGATTTTTTTATTTCCACACCTCTACGTTATAAACATCTGTTAAAAACCTGCATGTTCAAGGAGATCAATAGACATCTAGATATGTTTCCTCAGGGGTCTAGTTTCCAAAATGGTGTCACTTGTTGGGGGTTTCCACTGTTTAGGCACATCAGGGGCTGTCCAAATGCTGCATGGCAACTGCTAATTATTCCAGCATATTTTACATTCAAGAAGTCAAATGACACTCCTTCCCTTCCGAGCCCTGCCATGTGCCCAAACAGTAGATTTCCCCCACATATGGGGTATCAGCATGCTCAGGAGAAATTGCACAACAAAATATATAGTCCATTTTTTCCTGTTACCTTTCCAAAAGTAAAAAAACCTAGGTCTAAAAAAAATTTTTGTGAAAGAAAAGTAAATGTTTATTTTTTCCTTCCATTTTCTAAAAATTCCTGTGAAGCACCTGAAGGGTTAATAAATTTCTTGAATGTGGTTTTGAGTACCTTGAGGGGTGCAGTTTTTAGAATGGTGTCATTTTTGGGTATTTTCTTTCATATAGGCCCCTCAAAGTCACTTCAAGTGTGAGGTGGTCCCTAAAAAAAATGGTTTTGCAAATTTTTGTTGTAAAAATGAGAAATCGCTGGCCAACTTTTAACCCTTATACCTTCCTAGCAAAAAAATTCTGTTTCCAAAATAGTGCTGATGTAAATTAGACATGTGGGAAATATTTATTAACTATTTTGTGTGATATGAATCTCTGATTTAAGGGCATAAAAATTAAAAGTTTAAAAATTGTGAAATTTTCAAAATGTTCACCAAATTTCCTTTCTTTTCACAAATACACGCAAGTTATATAGAAGAAATGTTACCACTATCATCATAAAACACAAGAATGTCACAAGAAAATAGTCTCATAATCACCGGGATCCATTGAAGCATTCCAGAGTTATGACCTCATAAATTGACACTTGTCAGAATTGTAAAAATTGGCCTGGTCATGAAGGTGAAAACAGGCTCCATCTCAAAGGGGTTAAAAATTGGACAGAGACCCAGAGGAAATTAATCAGACAGACTGATCCCCAATGAGTTCTCCCCACCAACCCCCTTTGGGGTATGAGTCTCTACGTACTTACAGTTGTGGGAAAAAGTGTTTACCCCTTCCTGATTTCCCATTCTTTATTTATATTTTTATTCTTAAATGTTTCAGATCACCAAACAAATTTAAATATTAGACAAAGCTAACACAAGTAAACACAAAATGGAATTTTTAAATGAAGATTTTTATTATTAAGGGAAAATGAAATCCAAACCTACAGTGCCCTGTGTGGAAAACTGATTGCCCCTCCTGAACACATAAATTAACTGTGGTTTATCACATTTTTGGGAAGCTAAATTCAAATTCCCTAGCCAAATTAAATATGACCTGCCTGACAAAGTGAAGTAGACCAAAAGATCCTCAAAAGCTAGACATCATGCCGCAATCTAAAGAAATTCTGGAACAAATGAGAAACAAAAAATTGAGATCTAACAATTTGGGAAAGGTTATAAAGCCCTTTCTATAGCTTTAGGACTTCAATGAACCATATTGAGAGCCAATTTCCACAAATGGCAAAAACATGGAACAGTGATGAACCTTCCCGCGAGTGGTCAGCCAACCAAAATTACCGCAACAGCACAGTGAGGACTCAAAGGGTCACAAATGACCCCATAACAACATCCAAAGAACTGCAGGCCTCACTTGCCTCAGATAAGGTCAGTGTTAATGACTCCAAAGAGACTGGGAAAAAATGGCCTGCATGGCAGAGTTCCAAGATGAAAACCACTGCTGAGCAGTAATAACATAAAGGCTCGTCTCAGTTTTGCCAAAAAACATCTTGATGATCCCCAAGACTTTTGGGAGAATATTCTGTGGACTGTTGAGACTAAAGCTGAACTTTTTGGGAGGTATATGTTCCATTAAATCTGGCGTAGAAGTAACACAGCACTTCAGTGAAGGAACATCTTACCAACTGTAAAATATGGTGGTGGTAGTGTGATGATGTCGGGCTATTTTACTGCTTCCGGACTGGAAGACTTGCTGTGGTAAACGGAACCATGAATTCTGCTGTCTACCAAAAAATCATGATGAAGAATGTTCTGCATCTGTTCATTACCTCAAGCTGAGGTGCACTTTGGTTATGCAGCAGGACAATCATCCAAAACACACCAGCAAGTTTAACTCTGAATGGCTTAAGAAAAACAAAATTAAGACTTTGGAGTGGTCTAGTCAAAGTCCTGACCAGAATCCAGTTGAGATGTTGTGGGATGACCTTAAAAAGGCGGTTCATGCTTGGAAATCCACCAATATGGCTAAATTACAACAATTCTTTAAAGATTAGTGGGCAACAATTGCTCCAGAGCTTTGTAAAAGACTCATTACCAGTTATCGCAAACGCTTGATTGCAATTCTTGCTGCTAATGGTGGCCCAACCAGTTACTAGGTTTATGGGCAATCACTTTTTCACACAGAGACCTGGTTTGGATTTATTTTTCCCTTAATAATAAAGACCTTCATTTAAAAACTGCATTTTATGTTTACTTGTGATACCTTTGTCTAATATTTGCATTTGTTTGGTTATCTTTGACATTTAGGTGTGACAAACATGCAAAAGAATAGGAAATCAGGAAGGGGAAAACACTTTTTCACACAGCTGTATGTGTAGAGGGACAGGCCCATCAAGCCATGAAAGTAGGCAGGTCTGTCTAGGTAGTCTCCACCAGCTTTTCTAAGTTTATTTTTCTCTGAAATGATGCAGCATTTCATATATACCTGGTTGCTATCATACAGCCAGTGCCTGATACGTGCTGCTCATGGGTCGGGCAGCATTTATCAGCTGACAGGATCCCATTAATCAGGTACTACATGACGACTTATGAAATGCATTTAAAGACTCCTTCAGTCTGTGCACTTGTACATGATTGTGTATTTGTATATATTGTGCATTGTATTTGATTTAATGTGCATGATGATTCATATTGATCGACCAGACATACAGTAACCTGGCTAGTCCATTAAGTACTGCAATTAATTTTTGGCACATTGCAAACATTTGCACATGGGCAATATATGAACCGTTTTTCAGAAAAATGCAATTTTCTCGTCCACCGCAACCAGTGAGAGTCCATCTTTCAATTTAGCTAAACTGGAAGAATGAAAGATGTACTTTGGTTGCTATGAGCAACAAGAACACTTTTCTGTCTGAGGAGCTTTGGTACATAGTGCCTTCGGTGTTCCTTACCAATTGATCATGTGTTATTGATTTGAAGAATGTAGAAATGTTGATGTATTCATTTTTGATCAATAGAAGAGTTCCCGCTGAGAATATGTTAGCTAGCTGCTTTTCCTATTCAGCTTCTCAGTTCACAGCTTTTTCAATTCAGAGAAAAAGAAATAAGCGAAAGCAAGAAAAGCACTTGGCCATGCAGAAAATCTAAAATGACTCATGGAATAAGTGATCCCAAGAAAACATTTCCTTTTTTGTAATAAGGGCAAATATACTCAAGGATATTTTCATTTTTACAAATTCCCAAATGAAAATCTTTTCGATGAACTTGGTTCCAGCTGGGTCCTCCTTTGGCTGCCTTTAAAAGATTGCTCTCATTAAGACAAGGGTCAGACTAGTGTATGAAAAATTGTCTTATTTTCATACCGAAAATTCAGATGATTTTCATCCATGTTATCATCTGTAATAGATCTGTGTGCCATCTGTGTGTCCAAATTTTACGTCCATGTACCATCAATGTGACATTTGTGTGGCATCCATATCTACATGATCAAAAAGAGTTTCCTGGTTTAATAATGGCAATTACAGTTGGGCGAATTTATTAGAGTGGAATTTAATTCTGCTTGAATTTGGCAAATATCTGTATTCTCCAGAAAACTGATTTTTTGTTTTTCGCTCTTCGTGAATGTAGCATAATGGCGGCTTGCAGGACTCTTTATTCTCAGTTACTGGATATAAAAAGGCTCAGCACATATATGCACAGTGGCAAATAAATGAATTAAAATTTTGAGATCAAATAACTAAAAATTTACACGTACATATGTATTGACCCCCTTTGCAATGAAACCCCTAAAAGTTTCTGGAGCATGCAATTACCTTCGTAAGTCCACCTGTTTGCAATCTAAGTGTTACATGGTCTGTCAGTATATACACACACCTTTCCTGCAAATTCTGTATGATGGAACTCATATTAGTCCTCATGCTGTATCAAGTCCCCTTAATTGCCCCACATTAATGATGGTCACCTTAATAGCCCCCACTTTGTATGATAGCCCCCTTAGTAACATCTATGCTGTATCATGACCCCTTGTAGTATCCTCCTTTTTGTATGATAGCTCCCTTAGTGGTACCCACACTGTATCATGGCCCCCTTAGAAGCCCAAATTCTGTATGATGGCCCCCTTAGTAGCTCCCGCTCTGTATGATTTATTGCTTATTGATATCTGTCATCTGCCTTTTAGACTTTTTCTATAAATTACATTTCAAAGGCACCAACAAACATAAAAAGTCTCATTTTCAAGGGTAAATGTAACAGTCTAATAGGCAGGGCCGGACCGGCCATATGGCAATTCTGGCAAATGCCAGAAGGGCCTGTCTTGTTGTGGGCTGCCTTGTCTGCTCTGTTATTAACAGAATTTGTGTTCTCAAAACACCCACACTGTCAAGAGTTGTGATGCAGCACAAAGTTGCTGATTCCATCACCTACCCCAGCAGGCCACGGGTATCATTACAAATATTGATCATGTAGTAAATCTTGCTTTCCTCCATCCAGGGTAATGTTAGTAATATATCCTATCTATTGATTGGGCATGGGCCTGTGTGATTTAAAATGCCAGGGCTGAATTTCAGCCTCAGTCCCTACCTGCTAATAGGCGACTGTCCACTAAAAAAATTCTGAACTAAAATCAAAGAATTCTATATTTGTTCTGGAAACCTTTATATTTAGAGTTAAAATATTCAGCTCTAATAATACAGTTCATTGCTGTCTAGTTAAGGCACTCAATAGAGGCCGATCTGCCATGACCTTAGGATATGAAAAAGTATAATGAACCAAAATAAAGTAACTTAAATTTTACTATCACCTCTGGAAATATTTTTTTTTTTCTATGACCGGTTCTTCACTTTTCTCTCCATGGCTTTGTGAATTATAGTGGGAACTATAGCTTGAGCTTGCATTGATATTTATATATGAGGGAGAAGACTGAGAAAAGAAGCTTTTGTGCTCCGGTATGACGGGAAATGAACCGGCGTTACCTAGCAACACCTGTCATACTGAATTGGAGAGGAGAAAAGAGCATTTTATCTCACATGGCTTTTAATCATTATTTGTTAGCCTATTAATGATAAAGGGTATGTTACATACTTTATGCAATGTGTCAATTGTTACTTCAGTTTAGGTTTTCCCTTTCACAACTTTGAGAGCTTCTTTGTTGAAATACATAGTCTTTATATAAATGGGTGACGGGGGGCACATGTGCGGTAAGGAGAATGATAAAGGTAATTTAGCAGTGTTCTTTGTGTGTGGGTGGCAGCACATAGGTGACTACAAGCAATAGGAAAATATACACTAATAGGTTTATTTTTTTGAATACATTGATCACACAAAAGCATGAAATGAGAACGTTTTTTATTTCCAGGCATTCCCAAAAGGGATAAATTCTCATTAGAGGCTGGAAATATAGAGTGTAGGTGTTACAGGAAATCATTATTCTGTTTTCTGTGTCAGAAGCCCTGCTGTGCTATTTTATAGTTTTACTAAAATACACATTGTACATGTTAATGTCACTTTTTAGAGTTTATTTTATTGAGCAAGTCTCTTTTCTCAGTGTATTTAACTATAACCTGAACAATTTATATTCCTTATACTTTCACTTGATATTAAATATTAAAAAAATGACTTTAAATAGTCACCATGTTCCCAGGTTTTAGTATGCTATTGTGAATGGGCTTGATTATAAGATAATAAAATGAATGATATTGTATGCAATATCTAATATAATGTTGCCATATACCTCCCAAATATTGCTAACATATGATGCACACTGTATGCATACAGTCAAAATAATAGCACTCTACTGTAAAATGTGTCCAAATAATACAGCCAGGAACAGTGCAAATAATGTAGCTGAATAACACTACCCTGCAGCGCTAATCTAAAAATGCCATATTGTCTTCAAATTATACTTGACAAAGAACATCCATGTTTGAAACGCATTGCTTTCTGACCATCCTGTCTTTGATTTTTTTAAACTTTGATGGAATAAAGACAACATTTGATATTTTACTAGAAACTGGAACTCCTTTCACTTTTTTCTACACTTGCAACATGAATGGTCAGCTCGTGGTTCTGTGCATACTGTATCTTCATAAACTTCAATGGTGAGCTGGCATTACCGCTCTTTTTTTTTGCCCATGTGATCATACCAAGTGATGCATAGATGTAAAATATCATGAAAGGATTATATGAACCAATGTATATAAGAGTAAGGTGACTCAACTACGGGACTACCTGTGGTAGTTTCTGTATATTTTTTCCATGATTCTTTTATTGTGTTTTATCAAATTTTTTTTTTTACTAATAAATAATATCTGTTATTAATTTATTGGGCATTCAACTTCCTTTCTTCAAAGGTGTCTGTTAACATGTTATGTAGATACTAGATTAAGGCCCGATGCTATCGCATTGGGAGGATAGTGATGTAGCGTTGACCATGTAGTCTTCTTATAGAAGTGGGGTACAGCAAAACAGGGCATATAAATGGCGTGAGATAAATGACTTATTAACTGGTGTAATTATGCAGAAGACTTAAACTGGGGTCCTCCTGTAGTTATGCTTAACGTTTGAAGAAACTGGTGTCCTCCTAGTCGAGGCAAAATTGGCCCTGTAATTGCCCAGCAGTAGTTATGAAGTGGTAGCAGCAAATTGGCCCTGTAATTGCCCAGCAGTAGTTATGAAGTGGTAGAGGCAAATTGGCCCTGTAATTAGACACCGGCAGTGAACAGGCAGAGGAGCAAAGCAACACGTTCGCACAGCAAGTCGGCGTGAGGTAAATGACAAAATTCCGCGGGATCCAAGATGACGTCGGCGAAATCTCGCGAGATTTCGACGATGCCATCTTGGATCCTGACGTCGTCCACGCCAGCGACATGTTCTTGCAGCGATGCCATCTTGGATCGGCGAAATCCCGCGATCCTCAAGATGGCGTAGGCCATCTTGAGGATCGCGGGATTTCGCCGATCCAAGATGGCGTCGCTGCAAGAACATGTCGCCGACGTGGACAACGTCTGGATCCAGGATGGCGCCGGCGGAAGAAGATGTCGGGGATCATGCCGATGCCGACGGTGATCGTGGAGCAGCGGCGATAACGGCGTGAGTATGAGAGACGGAGTGAGAGAAAGGGTCGTACGAGGAGTGAAAGGGGGGGGACGTGAGTGGAGATGGCAGTGGCATAACAACTGTTTGTTGCGCCCGGGGCAGTCGAAAAATGTACCACCCCTTTGGTCATTGATAATCCAGAAGCATCCGAAGAGCCCACACTACACTCAAAGATCTAATTTTTAGTCTACTACTAACTATGCTGTTATTATTTCTAAATTTCTAGACTTTCATCTTCTTGCAGTTCTCTATATATATGTATGCATTAGCTTGATGACCCTACTGAACCTCCACCACTGCCCTGCCGAGAGCCGCACCATAAAACAGTGTAAGGAGACCCACGTGTCCTCCCCCTGCACAGACCCACAGTACACCCCCTACAGAGCCCTCGTGTTCTCCCCTTGCACAGCCCCTCCCCCTCCCCGTGTACCCCCCTGCACAGCCCCTCCATGTCCTCCCCTGCACAGCCCCCCATGTCCTCCCCTACACAGCCTTCCCATGTACCCCCAGCACAGCCCCCCATTTCCTCCCCTACACAGCCTCCCCATGTACCCCCCCGCACAGCCCCCATGTCCCTCCTACAGAGCCCCCATGTTCTCCCATAAACAGCCCCCCATGTCCTCCCCTGCACAGCCCCCCATGTCCTCCCCTGCACAGACCCCCCATGTCCTCCCCTACAGAGCCCCCCATGTCCTCCCCCTACAGAGCCCCCCATTTCCTCCCCTGCACAGCCCCCCATGTCCTCCCCCTACAGAGCCCCCCCATGTCCTCCCCTGCACAGCCCCCCATGTCCTCCCCTACAGAGCCCCCCATGTCCTCTCCCTACAGAGCCCCCATGTCCTCTCCCTATAGATCCCCCCATGTCCTCCCCTGCACAGCCCTCCATGTCCTCTCCCTACAGAGCCCCCCCATGTCCTCTCCCTACAGAGCCCCCCATGTCCACTCCCTACAGAGCCCCCCCCTTGTCCTCTCCCTACAGAGCCCCCCCATGTCCTCCCCTGCACAGCCCCCCCATGTCCTCTCCCTACAGAGCCCCCCATGTTCTCTCCCTACAGAGCCCCCCATGTCCTCCCCTGCACAGCCCCCCATGTCCTCCCCTACAGAGCCCCCCCATGTCCTCCCCTGCACAGCCTCGCCGTGGCCACCTATCTGCACAGCCCCCCAATTCCCAGTATCCCTCCTCCCGCCCTCACCTGCCGGTTGCCGGCTCCGTTCGGCAGCGGCGTGCTCTCCCTGGCCTCCTCCAGCTGCTCCCAGCCGGACCACGACACCCTGTTGTCCACATTGGCCATGCTCCATGCTGTGCGGCCGCTCCGCTCGCTGTTTGGGCATGTGACAGCCGGAGCCTCGGCAGATCCCACGGTCATGTGACTGCCAATCTACTGCGCTGCAGCGGGGTCATACCAGGAACGCGCGCCCGAGGCATGATGGGTAATGTAGTCCTACAGTGTTACCATAACAACACGGCTGATGGGGCCTTTCCTAATAGCAGCTGAGGAGCTGTCATGCTGCCGCGCCACACCCATACACGTGCAGCCTGGGGCAGACCGCCCCCCCACCCCCCACGCTACGCCACTGTGTCGGGGAGTGTACGGGGGGAAGAAGAGGCACAGTGCTACCGCCAAAGGCAGTTTCTGTCTGGATGTGACGTCACCAAGTTACAACCGGACAGAAGCTGCGTTACAACCGGACAGAAGCTGCTTAGCACATTTATTATACTAGATAAGGAGGACGACAAGACCTCGGGTACCTGCGTTCCGGGTCCAGAACTGGAAAGACTGCTTCCCCTGTTTCCTAGGGGAAGCTTGAGCAAGGTAGACATTCTTCCTGACCGAGGGGGTGGAGGAATAAAAGGGGAAAGCGTGCGCAGCAGGACAGTTTGGCGCAAACAGAGGGCAGTGCGCAGTTAGGTTAGCCGTGCGCTCTGCTTTCCCTCCCCACACAGAGCACCGGCACCATGACAGGCTGCACTGACAGGGACCCCCAATGTCTGCAGAGGGACCGCTGCACTGAGGGGAGCCGTGTGTCCGGCAGCAGCAGCAGCCAGGCAGAGGAGTGCTCCATCCTAGGAGCATCAGCAGCGTGCAGGCTAGTGTCAGCCATCTCCCGCCGCCACTAGCGGGGACCAGAGAGGGAGAGGAATATGCAGTGTGTGCCCGGAGACTACAGAGAAAGGTACAATGTGTCGGTGACAACAAGAGATAAAGGCTCTGTACGCTCAGTGTCCGTGAGTACAGCACACGTGCCACATAAGAGGGACCGCATACGGGACAGACATCAGTGTATATTTTCCCTCGTACAGTACTGTGGCCCACACCCTTGTCAGCCACTGTAGCATATGGACTAGGCTCAGCGGAAGGTACCACCTCACAAGCCGTTGTCGGCGCTATATAATTCATGGACTTAGGAACCACTGACTTTCATCAGAACTGCCTGTTCTTCAACCCACAATATCCTTTGACATTTGAACTGTTTAATCCCCTGTTTAATCGCCGAATTGATAGGACAATGTCCTCAAAAAGAGGAGCACAGAAAATAAATGGGAAATATTTAAACCAGTTTTACACACCCACTGCGAGCTAGCCATACCATACAGAAATAAAAGGGCTAGGAACAGGAGAACACCAATGTGGCTAAATAAGGATGTAAAAAGGGCAATAAATAACAAGAACAAGGCATTTAAGAAGCTAAAACAAGAAGGCAATGAAGAAGCATTAAAGGTTATAGAGAAAAAAATAAAATGTGTAAAAAACAAATACATTTAGCAAAAGTGGAAACTGAGAGACTCATTGCTAAGGAAAGTAAAACAAACCTCACACTATTCTTTAATTATATAAACAGTAAAATGATTAAAATTGATGGTGTCGGCCCTTTAAAGAACAATGAGGGTTAAATCATAGAGAGCAATGTGGGAAAAGCAAATGATTTAAATACTTTTTTCTCAACAGTGTTCACACAGGAAAAGGATTTGCCAGGGGAAATGCAGAATGATAATGTAAACTCCCAATTAAGTATTACCTGCCTAACTCAGGAAGAAGTGCAGAACCGCCTTAGTAAGATTAAAATTGACAAATCACCAGGCCCTGATGGCATTCACCCTCGGGTATTAAGGGAGTTAAGTAATGTGATAGACGGGCCTCTATTCCTTATATTTAAAGACTCTATAGAATCAGGGTCTGTTCCTTTTGATTGGCGGCAAGCAAATGTGGTACCAATATTCAAAAAGGGGTGTAAAAGGGAACATCTGTTGTGGGTAAAATTTTTGAAGGGTTTCTAAGGGATACCATTATGGAATATCTCAATGTTAATAAATGTTTAACTCCAAATCAACATGGATTTATGAAGGATTGCTCCTGTCAAACTAACCTGATCAGCTTCTATGAGGATGTAAGCTCTCAATTGGACCAAGAAGAATCATTGGATGTCATTTATCTCGACTTCTCTAAAACATTTGACACTGTCCCACATAAAAGATTGGTAAGTAAGATGAGAAAGCTTGGGCTAGGGGAAAATGTGTGTAAATGGGTAGGTAGCTGGCTTAGTGATAGAAAACAAAGATTGGTTATTAATGGTGCATACTCAGATTGGGCCAGGGTTACTAGTGGGGTACCACAGGGTTCTATATTGGGCCCCCTACTATTTAATATATTTATTAATGATCTAGTGGATGGCTTACACAGTAAAATATCAGTATTTGCAGATGATACAAAACTATGTAAGGTAGTTAACACAAAGGAGGACAGTTTGCAACTACAGACAGATTTGAGTAAATTGGAGAATTGGGCTGAAAAATGGCAAATGAGGTTTAACACAGATAAGTGTAAGATTATGCACATGGGAAGGAGAAACAAATGCTATAATTACTTACTAAATGGGAAACTGCTGGGGAAATCAGACATGGAAAAAGACTTAGGCATCTTAGTCAATAAGAAGCTAAATTGGAGTGTCCAGTGTCAGGCAGCTGCCACCAAAGCAAATAGGGTCATGGGATGCATTAGAAGAGGTCTGGGGACACGAGATGAAAACATAATTCTCCCTCTGTACAAATCACTCGTCAGACCACACTTGGAGTATTGTGTGCAATTTTGGACGCCGGTGCTCAAGAAAGACATTACTGACCTTGAAAGGGTTTAAAGGCGGGCTACTAAAATGATAAATGGAGTTGGTTCACTAAAATACCCAGAAAGGTTATCAAAATTAGGTCTATTTACTCTAGAAAAGAGAATACTTAGGGGAGACCTAATATATATGTACAAGTATATCAGAGGGCAATACAGAGATCTCTCCAATGAACTGTTTGTACCAAGGACTGTGACAAGAACAAGGGGGCAAAATCTCTTCGTTTGCAGGAAAGACAATTTCTGCACCAGCATAGAAGAGGGTTCTTCATGGTAAGAGCAGTGAGGCTCTGGAATTCTCTTCCCGAGGAAGTGGTGATGGCCAACTCACTGAATGAATTTAAGAAAGGAATGGATGCTTTTCTTGTGAGTAACAGTATAGAAGGTTACGAATAACAGAATATTATAGGTAGATGGTTGACCAAACTTAGGGGAAGGAATTTTCCCTATGGAGAAAATTGGCTTCTACTCTGTGGGTTTTTTGCCTTCCCCAGGATCAACAATGCAGAACAGCTGCACTAAAAATAGGCTGAACTAGATGGACATAAGGTCTTCCTTCAGCCTGCAAAACTATGTTACTATGTTACTATGTTTAACCCTTTACCCCACTGTGTGGAGTATTCCCCTGCCTCTTGTCCGTCACTGCATCCCGCAACCTGCTCACATAGAGGTCTCCCTCCTCCCCTCCCTTGTACATAAAAAACAACTGCCATCTCCTAGATCAGTAATGGGAAAGTCTGATTTTACCCAATTGAGAATCTAGAGAAGGAAACAGATTTATCTGATAAGATATATTGCAGTTACTTATTTTCACGTGTACTATTGATTTACTGCAAAAATCATAGAATCATAGAATCATAGAATCATAGAATCGTAGAGTTGGAAGGGACCTCCTGGGCCATCTGGTCCAACCCCCTGCTCAAAGCAGGATTCGCTAAATCATCCCAGTCAGATGTCTGTCCAGCCTCTGTTTGAAGACTTCCATTGAAGGAGAACTCACCACTTCTCGTGGCAGCCTGTTCCACTCATTGATCACTCTAACTGTCAAAAAGTTTTTTCTAATATCTAATCTGTGTCTCCTCCCATTCAGTTTCATCCCATTGCTTCTAGTCTTTCCTTGTGCAAATGAGAATAAAGTTGATCCTTCTACAATGTGACAGCCCTTTAGATATTTGTAGACAGCTATTAACCCCTTCACAACCCATGACGCCTACGTAAGCGTCATGAAAAGTCATGCCCAAACGACCTATGACGCCTACGTAGGCGTCATGCTATAAATAGCCCCCCTGCGGCTCGGGTGACCGGGGTCACTGAAAGGTCACCCGACCCACACACAGAAGACACTCCACAGTTAATCCCTGGGGGCATGGCTTAGCCCCCACGTGCCTACGATCGCTCTGATTGGCTGTTAAAAGTGAAACAGCCAATCAGAGCGATTTGTAATATTTCACCAATGAAATTTGGTGAAATATTACAATCCAGCCATGGCCGATGCTGCAATAGCATTGGACATGGCTGGACACCGACACCCGACCCCCCCACACACCGACTGGCGGGGCCGATCGGCCCCCGCCACCGATGGACGGCGGCGATCGGTCGCAGCCGTCATCATCTGCTCCCCTTCCCCTTCCTATCGCTCCCTCCCACCTTCCTATCCCCCCAGGACCTCCGATCGTGCTCCCGGTGTCCCGCCGTGGCTCCCGGCGTCCGGATCATGGGCACCGCCATCTTGCAAAATGGCGGGCGCATGCGCAGTGCGCCTGCCATTGTCCAAGATGGCGGCGCCCATGAATTTGCCTGTTGCCCGTTCATTTTTCATTTTGATCACAGTGATACACTCTCACAGTGATCAAAATGAAAAAAAAGTAAATACACCCCCCCCTTTTATCACCCCCATAGCCAGGCGCAAATAATAAAATAAAAAAAATATTTTTTTTTCCATTTAGGGTTGGAATTAGGGTTAGGGTTGGAATTAGGGTTACAGATAGGGTTAGGGTTAGAAATAGGGTAAGGGCTAGAATTAGGGTTAGGGTTGGAATTAGGGTTAGGGTTAAAATTAGGGTTAGGGTTAAAATTAGGGTTAGGGTTGGAATTAGGGTTAGGGCTAGAATTAGGGTTAGGGTTGGAATTAGGGTTAGGGCTGGAATTCGGGTTAGGGCTGGAATTAGGGTTAGGGGTGGGTGGGGATTAGGGTTAGACTTGTAGTTAGGGTTAGAGTTGGGATTAGGGTTAGGGGTATGTTGGCGTTAGGGTTGTGATTAGGGTTATTATTAGGGTTGAGTTAGGGTTAGGGGTGTGATGGGGTTAGAGTTGGAGTTAGAATTGAGGGGTTTCCACTGTTTAGGCACATCACGGGGTCTCCGAACGCGACATGGCGCCACGATTTATTCCAGCCAATTTTGCGTTCAAAATGTCAAACAGCACTCTCTCCATTCCGAGCCCCGACGTGTGCCCAAACAGTGTTTTACCCCCACCTATGGGGTATCAGCGTACTCAGGAAAAATTGCACAACAACTTTGGGAGTCTAATTTCTCCTGTTACCCTTGGGAAAATAAAAAATTGGGGACTAAAAAAATGATTTTTGTGAAAAAAAATGATTTTTTTTGTTTTCACGGCTCTGAGTTATAAACTTCGGTGAAGCACTTGGGGGTTCAAAGTGCTCATCAAACATCTAGATAAGTTCCTTGGGGGGTCTAGTTTCCAAAATGGGGTCATTTGTGGGGGGTTTCCACTGTTTAGGCACATCAGGGGCTCTGCAAACGTAACATGGCGCCCGCAGACCATTCCATCAAGTCGGTATTTCAAAACATCACTACTTCCCTTCCGAACCCCGATGTGTGCCCAAACAGTGGTCCCCCCCCCACATATGGGGTACCAGCGTGCTCAGGACAAACTGGACAACAACTTTTGGGGTCGAATTTATCCTGCTAACCTTGTGAAAATAAAAAATTGCGGGCTAAAAAATCATTTTTTGAGGAAAAAAATAGATTTCTTATTTTCACGGTTCTGCATTATAAACTTCTGTGAAGCACTTGGGGGTTCAAAGTGCTCACCACACATCTAGATAAGTTCCTTGGGTGGTCTAGTTTCCAAAATGGGGTCACCTGTGGGGGGTTTCCACTGTTTAGGCACATCAGAGGCTCTGCAAACGTAACATGACGCCCGCAGACCATTCCATTAAGTCGGTATTTCAAAACATCACTACTTCCCTTCCGAGCCCCGTCGTGTGCCCAAACAGTGGTCCCTCCCCACATATTGTGTACCAGCATACTCAGGACAAACTGGACAACAACTTTTGGGGTCAAATTTCTCCTGTTACTATTGTGAAAATAAAAAATAGCGGGCTAAAAAAATCATTTTTTGAGAAAAAAAAATGTTTTTATTTTCACAGCTCTGCGTTATACACTTCTGTAAAGCACCTGGGGGTTCAAAGTGCTCACTATGCATCTAGATAACTTCCTTAGGTGGTCTAGTTTCCAAAATGGGGTGATATGTGGGGGAGCTCCAAAGTGTAGGCAGACAGGGCCTCTCCAAACACGACATGGTGTCCGCTAATGATTGGAGCTAATTTTCCATTCAAAAAGTCAAATGGCGCTCCTTCCCTTCTGAGCCCTGCCGTGCGCCCAAACAGTGGTTCCCCCCTACATATGGGGTGCCAGCGTACTCAGGACAAACTGAACAGAAACTTTAGGGGTCCAATTTATCCTGTTACCCTTATGAAGATAAATAATAGCGGGCTAAAAAATCATTTTTGAGGAAAAAAAATGATTTTTTATTTTCATGGCTCTGTGTTTATAAACTTCTGTGAAGCACTTGGGGGTTCAAAGTGCTCACTACACATCTAGATAAGCTCCTTGGGGGGTCTAGTTTCCAAAGTGGGGTCACTTGTGGGGGGTTTCTACTGTTTAGGCACATCAGGGGCTCTGCAAACGCAACATGATGCCCGCAGAACATCCCATCAGTCTGCATTCCAAAATCGCGCTCTTTCCCTTCTGAGCTCTCCCATGCGCCCAAACAGTGGTTTCCCCTGACATATGGGGTATCGGTGTACTCAGGACAAATTACCCAACAACTTTTGTGGTCCAATTTCTCCTGTTAGCCTTGTGAAAATAAAAAATAGCGGGCTAAAAAATCATTTTTGAGGAAAAAAAAATATTTTTTTATTTTCACTGCTCTGCGTCATAAACTTCTGTGAAGCACTTGGGGGTTCAAAGTCCTCACCACACATCTAGATAAGTTCCTTGGGTGGTCTAGTTTCCAAAATGGGGTCACTTGTGGGGGAGCTCCAATGTTTAGGCACACAGGGTCTCTCCAAACACGACATGGTGTCCACTAACGATTGGAGCTAATTTTCCATTCAAAAAGTCAAATGGTGCTCCTTCCCTTCGGGACCCTGCCGTGTGCCCAAACAGTGGTTTATGACCACATATGAGGTATCTGTGCACTCAGGAGAAATTGCCCAACAAATTTTAGGATCCATTTTATCCCATTGCCCATGTGAAAATGAAAAAACTGAGGCTAAAAGAAAATTTTTGTGAAAAAAAAGACCTTTTTTTTTTATACGGATCAATTTGTGAAGCACCTGGCAGTTCAAAGTGCTCACTATGCATCTAAATACGTTCCTTGGAGGGTCTAGTTTCCAAAATGGGGTCACTTGTGGGGGAGCTCCAATGTTTAGGCGCACAGGGACTCTCCAAACGCGACATGGCAACCGCTAAATATTCCAGCATATTTTCCATTCAAAAAGTCAAATGGCGCTCCTTCCCTTCTGAGCCCTGCCGTGCGCCCAAACAGTGGTTTATGACCACATATGAGGTATCGGTGTACTCAGGAGAAATTGCCCAACAAATTTTAGGATCCATTTTATCCTGTTGCCCATGTGAAAATGAAAAAATTGATGCCAAAAGAAAATTTTTATTGGAAAAATTAAAATGTTAATTTTTTCCTTCCACATTGCTTTAGTTGCTGTGAAGCACCTGAAGGGTTAATAATCTTCTTGAATGTAGTTTTGAGTAGCTTGAGGGGTGCAGTTTTTAGAATAGTGTCACTTTTGGGTATTTTCTGCCATATAGACCCCTCAAAGTGACTTCAAATGTGAGGTGGTCCCTAAAAAAAATGGTTTTGTAAATTTTGTTGTAAAAATGAGAAATCGCTGGTCAACTTTTAACCCTTATAACTTCCCAACAAAAAAAAATTTTGTTTCCAAAATTGTGCTGATGTAAAGTAGACTTGTGGGAAATGTTATTTATTAACTATTTTGTGTCACATAACTCTCTGGTTTAACGGAATAAAAATTCAAAATGTGAAAATTGCAAAATTTTCAAAATTTTCGCCAAATTTCCGTTTTTTTCACAAATAAATGCAAACATTATTGACCTAAGTTTACCACTAATATGAAGACAAATATGTCACGAAAAAACAATCTCAGAATCGCTAGGATCCGTTGAAGCGTTCCTGAGTTATTACCTCATAAAGGGACACTGGTCAATATTGCCAAAAGTGGCCAGGTCACTAAGGTCAAAATAGGCTGGGTCATGAAGGGGTTAAGTCTCCTCTCAGTCTTCTCTTTTGCAAACTAAACAATTCCAAATCCTGCAACCTTTCCTCATAAGACAGGGCTTGCAAACCGGTCACCATTCTGGTCGCTCTTTTCTGAACTTGCTCCAGTTTGCTGATGTCTTTTTTAAAATGTGGTGCCCAAAACTGGACACAATATTCCAGATGAGGTCTGACCAAAGAGGAGTAGAGGGAAATAATGACTTCACTAATGACTTCACGTGATCTAGACTGTATGCTTTTGTTAATACATCCTAGAATTGCATTTGCCTTTTTTGCTGCTGCATCACACTGTTGACTCATATTCAGTCTGTGATCTATTAGTATACCTACGTCTTTTTCACATGTGCTGTCACTTAGCCCTATTCCTCCCATTCTGTATATGCTGTTTTCATTTTTATTGCCAGATGTAGTACTTTGCATTTCTCCCTGTTAAAAACCATTCTGTTAGTTGCTGCCCACTTCTCCAGTTTATTTATATCTTTTTGAATCCTCTCTCTCTCTTCTCTAGTATTAGCTATCCCTCCTAGCTTTGTGTCATCAGCAAATTTAATCAGTTTACCCTCAATTCCTTCATCTAAATCGTTGATAAAGATGTTGAACAATACAGGTCTCAGGACAGAGCCCTGTGGTTCCCCACTTGAGACATTCTTCCAACTGGATGTGCAGCCATTTATGACAACTCTTTGGGTCCGATCACTAAGCCAGTTATGAATCCACCTAACAGTTGCCTTGTCCAATCCATACTTAGTCATTTTTTCAATAAGGATTGTATGAGAGACTTTGTCAAATGCTTTGCTGAAGTCAAGTTATACTATATCTACAGCATTTCCTTGATCCACCCAATCAGTGATTCTGTCATAGAAGGAAATTAAGTTAGTCTGACATGACTTATTAGTTACAAACCCATGCTGACTCTGTTTAATCACTTCATTCTTATCCAGGTACTGACATACATGTTGTTTAATAATTTGTTCAAAGATCTTTCCTGGTATAGAAGTCAGACTCACTGGCCTATAGTTGCCTGGGTCCACCTTCTTCCCCTTTTTTAAGATAGGAACAACATTTGCTCTTCTCCAGTCTTCTGGCACTTCTCCTGTTCTCCAAGAATTTTCAAAGATTATGGAGAGGGGTTCAAAAATTTCTTCTGCTATCTCCTTCAGTACTCTGGGATGTAATTCATCTGGACCTGGAGACTTGAATTCATTTAGGTTAGCTAAGTGTTTCCTCACTATCTTTCTGTTTATAGATATCCTGGATTCATCTATTCCCTTAATAGGACAGTGAAGAACAGTTGATGTTACATTTCCTTTCTGAGAGAAAACAGATGCAAAATAGGAATTTAAAAGTTCAGCCTTCTCAACATCCTGTCTTACCATTTCATCATTTTCATCCTGTAAAAATCCTATAGCATCTTTGACTTTTCTTTTACTTTTGACATATCCCCAAAATCCTTTATTATTGCTTTTGACATCTCTTGCAAGCCTCAATTCATTTTCAGCTTTAGTTAATCTGATTTGTGCCCTGCAGGTTCTGCAGACAGCATTATATTCTTCTTTAGATATGGCTCCCTCTTTCCATTTTATAAACATTTTTTTCTTCCTTTTTAGCATGTGCTTAAGTTCTGTGTTCATCCATCCTGGTTTCCTTAAATGCTTCCTATTCTTCCCTCTTTTCAGAATTGTTAACAACTGTGCTTTGAGAATTTCATTTTTCAAGATTTCCCATCCTTCCTGGACATTTTTGTCTTTAAGGATATCCAGCAATTGGATCCCTCCAATTCTCTTTCTGAATCCCTTAAAATCTGCCCTTCTGAAATCTAACCTTGACGTCTGAGTCTTAACAGGTCTTCCGCCTCTAGTTATCCAAAATTCTAAAATAGCATGGTCGCTACCTCCTAGGGTCCCAGCCACTTTTACCTCCTCAACCATTTCCTCCCTGTTTATAAGGATTAGATCCAAGGTAGCAGTTCCCCTTGTTTTCTCCCCTACCTTTTGAAAGATAAAGTTGTCAGCAAGAGAGGATAAGAATTTCCTTGACCTGTTAGTTTTGCCTGAGAGAGATTCCCAACAAATGTCTGGATAGTTGAAATCTCCCATGACAACTATGTCATATTTTTTGGAGAACTTGGCCATTTGATGCATAAAGTGTTCATCCCTATCTTCAGCTTGCACAGGCGGCCTGTAGTAAATGCCTACAATGGTGTCCTTTCCATTGTTCTGTCCTTGTATTCTTACCCAAACAGTTTCCACAGAACTCCCAGTCTCTGAAGCTTCAATCTCTGTGCAGATATACGCGTTTCTAACATGCAATGCGACACCTCTTCCTCGTTTATCAAGTCTGTTTCTTGCAAATAAGTTGTATCCTTCTAGTCTTGTATTCCAATCATGTGTATTGTCCCACCAAGTTTCAGTGATTCCAATGACATCATATTTCTTTTCCTGTGTTAGTAGTTCCAATTCTCCTTGTTTGTTGCCCATGCAACAAACAAGGAGAATTGGAAACAACGGTTATCTTTAATGCAACATGTACACATAAGAGCAGCAAATGAGCATTCATTTGACAATGTACCTAATTTACTATCATACAAAAGCATAAGCACATTTGTGAACAAAGGTCAGGTAATATTGAATGTTGCTGACCAGTGATTAGTGAATAGTGAAATATTTGGTTTTGGGAAAATTGGTCTTAATAATTTCTAATATGTGTGTATTTGTACCGAATAACGAATGCGATGCAAATCAATGGGAAAACCGAATATTTTTCTGCTGGACCCATCAAACTGGTCTGGGGGCTTGAGAAAAAAGCAGAAATGGATGAGAAAGTGCTAAGACTAAAATGGGAACAGCATGGAGAAGATACCTGCTTGCCTTTCTGACACATATGGTATCTGTGAATAATGTTGTCAGACTATTGCGCAGGTTTTACGAATTTGTAAGAAGACCTACCAAACCAAACCTGAATTTTTTTTAAAAGGGAAAAATGCTAAGAAACCTTTTTTCCTTCATAATTATATGTATATGATGCAAAATAAAAAAAAAATTACCTCCCTTTTAGCATATGTTCACATGGAGTGTTTTGCTTTAGTCTTTCTTTTAACATTTGTGAGGGCTCTCATTCCTACATTTAAGAGGAATGTAGGAATTCCTCTCATGCCAAATTGTTAGCCAGTTAGTGGAATACATAATCCCCATCACTTTACAATGCCAGCTAAAGCATGCCCATTTGAATTTTGGGCTTCGCCCACCACCACCACCATGTCCACCACCATGTCATTATGCGGTCCGTGCTTGACATTTTCAGAGGGCCAGCAAGATGCCATGAAACCTGAGTTTTCTGAGCTACACAGTTCATTTTGGCCACTGGATCTCAATGGAGCAACTGTCCTAGTGAGTGAAGCCCCTGTATGGTGAATATAATACAGGAGTTGGGTGAGCTGTATGATCAATGTCAGTAAATTGGATTCTACCAGACACCAAAAGCATTAGAATTAAATTCTGAATACAGTTTTGCAAGTGAAGGTAGTCAAGGCTGGTGAGTGTAATTACCAGCAGGGCACTTGGCAGATGTACAGACATGCTACAAGTACCTCGGCAGCCAACAAGGATACGATAACCATGATGAGGACGCAAGGAAAGCAGCAACATCCAAAATACCATCAAAGGTCCTGAAGAGCCAGCTCAATGGGAAGAATAAAATCCATGCCATCAATACATATGCCTGTCGGTTATCAGATACCCTGCTGGCATAGTGTGCTGGTCAAAAGTAGAGATGGAAGCTGCAGATGTGAAGACAAGAAAGCTCCTCACAATGCATGGAGGTCTCCACCCTAAGTCTAGCACCCAAAGATTGTATACCAACAGAAAGGAGGGTTGTCGAGGCTTGATAAGCATCCAAGCCACCATCACGGATAAAACAAGGAGAATCCAGGAATACATCAGAAAAATGGCCCCAAAAGATGAGATGCTGAGAGAAAGCCTAAGGCAGCAAGAACAACAGATCTGGAAGGAAGAGCAGGAACATGAAGCACAATGGCAAGACAAGCCATTGTATGGGATGTGCCATCGACAGATAATGTAGGTGGCTGACATGGAGAAATCCTACCTATGGCTGGAGAAAGCTGGACTCCGAGACAGCACAGAGGCACTAATCATAGCAGCACAAGAGCAAGCACTAAGTACCAGATCCATAGAAGCAGGAATATACCACACAAGACAAGACTCAAGGTGCAGACTATGCAAAGAAACCTCAGAAACAGTCCATCACATAGTGGCAGGATGCAAAATGCAAGCAGTAACTGCATATACTGAATGCCACAACCAATAGAGGAAATTGCATACAGGAACATCTGCACAGCATATTGGCTAAGGCTAGTTTCACACTAGCATTTTGGTCCACAGCACACGGCGCTGCTAAGCCCCACCCCCTGCCATGCCCCCTCCGGTCATCTCCGCCTAGTATCGCACATTGCTGCATGCGATCTGCACACTCTATCTTTAGTATATGGTGTGTAGACCGTGCGCTGGCCATGCGTTTGTAGGATTTTGCATGCACTGCCCCCTTTTGACGGTGCGCCGATGTGCGCCGAACGCACCATGTTGCATTTTGGTGCACTCAGCGCACCGTCAAAAGGGCGCAGCGCACGCAAAATCCTACTTGCGCACGGCCAGCGCACGGTCTGCGCACCCTATGCTAAAGATAAGGTGTGCAGATCGCATGCAGTGATGTGTGATAGTAGGCGGAGATGACTGGAGGGGGCACGGCAGGGGCGGGGCTTATCGGCACCATGCGCTGCAGGCCAAAACACTAGTGTGAAACTAGCCTAAGTCCTCCTAAGTCCAGGTAGGAGACCCCAGAACAAATGGTGGAGGATGAAAGTGCTAAAATCCTGTATGACTTCAAGATCCAGACAGATAAGCAGGTGTTGGCCAACCAACCAGACATTGTCATAATAGACAAGGATCAGGAGACAGAAATCATAATAGATGTGGCAGTGACAAGTGACAGCAACATCAGAAAGAAGGAATATGAGAATCTGGAGAAATACCAGGGCCTCAAAGAAGAACTGGAGAAGATGTGGAAGGTGAAGGCAACAGTGATTCCAGTGGTCTTGGATCAGTGACCCCTAAGTTGGAAGAATGGCTACAACAGATCCCAGGAGCAACATCTGAGCTTTCTGTCCAATAAAACACAATGCTGGGAGCAACCAAGATCCTGCGCAGAACCATCAAACTCCCAGGCCTCTGGTAGAGGACCCGAGAATGAGAAAGGACAATAAAGACCACTCTCAGTGAGGATGAGAAGGAAGTTTTTTTATAATATATAGTATATAGTATATATAGTGGTGTAGCAGTAATAAAATAAAAGCAAAAACTATACATTTCTGAGCAGCTGGCAGGACCTTTTTAATGTCTGCGAACTTCAAGTGCCCCTACAATTATGTAGCTCTCTTAGTAGTCTGTCATTCTCCTTTGAGTTCTGGATAATCTAATTTGATTACAAGAGCACATCCATGTAGCAATACTTGTTACTGCAGTTTAGTCCTAGTCACTTGACTAGATCATGCTGCGGTATTTGGCACAGCTACCACATCAATGAACAAATGAAAACAAAATACATTTGACACTAGACTTGCTTTTTTTAAAAAAAAAATCAGTATACCTAGTATATTTGCATTGATGAAAAATGTCCCTGAAGCTTCAAATACATTTTGTTATTACTTGTTGTGATTGTTTTGCGCAAAAAGGCCTTTAGACATCATCCACAAACAAATTAATGTATTGGTCTGTATGTTTGGAACTCTCCTGAATAATTCTTGTCACCTGCAAAGGTAAAAATGATTCAGTAACTTTTTAGATTATGATTTATTTCCTGCAGATCCTTGTCTTAATAAAGTCGACATCTAGATCAACTAGGTCAAAAGCTAGCTCTCATTTTTTTTGTTTTTATAAGTAAATTAATTCTGGGACTTATGAAATCCCAAGTTCCTTTGTGGTACGTCTTGAAGAAATGAAAGCACAGAACAAAAGGAATCAGGTAATCAGTTCAAAGATTTGGATGAAAATAACGCTCTTTATTAAAAGCTATAATGTATATCTCTAGCATTTAGAGATTAGAAAATAGAATAGGCATGACTACTTGTGTTTTATAAATAATCTTCCATACTTGCTGCCAACACATCTGCTTAAGTAATCTGTGTAGGTTTTTTTGGAAATACACATTGTGTTACATTGGCAATTGAAATAGTATTGTGTAAATATTTTGTGTAGAATTCAAAATAGGATTACCGTAAGTTTTCTTCCTTGCATTGTTTCCACAAATATACAGTATAGCAAAATTCATTTAATCTGTCATCAATGAGACCTAATAAGTCCCAGATGATCAAATATTCTGCATTATCAGTCAGTCATGTATTAGAATGTAAATCTTATATGTGAGAGTAAAAATCTATGAATAAAAAATTGTAAAATAAAATATTGATACAAATTCACTTATAGCTTATATTTTATTTTATTTAAGTAATTTTCAAAATGGCCAAGCATTTAAATTAAAAACATGCTGTAGTTTCTTAGATTTTCTAGCTTGTCTGATGTTGGATTAAAGAAATTTAATTGATTAAGAGGCAACTGAAGAAAAGAGTTATGAGATTTCCTAATAGAGTATGGGCTAAATCAGTATAATGAAGGATCAAAAGGTAAACTTATTGAACTATAATCCTTTACCCCTTAAGCCCCAAGGGTGGTTTGCACGTTCATGACGGGGCCAATTTTTACAATTCTGACCACTGTCCCTTTATGAGGTCATAACTCTGAAACGCTTCCATGGATCCCCGGTGATTCTGACATTGTTTTCTCGTGACATATTGTACTTCATGTTAGTGGTACAATTTCATTCAAATAACGTTTATTTGTGAAAAAAATGGAAATTTGGCAAAAATTTTGAAAATTTCACAATTTTCCAACTTTGAATTTTTATGCCCTTAAATCACAGAGATACGGAACACAAAAAACTTGATAAGTAACATTTCCCACATGTTTACTTTGCATCAGCACAATTTTGGAACCAAAATTTTTTTTGTTAGGAAGTTATAAGGGTTAAAAATTGACCAGCGATTTCTCATTTTTGCAACACCATTTTATTTTTACGGACCACATCACATTTGAATCCACTTTGAGGGGTCTATATGATAGAAAATACCCAAAAGTGACACCATTCTAAAAACTGCACTCCTTAAGGTGCTCAAAACCACATTCAAGAAGTTTATTAACCCTTTAGGTGCATCACAGGAATTTTTTGAATATTTTAAAAAAAATCAACATCTAACTTTTTTTCACAAAAAAATAATTCAGGTTCAATTTTTTTTATTTTACCAAGGGTAACAGGAGAAATTGGACTGCAAAATTTATTGTGCAATTTGTCCTGAGTGTGCTGATACCTGATATGTGGGGGGGAACCACTGTTTCGGTCCATGGCAGAGCTCAGAAGGGAAGGAGCGCCGCTTGACTATTTCAATGCAAAATTGGCTGGAATTCAGGTCGGATGCCATGTCACGTTTGGAGACCCCCTGATGTACCTAAACAGTGGAAACCCCCCACAAGTGACCCCATTTTGGAAACTGGATGCCCCAAGGAACTTATCTAGATATGTGGTGAGAACTTTGAACCCACGAGGGCTTCACAGAAGTTTATAACGTACAGCGGTACATTTAAAAAATCATATTTTTTCCACAAAAATGATCTTTTCACCTCTATTTTTATTTTCCCAAGGGCAACAGGACCCTAAAAGTTATTGTGCAATTTGTCCTGAGTACGCTGATACCCCAAATGTTGGGGTAAACCACTATATGGGCACATGGCAGAGCTCGGAAGGGAAGCAGCGCCATTTGACTTTTTTGGCTGGAATTGAGATCGGACACCATGTCACAATTGGAAAACCCCTAATGTACCAAAACAGTGGAAACCCCCCCACAAATGACTCCATTTTGGAAACTAGACCCCCCAAGGAACTTATCTAGATGTGTGCTGAAAACTTTGAACCCCCAAGGGCTTCACAGAAGTTTATAACGTTCAGCAGTACATTTAAAGAATCATATTTTTTCCACAAAAATGATCTTTTCACCCTCAATTCTTATTTTTCCAAGGGTAACAGGACCATAAAAGTTATTGTGCAATTTGTCCTGAGTACGCTGATACCCCATATGTGGGGGTAGACCACTATTTGTGTGCATGGCAGAGCTCGGAAGGGAAGCAGCGCCATTTGAAGTTTTTGACTGGAATTGAGATCGGACACCATGTCGCGTTTGGAGAGCCACTGAAGTACCAAAACAGTGGAAACCCCCCACAAATGATACCATTTTGGAAACTAGACCCCCCAAGGAACTTATCTAGATGTGCGGTGAGCACTTTAACCCCTCCAGTGCTTCACAGAAGTTTATAACGCCCGGGCGTGAAAATAAAAAAATGGTATTTTTTCCACAAACATGATCTTTTAGTCACCAATTTTTTCATTTTCCCAAGGGTACCAGAAGAAATTGGACCCCAAAAGTTGTTGTCCAATTTGTCCTTAGTACGCTGATACCCCATATGTGGGAGGAAACTACTGTATGGGCACACGTCGGGGCTCGGAAGGGAAGTAGTGACGTTTTGGAATGCAGACTTTAATGGAATGGTCTGCGGGTGTCATGTTGCTTTTGGAGAGCCCCTGATGTACCTAAACAGTGGAAACCTCCCACAAATGACCCCATTTTGGAAACTATACCCCCTAAGGAACTTATCTAGTTGTGTGGTGAGCACTTTGAACCCCCAAGTGCTTCACAGAAGTTTATAACGACCGGGCGTGAAAATAAAAAAATCGTATTTTTTCCACAAACATGATATTTTAGTCCCCATTTTTTTTATTTTCCCAAGGGTAACAGGAGAAATTGGACCCCAAAAGTTGTCCAATTTGTCCTGAGTACACTGACACCCCATATGTGGGAGAAAACTACTGTATGGGCACACGTCGGGGCTCGGAAGGGAAGTAGTGACGTTTTGGAATGCAGACTTTGATGGAATGGTCTGTGGGTGTCATGTTGCCTTTTGAGAGCCCCTGATGTACCTAAACTTTTGAAACTCCCCACAATTGACCCCATTTTTGAATCTAGACCCCCACGGAACTTATCTAGAATAAAAAAATCATTTTTTTCCACAAAAATGATATTTTTGCTCCCAATTTTTTATTTTCCTAAGGGTAACAGGAGAAATTGGACCCCAAAAGTTGTTTTGCAATTTGTCCTGAGTATGCTGATACCCCATATGTGGGGGTAAAACACTGTTTGGGTGCATGGCAGAGCTTGGAAGGGAAGGACCACCATTTGACTTTTTCAACTCAGAATTGGCTGGAATTGAGATCAGACGCCATGTTGCATTTGGAGCGCACCTGATGTGCCCAAACAGTGGAAACCCCCAATTCTAACTCCAACCCTAACCCCAACACACCCCTAACTCTAATCTCAGCCCTAACCCTAGCCCTAACCCTAGACCTAGCCCTAACCCTAATGGGAAAATGGAAATAAATGCATTTTCTTTTAATTTTGCTACTTTTTCCTAACTAAGGGGGTGATAACGGGGGGTTTGATTTACTATTCATAGCGGGTTTTTATGTTTGGCAGCTGTCACACGCTAAAAGACGCTTTTTATTGTAAAAATACATTTTGCATCACCACATATTGAGAGCTATAATTTTTCCGTATTTTGACCCACCGAGTCATGTGAGGTCTTATTTTTTGTGGGACGAGTTGACGTTTTTATTGGTACCATATTCGGGCACATGACATTTTTTGATCGCTTTTTATTTGATTTTTGGGACGCAGAATGAACAAAAACCAGCGTTTCATGAATTTCTTTTGGGGGGGTGTGTTTACACTGTTGCGCGTGCGATAAAATTGATAAATCGGCTTTATTCTTCGGGTCAGTATGGTTACAGTGATACCTCATTTAGGTCGTTTTTTTATGTTTTGTCAGTTTTATGCAATGAAAACTATTTTATATAAAAAATAATTATTTTTGCATCGCTTTATTCTGCGAGCTATAACTTTTTATTTTTTCACTGATGATGCTGTTTGGCAGCTCGTTTTTTGCGGGATAAGATGATGTTTTCAGCGGTACCATGGATATTCATATGCGTCTTTTTGATCGCGCGTTATTGCACTTTTTATTCGGCGGTATGATAATAAATCATTATTTTTTGCTTCGTTTTTTATTTTTATTTTTTAAGGGATTCGCTAAAGGGGTTAACTAATGAGGCAGTTTTATAGGGCAGGTCGTTACAGACGCGGCGATACCAAATATGTGTACTTTTATTGTTTTTTTTTTTATTTCCAAAAAATGAATTTATTGCGGGAATATTTTTTTTTTCTAATTTATTTGGCGATTTTTTTAAAAATTATTTTAGCACTTTTTTTTTTAACTTTATTACATTGTCCCAGGTGGGACATCACTGTCCTGTGACAGATCGCTGGTCTGTCACATCACAGATCACTGTGACAGATCAGCGATGTGTCACAGGCAGTGCAGCAGACTTTCTCATGCCTGCGCTTTGCAGGCACTGAGGAAGCCGGCTCCCTGCAGGCCCCCGAAGGTCCCCGTCGCCATCTGAGATTCAGGGGTGTGCAGGGAAGGAGCCCCCCGCAGCAGCGCTGCACATTGCGCTGCCGTGGGGGGCTCAGGGAAACACGGAGGGAGCCCCCTCCCTGCCGATGCTTCCTTTTAACCCCTGGTACACCGCGATCGTGTTTGATCACAGTGTGCAAGGGGTTAACATGTCGGGGGCGGTCCGTGACCGCCCCTGACACATTGTGCCGGGTGTCAGCTGTGATAATCCACGTGGGCGCCGCTGATCGCTATGACGTACTATCCCGTCCCTGGGAACTAAGTCCCCCAGGGCACATGGACGGGATAGTATGTCATATGGGATTAAGGCGTTAAAGAGGTTTTTCCACGAATAAAAGTGCACTTTAATAAATAGGTATTGGAATAATAATAACTTCCACAGTTGGATGTATTTAAATAATTTGTTCCTGTGCTGAGATAATCTTATAAATGTGTCCCTTCTGTGTACTGTGTAATGGCTGTCTGACCGTACAAGAACATGGTCTGATCATACCACAGCTCCTGGGCAGGGATTAATGCAAAGAGAGTATAGAGACATAACAGCACAGGATCGCAGCTGATTCTTTTTGTGAGATAAAGCATTTTCCCTGCCTGTTTTTAAAGAATGATTTCATTCACACAGCTGTATTTTAACCGGTACGTGAAAAATGATATTGGTGTCATCAGTGTTTTTCATCGATGTGTCATCAGTGTATGGTCATTGTGTCCATTTTTACCATCAATCTTTTTGAAATGGCTTTTATTTACATGATGAAAAGTATAAACCAGCTCTCTGGATACTTTGAACCTGTGTAATAAGTCGCAATTTTGCCTTTTTGCCATGGTTTAGTTTAGTTGGATATAACTTTTTTATGTTTTTACTCCAGTTTTTTATTCGACCAATACAACTTTCTATATACCCATTACACATACTCACATTACATACTAAAATATACGTATGTATTCATATTACACAAACAAATATACACATTTTACACACTTTTACCAATAATACACACACATTACACATATGCATACTTTTTCTGTTAACTGCTGAATTCTGGACATGCTGCCAGCATTTTGGCAGCATTCACAGGTGATGATGAGCCACTATTAAGTAATCATGGCTAGGGCAGCAGAAAAAGGTAGAAAACAGCTAGAGGTGATAGAACAGCAGAAGACTGGTGGGGTTCTGAAATAAACTAGAGAAGTTGGAGAGGAAGGCAGATGGCATCAGAAAGCATCAGAGGAGGAGCAGCAGACCTGAGGTTTTTGTATTTTGCTGTCCTACTTTTAGTGTGCAAGTCTGCGCACGTCCTCAAATTGCTGTCAGTCTGACTAAACCGATGTAAGTATAAAACTACATCCAGTAGGCAGCTTGGCAAGAGAGAGAAAAAGTTTAGGGTCTGCATCTGCCGCATCCCGCAGTGCCGTAGGGTACTTTGTACCGGGCCGGTTTTGTTACTTCAGGGCATGTCACGGCAGCAGTGACCCGGTCCGTGGCCCTGGCTGAGCAATCAAATGATGAAGGGAATAGTTATTATGGGGGATTAATTTGTGACGCCACCAGTGGTACTCGGCAATGAGAATATGGCCGACGCTGCAGTTCAGGTCCACTGGGGTAGTTGGTGACGCAGCATAGATGTTACAGGTCTCCACAGGTAGAGCTAAGCCCCAGAGCAGTTGTATGTTTTATCTAAAATGGTGGTGACGGTTGTAATGCAGAGTAGATGATCCAGTAATATAGCTGAGGACACAGCAGGGTTGCAATTTCCTTTTACCTTTACTTGATAGTCCGGGGTGCAGACCAGGGGATCACAGATGATGACGAGGGAGATCCGATTAGCCTGGAAGATGTTCAGGATCCACTCTGCCAGATGGATATGGAGGCCTCCCTACTGCGCTATCCTCTGAGGTCTTTGCTGCCTAAGGCTGTGCTTGAGCCTCTATTCCTGCTTTTCTTTAAGCACTTTCCCGAAATGTAGGCAGCTTGAACCTTTTTCTACAGGTGTCGCTCCTTCGTGGCGGCTCCGGGCTCTCTTTTGCTGCTTGGCCGCTGAGTGTTTTATGGGGCCAGGAGGCCTGCAGTCCCCTACCCTCTGGATTTAGCTGTTTGGCTCTCTTTACCCGCGCAGCCATGGACTCCGGTGTCTGCTTTCATGTGCTCAGCTCTGGGGTGAGCTTACTCTCAGTTCCACTCCCCAGATTCCCAAATATCTCCTTTTCTCCCCAACTCTCCTCATACTCTGTCAGCCCTTACTCCTAATCTCACTCCCCACTGACTGACTGACTGACTGACTCTTTCCAGAACACTCTCCTTTCCTCAGCACTAACTCCTCCCACCAACTGTCACTCCCTTAAGCTCCGCCCCTTTTGGTATGGAGTTAGAACAAGTGCTGGATGCTGGTTCCACCCGGTCAGGGGACCTCTCATTGCTTCACGACATGACATTACTCTCTGTGAGGGAGGCAATGCCACTGTGGCAACCGGACTCCTGGAGTGCCGCACATCAGTCCTAACTAGTGTTGAGCATTCTGATACTGCAAATATCGGGTATCGGACGATATTCACGGTATCGGAATTCTGATACTGAGTTCCGATATTTTTTGCATATCGAATACCAGAATCGGAAGTTCCCATAATGCTATGAGCCAGTTTGATTTGATTCAGCCAATGAGGAATCCTAAGAAGTGTGGGTACATCCTGTTAGGCATGTAGGCATGTTAACTAATGGCATGGCTGTGATTGGCTGCCAGCAGACCAGCCAGCTGCTCCTCCCCCAGACATACTCTGAACATTGATCTATGGAAAGTGAAACAAGTGAGGGAGGAGGAAACGACAAATTCTCATTTCAATGCCAGAACACCCCCCCCTGGATGCTTATCTTAGAAGCAAGAGATGATATCTTGGAAACCGTGCAGACTAGCCACAGAAGGTAAATTACTTATTGTCAGCATTCTGCAGCCTAGATATGCACTGAGATTATGTGAAAAGTCCAGACAACTTGTTCTGTTATGTATTTCCACCAAGTTGGATCACCCGCCAAGGCTGGTGGGGTACTTGGTACCGGGCCCGTTGGTTTCATTGGGAGAGTCACGGTAGCTGTGACCCGGTCCGTGGCCCTGGGCATCCATTGTAAAAGGGAAATGTTGAATGTGTGGATGACGATTAAAGTTTATAAGTGAATGATTTGTGACACCACCTGTGGTGTTCAGCAATGAAGATGTTAAGCCGACGCTGCAGACAGATCCTCTGGGACAGATGGTGTGGTGCAGCAATGATGTTGTGGCCCTCCACAGGTAGGGCTATAGTCCCAGGGCAGTGTAGATGGAGAGGTAGTGAAGAGACGTAGATGGTGCAGTGCCAGCCACAGAGATGTAGCAGTGCTGAGTGTGTTGGCGCAGGAATAACTGGAGGACAACAGGGCATGTAGTTCCAAAGCTTTACTCACAGTCTGTTGTGCATACAGGTGCCTGCATCCGTGTCGTGTCCTCCGGGTCAGGGGCTCAGTCAACCTCCAAGCTAGATGAAGCACTCCATTCCAACACTCCGCCAACATGTGCCTTTTCTGAACGTCTCCCTCTATTGCTACACAACCCCTTTAACATAGTCAATATCTTTGTAACTCTGAACGTCTTAAAAAAAATTAATTCCTGCTATTCCATTTGATTGGGCTAAACCTCTATGCCTTTAATGTCTCCTCCACCTCCCCCAATACATTCTGCATTATTCTTAGTTGTTTTCCTTCATGTAGAATTAACCTACAAGGAAAGAAAGGGTTTATTTTAATTCTGTCCCATTGACTTGCATTAGTTTCCGGTATCGGAATCGTCGATATCCGATACTTTTTGGGTATCGGTCCGATCCAATCCGATCCGATATTTCCTGATATCGGAAGGTATCGCTCAACACTAGTCCTGACAGCGCTAGAAAAACATTGCAAAGTCGAGCATCCAGAGAGCTCTACAAGACAGGTGACAGAGCTTAAGAATTCTTGAAGATATATAGAATCTAATAAATTTATCTGCAAGTCCAACAAACAGCATTGAGGCAGCCAGCATACTTTATTTGCTGTCAGTTGTCATGTGTGCTACATATACATATCCAAAATATAGATATCCAAGACCAAGACAGGCAATGTGCCATCACAAACTGAACAGCTGCCTAATACCCATACAGCTTTCTGCATTGGACCCTGACTTGATGACACCACATTTGCACATGGCTTTTTGTGTGCATGAACCATGACATGCCTTAAATATAGCTCGGTTAACAAATTTGGAATCTTAAATGTGCATAGTAGAAAAATGAACATAAAAATTGCAATGATGAAAATCCATCACAAACCTTATTTCTTATTTTCACTTTTCCTAGCATGCGATGATAAAGCATCAATATTTCATTTGCTTCCTTACATCTAGAATAAAGTGAATAGACAGGTAGCTAGAATGACAATGTTGGTTGTTGAGTTTTTACTTATAACAACAGGGGTTGAGGAATAGCAAACATTAAAGCGTAAAAAAAGTGAAAGCTGCTATTGTGTGGTCCCCAGCACCAGCAACTGAAGGTTGTGACAGACACGGCATGGAACATGCTCTAAAGCTTCACCGAACAAAACTTAGAGTTGTTTACACATTCCTTAATGACAATTGATAAAGGAAAATATCTTCTAACTTCACTCTGGGTATAGCTGAATGTGAAGCAACAAAGGCAGTCTGGAAGAATGACATTGGCAGGTTTTAGGCTTTGCCTTATGCTTCTCACTGTGCTGAGCACACTGTATAAATGGAAATTTTGATAAATTCTGACAGTATCAATCATTCTTTAGGTATGCATACATAAATATATACAATATTTGTCAAAATTCTGAATTTATGGCTCTTACTCTGGTTTAAAGGATGTCTGTTAAATGTTTGGCCTTGTAAATAAATCCGAGCATCAGGTAGGGTAAATAAAGAGGTTATCCAGGTTTGACAGTCTACACAGGACTCTCCGATTCTGGTGTAACGTGGCCTGAGGAGGTAGCCATGTGCAAGGTACTTTTCTCCTACTCCCTGGCATGTTACATGAAGGTTGGGGTCCTGGTTGGATGTGTGGACCCCAACCCCAACTTTTAGCTGAACAGGAACTTGATAGGGAACATATACCACAGATTTCGGGTACATAGCTTAATGAAAGTTTCCTTCACAATACAGAACATTTTTCACAGTTTTAATTCCTTCCTCTTTACTCTCTTTTTCTTTATTTTTATTGTTCCTCTTTACTTAATCACAACACAGCTCAGTAGTATATTCCAGTTTATAAGAGTCCTATGCTCAACCCACAGTTCCGCATCCTTTTTCCCTTAGGAGAGCTACTTTGCCAGTATGGCCAGTTCTTATTGCTGCTATGAAACTCCCGCCCATGGCACTCTCTTCATCTTACATACTCTGTCCCATATTGGCCCCTTTCCTCTGTAATCTCTGTTCATTCAGTAACTTCTCTTCTACTTTTCTGCTCTGGGTTTCGCTATCCTCTATCTCTGTCTCCTGTCATGTGTGGCGTTGCTCACACTAGACCTTAGGTCTTTTCTTTTTGTACACTGGGACCTTTCTGCCATTCTGCCAGGAAATTATCTCTTTCCTTCAGCTTAGCTCCTCCCATTCTAAGCTTGTCCCAAACATTAACTCTAACTTTCCCTACTGTCAAACACACATTAGTAATTCCATTAATGCATCACACAATTCACATTACATGACATCACATTATACTTGTTCTTCAAAGGGGAACATGGGCAATATGATCATCCCCTTACACTTGAATTGAGAGCGGACTCTCATGTGACCGTATGAATGCACACTCCCAGCCACATTTCGACAAGATGTTTGCGGTCTCTGTCAATAGATCAATTGAGTGAGACCATGTGTATCTCTTAACTGCTGAGTCTCACTGTCAGCACTGGAGAATCCTAGCAGTGCAATTTCGTGTCAAACTTGACAACCCCTGTGATGGGTTTTCCTCAAATTTCAATTTATATTGTATGTAGGGTCTAGGATAACTTCCTAATCACTGGGAACCCTGCGATGCTGAGAACAGGGATCAGGAACCCCATTTGTCATAATTTGCTGACCTGTGTTGAATAGAGAGCAGATGATCATTATTATTTATTATTACAGCACCATTTATTACATGTCGCTTTACATGTGAAAAGGAGTATACATAGTAAAAAACTACTACAATAGTCTTGAACAAAACAAGTCACTGACTGATACAGAAGGAAAGAGGACCCTGCCTGCAAGGGTTCACAGTCCACAAGGGATGGGTGAGGATACAGACCTGCGACATTGAGCCTGTGACATAGCGGTGTGATATTCACTGGGCCTCACACAATCCAACAGTGTCCACAAGTGTGTTCAGAAATTATTCAAGCATCATAAACCATGACTAGCAACATAAAGTTCATATAAACACATGTCTGTGCTTGGAGATACAGGATTGTATGTTGACGAACAGAACTGAGAAGTTGGTGAGATGTATAGGGAGGATGGAGGGAGAGATGATCAGTTCATTACTAGGTGACGGCATTAGGTGTGTTAATAGGAAGTGAAGGATGATGGGGGTGAGAGTGAAAACAGACAGAAACATTGTTTACTGTGTCTATGTATCCAGCTACCTTCATTTCCCTTCTGGTTCAGGTCTGGTCTAATTCATTGCAGTAAACTTCGATCCTGCACTTGGAAGATGCAGGGCAGACAAAACTATATACGCAGACTTTAATCTCCCAATATATTTGCTTACAAATGCATTCAGGTGTGAAACAGAGGGGAGAGGCCTGTGCTCATTTTATCACATGATTAAAGCTGAGACAGATGTAGGATATATCACAGGCAGAATAAAAAGACCGACAGTAAAGAAAAGTGGTGAAGGGTAGTGCAGTGGTCAGTTCCAAAAAAATACCAAGAAAGTACAAGCAGTAGAACTAGGGGATATCAAAGGATGGGAAAGTTGGGCAGCAGTAGCAAACATACCAAGTACAAACAGTAGAAGTAGGGAATATCACAGGTTGAGAAAGTTGGGAAGTTGGGTAGTAGTAGCAAGCATACCTGTGGGAAGAATAGATAAATAGACATGCTGATTAGAGAGCAGAGGTGGTAGATGGCCAGTTGCATTCCATATACATCATATTAAATTCTGGTGAAATTCAATATACCACACTTAAGAGCTGCACTTAAGTCTCTACTTCAATAATTGTCTACGGGACTTTGCGTGAAAGACATGCACTGTCCTTGACTATTTCCAACAGTGGCATTGACAATGAATTGAGAGGTGATGAAGCATGTGCTGCAATCAAAACAGTTCTGAAAAGCCCCATCCTCAGAGTTCCTGAATCCCATTCTCAAGAGTGCAGGGAGTTACAGCAGTCAGGCACCCAGTAATTAGCAGGTTATCCCCATTGTAACATACATCTGTGATAATTTGAATTTTAAATTTGAGCTGCTGATAAAACAATAATTAACACTGTCGATGGGGAAGATGTATATCTTTGTACCGTGTTAGCCAGTAGATAGAAAAATATTCAGAATTGAGAGTCCTCAGTGGTTGATACCTTTTAATGGCTAACCGAAAAGATGGTAACACATTGCAAGCTTTCGAGACTACTCAGGTCTCTTCTTCAGGCTAGACTAATACAAAATCTGAAGAGTCACATATTTATGCACAATACAACACAGAAAAAATGCAATGGCTAAGACAAGTGACGTGAAGCAGAACTATCAATATGGGAGAGGGAGAAACATAAATATTGGACCAGTACATAGATAAGGAGTCCGGATGTTTTATAGTCCTCTGATTGGGGTTTCCTAATGTGTTGTGATGCCCCCACCAGGTCTTGAAAGCAAATTCCTTAACTGATGTAAAAAGACATAAATCCATGCGACACATTCATTCCAGCACTGGGCAAAAGCTTAGAACAAGGATGAATGCTCATCATCACACAATAAGAGAAAAAAGAATGGACCTACCTGTGGCAAAACATTTTTGTATCCCTGATCACAGCAACATGGATATGAAATTACTGGTATTGAAAGGTAACTTCACATCTCAGAGAGAGAGACGTGTTTGGGAGTATAAATTTATGACGACCTTTGACACTCTCAGTGCTGGAATGAATGTGTCGCATTTAGAGTTGAGCGAAACGGGTCGAAAAATTTCAAAAGTCGCCGACTTTTGGTAAAGTCGGGTTTCATGAAACGAAACCCGACCCTAGGGTGAGGTCGGCCATGACCTCGGCGACTTTAGCGCCAAAGTCGCGTTTCAAAAGTTTGTTTTCCGCCCTTTTTCAGCCAATCAGGATCCACGGACACTGTGGGCAACGTGATGACATAGGCAGGGGTCACCACCATCTTTGAGAAGGGCATGCAAGTGATTGGCTTGCTTTGGGGGGCGTCACAGGGGGTATAAAAGGGCGTGCACGCCAACCGCCATGTTACTCATGCTGATCTCAGAATAGGGAGAGCAGCTGCTGCTGATTCTGTAGGGAGAGCGTTAGGCAGGGAAGAAGACACCAAAAACTGCTTCTGCTGCTAGCGATTTTGCCTGTACAACACACCAGTCACTGTGTGTGCAATGCAAGTGGAGGCTATATTTTGCTGGATCAGCTGTGTTGGTTGTTAGGCTGCCTTATCAGGCTTCCTGATAGCTGCATTGCTGTTTTCCCACTGCTCTGCAAACTGCTTTCTTAAAAGCAATCCAAATTTTTTTTTTTGTCCTGGTGAGGTACTGAGCATGCATTTTTTCACACCATACAGCGGTGTACGCTCCTCACACAGTACCGTGTAACGGCTGTTATCACGGCCACAGTGAAGCTATCTGTGTGTGACTCTTAAGGATAAGTCGAGGACATGTTCCGTTCTTACAGACCTCCACCTTCTAGTTTTGTCTGGTTTTCAACAGTTAAGTATATTTGCTGTTTGATCACATTCAAAACTATAGAGAGACAGCGTGTGTCAGTCCGTATACTTAAAAAACACGGAGCTTGACAATTTTACGGACACTGGACAGTGGTGTACGTGCACGCTCCTCTCTCAGTACCATGTAACGCCTGTTATCACGGCCACAGTGAAGCTATCTGTGTGTGACTCTGTAAGGATAAGTCGAGGACCTGTTCCGTTCTTACAGACCTCCACCTTCTAGTTTTGTCTGGTTTTCAAACAGTTAAGTATATTTGCTGTTTGATCACATTCAAAACTATAGAGAGACAGCGTGTGTCAGTCCGTATACTTAAAAAACACGGAGCTTGACAATTTTACGGACACCGGACAGCAGTGTACGTGCACGCTCCTCTTTCAGTACCATGTAATGGCTGTTATCACGGCCACAGTGAAGCTATCTGTGTGTGACTCTGTAAGGATAAGTTGAGGACTTGTTCCATTCTTACAGACCTACACTCTAGGGAGATTCCTATTCTGCCCAATTCTATATACACCTTGTAGTTTGTCATACACTAGCCAATTTCTGCCTGTGACATAGCGGTGTGATATTCACTGGGCCTCACACAATCCAACAGTGTCCACAAGTGTGTTCAGAAATTCTACATCTCCCCTGTCCTATAGTGACATTGTTCACACCTAAGACATTGAGCCTGTGACATAGCGGTGTGATATTCACTGGGCCTCACACAATCCAACAGTGTCCACAAGTGTGTTCAGAAATTCTACATCTCCCCGTCCTATAGTGACATTTTTCCCTGTGACATTGAGCCTGTGACATAGCGGTGTGATATTCACTGGGCCTCACACAATCCAACAGTGTCCACAAGTGTGTTCAGAAATTCTACATCTCCCCTGTCCTATAGTGACATTTTTCACACCTGCGACATTGAGCCTGTGACATAGCGGTGTGATATTCACTGGGCCTCACACAATCCAACAGTGTCCACAAGTGTGTTCAGAAATTCTACATCTCCCCTGTCCTATAGTGACATTTTTCACACCTGCGACATTGAGCCTGTGACATAGCGGTGTGATATTCACTGGGCCTCACACAATCCAACAGTGTCCACAAGTGTGTTCAGAAATTCTACATCTCCCCTGTCCTATAGTGACATTTTTCACACCTACGACATTGAGCCTGTGACATAGCTGTGTGATATTCACTGGGCCTCACACAATCCAACAGTGTCCACAAGTGTGTTCAGAAATTCTACATCTCCCCTGTCCTATAGTGACATTTTTCACACCTGCGACATTGAGACTGTGACATAGCGGTGTGATATTCACTGGGCCTCACACAATCCAACAGTGTCCACAAGTGTGTTCAGAAATTCTACATCTCCCCTGTCCTATAGTGACATTTTTCACACCTGCGACATTGAGACTGTGACATAGCGGTGTGATATTCACTGGGCCTCACACAATCCAACAGTGTCCACAAGTGTGTTCAGAAATTCTACATCTCCCCTGTCCTATATACACCTTGTACCTTGTTTTACATTACTATATAGTTTGTGGGATTTTGTGTACATTTTTACCAAAAAGGAGGAAGGCTGGTGGAAGAGGCCGTGGAATTGGGCGGGGGTTGCCAGCTGGTAATGATGGTGTTGGTGGTGGATCTGATGGTAGTGGCAAAAGCAAAATAGGACCGAATGCAGGAGGTGTTGAGCCTGCGTCATCGTCTGGCTCCTCAAGGCCTTGAAGGCTTAGTTTTCGAGGAGATGGCAAACCGCTTTTAAAGCCAGAGCTTCAGGAAAAAGTTTTGGCTTACATTGCTGACTCAGTCTCCATCTCTATCGCCTCCTCTTCTGAAGTTGTAAAAAATAAAAGCACTGAGTCGTCATTGGAGGCTCATGTTCATGAACCACACCTTTCCTTGTGTCCTTCACCCCAACCAAGATTGAAGGATGACGCAGGCAATACAACTGATTACTCAATGGAGCTGTTTTCACATACCATGCCTGGGTTATCAAGTGAAATGGTGAATTACCCAGGCCAAGATGAATCTGACATGGAGTGCACTGATGCACAGCCACTGATAGATGATTCTGCTGGTACATTCACTCAGAGCACTATATTGTCCTCGCAGTGTAATGAGCCAGATTCTGACCCTGATGAGACTCATGTGCCCCTTCCCACATACTATACCACCATACACGGTGACACAGAGGAAGGTGCACATGACATTGAAGAGGAGGTGATGGATGACCCAGTTGTTGACCCAGATTGGCATCCTTTGGGGGAAGAGGGTGCTGCTTCCAATAGCTCAGATGAGGAGGAGGAGCATCCACAGCAGACATCGACATCGCAACAGCTGTTATCTGGCATGCCCGGAGCACTCCAAAGACAGGTTCCAAAAATCAAAAGAGTTGCTGGACATCTTGTCCAGACGGTCAAAATAGCACAGCGTGCTAGGCCGCAAAATGTCTTCCGAAGTAGGAAGAGTGCAGTGTGGCACTTTTTTGAACAAAATCCCCATGATCAGGCCAAGGTTATCTGTAAGAAGTGCGCAAAGACCTTTAGCCGAGGGAAAAATCTGAAAAATTTGAATACCAGTTGCATGCTTAGACATTTAAACAGCATGCACTTGCAAGCGTGGACACAAAACCAAACCTCAAGTACCACATTTGCAACTGATCACAAAGAAGGTAGTCAGCAACGCTACATTGTTTCCCCCACTGTAAGCCCACCGGTTAGCGCAGCAGCAAATGTTGAGGTGTCGTTGCAAGGCCAAAGCAGTCAGGGAATCTCACTGTTATATCAATGAAAGACTGAATATAGGCCATCAGAAAGAACACCAACTCCATCACCATCATCAACCCTCTCTCAGTCCGCCCTGTCCACCGCTAGTTCCACCATATGCAGCTCTCAAGTCCAGCTCACCCTCCCAGAGACTATGAGTAGGTCAAGAAAATACTCAGTCTCTCATCCGCGCACACTGGGTCTGAACACCCACATTGCCAAACTAATCTCGTTAGAGATGATGCCCTATCGGTTGGTGGAAAGCGCAGCTTTCCGCGAACTCATGGCCTATGCAGTACCACGCTATGAACTACCCAGTCGCCACTTCTTCTCTCGCAAAGCCATCCCAGCCCTCCACCATCATGTGAAAGACCGCATTGTCCATGCACTCAAGCAGTCAGTGAGTGGAAAGGTGCACCTCACAACAGATGCATGGTCCAGTCGGCATGGCCAGGGCCGTTACGTGTCCATCACTGCGCACTGGGTTAATGTGGTGGATGCAGGGTCCACAGGGGACAGCGGTGGTGGGACAGTGCTGCCTAGCCCATGGTATAGGAAACAGTTGGCAGTAGGTGTTCGACCCTCCTCCTCCAGAAGCAAAAGCTCGTCCACAGAGCACAGTCGTATGAGCACTCCATCTGCAGCTGCCACTGTTGCACACGAGGTGTCCCCCTATCGAGCAGCTAGTGGAAAGTGTCAGCAGGCTGTGTTGCAGATGATGTGTTTGGGCGACAGACACACCGCGGAGGTGCTGGCCGAGTACTTTCAGTGACAAACTGAGTCATGGCTGGGCAGTATTCATCTTGAGGCAGGCAAGGTAGTTAGTGATAACGGCCGTAATTTTGTGGCAGCCATAGCCCTTTCAAAACTCAGCCACATACCTTGCTTGGCTCACACCTTGAACCTGGTGGTGCAGTGCTTCCTCAACAATTATCCGGAGTTAACAGCCCTGCTCCAGAAGGTGCAAAGACTGTGCGCGCACATCCGCCGGTCGCCTGTACACTCCATTCGTATGCAGAAGCTGCAGCGATTGCTCCACCTTCCCAACCACCGCCTCATTATCGACATTGCAACAAGGTGGAACTCAACCCTGCACATGGTTGAGCGGCTGTTTCAAACAGAGGCAGGCCATAATGCATTTGTGGGTGGATACACGGCCAGGCACTTTGAGAGCAGACATGGAGTTGACAGGTGTGCAGTGGTCGAAGCTGAAAGACCTCTGTAAAGTCCTTCAGTGTTTTGAGGAATGCACACGGCTAGTAAGCGCAGACGACGCCATCCTAAGCATGAGCATCCCACTTATGCATCTGCTCATGCAAACTTTGACGCACCTTAAAGAGCAGGCGTCCGCAGCCAATGTTGACGAGGAAGAAGAGGAGGAGGGAATCCTTGATGACATTCAGCCATTGTCTACTCAGGGACCTCTCCTGGATGAGGTGGAGGAAGAAGAGGAGGATGATGGGGATGATTACTTAGGGGAGGAGGATGCATCTTGTGGGGCCAGTGAAAATGTTGGCAAGGCAAAGTCTGGTACAGGGTTTGTGCATGACTGGAGGGATGTGGATTTCCCAGAAAGTGCTCCTCCAACCAGCACTCGCAGTGCATCATTGACACCGGGAACATTGGCTCACATGTCAGATTATGCCTTGCAGATCCTAAAAAGGGATCCCCGCATTGCCAAAATGATGAACGATGACGACTACTGGTTGGCCAGCATCCTGGATCCACGCTATAAAGGCAAATTACAAAACATCAAGCCACAGGAGAACCTTGACCTAATATTGGCTAATAAACAAGCAACTCTGGTAAACCGGTTGGTTGAGGCATTCCCAGCATACAGCAGCGGTGATGGTTCTCACACGAGCTGTATGGGCCAGGGGCAGCTTGGCAGAGGTGTTCGTGGTGCACACAGCAGAAGTGGCGTTGGAGACAGGGGTTTCATGACAATGTTGTGGACTGATTTTTCAAGTACCGCTCACACAACTGGTAATACTGCATCGATGGAAAGTGACAGGAGACAGCAGTTGTCAACTATGGTTACAAACTACTTTTCCTCCCATATCGATGTTCTCCTGCACAGGTCATTCCCCTTTGACTATTGGGCTGCTAAATTGGACACCTGGCCTGAATTGGCACAATATGCCTTACAGGAGCTCGCTTGCCCAGCTGCAAGTGTGCTATCGGAAAGAGTCTTCAGTGCAGC